>NC_086285.1:137892051-138515940 GCF_963924245.1 Chroicocephalus ridibundus
TATGTACTGTTTATTTTGAATTAAAAATAAACTACTCTTCGAGCACGTGCCAGATACCATGTATGTGAATGTTTTTGATTGTTTCCAAGTTTGGACTATAATTTATACTTGTGTCCAAATTACATGTGTATGCTTATATATACATGGGGATGTATGCACATGCGTACGAATGTGTATCACACAATGCCAGTTCTCCACCGTTGGACTGTTCTTGTACTATTGCACTAGTCATTGGACTATTCTTGAAGAAAACAAAAGTATCAACCCAGTACCTACTTATTTCATCCAAGCACTGTACTTTGTTTTTAACAGTAACAGAATAACTTGGTATCTTTGAAAAGCCAGTGGCTTTCAAACTGCTTGTCAGAGCCCTAAGAAGTTCTTGGTCGCCCTCCTGCTCCTTTTGGCAGAGGAACAAGGAGGACCAGTAGCAATCCCAGACTGAAGCCCACTGTCTCTTCTGCCTCTTGTTTGCCCGTTGGCAGTGTTCTTTTTACACAGTCTCCATTATTTTGAGCTTAAAAACAGCAAGGCATGTTCCACAGCCCTGCTCAAGAAGACCAAAAAACCCCAAACCAACAAACCAATTGTTCATTTACATACTTATGAAATAGGAAAAAAATTTAAAGGAGAACCAAATAAAGCCCAAACAAAGAATGGGATTCCTCCTGTTACGTAAACCAGTAAATTAATCTACAAAAACTTTGAAGAGGAAAAATATGTTGTAAAAATAAAAAATATCACCCACTCAACACAGTACATAAATTTTCCTATATAATAAACTAGACAAACATATTAAAATATTCGAAGTTTAAAAAAAGGGCAAAATTCTTCAAAAAATGACTCAACACTATTAAGGTTAGACTAAACATTATGCCAGTGCATTCATTTGCATAACTTTCTGCAACATGACAATTGTCTGGTGTGTGTATGTGTAGGTCTATGTATGCACATGAGGGGAACAGAGCAAGAACGCTGAGGGTGTCATTTGACACTTTAAAGCAGTATTTCACAAATAATCAAACAAAAAACCTACAAATACCAGTACACATCTCAAATATTGCAAGTCACATTCTACAGCCCTTGACGTTAAAAAAAAAGAAAAAGCTGACAGAATTAATTCAAGTACATTTGGAGTAGGTCCCTTGTGAAGTGCTGTTGCACTTTAGTTGCAATGGATGTGGGCAGAGCTCCCCAAAAAGACGGAGGTGAGCACGCCTTCTCCAGCCCTGCAAAGTGAGTCTGAGTCGAGGTACGATGATCCGTGATTTGCTCAACGTTGTGGGTGCTCAAACTTGAATGAAAAATGATGCTTGAAGAACACTTTGAAGCAAATGACATAAAATAATCTCTTAATATCAAAAGCTAGCTTTGTGTAAAGGCAGTCTTTTTGGTATGTATTCCTATTGGGACGACAAGCATGGCACTCCTTCCCATATTCTGGTTGTCTTGGTGCTAACAGTTAAGAAGCCTTTACGTTGTCCTGGTCGTCATTCTGACTGACTTGACCTACCCTTCCCCGTGAGCCTCCATCCGCCACCGAGAATAACCTAGTGGGTATCACACCCTGGCTGAAACGTACGCTGCTTCTTCGCAACTTTTGTTCTCTACTTAGCTTTGTTCCTCAAAAGGAGAAGCACTTCCCCTCTCCATTGTTTCACATGTTCCTTGGAAAATACCAGCGGAGAAATCTGCCTGCCGGAGTGGTTAAAGTCTGGTGAATTCCCTGTGGTGCTGCAAGTCCCCTATGCTCTCATAGTCATTCTCTCCTGAAAGAGCAGCGTGGTTTGTGTTAGGCACAGACAAGGTCCTGTCTTCTTCTTGGCTCACAGACTGGATAGCTTCGTAGTCAGGCTCCAGCTCCCCGTTTGGTCTGTCTGCTGACTGAGGCACAGTGGTAGTATTTAGGGTGTTTTCAAAGTCCTTCACACTTGCATAGAGGCCGCTGCAAATAGACGGGGACCTCTGGGATACAATTTCTTGAATACAGGTGTAAGGAGAATCCAGTGCCTTCATGGCCTGCCCCGGCTTACTCACCGACGAGTACATGGCTGAGATCTAGGAAAAGGAGATACCTGCTGAGCATTTAAGTATGGCATAAAGCTTGTGTGCCACTTTGTGCCCCTTCCACTCAAGAAAAGTTACTCGAGAAAAGACAGGATCTTCTAATTAAACACATATGCTTTCTTACAAAAAACCATGTCTTTCTGACATGCATTTATAAATTGATTTTCTTTCAAAAAAGAATGCTTTATAAAAGGAGTTTATAAATGTAAAAATTCTTTGAACATAAATCCCCCGCAGGCAAATTTGACCCGTGACAAAAGGGAATGGCTTTGTGAGCAGGAGCTCTTGCAGGTTTTGCTGCGGTCCTGGAGCCAGCTTGGGCTCAATGGGGAGACAGGCGTCAAAGGGATGATCAGGTTTAGCTGCTGTAATGTAGGAGAAGGATGCTATTTGATCCTTGGGGTATTTAAAATTATTATTTTTAATGGCAGTGGCTACTTTTCTGCTTTTAGAGACATCCCAATAGGAGAGTAGTTATTTGTTTTATTTATAGGCAGGACCAAGGAAGCACCAAGTCACGTGAAGAGAACATTAAAAATCAGGAGGTAAATTACCCACACCAGAAAATATCAAATAATCAGTGCCAATCTTGCGATGCGAGGTCTGTTGTGTTGACTGAACTCTGCCTAAAAAGAGGAGCTGCATCTCAGTCACAGCGTATCAGAACTGAAGGCTCAGCTTACTATAAAGACAAAAGAGGGAGCTGGAGTCTCCATCCTACCTCTAAAAATCCCCTCTGAGGAGGTGCTATGCTTAAACAAGTGTATGAAGGTGGCCCTCAATGAAGAGGAGAAGGAGAAGCCCACGTCCACACACGTCCCCTCCGCTCAGGGCTCGCCGGGGCTGGTGCCGAGCACAGGGGGCCGCTCGTGACTCCCTTTTCCAGTCCGAGTGGATACTACCCCTTGCACAGGGCTGAAATTCCCTGCACTGCTTCTCTGGTACCTAATATTGCAATTGCACCATAGCTCTTCCGTTACATTTGAAGTCTTTCCCAAGCACGCAAGGCCACTCTGGATCTATATCAACCCAATTAAAATACTAGATTGGCATGAAAATGTCCATTGCCATTAAGCAACACTGACTGATGTAGATGAACCAAATTGCTTCTGTAAATTCTGTTTGGTTGTTGGCTTTTGGTTTTTTTTTTTTAATAAAGAGAGACATCCAATCGCAGATGGCAATACGTGTTACTTTTTATTGATTTCAGCCAACCAACCAAACAGTGGCTTTTCTGCTCAGCCATACTCAACCCTTTCCAGCATTAAATTACGTGAACCCAGTTCAAGGATCGATTTATTCATTAATGACTGGGAGCGCTTCTCCCAGCAGAAAGCATTAGCTCACACAGCTCATTGCCAAGTTTGTGTTTACTTTTATGTCTGGGGAATGTATTTATAAATTGCACGGGTGTATTGGAGATGATCACAAGCAACCTTATTTCTGTTTAACTTTTCTGTCTTTGTTTCAGTCTCCTCAATTTATTTGACTAAAGACATTTTAAGGGACAGTTTATGTTGTAGCACTTTTTTTGTGCTTCCATTTATTTCCTGGAGCCCGGAACACTTTGTTGCATGGGGAAGGTGGAGCATGTTTCAAAAGGCTGCTGATTAGCTCGTCAGCCAAATCAAGAAGCTGCCCTAACGATCAGTTAATTGTGGCCTCCCATTATTTTCTGACACCATTTTTTAACCTATTGGCCTGATACAGCCATGTGCTAGAATACTTCTAATTTTAGGAATGTGGCAGTACAAATTCTGTGCAGAGAACCTTTGGCTTTCATTTTCCCTTCAGACAAATTTCACCTTTCTTAGATCCTGCTTAGTCATGCAGAGCTTATGCTAATTTCTGCCTGAAAAAAGGTCTCTAGTTACTTATTGAATTTCAGGCAAGAAACCTACCTCATCTTCTGTAAGAGATGGATCTTCCTCTCGAGACTTGTAAGACATCGAACTAAGCCTCTGTAAAAAAGGAAGAAAGGAAGAAGGAAAAAAAAAGTCTCATTACCAGTCAACAGTGTGAAACCTATAATAAAACCCTCCCATTACAATCAATACGTTACATTTTATGGTCATTTGCTCACTAGTCCCATTTTACGTAGCTAATATCCCTAATACCCAGAGTACATCTCTGGAGATAACAGCCCTGAGGTTAGTAGAGCTTTTTAATGTATCTGCTCTTGTCCTGACCTGAAAAGGGTAAAAATGATATAATGCTTAAAACAAACTCTGCTTTGCTGTATCCCTGCCTTTACACTTCTAATGAAGCAAGAATGAGTCTGCAAAGGCTTCTGAACAATTAAAAGTCAGCTGCTGTGATGCACTAGTTGGCCTTCCATGTGATTTTCAGATATGCTTTTAGATGACAAAAGAACAGTACTCAACTGGCACCTTCCTGACGATTGTTATCCTTCATTCAGTGGTCATGGAAGTGCTGCAAGGGAGGTGCTGTGTCTTGGTCCCCCATGCAACGCAGCAGCTCTGCAGAGGTGCCACACAACTGCTGAGACCACCAACATGGAAAAGACCTGATGCAGCCCACCCTGAGACGGGCAGCTCGGCCCTCAAAGCATCCGGCTGGATCTCGTTCACATAGCAAAGTTACTAAAGGATGGAGGGCTTGGTTTGGTATCAGGTCTTAACTTCAAGCATGTAAAGCGTCATGTTGAAATTTGGTCATGAAACACGAGGGGAAAAGCATTTTGCTCTTATGAAAAACGTCTTAGGGCCTTTATGGCAACACAGACCCTGTCTGCCTCACAGCGGCCGTGTGACTCCTCCCCGCCATGGGGCGAGAAGGTTGTGCTGGACTCCTGCTCCACAGTGATTCAGAGGGAGACTTCCAGCAGCGTTTGTAACGGGCCATATTTTGGAGTTTCATGCAAATTCTCCACCTAAAATACTTCAGACTTCCTCCAGTGCAGACCAAGGTGGAGCAGTAGACCTATTTTTATCACAGTCAATCAAAAATTGCTTCCAGGCACATACTAGACACACAAGACTTTTTTTTCCACAGAGCCTCATTACAACAGATTTTTTCCTACTTCCATTTTTCTTGGTGTTTTTACTTCTGGTAAATACCAAGCTTCAAACCCCTGGGGCACATCTGATGAAGACCCTGACCCAAAGCGCACTGAAGTCCCCTTGCTGCTCCCCAAGGGGCTTCTCTCGCACCTAACAACCCCCTTGCTTCTTTCTCACCCGATGGAGAATGTGCTCTTTAACTTGTGGTTTGTTTACTCACCAAAAAAATAAATATTAAAAAAGGGAAAAGGCAAAGTTCAAACGTATTTTGGCTCTTTATTAGATCTTTAGATCTGTTTCACTACAGCAGCTCAGTTTAGTCTTTCTTATTTGCAGGATATTTTTCGTGTTGAGGAGTAAGTTATTAATTTCATCCTCACACATTAAAACAAACACGTGCTTGCAGAACTCTTCTGTGAAGTTATTTTGTCATCAGCGTGCCTGTAAGCACTGCGTGGCAGGACCCCTGCTACAGTTTCCCACTCGAGTATTGACGAATACCCCAGGGTGTTGGCAATCCGGTTCTTGTTTCCCTGGGACCTAGCGTTCTTTCTTCTAAATGTGAAACCTGCACCATATCAATTTTGAAGGATATTGTCATCTTGGAAACTGAAAAAAAATACTTGCTCCTAAACATTTCGTACCTAGCAATATTATAAATTATTCTCGAAACCTCGACAGCAGCAAAACAAACAGCATGCGTCCCTACTTGCCTTCCACTTCCCTTTTGTTCTTTGACAGCATTTGATTTTTTGCTCTTTGGCTCAGCTGCTGCTCCTGACTCGGGTACCAGAACAAGACGACCATTCTCCTCTGGTGCATTTCTAAGAGATTCTTTGCCCATCCTCAGGCTGCCCAAATCTGAAATCAGATGGCAGCAGCCAAATGTACACAGAGAGAGCATTTCTACCACCAGCGCTCACTCTGGAAAGACCTGGGTGAAAAAGGAGATCCATGCTTCCTTTTTTTTTAATTAAAAAGGAAGAGCTAAAGAAAAGCTATTCTGCTTCTTCAGTTTTATTAGGAGAACTATGCCCAAGCTCTAATCACGGTGTCTTTCTTCACCAAAACCTTCCAAAGGATTTGGCTGGGTCATGGCCAACAACCAATTTAGATAATTAATTTTCACCCGTTTATTGCATGTCTGGCTCTTGAAAGGATCCTTTATCCTTTTCATACTGTTATGTACTAGAACCATCTCTGGCTTGGTCCACCTCGCCCTCTCCCAAATGAGTGTGCTTCAGGAACTGCCAGGGGCTGGCGATCATTCTGGCCAGCCTCTTCTACAGGGTGGACATGGTCTGTTCTCTGTCTGTTGGCAGGTACAAGTGTCAGTAACACAAGCAGCCCCCTTCTTTGTGCCCTACTAAAGCAAAGCCTAATTGTAGCGAGAGAGACTTGGCGCAACTTAATGCCGAACCTCCCTCTTCATCAGGGTCAGGGCTGAAGGTTGAAAAGTTTGGGATAGGGATGTCATGTTAAGCAAGGCAGCTAAAGAGCCTCACAAGAGAGGAAGCGAAAAGAGACACCTATGGAGTCTGTTTAACCGAAAGAGTTATCAATATAACATACATTTCCATAAACTTCTTGGGTTTGCTTGCTACATTGGAAAAAAACAGGCATTGCTCTGCATTGTTTGAAGCAGCAAAACAGAGGGGAAAATTATCATCATCACAACAGAAAAACAATCCTGCAACCCCCTCCCCGCACAATGCCAACAATAATGACATTTATATATTCCATCAATTACCATTTCCAACTCTGCTGCAGCTGTAGCTCTCAAGGACAGGACAGGCGCACGCTTCCATGCATAATGCATGTACCTAGCAGCCAACGCGGGAATGATCTGATGCTGCGGAAAGCTTTAACTCGGGATGGCTTTAGCTCTGAATAAATTTTAATTAGACAAACACCTTTTTTTTTCTGGCACTTAGGGGACTGCATGTGTCATCTCTTGATTAATCCTTCAAAACCTGAACCATTTTAATCAATTCCCACTCCTTGCAGTCACTGGCACTATGTACACGGTGTGCTGGGGAGCTACAGAGCAGCAAACGCTCTTCCTTTGTATCGCTGCCTGGGAAATACAATGATTTTCTGCAAGTCTTTTCACACCTGGTAGGAAAAATGTCACTGTTACAGAAAGCTGTTTCGCTAAAAGTTTAATTAGAAATTACATATGGCCTGAATTTGGGAAGGGGGAGTGTTGGTGGATTATTGCTGACAATCACATCTTAATTTTTTACTTAACGAGCTCGTTATTTGTGAGAATGTGCACTGAAGAGTCCAGATGAGAAACAATTTTTATATTATGAGGAGTCGTCAGTTTATTCATTTTGACTTTATTGTGCTTTATAGGTTACACGGTTAGGCAGTTATTTAACAAGGTATTTTTCTGCCCTTTGCCTGGATTACTGAAATACTTCAAATAAAAGAACAAGCAGAAACAAGTAACGACACCTCAGCTCTGCTATGACTTTTCAGGTAAATGTTTACATTAAAACGTCACATCGCATCTGAAGGGGTTTTTTTTTGAAATTTTCATCCATAACTAATATTACTTGATGACTCAGACACAAAAATTATATTAACCTGCTAAAATCACAGTTCATTCGCAATTAAAAATAAGCTATCTAAACTAGTTCTGAAAAATGCAAACTCAACGGTTTATGAAAACTCTGTGCAATGACGCGAAAGCATCCTTAAAATTAATTCTGGTGAAAAACTGAAAACGGGAAAATCACTTGTTGAAAATGTCATGCTATTTTTCAAGGAGTTCCACACTAACTTGTCCCTAGGCTGGGAGAAAGAACAAGCTGCTGAGAAAACATAACTTTTGGCCGTGATTTCAGCAGGCAGAAATCCATTACTCTGTTTATGTGGGACACACAGAATATGACAAATATAAAAGCCTACAGCTGCAATCTCTCTCTTTCTGTCCTTCTCCCCTACAGAGAGAGACGAGACGAGGGGCTTTGAACAGATGCCTAACACTTGCACAGCTAAATCAAGGTGTCCCAACAAAGGAGGCACATCTGAGGTTAGGGCACCCACCAAGAATGGGCCCTTCTTTTTGTAAATTGAGGTTTCATTAGCAAAAACGCAAGGGGGGGGATTCTGAACAAGATACAGACGCTGACAGAGATACTGGATACCTCTTTCAATAGCTTCCACAAGTGTAATACCATTAAACGAAGAAGCAGAGGCCTCCTGTGCAATTTCTGCATAATATTTGGGGGAAACCTTATGAAGTGCATGCTGCAGCAATCCAAAATACAGGCTGCAATAGAGTGAGTACATGCCTATAATGCAAATTCTATACTGTACATTTTCATATTTCACAGTCTTGCATCACCTTGAGTGTTTGATGGGGTTTTTTGCCATTTTTTTGTTATTAAAAAAACCATCCTCTCTCACCCATATGTTCTCTATCATTATTTGGCTGTTTGACAAGGACAAGTATTTGCAGTATTTACCTTCTCTGGTTTACTTGCTCCTTCTGTCACTTCTTCTTCTTCCACTTCTTTTTCTTGCACATTTTCATTTTCATCAAGAAGTTTCATGGGTACTGGAGGGGGAAGCTCATCCTCTACATCTGGTGTGTTGTCAAGAGGGCTTTCTGAATTAGCACTTTGGCGACTTTTTTTATTTCGGTCAACAGATGCGTATTCTGCTGATTCAATTCTGCACTCAGGAATCTGATTCTGACCTTCAGAAACCATCAGCGAAGCCTTTGATTTGCTGTTACAGCTCCCTTCCATGCTGGCTACTGCTCCAACATCTTTAATTTCCTTCACAGTTTCATACAAGCAGTCTTCAACTATGTTCTCCTGAGAGGAACTGTCTTTCAAGACTTCGTAAGGCCCTTCCATTCCAAGACCTTGATCATTTTCTGCATTTCTAGCTGAGATGATGGTTTCCATGGTGGTGTTAGGCGGAATACTGGGTAATTCCCGGCTCTGGTGACATTTTATAGACTTTCCAAGACTATCCTGTGGATCTAGCAGATCAGAGACGGATGTCTGTACTTCTTCATAAGGCTGGATACAGGCAGTTGTGCTGTCCTCTGAGAGTACTAGAGAAAATTATAAATAAGTATTTAAAACAAATGCGTAACTATAAGGTCAATGCGATTTGGTACTCTCTACATCACTTTGGTTTTGTGTCTCATTGAAAATTATAAACTATACGAATGCCCATAAGTGTCTAGTGGTCATCATGCTTTTTGTTTATCACAGAATCATCAGAATGGCAGGGGTTGGAAGGGACCTCTGGAGGTCATCTAGTCCAACCCCCCTGCCAGAGCAGGGTCACCTACAGCAGGTTGGGGAGGAACACATCCAGGCAGATTTTGAATGTCTCCAGAGACGGAGACTCCACCACCTCTCTGGGCAGCCTGTTCCAGTGCTCTGCCACCCTCAAAGTAAAGAAGTTCCTCCTCATGTTCAGGGGGAACTTCCTATGCTCAAGTTTGTGCCCGTTACCTCTTGTCCTGTCCCCGGGCACCACTGAAAAGAGCCTGGCCCCATCCTCCTGACACCCACCCTTTAAGTATTTATAAGCATTGATAAGATCCCCCCTCAGTCTTCTTTTTTCCAAACTGAAGAGACCCAAATCCCTCAGCCTTTCTTCATAAGAGAGGTGTTCCAGTCCCCTAATCGTCTTTGTAGCCTCAAGGTTTCAGTTACAGAGATTTCTGCGCTCTACTGTTAAAATATCTTTCTCACAACACCTTAAATACTCTGTGCACCCCCAAGTCACATTATATAGCAACAGCTTTCACAGTGAGAACAAGGGATGCGTGGGTAGGTGCAGGTGTGTGTTGATGTTCAGCTGTACTCGGTTATACTGAATGCTTACAGGCTGCTCAGTACTCTCAGATGGGCGACGCTGGTGGGAGGCCTTGAACCAAGTGCCTTTAAAAACAGCCTTGTTACATTTTCTTTCCTCTTTCCATTTCCCTGTCCTTTGGAATCAAAAAGGAGAGTGTTCTTGCTTCGTCCCTACCCAGCCCTCACCTCGTTTTAACAGGCTGGCCAAATTCTTGTCTGAATCGCACCTCGCTCAGCCCTGCCGCAGTCAGCCTCACTGCAGGCTACGCCAGAAGCTCCTCGCTGGGAGGCTATGCCATACTTCTCTTAGTCTCGCAGCACATAATGTAGGTTGACAACCTACTAACGAGCCAGCCATATGCACAAAAGAGAAGACTAGACTTCAGAAAGTAGTGTTAGGCAGAACATGTTGTTTTCAGGCCCAGAAGCGGGTCACGTATCAGTGTCTCTAGAGGGGACTGAAATGTATGGGACTTCTCATTGTAAAGTGCACCATTTGCCTGCATTCAGGGATGTATACATGGGCACATACAGGCATGTTTCAGGTAGTATATTGTATGTAACTTTATGTGACACCATTTCTTTGAAAAATCACTTCTGAATAGCTTTACTTTTCTTAGTTCCTATGGTACTCTCTCAGCAAAATCAACCCATTCTTCCATTTTTTTCTGTGTGTTTGACATGATGACATAAAGCGTTGCCGAAGCAATCACTACCCTCGATTTGGTCGTTGTCATGGACGTCTCTTTCTCCTGTGCTCAGGGCATGCAGACTCCTGCAGTCAGCACCCCGAGGGAGCCTTTCCCTGACAGCAAAACTCAGGATGGACCTGGAGGTGTGAGTTGGTAATCCCTGCCTGAATGGGAGACGGGAGGAGAAGAAAAGGAAAACATCCTTCTCCATTCACTTGGCTCCTGCATAAAACTGGGGAGGAATAGATGGAATAGGAGGAAGTGCCCTATTGAAGTGTCCTAGGACTCGAGGTGTCCTAGTCACTACCCAGGATGCCTGCAGACTTCCTGAGGAACATCAGGAACAAGCCTGGAGAAGCTGGAACATATTTTCACCTTCTGGTGCTTGCTCTCAGGGATTTCTGTGCTGTGCAGAGCACCGCCACAGGCCCCAGAGAGCACCCACCCCATTCCGCCTTGGGGAGGGATAATCAAAAGTGATGAGAGCTCACAGTTCCATGCTGCTGTGGTTATGGGTAGTGACACAGAAGGGGTTGGTGTAGATAAGGGGTTGGCACAGATAAACACAACGCTGGCAGGCTGGGTAAAGGAAAAAAACCACCGCCATTTGATGGTGCTGCTTCCATAGCCCTGCCCCTGCTCAAAAGACTAGCAGAAACAGCAAAAGACAGAACTATTAACAAAAAGAACGCCCAAAGTATAAATAAGAAATTAACGCACATTGGTGCCTGCTATTCAGAAGGGTTGTTGTGCAGAGTGTAAGCTGAGTAATATCAGACAGTATCTGCTGGTTGACAGCGCGCCTTTTAGTAGCAGCTTTGACAGCTGCGCGTATGGTGACTTGTGGCAAAGAGAAATGCTTCCCTTATGAAGGGATTTGCGCATCGAGTCCCTTCGTGACCCACATGCCTACATGCGCAACAAGCCCACGGACGGGAGCAGCGATTACCTGCAAAAAAAAAGTTTAAAAATCCCTTTGGATGCTTGTCTCTGAGGGGTAAATATTGAGCAGCTTAGCCTCTGGCTGCACAGTGAGATGAGGAGGTAGGCGATGAGGAGAGCAGCCCATGGTGTTGGTGTGGAGACAACAGTTGGCTCCTGGCGGCTCTGAGCTAAGACTGAGTTTATTTTTAGGTGCAGCTGAGTAAGATATTTTCCAGTGATACTTCACTGTGAATCATTTTGAGCATTCAGCAAAGCAAAGATTAAGGAAAATAAAGGAAGCCTATTTATGTTGCCTGTTTTCTAAAATACAAAAATACAAGCGACAGCCTCACACATCATGGGACTGATCCAAAGCTGTAGTCCCCGGAGGAGGACCTGAAATATTTCCACAGCCTCCAGGAGTGAAGCTCCAAGGTACAACTGCATCTTCTGGTCACATCCCAACTCGGTAGCTGGCCGAGATTAGGGAACGCCGCAGTCTTTTCCTGTACCTAAATGGGGCCTACAGGAAAGATGAGGAAGGACTCTTTATCAGGGAGTGGTGCAATAGGATGAGGGGTAACGGTTTTAAACTAAAAGAGGGGAGATTTAGATTAGATATTAAAAAGAAATTCTTTACTGTGAGGGTGGTGACACCCTGGAACAGGCTACCGAGGGAAGCTATGGATACCATTCCTGGAAGTGTCCAAGACCAGGCTGGATGGGGCTTTGAGCAACCTGGTCTAATGGGAGGTGTCCCTGCCCATGGCAGGGGGGTTGGAACTAGATGAGCATTAAGGTCCTTTCTAACCCAAACCATTCTATGATTCTGTGGCCTGGTCAATCTGCAGGTGTAGCTTGGTGGCCCAGAGGAGGACCTTAGCACCTTCCCAGTGTTGGCTGGTGGGGAGAACTGGGAGCCGGGGTGCAGGGCTGTGCCAAAGAACACCCGGCAGGGAAGTGGAGATGCAGCCTAAAACGCCAACATCTCCATGGGATGGGCTACTGACTGCCGAGCAAGGCAAACGTGCTTACTGCTTTTTTTAACTTGATCATTAAGTTTGGTGCGAAAGATGTCCTGTGCGAAGAGGACTAACTGCCCTCCAGAGAGCTGCGTGCCTGACCACTGCCCTGGGATGCGGCAGCTGATCTGGCGTCAGACCTCCAGAGATGAGCAGAGGGGAACGCAGGGTGTTCAGACAAATGGCGTGACTGCGTGCTTGGAAAGCCAATGACGGCTAGAAACCTCCGACTCGAGGGACCGCCACTGTGCAGGTAATGCGGGAGCTGTGAGCAAGGGGACGGCGCCGCTGGTTCACCCCCCTGCTCCCAGGGGCTGCAGTGCTCACCCTCGCCATTGCTGAGTGCCCCGTTCTGGTCGCTGCTCGGAGGGGGCTCTGTAGCCGAACTTGTGATGGAGTGGCTGAACACCTCCTTGTCGGAAGGCTGCAACACAAATTAGTAAGATCTAATCACTGTTGGATCAGAATAAACATTTGCATAAATAGGTAGGCGATGAATTCCATTCTGCTCTCGGGAGCTCTGACTCACTGGTATTATTGGCAGAAGAGTCAAACCGTGACAGCTATATTCAAAGATTTAGGTGCCTGTGTTTACAGAAGTTAAAACAAATAAATACAAATATGCCCAGAGTGATCTCCCTTCCAACCTTTATGGTAATAGACATATACCGTGGCCATGACCCGTGAGAAGACAGCAGCTGACAAAGGGGACACCGCGCTGCAAAGGGAGTGAAAGAAAGGCAGGAGATCTGCAGTACAACGGTGGCAGGAAGAGCACTGAGAAAGTGCAGATTATCGGGGTCTACACAAGTTCTCCTCTTCTTCCTATTCTGCTGCTTTTAAAGTTTCCTTTGTGCAGCCATCTCCAAATTCCTGAGCTATTTTCCAATCTGCGGTATTTTGCAAGGAGCTTGGTACAAACCAACCACAAGACAGACACAAGCTGCCAGAAATAAATACTTACCACATTCATCAGATTTTCATGATCTCCGTTCTGATGTTTGGCCTTCTTTTCCCTTAATGAAAAAGACGTATGAACTGTTACTACAGATTATGCTAATATACAAATGCCAGTCATTAATAGGCCTTACACACCTGCAGGGAACAGAACTGTGATTCAGAATAATATTGAAAACAGAATAACTGAAAATTATTACAGGGACTGGTATGACCTCTGTGTACAGTCACCACCGAGGCAGGGTGGTGATAAACATACCTGAAGAGGTACAACAAACACACACGAACCCTTGTCTCCGTCAGCGTGAGATCACAGTAAGGAGTAACTGATGATAATAAAAATACTATTGTCCTCAACTTATTCATATCTGAAATGCTCAGAGATATATGATGAAATACATGTTTTGGTGACAGACTACCCGGAGAGTTCCTTAAACTGCGTCAGTAACAGGTGTTCATCCTATGAAGAATTAAGCCCCACAAAATCCAGCCTACTCCCACTCAGGATGCTAAATATAATTAATAGTAAGCATGAGCAGTTTAAGAAGGCCTACAAATTTCATAGCAGCAGAGGCCTTCATTTTAAAATGAATCCTGCTTCACTGGGTACTTCACAGGACTCAAAGTATGGATCACGTTTCCAGTTTTTACCATTTTGGCAATACAGCTCGTACTCTGAAATACTGTAATAAACTACGAGCTTACTATAATAATAGTCCTTCCCCTAGATGAAAGGGCAAGTAAAAAGGTGAGAAAACTTTGACAATATGAAATCTGTGCTTCTTCTAAAGTCTGCGATGCAGCGCACTTCCTACATTAGCAACTGTTAAAATTCTGCCTAATTAGGAAATAAGAAAACAGAGCTAAGTAAGGCTGCACCAATGCAGAGAAGGGTTAAAGTTTACAAATACTTAATTTCCTCTCTGGAAGTTTTTCTGACTCTGACATTTCAGAAAGAACCGATTTTGTTCAGTTTTCTGTGTCCTCAACCATTTTTGAAGAGTAAGCTAGGAAGAAGTTTTACATAATTGCATTTATGCATAAACAACCTGCCCTACAGAATGACCTGAAATGAAAAGATACTGCATCCAGACTAGCAACACAAGAATTTATTTAAAAGCATCACCAGACACTTTCTGACAATGTAGCTTTGTAATGGCAAAGACGTATTCAGTGGTTGGAGTCTGTTTTAAAAACACCTTGCTAGAGGTGTTTCAAGGACTGGAGTGTTACGAGACAAAACATAGAACGATAGAACCATAGAATCGCCTAGGTTGGAAGGGACCTTTCAGATCATCATCTAGTCCAACCGTCAGCCTAACTCTGACAAAAACCATCTGGCATGTTTGTGGGCTTAAGGATTTTTAAAATAGCTTTTATGCTTTTAAATAAATAAAAAAATACATATTTCTACTATTTTTACACAGGTATCACAGGAAACTGATGAATAGGAAGATGCTGACATGTCACCTAACAGCTTAAAAAGGCATTTCTCCTGAAACACATGAAATTACAAGTTCCAACTTATGCTTTTTAGCGTTCCAACTAACTTTGGGGGTCTGGTCTTGCCCACAGCATTTTTTTTGCAATGTGAGCATTGGAGAAATCCTGCTGAAAACCAGGGCCTTCCACTGTAGACACATCTTATGCCAGTGTAGTGTATTTTATGTCCGCAGAACTTCCTCGATGCCCATAGCGCTGAACAGATGCAAGAACATGCTCCTACAGGCATAGGGGCCCAAACCAAATATTTTGCTGCTGTACTGAGTTATGGATAGGTGTTTTTTGAGTTATGTGTTATAGGTGTTTCTTCTGCCTTACGCTTGGCTGATTGAACTGTGCTGCTCCTCATAGTGAAGGACCTGACTGGTCTGAGCTGGTGGAAGGGTGACCTGGACTGAGGGCAAGCTGCCCAGCTCCCCTGTGGAACCAGCGGGGCTCAGCTTATGTGCCATGAAGCGGCCTTGAAATGTGAATAAATCAAGTCGGTAGAAGTGCCTGTGTTGGTGAAATTGAACCCTCTTATGGAGAAGAAAGTAAGCATAAGGTATGAGTACAAGACATTGATTAGTATCACTGATTCTTACTCATTTTGGCTTGAACAGCAGGATCAATTCCCTGGTTTTCAGGAATGGCCAAAGCTAAGCTGACGTATATAGAAATTGTTTTCCTTTCCTTTTTACCTAAACTTTTTTGGTCCTGTTTGGCCCACTTTTCTCAGTTTGAGGTTAGTGGTGTGATCTGCTCACAGCCAGTGTCCCCCGCGCTCCAGGCTTCAGCTGAGGAGCAAGCACCTAGCAAACAAACACAAGTGTTTTTCCTTCACAGCAAAAGAAAAAAATAATAAATTTTAGATTTTAGAATGAACAGAACTGTGCAAATTCAAGTTTGCTCTGAAAGCAGAATTTGTACTGTACTTTTTTTATTTGTGTGCCTAAGTCCTCAGTATTTCTTGCTAACTAGTTATTAGCAAAGCTATTTCAATCCCCACCCTACTTGACTGAAGAACCATTGCTGCCTGCTGAGCTCCTGAGCCTTACCTGTTGCAGCTGGAGCAGAGGAAGATGAGGAAGGTGAGGAACAAGAGCGTTGTCATGGCTGCCAAACTTCCCCACAGGACGACGTGGACCTGGCCGCTGCCTACGAAACCACCCTCTGGCCCCATGGTACTGGCAGGAGCTGGCGTCACTTGGGGATGAAGAGGTTATTCCTTGGAGAAGGCTGGCATCTGTGCTGCATGCACCTTCTGTTTCTGCAAAAAGAAAAACCACCATGAGAGGTGATTATAAATTTTGAAGAGAATGAATCTGACAACTACAAATCTGTCAGGATAGATTCTCAAATCCAGATCTGGCAAAAAACCAGTTTCCAGTACCAGCCAGCCAGCCAAAGAGATTTTCAGCTACATTTCTGACGGTGACATAGAACAAACCTTGTCAAATGTTAATGCAAGCTGTTACCGATCTACAATCTCAACACAAAGAAAATGTAGCTCAGTATCTCTGTACTTGTGTTTTGAGGAAAAAGTTTATAAATCCACTTTGAAGCACAGAGCAGTCTGGTTTGCAGTGATATTTGTTAACTGCATTGAAAAGTGAGCTTTCCAAACCAACTTCTGCAAGGTTGGGAAGCCAAAACCAGAGATGCAGGAGACGTTTACCTCCCTCCCTCTCAACGTCTCCTGCCTCCACATGATTCGGTGATTAAAGTACAGTGACAAAAAAAGTAGGTAAATCTTTGAAAGTAATACCACAAAACCCTTTCTCGCAGCAGATCAGATCTAATATCATTTCTTTGTGAAACGCTTATTTTCTTAATAGCATGTCTGGAGAGTAATACTACTGAACTTTCTTTTTTTGCTTCTCCCCACCTGAGTCTAAGAAAACAACTCATGAGAAAAGTAGACAGAGTGGTTTTTAAGAACTTGAATAAACACAACTTTGGCTACAGCACAGCAGCCCCTGGAGAAACATGCCGGGGAAACGGCATTTACAATAGATCAGTTTTGGTATTCAATATATTCTAAAATTTTATACGTATTTTTTGACATGGCAAAATTAAAAAGAAGTCTTTCATTCTGCACTGCTGAAGATATCAATTTCTCCATAATTTAGGGATAGGTTACGCAGAGTCTATTTACAGACTTTCAGCCAGACTTCAAGATTGATAAGCACTGAAATGGAATACAATAGCTAAGAAATGAGCAGTCATCTTTTGGGAACAAAAACGTAGCAGAAAAATAAGATTGAATAATGTCTAAAGCCACTAAGACTTACTTTAATTTTATACATATATTTTCACATATATATTTTTATATATGAAATATGTATGTACGTATTTATTTTTTTTCTTTGCAGCAGAAGCACACTTTGAAATAGCAAATTAAATGAGGTACTAATATCATATCTGTATCAAAAACCACAATGTCAGCATTTTGTTATTAAAATCTTACGAGAAAAAGGATTAATTTCCAGAAAAAGGCCACTCACGTCAAAGGAGATCTGGTGAGTCAGCAGAAGAAACCTAACTCTGCGACTGGGTAGCTCTTACAAGTAACATTTCTGTTCCTACATAAAATAGGCTCATTGCGTGCTACCATGCAGCAGGATCAGACTTCTGGACACCTTCCAAGAAGAACCAATTCTTACTAACTTATCCATGGTGGATAAAAGGTTTTTTTTTTTTTTTTTTCCTTTTAGATATTAATGGCATTGCAATAACTTGAAATGGGAAGAAACACACAAAAGATGGAAAAAGTTGCCAATCCTGGAAAGACAAACCTCAAACCCATAAATCCAGCGGATAGGAAGAGTAGGTGTCACGCACCTCGCCAAAGCACAGATACATCTTACTGGTAGCCTTGAGCACCGACACCAAAAAGCCATCGCTCTTTGGGGACAACCACTGCCGAGCAATGTGCTTCTGTGGTTATCTTGGTAGAGCATGAAAAATTAAACCTTTAAAAACCATGGCAGACCACTCTAAAAATGATGTATTTTCCAGGTGTGAATCTGATACAGCTCTCCTCGTCCCTATTTTAAAGCAAAACTCGGGTTATTTCTACGCTGAGTCATAGTCACATCACTGACTGAAATGGAGAGGCCTTAAGAGAACTGGAGTCAGATTTAGTCAGAAGAAAACTTGGTGTAATGCCCGCAAAGAGCTCTCTGATGAGGTGCAAGGGCACCAAGCAGTGGGATGGATTCCTGTAAAGGGGATGGACTGTCCTCATTCAGAAAACACTACAAAGCACACCCCACCGGCTGCCTTAACTAGCTCCAAACCTTTGTTAACTGTTTTGAATAGAAAGTATTTTTCTTTTCAACTTTTATTTTCTTTGAATTTTCAAAGACCTTTTCTGCCCTGCTAAAGCTTTTAAAATTGTCCTTAAAAGATCTTTTGCCTTCTTTTTCCCCCATCCTTTTGCCTTTAAAAAATAATAATTTTCTTCCTTCCTTGGAAAAAAAGGATGAATTGAAAATGAAATGTGAAAAAAATGAAAACTGAATCAAATCTTTTTTCAGTGTTTTTGTTGTCTTCTCTAGTTTTCCTAAGAAATAAAAAGAGAGAATGCAAATGAAAAAGAAAGCTCTTTTCTTTTTTTTTCTTTTTCCAAATATTGGGCAAAGAAAAATATAAGAAAAAGAATAGGGATTTAAAAATATTTTTCGTTTTTCTTAGAACAGAATCACATGTGAGTTAGTTTTAAAGCAGACACAAGATTGTCTTGAAAGATATAATTTATTTATACTACTAAGTTCATGATTTTATAGCTACTCTGAAGAGCAATACTACTCTCCTCTCAGAAGACTAAGTAATGTACCAAAAGCTAATGCAGTAGGAAAAGTTGTTCTTTTATTCTACACATATATTCTTAAGGCTGCTGGCCTTTAAATAAAGATAATACTTGAGCTAAGGAAAGCTAAAGGTGCATGGGAAGCAGTCCCATGGAAAAGCTGGGTCTTTGAAGACTTCAGTACAGAGTTAGGAAGTGCTGGGATGAGCAGGAGTGGATGGAGTTGAGCCTGGGCTTAAAAAGGAGCGAGATCAGAGGGAGTGAGCCAAGGGAGACCTACGTCTCAATGGCAGGAGTGAAGTGCAAGATTGAAGCTAGACATGAGACATCCCACCAGGCAGAAGCCAAACGGAGCAAAGAGAATGAGCAAGGACAGAAAATGTAGTTAATTTACAGCAAAAGAGCAAGAATTCAGATACCAAAGCTTTGACTGTAAGTTGAGAGAGAGAGAAGTGTCAGAAAAGGTCAGAAAAGTACAGTGGCATTCAACCAGGCGAGGCAACTGCAGGAGACACCAGTTACCTGTGCAAGCAGAACAGAGTAACAAATTGGAACAGATTGATGACAGATCAAGCCCTGCATGAGGGAAGCTGAGCAGGCAAGGTGTGACCAGTGACTCCTCTTAGCTCCTTGAACAGCGAAAGCTTGGCATAAGTGCTTGAGGACCTAGAAGCTGCTCAGCATACAGGACAACCAGACATAAATATAATACCAAAAATGCATGCCTACATTCACCCTCTGTGAATCCTTCTCACAAAATGCCATCTGAGGGCTTACTCTTACTGCTTAATGCCTCCCAAACGATGCGGCTGAAATCCTATTCACTCAGGATGGTGCCTTTAACACAGGAGATCTTCTGAAATACTTGAAGCTGGACAAACACCCAGCTGGACCAGCCCTGGGCAGAAACCTGGCACAGAGCTACACTGGAAGTACAACGGTCTGGACTCCCTCTGCTGCCACTTGGTGAATGCCTGGGCACTCAAATGTTAACGTATGACTAATAGAATGGATTTTAGAGCTGCGTCAGCGGATAGCTTTAGAGAGAAACTTATTTGCAATCATAACTATGGAACAACAAGCAGCTAACGTCAAAAAGCTCTTAGCTGAAATGGTTAAAGTCTGCTTTTACAATAAAAAGCGATATTGTGCTGCCCTCTGGTGAAGCTCTCTGTTTGGGGACAGGGACTTGTGGCTCTTGTGAGGGTGCTTCAGAGCTAAATGCAAGCCCTGCTGCTGCTGCTGGAGCTGACCCGGGGCCTTTCATCTGCTGGGCTTGAAAAAAGTCCTCCCACCACGCCTGAGTGACTGCCAGACTCGAACAGTTTAACCTTGCAGAGAGACATCGCTGAGACAGAACAACAGTCATTTGAAAAGTGCTTTTTTTTTTTTCGTACGTGAAGATCTTTTAAGATGAAGATTTCTTTTATTGTCCCCTTTCCACAGAAATCTCCACACAAGCTGCTGGTGATGCTGAACTCTAAAAAACAGTCACAGAGAC
Organism: Chroicocephalus ridibundus; assembly: GCF_963924245.1. NCBI lineage: Eukaryota > Metazoa > Chordata > Aves > Charadriiformes > Laridae > Chroicocephalus > Chroicocephalus ridibundus. The sequence continues at coordinate 137,912,366 of NC_086285.1, forward strand.
AGGCCTGGAACACCTGGGTAAAAAAACGGGTTATTTCATCTAAGGCAAAATGCAAACCACAGTTTGCGTTCACATTTCAAAGCCACTGTCAGTTCAGAAAACTAATCCTTACACTATATTGAATAAAATTTCTCCTCCTTGTGGGAACTTTCTCTTGCTTTTCAGACATCAATATTTGCCATTAGTGGAACCTATATGACAAATACTGCCCGTAGCCATTTCCTCAAAATTGCACTTAAATGCCCAATTACATTTGAGGTTTCAGAAAGACGGATATTTCATTGCATGACCCGCGCTTTCATGGTGAATAATGTGTTATTTTTCCTTGCAGCTGTTGCAGGGATAAAGCAGAGCCGAGGCAGTTCAGCCTGAGCTGGTGACAAGGGGAGTTTAGGATGTGCAAGTGCAGATTTGTTGCCAAACTGAAGAATAAAAAAGATGTATTGGGGGTGAAGCAGTTTTGAGTGTAAGATATAGGCTGCAATTTTAGGGAGCACATGGAGCGACAATTTCAACTAGTGAGGAAAAGCTTGGATTGAGACCTGAACTCCTCTGAAGCCCGGCAGCGGACAGATCCAGTGAGTTTCGGGTCTGAGCTGGATTTTCTGAGCAAAGATCTGCCCAAGATTACAGTGAAACATGCACAGGATGTGCTTCGCAAGAAACACGTACGGGATGTACTTGGCGAGAGGCGGACGCCATGGCCTGGTGATCAGGGAGGCCGGGCAGGAGATGGCAGCGTGTCCCTCTCCCACTGCCTTCCTCCCGGCTTCTGGGTTTCACAACCGCTCATTCATGTCCTGCTGCAAACCACACTCGGCCCACACTTTCCAGAGGGGAAAGAGTGGGAAAGGCCAACAGCTTCACCTCTCCGCTTTTCTTAATGAATTATAGATGGAGCGTAGACAAGGGAAGAAATTGTTTTGACAACTGAGCGACTTTGAATGTGAGAAGCCAAACGCGACAGGACAGGAGAGTTTCGGGGAGGGCTGCGGGATCGCGACTCCCTGTCCTGGGCTGTCAGGCTGGATTCGGCTAAAAGGGACACTGCCCGGGAGCTTCACGTGCTCGCCTCTGTGCTGGGCTTTGGTTACAGGGCTCCTTCTCGGGCCACTCCATCTCCTACCACCCTCCTCTTCTTCCCACCCCTCCTGCTCCCAGTGCTCTCAGTTACCCGCTGCTGAACGGCAAAACCAGATCAGTCAGATCATCGCTTGTGAAGTTTCTCCAAATGCCCTGCAAAAAAAAAAAACGTTGCAAGACTGATCTATGTTACTGTTTCTGCATCTGCATTGCCTTGTTTCAGCTTGCAGCTGTTTGTAAATCCAGTACTGAGCTACACAAAACCTGAGACCAAGATCACCTTTCTCATGCACTACCTCCTGCATTTCACTTTTGGGGTTCCTGCGCACTATATGAGGACAAATCCTTTCCTAGGAGACCTTCTGGTTCTCCTAGGACCAGAAGACCAGATTAAAGCTCTTCTGGTGCAGTTGTGTTTTGAGCTGCTTGGTTTGGCAGTACGCATTTAACAAGAACAGTTGAAGACAGACACGTCCTACTCCAAGCAGTGAAGAACTGCTGCAGGAGACCAGATGTGCACATAATTAAAGCCTGGTCCTGGAAGCCTGATTCTGGAAGGAATTACTGACATGGACTGTGCTGCTGTTGCAGGCTGTCAGACGAGCTTTGCAGAGACCGTGTGTGCCATAAGCCTTCAAAATAGTTCATGTTTCTGCTTTATGAAGCAGCAGAATAATGAGGTTCTGATCTAATTCCCCACTGTATCTACTTTTACAGAAATCATAGCTGGCTTATCAAAGGATGTGTGTGCTCTATAATTCAAAAACAGATCTAAAACTGAACAGATCTAAAACCAAAACTGAACAGTCCCAAACCACTGGTCACTTTTAACCCCTTCTAAGTCTTAACATCTCTGAAAGAGAAGCCAAATCTCTCTGAAACCATCCATCTGTGGCATTGCAGAAAAATTTAAAAAGGCCTTTGCAGCAGTAAACGCTGATTTACACCGCAGTCTGCATTCATATTCCAATCAACTCATTCATGCCTTGTCAGACCACGTCACCTCCAGGTCAACATATTCAAACTTGACCCGACTTCTCCTTCTATGCTCTCCTCTCTACTCCTTCTAGAATTTTAGCAATTCCGCACAAGCCTGCATCGTAGGCTGCCTCTCCTCCTCAGAAAGACATTTGGGAAAGTGGAAAGAATCCAGACAGCAGTAAGAACAATTAAGCGGAGAAATCCAAGAGCTCGCTTCAAGGCAGTGGAATAGTTTCTATTAAAATGGCGGAGAATTTTAGAAAATAAGAGATGTCACGAGTGAGGTTTTCTTAGCAGACCGTAAAACTGGATTTTCAAAGGAAGGTGAGCATAATTGCACGTGAACGTGACTATGTCCCAGTGAAACACAGTCTGCATCCTGGGGTTAATGCATGTGCATAATTATCCATCTAACTTGTCATGTAGCTAGCACATTTATTTGCCACATTCACAAGGTCTTTCTGTGTATAAACCATACGCCAAAGGTATCTTCCATTATAAATCAAGTCCTGAGCAAACGGGTTTTTAAATTGGTAACTTAAAGCTCACAAATTCATCCCACGGTGGGTAATACCATCACCCCCCGTTTCACTACCAGCAGGACAAAACCCCCCAGCACAAGCAGGGGAAAGCGGAGGGCTGCGGACACAGCCTGCAAACGCGGAGCGTCGGCTGGGCTTGGCCAGCTGCTGAGGAAGAAACCGATAATGAAGCCTCTGTGAAACAGCTCCCAGGAACACCACCACATATTTTCCCCAGGCTTCAGCAGCCAAATCATGACTGTCTCGAACGCGAGAGCAGAAAAAGCTTTATCTGACGAGTGACCATGCCAAAGATTACAGCTTAATTGTAGCGTATTATTCTCTTTCCCACACCCCCACAATGTCCCATATTGCTTTCTGGCTGCAGTGAAGTAATTAGACCACGATTACTGCATACTTTAGAGCATATAGAAATGAAAGCTGTCTTTGTGAAGTGTTTTCTAGCTCTGACACAACTACTCCTGATAGCTTTGCTTTTCCTGGAACTAGATGCTATTTCATATTAAACACAGCCTGTTAATAATTGCATTTTGCTGTTTATGTAATTCTACCACGCCAAGTCCCCTTTCAGTCTTTGCAGTGCAACAACATTTTGAGCAACCCTTTTGCAAACTCAAGTAATAATAATGGAAGCGGAGAAATTCCCCCCAGCCTGGGAAGTGGGCACACACAGAGATTGGCTCTGTCATCTGACCTAAAAGTCCTGTAAAATCCATGGCAATATACTTGTTCTCAAACTGGTGTTTGAATCAGGCCCGTGAAACACAACAGATAGATAGATAGTACGTTTCTAGAGGCTACTTCCAGTTTCCAAGGGACCCTGAATTTATAAAAATACAGAAGATTGCAAAATATGCAGCAGCAAAACACAATGCTCTGCTTGTCTCCAGTGAAATGCTGCTGAGGAAGAAGTGGGACTTTTTTACAAAAAACAAGACTACTACTTAGAGTGGGATCCAACTTCTGTATGTTTACACCTCTAAAAACAGGCTTTTACTCACCCGGATGCTATCTACGGGATCCCACCTGAGAGATCTCATCACAGGAGAAGGCTAAATGACTTCCACTGATACTTAACTTCTAGACTGATAACATTTTAGTAGTCAAAGTGAGATTAGCTCTACCTAAACTGAGAAATTTAAAAAAATGCTTCGTATCCAACTGTCAGGACATTACAGCCTTTTAACATGCCTTGAGATCCCACCAAAATGAAGCACACTAAAATAATTCTAATTTTGAAAATCCAAAGCAAAAAGAGTTTTAAATCTAAAAAGCCCAGATTACTGAGTGCCAACACTAGCGTATATCTATAGATACTAAATTCTGCAAGACAGGAGTGTTCCAGGGAAGCTAAAGCGATGGTCCTTGGAGGTAGAGCACAAATTACATCTGAAGGGTTTGTTATAGTTAAGATTAAATAATCTTGAAGCAAAAGGAATTAGTGAGAAATGAGCTGTGTAATATCCCACAGCAAGAGAGGCAGCGCTCAGTCATTTAACTTAGCGACAGGCCAATTTTAAGAAAACGGTGTTCACCTTGCGATGTGCTTTGTAAAGGTGAAGAGCTATTTCAAGTTCAAATTTCTCGTTATTCACTCTAATTGAGTCAATAAAGTGATTTGTAACTTTTTAGCGTTTGTATTTCATTAGGAATGTCAGCTTTTCTTAAATATTTGGTGCATATATGCAGAGCCTTCTTCACTGCTGGAGGTCCCCGTCCTGAAGAGTTTACATTTTACCTAGGTAAGACCAAGGCAGAACATGAGAGAACACTGTGTAAATAACTCCATTTTCATGAAAAAAACGTCCAAGACAAAGAAGGATTTGGTGGGTTTTGAAGAGCTCTTTGGCAGAGATGAGAACTGATCCCAGATGCCGGGTGTCCTCAGGTGGTGCTGCATCTACACGATCTTCCTTTTTTCCTTTGAGCTGCAAACACAGCCACGTGATCCTTGATGGAAGGTGCTGCCTTAACTTCAGTCATGTAAAAATAATCTAAACTGGCTGCCTGTGTGCTCTGCGTGGTCAGTGCAGACTGACTTCTACCTGTGAAGACAGGAGTACCTTCAAAGATAGGAGACTAGGTATAACCATCAAAGCTGGTCATACCTAGTCTCTTCCTTTCAGACACCCAGAATTCAGAGAGGGCATGTCTATAAATCACGGACAAAAGCAGAGGAGGTTAATGTGTGGTGACCCTCTGGAAAAGGCTATGTACAGCAGACATGGTTTGAATTCTTGACTTCAGACACACTCCTTTGAGTTGACTTTCTTGGTTGACACATGAGAACCGAACACATGGCTAAACCTTTGCACAGTGGGAGCAGCACTGACACACCAGGTCTTTTCATGGCCTCACCTGGTTGCCCCATTTCATTGCACTTTCTCTCCAAGACTAGCATTATCATGCCATTCTGTCCTTTTGACTGGAAGCAGAGCTGGGGCAAATGAAGACCACCGCTTGCTTGTGACAGTCCAGCATATCCTGCGGCTTCACCTCCCCATCGAGGCACTGGTGCTGCCCCACTTTCCAGCTGGAGCAGCCTGGGGTAGCGAGGCAAAATAAACCCCATTGTTTCCTGTCCCCCACACCAACGTCCTGTCACAGGGTGCATTTTACCCACTTGCTCTCCTGCTGTGGAGGGGGAAATACAAAGCTCTGGGCTTGATCCCGAGGGACTGAGGCAGTAGATGCTAATCATGGGTCCTGCGGGATTGATCTACGAGCTGGGTTCCCCCCACGCACACCCAAACCCCTCACTCCCTCATCATGACACACAGCAAATACAATTATAAGATCTAATGAACTGCAACTAATGTAATTCTGAAAGTCTTCACAGCTAATGAAAACCAGGTCTTCCCCTGCTCAATTTAATTGAGATGTTTGCTTCATGCACTGTGGAAAATAAATCCTCCGTAAAGCTATGTATGAATATTGCATTTACATAGCCAGCAAATGCAGTTGCCTGTCACAGTTTTGGGCTCTTTCTTCTGAGGACTGGATATTTAATGGTAGGAAACTATCTGTGAAGGGAAACGGCCTTCAGAAAAGAAATACTTTCTCATGTTGTTTCAAGGGAAATCTCCAGTCTGAATGTCATCTACTAACTACCGCTTTGCAATCTGAACTTGGTATAAACAGAACATTTCCTCAACATGAATAAATCATGATCCCTAATAAAAACACACTCCTCTTGCACCTAAGCAAGAATCAGAAGACAGCAGTTGGCCTGTAGCTTGTAAAGCTTGTTGAATAACAAATGACTAAAAAAAGATATCATTTTTTCCCCTTCCTCCAGTCTGTTCTTTTTGCTGCCTGTTGGCATCAGTTTTTCTGCAATTTAAGCATCACTAATGCTGCGAGACTTCCCCTGCCTCTGTGCTTCCCCATGTTACTATCATTGGCACTATTTTAGCAGGAAGCGCTACAATATGGGTAGCACTGCAGAGAGAAGGATAAATGCATCATCATTTGCCTGCTGCAAAAAGTTCTGCTACTACTTTGAGTAAAGAGCTGCCAAAGCACGATGGCAGAGAAGCAATTGCTGGTAGGCAGGACTAGCAGAGCATCGCTTCACCTCACGCAATCGATAACCAGCTTGGCTTTTCTTCTTCCAGGTTTCGGGTTTGCACTGACCCAAATCATTACTTTTTCCCCACTGAACTTGATCTCATTTAAGGTTTCAAAGCAGAAGAGTAAGAGTGGAGTTTGATGAAAACCCATACTGGATACAGGATAATTGCTCTCCAGGGACAGCAGAAACAGTCAAGACAGAGCAGGTAAGGAGACGAACAGTTTTAGACTGGTGATGTACGAGGGGAAGAGCAGACAGCAAGCTCAAAACTTCTGTACGGCCGGTCAGTAGTAAGCACATCTCATTCACACAGCAGCTTAGAAGAGTCTTTCAGCTGTGCAGATGTGACCACCGCATGCACACGCACCAGAGTCCTGAGCCCGTGTCCACATGCACGCACACCACGGCCAGGAAGCCTCCTCCACCTCTGTCGTCTTGCCTCCTTCTGGTACCTTCAGCCACCCTCTGCCACCCACAGAGCCTCACTCCTCCTTCCACAGCCGCCGCCTCCTCCACAGTCCCAAGAGGCCACAGTTCACCTGTGCCTCACGGCTCCATGAGCTGCCATCAGTTCTCCCCCCACCTCCAGGCTTGGTCCTTCTAGCAGGGCACTGCCATCCTTGCCATTAGCGGAGTATTTCTCACCCTGGGCAACATCTTTGTTTTAGCACTTCTTGCTCCCTGAATTATTTTGCTATAATAATATATCAGTCAAACATACTCACACAAACTCCTTCTAAAATTACCGGTACTGATACCAACATCTATTGATTACTGTGGTTATGGCCTATTAATATTAGGATGCCCAAGTGATGTGAAAAGGCAGGGCATGTCAGAAATACAAAGGGCAGGTGACAAGAAATACATGAAAACACCCTCTCAAAAAGAGAATGAAATGATAGCAATTAAGTAATAGGACTGCTTACCTAAAATGTGGTAAATAACATTAAGTAACATACGAGACACAAACATATACATGCTAATGAGAAGTCAGCTCAAGAATACGTGCAGCTACAATGCACACAGCCCCCCAGCGATTTCAACGGCTAGTTATCTTTTACAATTTACCATTGCATCACTGTTATAATACCCTGTTCAGGTCTGATTTTCCTTCACCAAGCAGTCTGGATTTCACCCGCTTTATCTTTATTCTTTGAGAAATTTGCCATGCTCAGGCCTGCTGTAATACCCTCCTGAACGTGGCTCGTTTTAAAAGATAACACTACATGGTGAACAAACCCTTTTTTTAATCCTTTTCCATCGCTTAGGGAGACAGTTTTATTGTAAAGCAATCAGATTCTGCGGACAGAAACAAATTTCAAAGTTTTCAAAGAAACCATTCATAAATCAAGAGGGTGACCATTAGTTATTGGAAGTTGAAACACTTACAGGTTAATTTGATGGCAGAAACAGTAAATTAATTTTTCCCTTTCTCGAAAGATTTTTCTCGACAACAAGGCACAGCTGGCGAACTGCCTGAAGAGCAGAGGTCGTCCAGCTCTGCATTTACTTAGACACAATACCAAATTGATGTGCTACTTTCAGAAAAACAACAGTGCCATCTCCTTTTAGAGAACCCTTTTTGAATTTTCAGCTGTCTTGTAACACGTGACCGTAGACCTTAGTTTGGGGCAGCTGCTAAACTACTTACTTTGCTACGTATCTCCACGAGTTATTCAACTAACAGGAGAAATGCAAGACTTGAGTTCGGCTGGAAGAAAGCAAAAACAACAGAAAAACTCATCACGCTCTTTACCCCAGTTTCACAATTCTAAAAATAGCAGAAGGGAGCTAACAGATATTACGTGGGCAAGAATGAGAACCAGATTGGTGAGTGAGAATTTATTCTTAGAAAATCCCTCATTTTGGAATGGCAACACACAGGCATGCACTGACCCAGATAGATCATGGCTCCTATCATTCCCTAGTGCATGCACACAGATAAAATGCTGACGTGCACCAAAAAGGTTTGGGGCAAAAAAGCAAGCAAAATCTGCACGGAAACTGCCAAAAAAAGAAAATGCACAGCAGCTGGCGCACAACTGCTTATAATAGGCAAAGACAGCACTGCTGGCAAACACAGGTGAAGTGAAGGCAAGGAAAAGGCAAAACAATGATGGAAAATTCAAAGGTCAGCCCAAACGGATGGAGAAAACAAGCCAGTTGCCATAGAACACCTACTGCTGTCTTAGAAGGACTGTCATTTGACCCATTTCAGGATGCCTAATTTATTCCACTGCCCAGTGATCAAGCCTCAGGGCCACAGATTTCCTCCTGGCACAGCTTTCTGACTTGGCTGGATCCCTCGTGTTGCTGTTCTGTGACTCTGCAGATGAGACTGGAGGATTGGGAGACCATGGGTCAAATCCACAGTGTGTCTCACCGGCTGAGTTACAGACCACAGCAGAGCAGTAACGTGGGCAGCAACTACTGTTTCCTCTCCTTTCTTCCTCTCAGCCCTTCCAGAATTTTTTCATGTCCTATCAACAAAGTCCCAGGTGGCGCTGCAGGCTCAGCAAAGTGTCACACGTGTGACGTGATGGGTGGGAGTCAGCCACCCATCATGAGACGCGTGAGATGCCCAGCTGTGTCTATGTGTGAATGATGTGTCTGAGCCTCCTGCATTCCCAGGGGCTACCAGGCAATGGAGCCTGGTGAGGGATGCAGCTGACCAGCCCCCGGGGATACAATTTAGTTGCCTAACGGTAAGCAGCTAGGACCACTTGAGTTGCCTGAGGACATCCAAGCTGTCTGGATGTCTATGCAGATATGTCCACGGAGATGGACAACTTGATGCAGGAACTGCGGGAGATTTGTGCCCTTCTGGACTGGCAGCTGGAGGCCAAGGGGCATAGCCCATGGCATTTAAAACAGCATTCAATGCCCTCTCTTTAGGCAGATGAAATCTGCATCTGGATGTGGTTGGCAGATGTGGCACAGGACCTACAGAAAACTCTCGTGCTTCTCAAATAGCGATTAGAGACATGAACAATGTCCCAGGGCATCTCAAATGGCACCAGCTGCTTCTGGGTGGGCAACTGAAAGGGGCCGGGATCACCACTGACTGCAACAGGGCCTGAAGGTGCCTTACAGGTACTTGCCTAAATCTACGAGTTTTCATTTACACTTAAATCTCATACCAGTAATGTCATGCTTAGCTTAATTGTTACAAAGATACAAGCATCTTCCTCTGCAATCATCTCCTACAAAAGGCTGAATGCTCTTAGCACTAAATCCTTCTCAGAAAGCTGGAAGGATTTATGTAGGGTTGAAACATTTTAGTCTAATATCAGAAGAATGCTTTTCTCCAAGCAGAACAACGCCAGAGCACCACGCTCCTTCCAGCTGGCAGGGCAAAAAAATGCATGTCCAGATTTTCAGAAACACTCACCACCACAGACCCTATAACATTTAATTATCTGATGGTGCTTAGGACTCCGGGTAGAGAAGAAAAGAAGCAAATAAAACCACACGAATCTAGTCATCATATGAATATTTAAGACCCCTCTGCTGGAGCGTCAATGTGTGGGCTCATATCAACATTGCATTAAACATCCCGATGCAGCTACAGAATGTATGTGTAAGCATAAGATTAGCAAAAAAACGTCAAAAGACCCATATTTGGGAAAAAAAAACCAGAAAAGTTCTTCTCCCTTCATGAACACATTTAAACAAAGCGTTCATTTCCCTGTAATTTTTCCCCATTAAAATTTTACGTTACTGCAAAGAGACAGGTATGCAGGGAACTTCTGGCCCAGTTCTATTCCCAGTCGCTCTCGTATAATAACTGCAGGCAGAACTGTGTCCCCTCTGTGGAATTATGTGCAACTCTAGGGTTCTCTTTATTTAATACAATGTTAACATACACGTCTACACGCTAAAATATTAAACCTGCATTACAGGCAACTATTTGCCCAACTAATTTACATAAAAGTAGAATAAATAATAAAACCTTTTCTGATCCAGTTAAAGAGACCAGCAACATTTATAAAGTTATCACAAAACGCAGAGAAAACTACAACAGCATTCTTGCTGCTACAGAACGTTTCCAGGAATACCAAAAACTTTAAGTCAAGTCATAAACTTCTTTTGTAGGCTATCCTTGCTTTGTCTTTAATACTGGTGTGCTGCTATGAATAAAATAGCTAAGTGTCCTGCAGTTGGTGCTAAGCGTTAGTTACTGTTTTGTGAAAGTACGCTGAAACTTAAATGTCAGCCTTCAGTGTAAATCTGCTGAGATTTAGTCTCTTCCCGGAGTAAATCTATTATACTTCAGTAAATAGATGGGATATAAATAAAGTAGGAGCTCTGCAGAGTTTAAAACAGCAATTGCCACTGTATTAACAGGCTTATGGCAATGTTACTTAGAAGTATTTGTTTTAAAGTCTCAGCAGGCTCGTCCTGATGCCTATTGTGTAAAACCATCTGCCAAACAGACAGAATCGATCTCCGAGTGTGTCCTGCTTAGTTTGTAAATTTACCTACTGTGACTAAGTACATAACTCATTATTAAAAACAGTCAGACCTGGTCTTTCCTGAGGGTAAACTAATGTTTCTCATCATCCTTAAAAAAACCCCATACACCAAGAGATAAGGAATAGGTAAGGCATTTAAATAAGAGCCAGTATTTGAAAGGCTTACTCCTGTGGCCTGAATCAACATGCAAACGCGGACTCCCAATCATCTTCACGAGATAATTACAATTCATAATTGGCACTTCTAAAGCGTTTTCACAGAGCTGTGCAAATATTGACTAATTAGCCACACCAGAATCCTGTGGGGTAGGTGAGCAGCTACGCTAAGCCCCTTGTGCAGCAGAGAAAATTGCTGGGGAGAAACGTCCCAACCCTTGCCCGCCGAAGGGGCTGAGGAACTGGGGAGGTTTCCAGCCCCAAGCCCCTCGTCCAGCCCGTGTTGCTCCGACTGCTGGAATGTTACCTGCTCCTCTCTTCCAGAGAGCGCATGAGATGAGCTCTATTTTAGCAGAGCTCTGGAAACAGCGGCCAAACCTCAGTTTGTTATCTGAATTCCCGTTAAACAAAAGGTCTAGATATTCAAATGTCAGAATAAAGCCTGAGGATCTGATACAAGTACATGCAGTATTTACAGGAGGCTGGTAGCCTCTTCTGCTGAGGAACATTTAAAAAATGTACTGCACAATTATGGCTTATTCCCAGAAAAAAAATATTACATAGGTACTTGTAACTAAATAGTAGAAAAAGAGCTCTACATGTATGGAGTGAGACACTCCTTTACTAAAAATTCAGAGAAATCTTACTACCCACTGTGTACCCACAATGAAGGGTGAAGAAAGCGTGGAAATCCCTGTTAGAGCCTCCAAGAGGCTCTCCCTTCATCACGGAATAAAACACAGAAGGCAAGCAAAGTCATTAGTCTAGAAGAAGGGCCTAAAAACAGAGTGAAGATCCTTGGAGGCTACAGCATCTAGAAAGTCAAATATGCCACTGAATACTGCCTCCATTAAATCCAGCTCTTCAATTAAATTGCCCTTAGGAAAGCAATGATTAGTCATTAGTGTCTCAGGTTTTCTGGTTTAAACCAGCAAACGCTAATGATGGCTTTATTCCAGAGCTTTGTTATTAATCACGACAGTCAGAGGTGACAAACAGGTCTCTTCCAAATGGTTGTATTATCACAAGCTTACAATGTATACAATATACATACAGAATATGAATCATTTTTATTTGGTGTAATCCTGCTTTGTCTATTGAAGCCATGGTTATATGTTGTGTCTAATTTCAGCTACAATCTCTTTAGGGCAAAGATTGTGTCCCTGTGGTTTTGTAAAGCCCCATTCACAGTTATAATGGCATATAAATTAAATAAATAAGGAACTGCGGGAATTTATTCTCCATTTATCAGGAATTCACAAGTGAGGATTTACATATTTTTAAATGGGTTTTATGAAGATAGGGTCTTCCAGAGATCTGGTTCACTTCTGTTGTTTAGAAATTGGGAAATGGCTTTTAATTTAACTGCAGCAACTATCGAGGTAAAAATAATAACAGGCCAAATCAAGTTAGTGTGGTGACTGGCTGAATACGCAATCCAGTGTTACTCCACTCTGAAGTTCGTTCTTCAGCCTGGTTCATGTGTAACTGCTGCTGAGATAAGCAGGTTTCCATCCCTGGTAGAGAGTATTAAGATGACGGTATTTTAACTACTGCATTAGTTATCTACTCTGAGCAAGGCTAGACAAAACAAATAGTAGGAGCAGAGCAGAACTGGATGCTCTAGTGAGCAAAATTCGTCAAAAACCACCCAAACCAAAGCCGTACAGATTAGGTGGCCTGGCCTGCAATATGATAAAAGGACAAAAAGGGCTTCTGTGCTCAGAAAGTTTTATTTATATTATTTATATTGGTGGAAAGAATGGAGAAACAGTCCAACAAAGATTATTAACATTTTCTACATTTGGCATTCCTGGCCATTTGGCCCCCAGACGCAGGGGGCTTGGGGGATCACTGCCACAGCCAGAAACACGCTGTCGGTAGTAATACGGGAGAGTCATAAGCCAAAGCAAGTCTATGATAAGGCTCCGTATGCTACATTTTTTGTGCACACACACTTTTTTTTCCTCTTCAGGAGGAAGAGAGAAAAAAACAGTGACAATTTTTGTCTCTATATGGAAATATGTTCATGAAAACAAGTGTTCAGCCTGCTCTGAGGCTTTGATAAGCAGCTCAAAGGACCTCAGGAGACTGCTGGGCTGGCACCTGGAGCTGGCAACTTAGTGAAAACACAGGGCAACTTTCGTCTGTAAGAATAAAGGATGAAAACTAGGGTGAGTGCCTCTTTTCAGGTACACCAGTGTTCATCTACAGTAGGTAAAATACAGCAATACTGGTGAAATGAGTTGGCTGTGTTATTACAAATGTTAATTGTCCATAGGGTTTGGTCCCTATGGTCGGAACGTGTAATTACAGCTGGACATTCCCAGTCCTTCAAGGTGCCAAGCCCAACTTGTCGAACTCATAATTTTTCTCATTTTTCTTTTTGCTTAACAAAACTAAAACCTGTACAAGGAACAGCACGTGAGGTCAACTCTGTACACTGGGATGGAAAAGGCACCCATTCGCACTGAGTTAATCAGATGTCCTGAAGTGGCCATTCACCCTCAAAACACATTAGCATGTAATAGCAGCTGCTCATCCTCTGAGCGCAGATGAGTGCTGGAAAGAGGTGCTGAGAGGCTTTCTCCTAGAATTACATGTCACTGGTTTAAACATTATGTGAGGAAATTATTTTAATTGCCCTTATCAGTGCGGGACTGAAATGGTCCTATATCAGTCGCTATTTTGGTAGGAGCAGTGCAAATGTCTTTCTCTGGTCAGGGTGTTGTTTGAGAAGAATGTGTACGTACCTGAGTTTCTAGAAAGCCTCACCACAAAATACAGTGAAAGAAAATTGCCCCAATAAAATAGCTTTGCAAAATATTAGCTACTAATGATAGCTGTTGACCACAAGGCTTACATACAAAGATCCGATATCTTGCAAGTATGAGAACCGAAAGAGCAAGATTTGTTATTTTTGAGATAAATGTTACAGTTCAAACGTCACAAACCATATTAAAGGCATTCAAAATTGGCTCTGGGATTTAAAGAGAAAAAAAAAAAACAAAAGACTTACACTGTGGTAGGAAGGTTGGTGGTGATCAGAGTGCTAATGACCATGAGAGAAACATGAGATTTTTTTTTTAGGCATCATTATCCAGTGGCCTTGAGTGCTAATCAAAACAAGGACTATAATGCCTGCTTTAATGGGGTTTGTCTCAGTAATGCTTCTAAATGGAATCAACTACATTAAATCCAGACAAGCTACGAAGAGAGATAAATGGCAAAACAACACACTGAAAACCTAAAGATTCTTTTAATATACTATTAACTGAGTTACCATCCATGGCATTCACAGTTAACTGTGGTTTTGTAATCCATTTGCTGAATTGTACAACTAAAACAGAAATGTTGCTGTCCTTCTGTTTAAAACAACAGATTAAATAAGGCCCAAATTAACCTCCAGAATGGCTGGTTTGGCAAATACTGTACTAGAACAGGCTGTGTATCTATTTTCTTCTTTAAAAACACGGAAAGCCATTCTCCTGGAGTTTTTTCCTAAAGTAAATAGAAGGAATCTGTCCCCACCGAGGTAGTGCTGCACATAAACCGAGCCTCTGCACATCACAAGAAGGATGTCCCGGCAGACCAAGGGCCTCGCACGCTCCCTCACCAACCACTGCCACTCCCCACGGCTCCAGTGCTGCAGGGACACACACTGAATGATCTCAGTAGGCTTCGGATCGTCTTCTTAATGCTTACAGGAAGGGGCACCGAATGCCAGGAAGATTAATTCATCGCTGTCCTTCTCCTCCTCCTTGTTCCTTTGGCCTTGCTCATCTCTCCTCTGCATACGCTGGCTCAATGCGTAGCCACACTGAGTTTCTTCAGCTTGGTACCTCAGAAGATCAATTACATTTGAATCCCTTGAAAGCAATTAAATATTTTTTTCTATTTAATTTTTGCTATCTATCTATCTATCTATCTATCTATCTATCTATCTATCTATCTATCTACCTACCTACCTACCTACCTACCTACCTACCTACCTACCTATCTATCTATCTATCTTGCTGTATCTCTCACGCTGAGATGGGAAGATCCTCAGCAGCTGAGGGGGAATTTTGGGCAGATCACCTGAAAAGGTGACAATTTACAGATAAAATGACAGACAAGGTATAGAGGTGGTGATGCTTTTATGTTCATTTAGAGCCGAGTGAAATGTTTCCAGGGGCCCAGTCTTGGAAAGATGGATTAGCTCTTTGTTCATGGCGTACACAAAATGTAGCATCATGCATCTTATCTTGAGGACATTTTCAATAAAGGTCTTTACAGACTGAAGCTGTAGCTTAGGGAACATAAAATTCATTCTGTAATTAATGGGTTCCCCCCAGTATTATAGAGCAAAAATTCCTACGGTTTGCATTGCTTTTGTAAAACAGTTGCTCTCCTGCTCTCAAGGGACTGTGAAAGGTCAGTGTTGTTGAATATACATGATTAATAAAGTACTCTGGGATGAGAGGTGCTGTGTAAATGTAAAATATTATTAGAGCACACTCTCCTTAATTGACATACACTGAAATGGAATTGCCTGTGCCGTAAGAGCAGAACCAAGAAACCGAGTTAGTCTGATGACAGCGGATTGTCTGAGGCTACTGACAGCCTACAACAGCGCGAGTATAAATTCATCTCGCAGACAGATTTATCTAACGCTGAAAGTCATTGCTGTTCATTTGGAATAGGTGATACATAGATACGAATTCGAAGACTGTGTTACAGAGAAATGACTAAGTAGGCAAAGATCACAGATTACTCCGTACCACGATGAAAAAGCAGCTTCTGAAGCAGCTGTAGCCATGGGAGCTCCCGCGCAGCCTGTCTGCCTTCTGCAGAAACACGGCCTCACACAGGTCAGCTCTCAAGCGTATGCCAGAGATGCTTGGGATGCCACGGTCCTCACGTGCTTTGCAAAGCCACTCTCAGGTGGCACTTTTGGACTCAAAATATGCATCCTATTTATCCCTGGCTTTGATAGAGGCTTCCAAGCTCCCGAGGCAGATTTGAACCTTGAGCTTTGTTCACTTACAGCTATATCCAAAGAGCCTTCCTAAAAAGCAGTCCCTTACCGAACTGAGCGAGAATGAGCGGGACTGGAACAGTGGCCCCATCCCCTCTCGGAGAAGCATAAATTATGCTTTCACCCCGCTTTTTGGGATCGATTCCAATTTCTCTCTTCTGACCACAACGGTCTATACTTTAACACTGCAATAAATAATCAGTTTGAAGTAGATTTTAAAATATTTAAACAGCTGGGGCAATGACATTATTACTCCACTTTACCGTAAATGGAAAAACTCCCATTCCCCCTCCCAAACAAAGACAGAGATTGCAGATCATATTCTGAATTCTTTTCAAAACCTAGGCCAAAAGACCTCACCAGCACAGTCTGTTCCCCTTCACATTATTATTCCCACTCTCACAGATTCTTTTATCTAATTCCCTTTCTCCCTGAAGTTTACACTGTCATTCCAAACATTTTTCAACTGCACTTCTCTTCCCTCCTCTTAAATTCCCTATCTCTCATCAGCCATCTAAAACCCTTCTTCAAATAATGCTATTTTCTTTTAGAAAAATGACACTATGGATTCAGCACTACAAAGTAATCTGTTCCTACCTTTTCTCCTGTGCCAAAACAAGCCATTTTAGACCCTTTTTTTCAAAAAAAAAAAAGCACAATACAGCAGTTTTGGTAAAGTGTATGAGCTTCCTGCTCCTAAAGGGAAAAGATGAAGTTCTTACTTTTGAATGTATTCACGCTTTCCCATGAAAATTCATACATCTGCCTGGGAGGTAAAGAAGATTCAGGTTATCTATATTCGAGAGAATAGTTACAAGAAGTTATTGCATAAAATGTTTGATTTTCTAGCAACAGAAGTTTTCTTCAAGGATAACATCAAAGTTATCCTCATCTATGCAAAACACTTCTCATCAACATAAAAAAGGCCCTTAATTTCCTCTATACTGAAAAAAATGCCTTTGTAATTTTCTCTTCACTGATGACTTAAGTATTTGTTTCTTCTACTTTCTTTGGATAATTTGTACTCCTAATAGATTCGGTCATTTGGCTACAGCTAAATTGCCATAGTAATGGCAGACAATGAAACTCTTAGGCTACACTCTACATGATTAATCTGTGCTCCAACTGAAAGCATTTATCATCTGGGGGCTACCCTTCCCATTTGTCTTTTCCCCGTGTTTCCAGTTCTCCTTTCCTAACAAGGAGAATGACAAAAATCAGTATGGCTTTTTAACCGAGGGAATGACATTTTTAGCTCTGAGGCCTATGTGTAAATGTAAATTTCCAGCTGTTAGAACAAAGAAATAGCAAATGTGAGGCAGATGTTAATATATTACCCATTGTTGGTAATACAAGCAAAAATCAACTTAAAAAAAAATCCCCCAGTTATTCCAGTAATGAAAGCTTACTCGCTTGGCCATTTATATAGACCTATGCCTACAGAAATAAGATGTAACTAGTTTCTCGCAATCTATGGAATCTAGTCAAATCCACTGTGTTTTTTCTTCCTCTTCTGATATTAACAATCCATGGGCTAGAACATATAGCCAATGGAATAATCTCCAGGTGTTCATTCTGCTTAGCAATCTGATGAACATCCAAAAACCATGTAGGGTCTCTACCTCTTAGCATCTACTGTCTGATAAAGTCAAGTGGTATCTGAAAGATTCTGTATCCTATGCTACAGCACCATTTTTCAGGGCCATATTCAGCATCAAAAGTTAAATCCCACAATTGGTTTCTATCAGGTACCACTTGACTATGAGTCTTGAAGCCCCTATGAAGCCAGTGTAGGCAGAGCTAACGAGCAACCGCTCTGAGCTCCCTAAGAACTCTGCTTTCCCTTGAATCCACCAACTGAATAACCCACAGCATGCCTGTGAATGAAGTAAGGCTCTTCTTGCTGTATCTAGTTATCTTTGTTGCTTCTACCATCTTCTAGCCCTTGGAAACTTCTGAATTAACTATCCTGGCATGGTGAACACAAGTCATAGCCAAAGGCATGGAGAAGCATGGATATTCAGAGTATACTTACAGTTTAGATTCTCCTCCAGGGTCTCCAGCCTCTATCTAGCTCTTACCATCTCATGTCTTTCCTCATCTCATCTCTCTCATCTCACCTCATCCCTCCCATGGACCTCAGATCCCCATGAATCCTGTAAGTCCTTCCTTCTAACGTTAATGCAGCAGTGACTTCCGATCGTCGTGTGTCAGGCACATTTGTGTTTGTAATTCCTTTCACACCAGGCAATTCATTAAGGGCTCTGTTTTGATTACCAAAATGTGTGAATGCAATTTTGTATCTCATCTATACAGGGTCACTCTTATGTCAGCTCGTTTTTGACTGTGACAGTCTTTTCCCATCCTGAAGGCAAAACAGTGTTTACGTTTGGTTAGTTAAAATATTTACATTGCACATTCAAATGATGCGTTTTCCCAGTGACAGGGCTCTCTGTGGTATTTCCTCCTGTACCTACTATGCAGCGGAAACAGATGATTAAGATGAATATTCCGGGTGTCTCTAAACAAGCAGATTAAGGAAACAAGCAGCACAGCTATACTATACTAACGCTGCTGGACTTTCTAATATCCATGGGGGCTGTGTAATCTGCCGAGCACTGCATGAAAGCCCGTCTTTTAGGTCCCCAAATCGGAAGAGCTACACGATTTCCAGTCATTGTATTTCAAATAGATTCTTCATTTATTGACCATTTATTTGTTCGCTCAGCGCGTGAGGCAGAGTAAAACACGACAGAAGGAGGTGCTGGGAGAGGAGGTAAGGATGATGCTGTTTGCTGGCCATCAGCCTGCCTGCGGATAAAAGCCTGGAGCACACCGTGCCTGAAGGGGTGCGGAGACGATGGGAGCTGCCACCCAGCAGGAGAAGGGAGGAGTGGAAAAGGAAAGGGAACACTAAAGGTGGCAGAGGAAGGCCACAAAGCGATGGAATTTCTGGGAATCAGAAAACACTCAGGACTCCCCTGTTTTAATTTAACACTTTGAAGTTGAATTACATACTGCAAGTGATGCTGCACTGGGACCTGCTGTACCAAGAGGTACAGCGGACACACAGCATGATCCGTCCTCAAGGGGGTGGTCTGAGGCTCACAGGAGAGAAAGAGTATGCACATAAAACTTCACAGAACAGTGAAATTCAACATCATTTAAGACATATTATCATCTACACAGTAAACACTTAATTTTGCTCATATATTTGTCATTACTGAACAATGAAGGACCACCATATGCACGTCCTTCTGAGAAGAAATCAGATGCAGAGTGAAGCAACTTCTCATGTGGGAACTCCACAGCAATGCAAAATTAGGAAGAAGAACTTAAAAAACTGTCAGTGGGGGTAATCCTTACCTTACAACACCGTCCACGCAGGTCTTCATACAGGCTCTCCCAGTGAGGAAGCAAAAGCTTCTGTGCTGAAAAAAACGATGGAGTGCCCGTTAAGAAGTTACCGAAGAGGCCCTGCCTGCGCTTACACCCATCACAAACTCTGCTGCATCTTTTTGTTTACAGGAACATATTCAATAGATGAAAGTTGACTGTGTAAGCATAAGCTATCTATTTTAAATTGGCCCTGCCTGCTTACTGTCATATACCCTGGAGGAAATGGGTTATAAAAGTCACTGTACAAATGAGGCATGCAACATTTAGCAAACGAACTTTAAGCAGGGTGATTTTATGTGTGGGAAACGCATTTGCTCCACTTTTTTAAACTAACAGCAAATGAAACTTTGTGTTTGTCAGTTAAAACACAGCAGTAAAAGTAAAGTAACAGGCTCTACACCAGTATAAGCCAGCATATTCACAATGATAAATGACCAATTTTGAAATTTATCCACATATATTTTTATTTCCCTATAAGAGTGCCTATAGAAAAACAGCCACTGAAAACCGGGTGTGAATTGCAACCCCTTTAATTATTCTGGTTCCATTTTGTCGCTTGTGCAGACAAGCTCTGATTTAGGATTTCCACACACGCTGGTCCCTGACAAGCGCGAGAAAATCACTCAGAAGAACAGAATCTAACCTAGGGTCTCACTTCCCTCCCTCCTGGAGGTAATGACCACACATATCTCTGATAGATTAAAAAAAAAAAAAAAGGGTCTAAATATGCCTATTATTACTTTAAAATGTCCTTTTTTACTGTAGCAGGTGTTGTCTGGAACTTGTCTCACTGACGAGAAGGGCATCGTTAAGATGCTGATGTCCAAACGGCAAGACCTCCAGCCTGTGGTGCGGAGCCCTCTCCCTCTGCGAGGGGGGCGCCCAGGGAAAGCCCCCGTGGAGGCAGGGAGGAGGCTTATTACCCACCTGCCCGGTGCCTGGTGTGGCCCCACCACTGAGCATCCTGGGGGGCTGCGTGTGGATTATCAGGGCTCACATGAAGGGGATGCCGCAACCCCCCAGGCCGAGGGTCAGGATAAACCCAGGTACAGCGTTTTGAGCGAGCAGTTAGCAGTCTCGCAGTTTCCCATGGATAAACGTTCTTTCCTCCGGCCATCCTCGCTCGCTGGCCCCCTGTGCCGAGCACCTCGCGGATACACAGCTTGCAGCTCCCAGCCTTTGGCTGGCCGGCTAGCAAAGCCCCACCGGTTTTGGCAGAGGGACGTCCAGCCTGATGGGCAGCGGCTGCCGCTGTCACTAGCAGGATGTTTTCCGGAGTTTCTCCTGCAAGGCAATGTGTTTATTCTTTGGAACAGTTGCTCCCTAAAGATTAAAACCGAACAAGAGCACAAAAGCAGCGTGTGTCCTCCGGGGCTGCTATGTGCCATCGGGCAAACAGGAGGGACGAGCTGTGTTATCCAGAACGACACGCAACGCACGGTGCTGGACTGGCAGGAAAGAGCGAAGTCCTTCAACACATAGATTACACTCTCCTCTTTTTTACCCGCCCCCCCCCTTAGAAAAAATATCTTTCAAACGCCACTTGTGACATTAAGAGCTCCAGATCTGGAGTTGTGCTGGGGGGTCCCCACCGCAGCTGAGCCCGTTCACCCCGAAAGCACGCCAACCCGGGCACACAAAATGAAAAACAGCCGCAGCATCAAGGCAGGCACTTTTAAGATCACGTTCTTTATCATCCCCAAATAGCAGTACACACTCTCAAAAACACAGCTGACAATTACAAGGGACAGACAGCAATAAGACCTGGAGAAGTGCTCAGACAAAATGTACCTTCACTTTAAAACTAGAAAAATAATAGTAATTTAAAAACTACTAAAAATTCCATCGAAGCAGTAAGAACACAGGAGAAATATCTGCACAATAACGTAAAATCTGTTTAGCACAGTCCGTGTAATCTTAGTTACTACAAAGAGATCGAAAAAATACATGCAACAACGATTTTTCTTTCTGCTGAGGTGTGTGGAACAAATGTTAATTTTTTACCACTGTACAGGATGTTTTCTACCCCAGGGACTACCTGCAGGGGGGAGGAACTGTCTTGGTAATAGGAAGAAGTATTTACCTTGCCTAATGGCTATATGTTAATGTATTTCTATTAGTAAAATCCACTTAATATTGCATATTCGTAAGAGCTTCTGGCTTAAAAAGTAAGAAAGCTGGAGAATGAGACTAAATGGTCTTTTCTTCCTCTGATGGGAACTGATGCAGATTTTCTCATTACTGGTAATGCGAACTGAGCCCACATAAAGGAGAACAGACAAACTTCAATAACCCTCAGCAGCAGCACGATGCCACCATGAAGCTTTATTCTCCTAAGGAGTAGGGTGGACTTCTCAACTTCTCCCCTGGTCATATCACCCATATTTCAATTAATAACCGAACAGCATCAATCGCCACCGTGGTACTGTAAAGATAAAACCCTTACCTTCGATTAACAAGGACTGCTGGGGCCAGACCCTGTTTGCATTGTGCAGAAGACACCAGGAGAAGCCCGTAGCGAGGTGCTCTGAAAACTCCCTCTGGTCGTTCAGGCAGCTCTAGGAGTTTCTCGAGCCCCGTCCTCGGCCGCTGGCCGATTCCGTATGCACGGCGCCGATCCCCACCTTCCCCGGCTGCCAACCCGGCCACAGCTTGGGAACAATGCCGCCTCTGTCAGCCCGCCGAACGAACGCTGGCACAAAGACACGCTCATGTACAGCCCCGGACTTACTTTCCCCCCCCACCCCTTTCTTGTAGTACGGGGCTGATGAGAACGTACAGGAGAAAAACGCTTAATGTATTTGTGATTAGCCAAAGCTTCAGGAGGAGTAAGAGGGTGCTGGTGCAGGACGGGCACCCCGGCGCCTGGAAGGGAGATGAAATCTGCGCTGGCGAGAGTGCTCCCTGCCTCACTTCGCACATTTTTGTTTCAGATCCGTGGGTGGCGGCGTGAGCAAGCAGCCGAAACAGGGGAGGAGTTAACACGAAATGCAATTTTATGACTTGGAGCCTTGTCTGCCTTTTCGAGAGCAGGACGGCAAGAGGTGAAATGGCCAGGCGATGACACAGCCAGCGTGCCTTCCACATCCCACCTGCCTCCGCCCGCCCTCCCAAACTGCCCGGGACAGGTCCCCTCCCTGCTGAGGTGTTATCCCCGGGATGGAGCAGGGATGCGGCGGATGCTCTTGCACCGCTCAGAAGCCACACTCCGGAGAGCCCCGGAGCACGCTGGCTGTTCTCCCCCTCCCCGCGGCATTGCCAGTTTAATTTTCAAGAAGGCACGATGCTTCACAGTCTTAACGAGCCACTGTAGGATGAGACAATGAATGACATCCTCAGCAGATGTTTACAGCTGTCACTGGGAAGGGAGGAAGACGGCAGCATTTCAAATCCCAGTTTTCTGCAAAGCTCCCCTTGGAAATCAGAGAGGCAAAGCAGAAAGCCCTTTCAGAATCAGACGCCTGCATTTTTCTTGTTTTGAAAGGACTATCGTGTGCAGGTTGCACACATTTCACGCAACTTCAGGTTAGTTTTCTTTCCTATCAGAAAACAAGAAGTGATCTGGCCCAGCTCCAGAGAAGTCGTTGATGATCCCTGCTGAAACCAATTGGAATTTTACAGTTTAACTCAAATATTCCCAAGCCAGGCGCCACGATAGATAGTCACTGTTTCAGATTCCTCCACATTAATTATAGTTCCGATCTCCAAACACTGCAGCTGAACAGAGCATCAAGCAACAATGTGTTTTCTCCCAGAAGCAGACACCAAGGGACACACAGCCCTGGGGTGCAGCACAGCTATGAACTCATTTCAGGTCCCTGATGAACCATCACAGCGTTACAATAATTTCCCATGCAATTAGTATTAATTGGTGACTTGCTGGCAATCCCCCAGGGGCCCTATCTCACCCTTTTAGCAGGTCCTACCAGCTCAGGCTTGAGGATCATCAGCAGGGCCAGGCTGGCATCACTGGTGCCCCAGTTCTCGGGGCTCGTTTTTGCTGTTAAAATTTTTGGGGAACCGGCAAGGGTTATCTTGAGTGACGAACAATCACAGCTTTGCCGCTTCCAAATTAATGCGTATGAGTTTGTAACGTGAGACAGTAAAATAAGAGGGAGATATCTAGAGGGAATTTATAAGCTCTTTTTTGGAAAAGAACTTGTTTCAAAGCATTTCACAAAGGCCAAACTCCAACACCGTTTTTCAGGAGAACGGAGCAGCAGTGCCAGTAGCTAGTAACAGCCCAGTAAAACTCTGCATTTCATGCTCAAAATTAAGCTGAGAAAGGAGAGCTGTAAATGAGCAACGACCTCTTCTACTGTTATTCTTTAATATCAGTTCTTAAGGAAACTTTTTCGTTTTATCTATTAATGAGATCAAGTTATTTGTGTTAAGCATCTTGCCATATGGACTTAAGCAGGATCAGGATTGCTTTATACCAGCAGAGCCCCATAGCAATAAACAAAATCAGATGCTCTTTGACACAACATCGTAAATATCTAAAATGTATTTCAGAGTAGCTTCCTGGGTCTGTATTACAGCTGATGGATCTCAAACGTGATCTCTTTTTGCCCTGCAGAATTACATAAGTAATCTCAAAAATTCATATACTTCTTTAAGAAAAAAGTGCTGAGGCAATTATTTAGAGTCAAAAAGATGCCCTAAATGAGAAGTGCAGGGAGGCCAGCCTACATGCGCCATTCAATAACTACTAAAGGATGCCAACATCTAATGGTAAAATACATTAGGCAAGGCTTGTCGCTAGAGGCAAGCAGAATTACTTCAACTAAAACAGGTCAAGTATAATCAAGAGCAACGTCCTACAGGCCAGCTTTATTCCTCCTCCCTTTTCAGCCACTCCTGTTTCTAGTCCACATGAATCAGTGGTCCTCAGCATTACTCTGCTCATACCATTTTCCTCCTTTATAGTGCAATGTTTGGGAACCGCAACATAGCATCCATAGTTTGCCTCATGCAAAATGTCTAATACATGGTATACTATGGCTTGAAGGCAGTCGAGAACATTAATGATGGTTACTTCTCTTGGAAATCTTGGGGCTGGAGCAGAGTGCTACAGCCTGCCCTGTGCCGTCTCACTTTGTCTCTAACAATTTGCACCTCTAGATTTTACTTAAGGGCTCATGTTGTACTTAGGGTACACAAACTCAAATGTGAAAATCAAAATTCATAGTATTTACATTGGTCAGCAGATGTATAGAGATTTATCATTTACAGGTATGTGGTTTATATGACAGAGTTTATCCATTTTTTTCCTTGGAGACCTTCTCTCTCTGGATCTTTGTGATCCTATTTGATTCTGATTTTTTAAAGTCCTTATCGCATCGCCCTTTTTATTTCCACTTTTATGGTATGTAAAGATCCAGCCATTATTTTTTAGTGTCACATGAAAAATGAATACTTTCAGACTATTCTCACAATTATTTTAAAAGTACAGAAGACAACCTCATTTTCACTGGTGTAACTCCACAGTAATTCAATTAACTTCCAGTATCTTTGGATGTACACCATTCATCTGAGATGTCCCTCTCCTCTATCTCTCACATCCTTAGCTCTCAAAGAGTAGAAAAACCCACAAAAAAAAAAATAAATCCTCAGTTTAGGTGGCAAAAGAGTTTTGTCATTCAGTGGAGGGATGGATCAAGGAACCACAGGACGGAAGTTTCAGAGAAGATCTTTTTTCCATAAAAACACGCAAGAGGAAGGAGCGTGGTGCACACTCTAGCAGGGACAGTAAGGTGCAGTCTGTGTCTTTGGTGTTGCAGGAGGATTATTAGATTTCTTAGTGTACTGCTACTGTGAAAAATCTGGGTTGCTCACAGGCTTTTATAACACACACACACGTTCATACTCCCACTTTACATCTACAGCTAAGAGACAGAGGGATACAACATTCAGTTTCAGAAGACACAATAGGGAGTTTCTTTCTCCAACAAAGAATGCCAAGACTTAGTCACTGCCACTCGAACACCCTGATATCAAATTCAGTCCTTACAAATACAAAGCAAACATCTTTAAGCAAATTATGAACATCTCTGTCCATACAGATAAGAGTTGCACTTGTAAATTACTTCTCTAAATAGGTGTTACATCAAATCTTCAACTAGACAAAGATAGATGTGTTCAGGCTGCAGTAGGTGATAATGAAGCCTTAACTCTAGAGATCTTAGTTAAATTTGCATTAGCTGTTGATGAAAACCAATTTGATAACACTGCTTATTCTAGGCTTCCCTGAATTACCGTTTTTCCAGTCAAACTTGTCACTGCTATTCCTTCCCGCATTAACTTTGTTAGAGCATTACTTCCAATGACAGTTTTATTTGAGGCACTGCAGGGCATCGGTACGTGCATCTCATCAGGTCCTTCCACCTGCCTGAGCCCAATGCTGGACTGTACCAGGTTCTCTCCATCTACGGGAGATCTAGGGACTAAACACATAATTACACTTCATCAAGCACCACCTTTTGCTCTGGCTGGGAGCTTGTCAATCCTAGGAAGTACCTGCACATCTCCTATGGATGCTGAAGACACGCACATGCCAGGCTGCCTCCACTGCTGAAGAGGGCTGTATTTAATTTTGAGCTATCTATCTTAATGAAGTATTTTACTTGGACACAGATCATTTGGGTCTACGGCCTGTTCTCTGCTAAAAGCTCTTGACTTACTCAGGTGAATATGTCGTCTATACAAGTTACACAAGACTTATGGCCATATGGACTTTCATTTGGCATATTTAGCGTGTGTCTAAAGTCCCTTCTTAGAGCAGTCAAGTCAAAGCCTCATAAAGATTTAAAGTATACCAACACAATCTAAGTTTAATATTGTGTAATACAAGAATATAGATAATTTTCTTAAATCTTTTTTTTTTTTTAATGGAAGTTGGTTTGCAGCATTATAGAAATTATGAACTACTATACATTCAATGAAGCATTTTTATAATGCCGTTCACAAATTTCTTTCTCTGTCAGATTAGCACTGATAACAGAACTGAAACTTTCATCTTTTCTGCTTCCAGTATTTATCACAATAATGCACACAAGTCTATGGGACTGGCTGGGTTACATCCAGGAGTGCTGAAAGAGTTGGCAGACGTGCTCGCCAAGCCACTTTCCATGATCTACCTGAAGTCATGGCTAACTGGGGAGGTCCCAATGGACTGGAGGGTAGCAAATGCAGCGCCCATCTACAACAAAGGCAGAAAGGAGGATCCGGGAAACTATAGACCTGTCAGTCTGACCTCGGTAGCAGGGAAGGTCATAGAGCAGATCATCTTGAGTGCCATTACAAGTCATATAATGGACAAACAGGGGATCAGGCCTAGTCAGCACGGGTTTAGGAAAGGCAGGTCCTGCCTGACGAACCTGATCTCCTTCTATGACAAGATGACCCAATTATTGGATAAGGGAAAGGCTGTGGACATTGTCTACCTAGACTTTCGAAAAGCATTTGACACTGTCCACCATAGAATTCTCATGGAAAAACTGGCAGCTCATGGCCTGGATGAGCGTACGATTTGCTGGATCAAGCACTGGCTGGATGGACGGTCCCAAAGAGTGGTGGTCAATGGAGTTAAATCCAGCTGGTGGCCGGTCACAAGTGGTGTCCCTCAGGGCTCAGTGTTGGGGCCATTTCTGTTTAACATCTTTATTGATGACCTTGATAAGGACATAGAGTGTATCATCAGTAAGTTTGCAGATGACACCAAGTTAAGCAGGAGTGTTGATCTGCATGAGGATAGGGAGCCTCTACAGAGAGACTTGGATAGATTGGATCGATAGGCCAACGCTAATGGAATGAGCTTCAACAAGGCCAAGTGCCGGGTCCTGCACTTGGGCCACAACAACCCCATGCATCGCTACAGGCCTGGGGAAGTGTGGCTGGAGAGGTGCCTGGCAGAAAAGGACCTGGGGGTTCTAATTGACAAGTGGCTGAACATGAGCCAGCAGTGTGCCCAGGTGGCCAAGAAAGCCAATGCCATCCTGGCTTGTATTAGAAATAGTGTGACCAGCAGAAGCAGGGAGGTGATTGTCCCCCTGTACTCAGCACTGGTGAGGCCACACCTTGAGTACTGTGTCCAGTTCTGGGCACCTCAATATGAGAGAGATATCGAGGTGCTGGAGCGAGTGCAGAGGAGGGCAACGAAGCTGGTGAAGGGCCTGCAGAATAAATCCTATGAGGAGCGATTGAAGGAGCTGGGACTGTTTAGTTTGAGGAAGAGGAGGCTGAGGGGAGACCTCATCACTCTCTACAACTACTTGCAAGGACATTGTAGAGAGGTTGGTGCTGGTCTCTTCTCACAGGTAATTAGTGATAGAACAAGAGGGAATGGCTTCAAGCTACAAGAGGGTAGGTTTAGACTGGACATTAGGAAAAAATTCTTCACAGAAAGAGTGGTCAGACACTGGAATAGGCTGCCCAGGGAGGTGGTGGAGTCACCATCCCTGAATGTGTTTGAGACTCGTTTAGATGTGGTGTTAAGGGATATGGCGTAGGGGAGAACGTTGTAGAGTGGATATGATGGTTGGACTCGATGATCCCAAGGGTCTTTTCCAACCTAAATGAATCTATAATTCTATGATTCTATCAAGCTTTTGAGCACAGCTCTTTGCTTTCCATTTGTAGTAACCAGAATTTCCAACTGTTTTTTCACCCAAATACTTGATAGATTTGGGCTTGCTTTGTCCAGACAAGACTTAATGCATTAAATCTGCTACATTCAAGACTAAATACTTACATATGGTTTCCTAATGCTACTCATTAGGACATGGATGGGTACAAATTTGCTTCCTTCGACTTCAGCTTGCCTTTTATTCTTCCCTGCAGCTTGCTCATTTTTATTAAAAATGAAGAAAAAAATCACATTACTAAGTTTTCATTTTTCACTCTTCCTAATCTTCAGATTTATCCCATTTATAAGGCCCAAATATTCTATGACAAGAGTTCTTTAGACCATTTAACAGGAGCAAAGTCTTGAATGACCAGGGACTTTCTTTTTTGTTTAATCCTCTCCTGCATCCTCCTACTTTTCCTATTTTCCACTCCTTAATTAAATTTCAGGTCAAAGCTCTTTCTGACTCACGACATTCAACTGTTTTCAGATTTGGTTAAAAAATCATGCAAATCCATTATCCTATATTGTCATAGTGAACCCGGAGAAACTCTCCTGAATTATTTGGATATATGTACAAGATCTGATTATCTAAATCAAATTGCTAAACTCTAAATGCACAAGGGAATAATAATTTTTTTTTTTCTTAATGTCAAATCAGATTAAAGTGTGCTCAAAATAATTGGCCAGACTATTGGATGCTAGTGGGCAGAGGTTCTGGAAATGGAAGTGACACCATGATAATTGGCAAAACGGCCACCAGAAGATATAAATCTATTTACGATTTGAGGATTTCACTTGGAGATTAAAAATGCAAGAGACAAAGAATGACATCTGCCAGTCATTTGCTGACAAGTTGCGACAGAGCAGCTGAGAAGCAGGACACCTGTGTCACTACTTCCTACCCAGCCATGACTGCTCCGCATCCTGCCTCCCACGGCCAACTTGCATTTCCCAGTCCTGATCTTGTCAGACCTGTTTGAATTATCCCGGTTTTGCTGACAGGATTGGTGGCATCATATAATACACAGCAAAAGCATAGAAGATAAAACTGTTTGTATTCAGCAGATTGCATTTATATGAAAAGTAATTATTAAGATGTCGTTCTCTCTGTACAAGCAAGTACTTGCACAAACTATGCAAGTCTTCTTACCAGAGCTACTGCTCTGTAGGAACTGTTGGACGCACATTTAAGTACTGAATCAGTGATAAAGATGTCAGTAGCATTTATTTAGTCATAAAACCAGGGATATTAAAAAAAAAAAAAGAGAGAGAGAAAAGCAAACCATTCTTAGAAGCTTTGATTTAACCACAGCAAATTGAGATAGCCTTTACTACTGGAAGATTCAGCACAATACTGGAACCTCAGCACAAGAAGGACATGGACCTCTTGGAGCGGGTCCAGAGGAGGGCCACGAAGATGATCCGAGGGCTGGAGCATCTCTCCTATGAAGATGAGCTGAGAGAGTTGGGGTTGTTCAGCCTGGAGAAGAGAAGGCTCCGGGGAGACCTTATAGCAGCCTTCCAGTACCTAAAGGGGACCTACAGGGAAGCTGGGGAGGGGCTGTTTGCAAGGACATGTAGCGATAGGGTGAGGGGCAATGGTTTTAAACTAGAACAGGGCAGGTTTAGATTAGAGATTAGGAAGAAGTTCTTTACAATGAGGGTGGTGAAACACTGGAACAGGTTGCCCAGAGAGGTGGTGGAGGCCCCATCCCTGGAGACATTCAAGGCCAGGCTTGATGAGGCTCTGAGCAATCTGATTTAGTTAAAGATGTCCCTGCTTACTGCAGGGGGGTTGGACTAGATGACCTCCTGAGGTCCCTGCCAACCCAAAACATTATAAGATTCTATGATTCTATGATTTCAGGAAAAACTGGATGGGATGTAGACTGTCAGTTAACAGTTCTTGGTCTCTCTGATTATCATCACTATATCCCTCACAGTGAAAACTCGTTTAAAAATCAGGAAAAACAAGATGAACAAGCTTAATTCCCTTCAAAACACAAATATAAACTTGGTTAATTATGTCAAACATTTTTTAATGCAACCTGGGCTGTTTGTGCTGTTCTCCTAGTTACCTGCAGGACAGAGCAGAGACCTGGCTGCCCATGCACTCACTTCATGTGGCACTAGCTTGAAATCTAGCAGTATTGCCTGAAGTTTGACCTATGTTACAGGTATAAAAGAAAAAAAAAACAGCCTAAAGAAGCTGCTGGCACCTCAAATTCGTAGACCTTATGGAGCAGATGAACAACAGATCAGTAAGAGAAGGCGTTCCCAGCTTCTTTCTGGTACTATTGTCTTGCTATTTTATGCTTTTTGCCTGAACCCCACACTACCTGTGAGAGATTAGACCTGGTTTTATATCTACTATTATATTGTTCTTTGATACTTTGTTCTCCCTTGGACAAATTTGCCATGGATGGATTGGCATCTATCTGGAAGTCTCACCCAAACTTGGTTCTTGAGGTTGGACTGAAAGAATTTAGAGAGTAATTGAAAAGGAAACTTAAAAGAGCAAATCTCACAAGTGTCTGATAAAGCCAGGCTTACGCAAGGGTGCTGAGAAACTGGACCCTGCCCTGATTTTCCAGTATACCTTCAACTCCATGGCACATCTGAAGCAAACATGTCTCAGGGTGAAGTGGCCCAGTAAGCCAGAGGTGCCTGACCACCACGGGAGCTCTCTGAAGGCTCTCTTTTTCTTTTGTTAAATTGAGCAGCTAGAAATACACCTGAACTATTCAGAGAAGTTTCAGTCCAGAAACACTCATCCCCACCGCAGAAAGCCACCGAAGAAGAATATTCAACCAGTTTTCCACTTGCTTCTAGCAGCAGTAATTAATGTGGGTAGTACAACAATGAAAATAAAACAAAATTGCCAATTCTTCCTTTCTCGTATCTGTTCATAAAAGTTTTGCCCTGATCATACAGCATGGTTGTGACAGAAGCTGGTTTTGTTTTTGTTTTTTATAACTAATAACAACATCATGAAAACTATCTCAAGCATCAAGAGTCAATCACAGCCAGCAAGCAGGGGCTGAGCCTCCGGCATGCTCCACTCCACCAGCCTTTGGTATACAAAAGCCAGTATCTGCGATAGAGACTTTACCCTATAATTATTAAGTAAGTCTCTACGGGACCACGGCTCAATACAGACGGTGATGCCAATTGGAAGCTGCTGAGATAGCCCACCACTGACAAGAAATAAAAACTACCGAAAAGATAAAAAAAGCTGTAGAACCGGAGAAATGTCAGTAGATGCGTTTTGCAGCTACCTGTCATTTGTGTGCCATCACCTGCCATCTCCCTCCCGTGCATCGAAGGTGGCAGACAGAGTGGACTGATGGACAGAGAATGCAGAGCATCACCGCCATGACCAGCACCCAGACAAGAAGGACTTCCCAGAACACTTGTATGTCTCTTCCTTTGGAAAATAACCTTTTAAATCACTCTGCCAGCAGGAACTGAACACAATGCTTAAGGAATCCTGCAATAGCTTGTGGATGACAAGATTTTTTTTTAACCTTTGAATGTGACCTCTGTCATTTTTACATAAGTTACTGAGACAACCAACGGGTTAGCAGAACCCTGCTCACCACCTCCAGACTCCGTACTGGACAAGACAGTAAACAGTATTAGCTATGCCAGCTTACCGAACAGGGAGAGATGCTAGCATAAAACCCTAAACCAGAGTTTTAGAGGGGGGACTTGCTTAATCGAGCAAGCTTTGCCAGGAGATGTAATTGAACACCGCAGAGGATGCCATTAGCCTACCTTTAGAAAAAAAAACACGCTTCACCAAATCCTGAAATTCTTGTTCAGTATTTGCATTAAATCTATGGGAATTGTACGGGCTTCAGCATGTGTTTTCTCCCACACCAAAGCAGCCAGATGGACAGACAGGGATGTGAGAAAAACATTTTCTGTCAAGCCTGAGGGGAGATGAACAAGTAAAGAAGCCCCCACGTACATCCACCCCCCACACTCCAAGCACGCACACCCCCCTGTAACTCAGAGACTGGCCTTCCCAGAGCTCTCTTCCCTTGAGGACAGAGAAAGCAGCGGCTGGGCAGCCAGAGGGGTGTACTCCTGCCAGCACTTCCACCGCAACCGGGAAGCGTTCCTGGGGTGCCCCGCGCTGTGCCGGAGCGAGGAGCAAGCCTGGGGCTCCCCACCTCCACCACCCTGCCACCCAGCACAGCCATGGGAAGAGAGGTCACCCTGTTTCGTAGCTGTCAGTCACTGCAACACAGAAGGTGGCTTTGTATCAATAGTTGTTGTTCTACTAAAATTCATCTTCCTTAGCTTGTTTCCCTCCTAACAGTTGTTAATGGATTTCATTACAGTTTTTCTCCTTTTTAATCCGCATTCCTCCCTTTGCGAGGAAGGCGCCGGAGCAGCTGCAGCCAGCTGTGAACTTTCCCATGGGGACCCTGACTGCTGCCTCTGGGACACCAGCGACAGTCCTGCCATGATGGAGAGCATCTTAACTTCAGACAGGATCACTTGGCGCTGCTGTGGGAGTCCGGGCAGTAAAGTGCTCCTCAACTTCCATGGGGAGATGAGTGTGCTTTACACAGTGCAAGCAAGAGAAACATTTCCTCTGAAATCAGTGGGGCAGAGGAAAAATTAATCCTGCAATATATTTAGGAAAGCCCCACCATTTCTGAAGTGTTTCAGGAAAAATGTTCAACAAATGGTAATTGTACCCTCCCCGCCTTTGCTTTTACTGTCTGAGGAGGGGAAAGACAAAATATTTCTTCTCTTTTTCCATCAGTTTTAAAATCAGATTTTCAGGGTGGCTGTTAGCATCCTCTCCGTACTAGACACCAGAAGTCACAGGGAGTCAAAGCCTGAATCTTTGCTCAGACAAATCTTCTAGGAACACCAGCTTGGAAAGCATCCCCTGGGAAACCAATGCCTATTCCCTGCCACTGGAAACATCACAGCCAATAATCCCAGTCAGGCCAACTAATGCGGGTCTCTTGATTTTTTTACTTTCCTAATTTTATGGAACATAGAGAAAATAAACTCAAATAAGGGCAGGTTATCTCACATGTGTAGCCCCCTCAAAACTAAACCACAGACATCAAGAATGTGAAATACCAGCCATACACAAATCTTCTCCAAGAGATTCTATTAGCACAGAGATATAACTGAGCTGGCAGATACGCCTGAAAAAATTACATGTCTTGTACATGCTCTGAGAAATTACCTTGCCTCTCTTTATGAAGCTGCTTTTTGGGTGAGGGGGTGTTGGGTTTGCTCTAGTTTTAGAGTGGGTTTTTTTAACACTGAATTTCCATTAATTCCAAATCATGATTAAAAAAACCAAACAACTTATTTTGCTTGTGTTTCATGAGCTGCTCCAGCCCTCTCCTGCCGGCAGCGTTAGCAGTACCGCTCACAGCACTGGATATTGCCTACTTGATTCATCACTAAATCAACACAACATAAATCCCCCAGGCACGCCAAAGCAACACTACACTAATGCTCCAGCTACGCTGCAAGAGCATCTCTCAAAACGCCTAGAAAATTGTTTCAGATGACCATGGCTTTGTTCTCGCTGCACACTGGTCAAGAAGTGGTTAAAATGGATGGTGAAAACCACTGCAAGTAATCTGAAAGACTGCATTCCCATCATGTTTGCCACTTTAAATCCTATTTTTACCTACATAAACCTTAGCGCAACGCTGTTCTGTTGAAATCATTAGAAGCACTTTGGCTTCGTGGAGGTGGAAAAGCCCAGACCCTGACCCAGCATGCAGGAGTGCCACCGCTTCACCTGCCACGAGCCTGCGGTGCCGCGTCAGTCATTTATTTCTCCAGACATCCGCCTGCTTAGGATGAAGCTTTTACAGGAATTGTTTTAACTACATTCTGTCCTGTGCAAGCACGCAGCCAAAAAAATTTAAACCCCGCTCTTGACACAGTCTTTTTCAATAGAGATGGAGTTCATAGGAACCATTTATCCTTCACATTTTTATTTTCAGCTTTATCGTTTCCATTTGCTCAAGACCCCTTGTCATGTCTCATTCTTTGGCTCCAGCCCTAAGAGAGTTACACACATGGTTATTTTGACCCAGCATCATCTTCCTACCCTCAATTCTGCCTTAATTTAAAAAAGACAAAAGCCAATGCCCTACCCCTCCGTACAATTTT
Source organism: Chroicocephalus ridibundus (assembly GCF_963924245.1). Taxonomy (NCBI): domain Eukaryota; kingdom Metazoa; phylum Chordata; class Aves; order Charadriiformes; family Laridae; genus Chroicocephalus; species Chroicocephalus ridibundus. The sequence continues at coordinate 137,946,390 of NC_086285.1, forward strand.
ATGTTCTTACTAATAGTGTCCAAAGGGCGGATGAACGCATGAAAACAACACAGAGCCGCACACGTGCAACATGAAGGATTCCTATCGCTGCAGAGACCTTATCTTCTAGGTTTTCCTGACTGTACAGTAAATTAGAGACACTCCCAAATGGTGAAAACTAGCGAGGAAGTTTGCTTTGCAAACAATTCCCTTTAAAAACGCCTCGTAAGGAACTATTTGGCAGCATTAAACTTTTTGTCCCTTAAACATGCAATTCTCTACTGAAAGCGGATAATGTGAAATAAAGTACCGGAAAATGAAGCGATTTGAGATTATACACAGTCAGTTGGACTTTCTCTAAAGAACCATTACACGGACCCTTTACAGCTTGCAAAGCTGAGTTTCTAGAAGCCGAAAGAAGCAGCGTGGAGTAACTGCAGGCTCATGTCAAAGGACAGCAGCAGGCAGGACCCCGCATAATGGGTTTGCATTGCAACCGCACTAATACCCTCGTCACATAAAAGGGCAGGAGCGATAAATGGGAAATGAATGGGAAGATTAATTCCTGGTGGCTTTTACAGCTAACATCCATACCACCGGGGCAGCAACACCAGCCAGGAAGTTTTGTTCCTCTCAGCAAGGTTGGTCCCTGCTCTGAACTGGGACCTTGACTCTGTGGCATGGCAAGCAGGACAGCTTGCACATGCTACAGATCAGGAGGTTTCAGAGAGATGAATGTGGAAAATATATATAGGGATGAGCACTCTCCTTGTTGCTTGAGGATACCTGATTTTGGCCACTGGGCCAGCCCATCATTTCTCCATCATTAGTGTGGAAACACTTCCTGCAGGCTCATGCTCCCCGGAGCATTGCAGGAGGGTCTGGCAGCTGGGAAAGAGAAAGATGGATCTTCAAGCCTCTGAAAAGATAGAAGAAACTCAGGATAAGCAGGTATCATCTGTGCTAAATCGACAATCAGCGAGCTCAATGTGCTTGGTGGCTAGGCTGGATGGCCACCTGAGATTCACCAGGCTGGAGCTCTATGTCCACAGCCTTCCAGACACAGTTTAGGAAAAAGTTCCCTGAAACAAGATTTAATCTTTCCACTGGAACAAAAGTTCAGAAACCTCAAGATAACCTTGCACCAGCTTCCTTTTTCCAGTGAGATCCAGCTTCTGTCTGGCAAATGCTCAGGAGCTGCACGCGGCCAAAGCTTTATCGTTCTCTCACTGAGCCTGGGTTGGGAATCTTAAAGCAGCGGGATGCTGAGTTCAAGTAATTTCAGTCATGGCTCTAACTTTTGAAAGGAGCAAAAATAAAAACAAAGAACTGACACTAGTGATGCTTGCAATCACTGCCAAAAAGCAGAATCTACCATATGAGCTGAAAAATTAAATATATAACATAAGAATTTAAGAGCGCAGGTGAAATCAGAGCAAAGACACGTCTTACAACAGAACAGTAAATAGAACTGGCAAAAACACGGCTGCACTTTAAAAAAATAAAAAACAATAAAAATTCTTTAAATCAAGTTGAAATTAAAACTACTTAGACTTAGCTACAGGTATGAAAAGATACATACTTGCAAGGAAGAAAATAAAACAATATGGACCTAGCAAGAAATGTTACTATGCTAAGATAAAGCCACATGAAACTGTACATGTTGAGAAAGACTGTTTGTCTTTTTTTTTTTTTTTTTTTTTTAAATAGTACAGCTTCCCATCTGCTTGTGGAGAACAAACAAGGGTCCCAAGGCCATGATCCATACCAGAATCCATGCTCACTCTGGTCTCCCATACCACAACCACATCAAGCTTGGGCCTTCCATATGTCGCTGAAAATGTGTCCGAGAACTTTTTGTGTCCAAGCTCCAGGTGGAGAGCTGCTGGGCCCTTGAGGAGCTCACAAGCCTCTACAGACAGAGTGCTCTTCAGAAGTGCCAGCACCCAAAGGAAAAGATCCTTCAGTTTTGGAACTAAGCTCACCTAGGGGCTTAACACAACAGAAATTAATGTCTCTTCTGGGCGTGACACCCCAGTGGGGTGCATCGTGGACAGGCGGTGGCATTGCTGCTGTCCCTTGGCAGGCACTTGGGGCTGACCGTGGCAGAGGGCTCGCCAGGGGAGAAAAGCCAGGAAATACAGTGAAAGTGAGACAAAAGTTGTCTTCTCAACTCCCCTTCACGCAAGGACCTGGATCTTTTTGAGCCAAATCAGTGCTTTTCAGTGTTTTTTGTCCTCTCCACCCTGAGCGCTGACACCGTGAGCCCTCCAGGCTGTGCAGACCACTGCCACATCAATATTCGCAGAGGAGATCCTGAAGAAAGTTCATTTATTTTCCAGCATTATTACAGTTAATTGGAAACATCTGCTACAAATATCTGTATGCCAGAAGCATCCCAATCTACTAGGCAGTCTCTGCAGGAATACCCACTCCGTCTTTTCTGGATAGGTTTTGCCAACGGCATCTTTATTGTCAAAGAAAAGACACCATAAGACTAATCGTCCAAATGCAGAGTTTAAATTGTCTCTGCTCGTTTTCACACAAAGTAGTAACATATGTTGTGCTGTCACAGCTGTGAAAGATATTTTCATCTCCTCGTTTGGCTTTTAACTGTTTTCTTGCAGTGAACCAGGTCAAAGAGTTTTGGGAACACTGCTCCCCTCTGACACCCAGTAGCATCCTTAATCTAACACAGAGCTGCAGTGAGAATATCCAAGCATGCGCAATTAACATTTTACATTTGTATCGAGATTAATGTCAATATATATATTAACTTAAGTACATTATTTAATGTAATGTGAATGTTAAAGATTTGCGTAAGTATTTACGTGAATAAAGGATAATTATTTGAATGTCTGGCAGAAAAAAGTTCCTGTGGGGACAGAAGACAGCCTAAGTACGAAGTATTTGCAAACCCCAATAAATATATTCATTGAGACCTACTGAACATCTGGACTGGAACTTACAAACACAGGATTTCTAAAGAGGTCATAAAAGATAATGAAAAACCTAAGCGCAGGCTGGACTTTCTAAATATTATTAGCCCTCTGTCTGACTCTGCTGGAGTTTTCTTTTTAATAGGCTGAAATGTGAGACATGACCACTTTTAGCAGAATCAATCTGTAAAAATTTAATAATGAAAGAAAATCAGAACATCAAATTTATTTTTTTTTAGGGAAAATGATGAACAAAGACATTCATATGTGGTTAAATCTCTAATCTTTAATGAAGTTAGACCAAACCAGACAATGTCTATACTATAGAGCTTGCCCACAACAGCTGGAGACTTCTTACTGGCTGTAGAAGGCAGCATGATGGAAAAAAATTGTTTAAAAAGGTAAAGAGTAATAACTCAGAACCTCCAAAGACATCTTTGAAGCAGATGCTCTTCCCTAAGATGCCAGACTAGGAAAGTTTATTCACAGAGAAAAAAAAAAAAAAAAAAAGCTGAGATTTTGAGCCTGATTTTTTTAAAATAAATTACCACAGCTAAGATTTTCACGCAGATGGTCACTATGAATTCTGATCTCAAACCAGATTAGAAACAGATTTCCCTTATACATGAAAAGCAGGAATCAATCTTCTGTAACGTAATCTTCTTAGACCCTCTCCCACCCCAAGGGTAAGAACAGCCACAAATTTTTCTTCTAACAGTGTGGGAATGGACATTTCTCTGTCGCCACCATTAAGAAGTTCCAAATCATGCTGAAGGAACTTGCACTCATCGGCAGACAGAAAAAATGAACTGTGAAAAGCAGAAGATCATGTAACGTCTGGATACATACTTTCATTTGGCAGAATCACGATGCTGATAGTAACAACACAAAAATTATAAGGCCTCTGACTGAAAGAGCAAGTATTCCCTTATTCCCTGGAACAGAATAGTTCCCACACAACATTATAACTGGACAATAATTAGGATGTGAACTTTTGGGCCAGCTTTCTTTATGTTGTGCAAGGAGTTTATGAGGACCATCATCACTTCAACTCTTGTGTTTGAACAAGCTAGTTGTTTGTATTTCTTTCTGTTTTCCTCAACAAGAGGCAATGATAAGGCTGTGGGTGATTATCACCTGTACTAAATTCAAGACATACTAAGTGAATAAACCCATGAACCTCAGTGTTCAAGTTCAATACCAGTTAAGTAGTAATTCTTGAACCCTAACCATACTGTTGTACAAAAATTATTACTACTGCTCCACAATTTTAAGGCATCATCAACACGAAAACTATACAGCGAGGCGTATAGTTCCTGAGGACATTCATAGGTCTTTAAGCCACAAAAAATAAAATTGCACCCATTCACCCATTTGGTCTGTGATGCAGCTTTCTCTCAGAGAAGTGGTGGGTTTGGTGGCCAGTGTCACAACTTCCTCTGTGCCCTTGGGTAAAGCCTGGATCAAACTTTTCTGGATTCACTGCAGAAATGCAGAGGCTGTACTCACACAAAGGTGGGAGATGTGCCATTTCTGCTGGGACTGAGCAGCACTAGATGAAGGAAAGAAAGAGGAAAATCGCACATTCTTGTTTGTAGCATCAAGTCGCTCTCGATTCTCACGTTTGTTGGCTTGCCATGCTGCACGTCTGACACAAAAGACAATCTTACTCTCAAAGCGGAGTAAATCAGCAAGTAAAATTCTTGGAATAACAACAGTGAAATCTGTCCCACACTTGCCTAAAAATGCACATTAAACCTGCTTTAGCCATGAAAACTTGATTAATGTGTTTAATATATTTGTAAGAAAGTCATTCATGGCAAGGGTAAACAATGTAAACATGGAAACTGGGAAAGAATAATTTTAAGAAAAAAAATAATTAAACAGATGCTTTAGGACACAACCCCACTAAGGATAACCATTGTTATGGCTGATCCAAAAAGCAAGCTTCATGTGCCTTAAGTGGAACAAACTGTCATCTCCACTCTCATTAGCATATGAATGGATGAAACAAATGGCTGGATTTCCTGTTAAATCTTAACTTCTGCTTTTTCAAGATTAGGGAGAAGAGAAATTGTGATGCATGCTTTCTCCCAAAATCCACAGAGCCCTACAAACCTCAGAGGACCCCATACAAGGAGGGAAGAAAAGCAGTGACAAGAGCGGAGAAGAAACAGCACCAGTGGTGACCTGAGCATCACAAGTGTGGTCCTGGCACAGAGCTGCCACCCCCTGGGCCTGCCCATACAACTGCCATCTGAGTGCGGGGCCCAGCAAACCACTCGCTATGTCCTCCTCTCACACCCAAGCTCCTTCTTTCACATGTCCAAGATCCTCTCCCAATGGCAGTGTTTAAGCAGCAGAAAAGCCATGCTTTGCTCAGAGCGCTGATGGCACAACCACAGTATCTAAGGGTACCTATATCCCTGCTTTTGGCAGCACCCGCTGCTGGAAGGTGGCACAGCAAAGCTGGAACTTACCCATAGCGTGCCTGGAGTGGGAAGTCGACACAACCAAAGAGTCAGTTTAAGAGCTCCAGCCTGCCTTTGGGAAGGCCACCAGGTAAATACAGGACATAGCACTTACTGCACTGCCTCAGGACTCATCTCTCTCTCATCTCCTGCATCTTAGCTACCTAAACCTCAATCCAATGCCAAAACTCCCTGTAACTGACAGGAGTCTTCCCGTCTAATGCCTGCCTGCATGATTTCAACCCAGTTCCACAGGGAAACTTCTACAAGTGGTGAAGTCTTCATCCTTGGAGATATTCAAAAGCCATCTGGACACAGTCCTGGGCAACCTGCTCTAGGTGGCTCTGCCTAAGCAGGGAGGGGGTTGGACTAAATGACCTCCAGAGGTCCCTTCCTACCTTAACCCTCCTGTGATTCCGTGAAACTGATGAAGTTTCCTTCACAGCACAAGTAGTCTTCCAAGAGGGAAATCTATGTGTTTAAGCAGCAGAAGAGCCATGCTTTGCTCAGAGCACTGATGGCACAACCACAGTATCTAACGGTACCTATATCCCTGCTTTTCTATTTCTCTGTGGGCAGGTCAATATTTGGGTTGTGGTCATGAGCAGTGATCACTGATTATCAAGAAAGGAGCAAAACCTCAGCACATTCCCACAACAGCAAAGGACGCGGGATGAGCTGATGCAACTGACGACTGTCCTTTCAGGAGATGCAGAATTTGAGATCTCTTAAGTGTTCCCCTTTTCTGCTGCGCTGCAGCTGCGTGCACAACACCACATCTTCTTTTACGCCGCCTGCGGTGCACAGACACATACACCACCGGGGAACGCTTCAAACACGCGGAAGCAGCTAGCAATTTAATTAAAACATTCACACACGGAGAGGCACGTGCACGTCCCATTCCTCAAGAGAAACACCTTAAATAAGTACAAGAGCCCAGGAATGCAAGAAAACTCCTGAGTCCATTCCATTAACAGAAGAAACTTCATCCTAGAACTGATCTCTGTTATTACCTCTGCTGCACCAGGAAAAGGCTGTTCACGAACCTCAGAGATAACTGGGGACTGTCTGCTATTGCCTGGTCTCGCCTCACCCATGGTCCATTTACTTCCCTTGTGCCCACTCTGTCATTTCAGCTAAAATTTAGCTCTTTTCACTCCCCGGTGTTTACCCTCATCCTGTATATTTACCCTCCTGAAGACAGCAGTATCTCAGCCTCCGCTTTACTATCTGAACAAGCCGAGGTTTTTACAGTGCGTTCTCGTACAACACACGATCCATCATGTCCCCCCCAGTTGTCCTGACAGCCCCTCTGTGAGCCCGCTCCAGGTTGGACTTGTCTTTCTCTAAGGTGAATGGTGTGCGCACTTCTTGCTGTGCTTTAGTCAACACTTCAAAATATGTTATTAATACTTTCTTTCCCTGCTAGAAATACCTCACCCACTATCCTCTTGGCATGCATTTATCTTATTAACAGCAGTATCATACTGGTAGCTTGATCCTAGATAGGATAGGTCTTAGAATCCTAGATCTACAACAGGCCGTAGATCTAAGATCCTGGTCCTAGATGACCTAGTATAGCTGTATTTATTTTTTTCCTGTTTTCCAGCTGATGAGCTCCCAGCTCACAGATTAAATTCAGATGATTATTCCCTGAAAAGCACGACCTTGCACTTTGCACAATTACATTTCATGCCATATCTATTACACTAACTTGGAAAAAACCCCTAATCCTTCTTGTATGATGTTATGATCCTCTTCTGAAATGTCAGTGACTCTTACCTTTGAGTCATCTGTAAACTCATAACCACACTATTGCTTATTTGTGACAAAGATAGGAAGATATTAAATATGTTTCATCTCCTTTGAGGAACTTAATTAGCAGCCTCCCTTTGGCTCAACACTTCCCTTTCAAGACTAATGTTGCCACCTCCTCTTTATTCAATTCTCCACCTATGTAAAATGTCTTCTATAAATCTCCTTTTTCTCTTACCATACTGATAAATCTCCACATGGGTACCATATTCAAATTCTTTATCAAAATGGAGATGGATTATATCTATTGCCTTTCTTCAACGACAGAACTGAAGAAGATGAAACAGCTACCCTTGTCACAAAATATTTATTAATATTTTTTATTTTATCCCATTTTCTGTTTGCTTCCCTGACTTTATTATCTTTTTCAAAATTTGCTCTAAAATATTACATAGTCTAGAGGTTGGCCTAACAGGCTGTTATTTGCCCAAATCCACTTCATCTGGATCCATCTCATAATTTGAAGTATAAATTTTATGTTTCTCATTCTCATGCCCCATTGTTCAATATATTCATTAGAAACTCTGCAATCTTATATAACAATAAATGTCTTTCCAGGGACGAGCAGAAATGTTTTTAGAAGTAAAATTTTATGACCTCTTACTGCCAGTCTCTGGAAAAGAAGCGCTGGATATTATGTTTCTCTAACTTGTCCCTGAAACTGCATTGCTGTTCTTAATGATACACTGTACTGTGGGGTTTTTTAATAGCTAATACAGGAAACACGGTTCCTCTTTAAAGAGGCCTCCCAAATCAAACCTAAAATCAAATACCTCCCCATAACTTAATTTAAAAGGTTAGAAAAGGTCAAGATTCTCTTCACCACCAAAGTACTTCTCCAATTCTCAATAAGAAATTGAATTTCTTTCATCTGGAGCAAATGTATATAATGCAAACGGCATTCAGAAACTCTACTGCACTTTGTAATTAAACTCACTTTCTGCAGCTGCTGTTTTAAAAATCACCAAAGCCTCGTCTCATTGACATATCCCTGCATTAACTTCAACAAATGAGTTTAAATGTTTTCGGCCACCAACTGTGGAACTCCGCTGCATATTCCACTATACACCAGCCCACAACCTAATTAGCCGCACCGCAAATATCCTAGATATCTACTAATACTATGCACAAAGATGTAATTAGAAGTGGGTATGTATGCAGATACATTCGAAGAAAAGGGAGAACAAACGTACAGCTCCAACTGGTATCTTTATTAACTCATTCTCAGTGGCAGTATCGTACACAGGGTTAGCGCGAGGTTAATGTATACCCCACACTGTGACCTTTCAGACTGAATTTAATTGCATCCCTACCAAGGATATAGAAAAATGATAAGGTGCACGCTGATTGATTTTCTTCCTTGCAGACCACAAGAGCTCATTCCAACCAAACCTTGCCGTTAAATTTACAGCACAACTGAAAAAGAGTTTCAAATGATATACACTCTAATCTAATTTTTGAAACTGTGATATCAAAGACTCTCCATCGTAAGCCACAAAATCCCTATTTACCCTCTATATTGCACAGAGCGTTATCCTTCAGTTGTTAGCGTGCTTAAAATGCGTATATAACACTGTCAGAGCCTTGCTGTCAAGTGTTAAAGAGCACTTTTAGACACTCTGCCCCTGTAATCTTTGGGGACTTCAGTAACTACAAGTCAGGGGAAAATCAAAGTAAAAAGAAAAGACAGGTCATCATGAACCTGAATGTAACGTAATCTCATGACAGTCATTTCTACTATATATGCACAACACATTTAGGTTCTACAAGAATTCCACTGTCCTCATTTTAGTAAAGCTGGGACGAGTATCTTTGTAAACATACCAGTGCACAGTGAACTATCTGAACTGGGAAATTTTGCCAGAACATTTTATACACTGAGATTGCTGTATAAAATATGATAGGCCTCATTATAGAGTTTTTTTATTCTAAGCTTTAGTTTCTTTTATTTGATGCCAACTTAGGGTTTTTTTGCTAAATTTTCATTATTCTTTTAAATACAATTTTTTGTGATATTTTCAGATCTTCAACAGTGACACTATACTCTGCACTAAAAATGCTCACAGGGAACTTTGAGATAGGTGTTTGTTTAAAGCAGATTCCACTTGCAGTGGATGAAAGTAACAGCTGATCACATCGGGGTTTCAAGTTTTTTTAAGGAGGTTATGGCTGGCACATTTTGTTATTAATGTGTAGGGGTTTTAGCTGTTGCACTCTTCATCGCGGTCAGAACAACTCGTCTACATTAACGTACTGAAAAGCCCTGTGCACAGCTGAACCACCACTTGGAGCATTCAGAGGAACAGAAACTTGGATGAGCCCCAAATTATGGTAGACCTAACGTCTCATTTGCCAGCAAATCATTTATATCAGGAATGACTTTAAATGACAACACTAAAATTAAATTTGTCCCATGTTTAACATGCCCATTAAAAAGAAATCCTTCAATGCCATTCACTGCGGCTCAGATGCGGACAGACAAAATGACCGTGTGGTTGGCCACAGCCCACCCTCAGCAATATCCCTGACTCAGACCATCTGCTGAACCTACTGACTCAAAAATTCACCATTACAGGTGTTTCCATGAGTCTCTGGTGCACAAAGGTGCTGGAACAGCCATCATGAGCCTCAGAAAACAGAACTTTGGCTAGACTGGGATAGTGTGACCTATGTCACTTATTGTTGGTTTACTAAGACTCCACTTGAATTTCCCAGCAAGGCTGCACCCAAAACAGTGCTGGAGCCTCCTGAAGCCTTCAATTACCTCAGGCTTCCCTTGGATGACCCTCAAGAAACAGAGCACAGTGGCAGCCGCAGGCTGGGTTGGACCTGGGACTGGGTGAGTTTCACAGAGCTTTGCGCGAGGAGTCAGTGCTCTAACAAAGCAACCTCAGGAGAGCCCACTGTGAGCCTAAATTCCCAGTTTCTCATTTAATTCATTAGAATGGAAGCTCAGTGTGAATGACTCCATTAAGGCAAAGGCAGAATTAGGCTCATCACGCATGCAGCAGCATATGTCTCTTTCAACATGCGCTGCAAAAGAGATACAGAATGGAAAACAGATGATTTTTAACTTCCTATTCTGTCTACTGGTAAAGAAAACATTCTCAAAACGCTGTATATCTTCATGTAAATTACTACATTACAAAGATAAATATCAAAGTTATGTGAGATGCTGGATAAGTAACAAAAAAGGTTTAAAAGAACAAGGAAGAAATAAAAACACCTACAAAATCTCCAAAGACAAAAAAATAAACAACAGTTTATTTGTGTTCCCAGGAAAGCCTAAAGCCAAACATTAGCATTTTCTTTTGGAGGCAACTTTCTGCATATTGAGAGCCAGCTTAAATAAACGGCTGGCTTTTCTTCTTAGAATATTTGGGCAGTCTGCAAATTTTTTTCTCCTTTGAGAAAATAAACATGAAAACCAATGCAGGAAGAACGCCACACAGGAGCAGCGCAGAATAAATTCAAAAACCTTCTTATAATTATAAATGAGATCTTGGCCAGGCAGAAATGCATATGAAATGCTGTCAGGTGGGAGCATTCGCCAGCCATCCTTCAGGAGCAACAATCACAGAAATCCACCCTCGTCATCTTGTTGTTGATCTCCTTTCCCCACCCTTCATGAATTTTATATTGCTTTTGATTTTTATTCCCAAACTTCTCTCTTAATCTTGCCTTAGCCCATCACCTGCTAGATCCCAGGGCTCTTCTTTTGTATCCCAAAAACCTCAGTTGAGGATTTGCTGGTATCTAACATGAGAGGTTGAGGGGCTCCAGTCAGCTTTAGGTTGCAGTAATATTTTCTACTTAGTAAAGCCTGGAGGGAAAGTACTTTTCCTTGCTTGCTAGATAGTAAACATTCCTCTTCCACGGGGTAAACAAATTAGCTTCTGTTATTTGTAAAGACACTCAAGTAATGTTCTTGTTTACCTTTATAAATGTCTTTGTGCTATCCCTAGTCTAGCTCAGGGAACCGAGCCGAAGGTGCTGCAGATAACATGGTGAACAGGAGTAAGAGCCTAAACGCTGGCGGGCAGCCCCCAGCGAAGTCCATGCACAGGAAAATAGAGAAACTGTCACTCTGAGTTGGGGCTAAGATAGCAGCAGCAAAAGGGATCTCAAGACAATAAGTATCTTTGGTGAGCAACTTCATGTCACTCGTCAACTCGGCAGAAACATGGTTTTCTGCCTCCAGGGAAGGGTGCAACATGTACTCATTAATGACTGTTTATACAGATCAACACTACTGCTGTATTAATTCCCCCCTCCCCCCCCTCCCCTTACACAAGATATTTCGTGATCAAAGTATTGAAATCAACACTGCCAAAGCAACATTATTTGAGCAGTCAAGTTAAGCACATGCACGTTTGAAGGATCAGATCTTAATGAGGTTTTTGGGTTGGTTTTTGGCACGAATACAACAAACACTTCAACACAAATATAACTCTGCCCATGCAAAGTGAAGGGCTCTGCTCATGTAATTAGCATCTACAAGCACAAGTATTTGTTTATAAGAATCAAACCAGTCATTAAATATTTATTAGATTATTTCATAAATAGACTAATTAGTTCTGAAATAGCTGCTTTCTTAAACTACATGACCAATATGTAATATGTTAGCCTTCATTTATCAGCTTTCATTGAAAAGAATCCTGCCAATCATCTGACACAACTGCGTTAAAACCACCAGATCGTTGGTCAAATCTTGCAGGTGGTGCACGAAACTCAATACACCCAAATGAAAACCAGCGTACTGCCCTTCCAGTCAATAGGGCTGTGGACAAACCGGGTCATCACGACCTGAACTGATGAGCATGAGCGTACACCTTAGAGCACGTACAGCCTGCTAACTCATAGGGTCCTTCTGAAAACGAGAACACATCCGCTGCTCACCCAGGGTAGTTTAAACTACCAAAGCTGGATCTAAATTTATCAAATTTGGTTTGAAACGGAAATATTTTGCAGTAATATGTCACTTCTTAAGAAAGCTGATGTTAGAAGTATGTCCCAGATGTGGGTTAATATTTCCAGACGAATAGAGAGAACAGGAGAAAGTGGGCAATCCATGTTCCCAACCAAAAGCCACCGACTGTCTGCATTGAACAGCATTTGTCCAGGATGCGTCAGATAAGAGATCTGAGGGTGGGCTCTCAGTGCTACAGCAAAGTGTCTGGCCAAAATACGCTTGTCTGCTCTGGGATGAATATTTCTCCAGACCGTTTCATTAATGTTTCCAAAAGGCCTAGTTTTGCTTCTGTATGGGGGGAAAAAAAGAAAAAAAAAGCAAGTTTCAAATCTAGCATCTTGCACCAAAATTAATTTGGCGTTTTGACAAGTCACAGGCACAAGCAACCAGGCTTCCAGTGCATCTCCTGAACTACCAATGCACAGCAGAAGCTTAATAAGAGCTTTTCATAACGTTCAACAGAAAAGCTTACCTAAGTATCTCCTTCAAACTCCTGTTACTATCTGCCACAGCTCAGATTACTCTTTTCTTTTTCTTTGCATTTTCCACATTCAGAACCATTTTTAACTTACTTACGGCATTAATAAGCTACGTGAGGAATAAGGCGACTGAGCTGGCAAAACCAAACCTAACACAAAAGGTCTCAAATATATACTGTGATGTTGTCAGAAACTGACAATAACTACCAAAACATCATGGAAATAATACAGGCAATAAATTGAAGCCATGTGAATATTTATTTTTATTTTCAAGACAACTCCTGAAATTATGAGATCAATTTGGCCTTGTTTTTCTCTCATCACTTTTCCATCCTGTCAGAAGGTAGCGCAAAAACGCTGCAATCAATACTCGCTTGATAGTCTGGATTAATAGATTTATGTTAATTGCAGCAATCTACATAAAGATACTCCTTAGTATTCTTCTTCCATAGGACTTTTACTGAGGCTGAAGTTCTGAACGCACAGATAAAGTGAAAATAAATGATTTTTTTAAAGAGAAAACTTACCTTGTGGCACACTTCCAGCAAATGTCACGAAGAGGTCTGAGTGCTTCCAGTGGCTTTGATCTCGCTATCATGCAGCGGCTCCTGATTGAAACAAGTGACCCTCAGGGGGAGGGAACAGGGATCACTCAGCTCAGAAAGGGTCTCCTCACATCAGACATGCTTTTCCATACTCTATTTACTTCCAGGCTGGACTCTGTGAAATATCAAATCTCTGCAGCTCCAGCTAATGGGATGGGAGTTATCAGCTCCTTCAAAGGTTCACGCTTCTCGGCTGCCGACAGGACAGCAGGATACCTGCTCCCACCGAGACCCTGCTGATTCTGGTGGGGGCTGCTGAACTGCACCTTGGTTCTGCGAGGAACACCCAACAGCAAAATAACAGAAAGGCAACTAGCCAGCATATCGCTTTCAGCTTCCCGATGGGGAGAAAACAGTAAGAAAAAGCCTCAGCCAATATATGTTATTTTTGTGGCATTTGCCATTTCTTTTAACAGCATGAACTAAGCCCCGGTAAGCATCAAGTGATGAATGAGTTGCTTGTCCTGGCTAAGTGCTGAGCTTAGATCATGGGATAGAAGCTAACAAGAAAAATCATAGAAAATGCAGCACCTGTTGACATTTTCCAACATGCACTGACCTTTCCAGCACCATTACGTTTGGCTCCGCAGCACAATTACGTAGTTTCAGCTCTACCTATCTATACGATCCTCATTAGCTGAATCCTATCAAAATCTTTACGCTTTTAGTGAGAGCAGAGAAACAGACATTACTGAAAAAGGACCCTCTGAAAAAAAAGCGTCAGTTCAGTGACACCAGAAAGCCCCCCACTTTGCTGCTGGGGTTAATTGTTCCCACCACCGTGCTGTAACCTAGCCGGGGGAGTACAGCACAGAGACTGACGACTAACGTGAGGACAACTCCTGGTGACAGTGACAGTAGTAGGTAGCTAAAGAGCACCAAATGCAATATTCAAGGACAGAGTATAGAAAATGAATCCTGTAATCACAAGCACACCTGCAAACCAGAAATCATTTCATGATATGTGAGAGGAGTCCAAGATAATTCATCACTCAGAACACAACCCCCCATATTCTCCCTTGTTTAACTCACTTTATGAGGTTATAATGACTAGTTTTATTTCTAGCAAATCTACAAATTTGCTTTCCTTCACTTCCCCTCCTCCATTTACACTTGCTTAATATGCAAAGGTAATACGTTTTATTGAAGAAATAAGGAAAATCTGCATTAAGTCACGTCTGCTTCAGAACTCACTTGACTCCCCACCAGCTGGAATCTATTATTTGATTAAAAATGCTGTTGTGCCAGCTGCCATGCAGCACGTTTCACTACCCTGACTCCTAGTGGAATTAAATCCGTACTAAAAATGTAGTCTAGCATGAATCAATCTCTTCTCAATATTAATGCATACCTGGAAAATAAAATCTTTGAAAAAAGAACCCAGGTCTCCTAGACCTGGCCACCCCAATCTGTAATGCAGAAGGTGCTCAGTGGGGAAGAACTTCAAACTTCGGATATTATAAGGTAATAATTTCATAAGGCAATATCCTAATTATATGCTCAGGGTTGTTTTTTAGAGTGATCTCTCTTACCATAAAAAAAACAGTCAAACTCCTCTTCCAACAGAACCAGTCCTGAAATACAAGACTGTTGCTGAGTTTAAAGAACTAAAAGCTCTTGTATCTCACCGATATGGTGAAGTATTTACTAGTGGAGGGTAATTATTAGGGAATGTGCCCAGAGCAAAAAATAATTTATAGTTAAGTCTGTTACTGCTAATTTAGTTAGAATGAGGGACTGTGTCAGGCAAAAAGCCCATTTAATTCGAGGGGGATTTCTGCCTAATGTGGACTGCAGGAATATATGCCAAGATTATATGCTGTGAATAAGCACTGAAAATGTTGCTCAGCTTCTTGCAGTGCAAGAACATTAAAAGCTTTAAGGCAATCATTTGCAAAGGCATGCTTAAAAGGCCCCTAAATAGAAACATAGCGATGATGTATTGATCAGAGTGATTCTTCCCATTTTCTTTTTCAGCTACCTCAAAGCAAGTTGCAGACTACAGCTCTGCTGGCTCTGAAAAATGTCCATCAGAAGTTGATGGGATGTTTGCAGCTTGCTTTGTTCAACGGATGGCCATAAAGTATGTTTAAGAGTTTTGATGGTTTGAGACAAGATATACACAAACATAAGAACATGCAGAGGTAAGGCTGAAAGCTCAAGCCCACATCCATTCCTGGTGATGCCAAGGCAGAGCCAGCTCCTTACTTTCTTTAGAAGAACTAGATAAGTATTACGTGGATATTTCACTGATTAAACTGATTAACAATAGTCAATCTAAACTCCCAAGTAGGAGTTAAGTTATGCCATATATAAAATACCCGGAAGATAATATAGCAGGTTTCAGGCACAATACTGAACACAATTGAGGGGTCAAGTCACTACTGAGCCAAGCTGATACCATTTGATGGCTGCTTAAACTGAATGGATGGTCTGTGGTTTTAAATTATTTATATTATCAGATGCACTATATGATTTCCCAATAAGCAAGTATTATATTATTTCATCTATTTTTAGAGACTGAGCTTTGTATATTTCGACTTTTCACCTGACAACCTCTTTCACACCAGTAAAAATTGTTGTAGTGTAGCCCCGTCTATGTTTGTTCAAGCATCAATTAGAAATTAATTACGCATACACATACAGACAAATGCCCTGCAAACACAGAAGGCACGTAAATAACGTTTATGTACTTCTCCTATTCACTACCTTTTCTGGCAGCATATGCCAGCAACCCCAATCCACCATCATCAAATGATTTAACCTGTCATGGATGCATTCCCCTTGTCTATCGTGCACTGTGGAGATATCCTCTGAGCCAAAAGTGCAAAGTACCTGGACCCCCAACACTACCTGCTTTGCTGAGAGAGCGCAATGGCTCACCTAAAGACATCACAAAGAGGATTTACACCACTGAAAATAAAGTTTAATTTCTCCTTGGTATGTGCAACTTGTCTCAAAAGCGTCATAGACAGTGACAGTTAAAATCATGATTTTCCTACGCACCAAAAAAAAGGCAATAAATTGAGATTTAGCATGATTTCAGGAAGGGAACACCATCAAACACTGTATAATAAGAGTACGACGCCCAGATTTGCCAACAGAGACATTGAATAATAGATTCAATGGCAATTACAATATTCCTATCCCAAATGGCAGCTAAAACTTTATCCCACCCTATACTGGCATGTATTGTGTGTAGGCCCTACGTTTCAATAAAAGGAAGCAAATGCTTTTAACAGCACACTGGAGAGTTTTTATGAGATATGCGATCTACAGGAACACTATTGTCCCTCAATAAATATTTGTTGACTAAATGTGCTATTTCAATTAACATAACCCTTATTGAAATGATAAAAGATACTGAAGTTTAACTTAAATTTTAAGAAAACTACTGAGTAGTAACAGCAGTAAGGTTATTTTATGTAAAAATATCTTTGATGTTTGTATTTATTATAATATTTATATTTTAATAGCACTGGTGTAAAAATACTGCATGCCTGTTACAAGTGTGGAGGAACCTTTTGTGGTCCCAGCCCAAACCCAGTCAGATCTGCCCAGGCTGGTGCTCTCCCAACACCCGCGCTCAGCCGAGCGCTGCAGCAGCATGTGGAGCCGGCAACTCTGCCTGCGGCAAAACACACGCTGCCCCAAAAGCACAGCTCCCAGAGCCTGCGGTCCTGCCTCAGCCCATCCCTGTGGCCCAGGCACACTTCATGCCCTCATGTGAACGCTGAGTAGGGGCATATGAACACAGGCGCAGGGGGAGGCTCCTATATTGCTGATTTTCTGAGTACTGCCAGCCATAGGATTGTGTTGCCTTTGTTCCATAATCTGGAAGGCATAAAGTCATCGTGGCAGGAGACCTGAGGAAGTGTTATGATTAACCTGGTGACATAGGTTTTGGCAAAGAGTTCCTATCATAGAACCATAGAATGGTTTGGGTTGGAAGGGACCTTAAAGATCATCTAGTTCCCACCCCCCTGCCATGGGCAGGGACACCTCCCACTAGACCAGGTTGCTCAAAGCCCCATCCAGCCTGGCCTTGAACAATTCCAGGGATGGGGCATCAACAAGTTCCCTGGGCAACCTGTTCCAGTGCCTCACCACCCTCACAGTAAAGAATTTCTTCCTAATACCCAATCGAAATCTACTGTTTTTTAGTTTGAAACCATTATCCCATGTCCTATTGCTCCACTCCCTCTTTAAGAGTCCCTCCCCATCTCTCCTGTAGGCCCCCTTTAGGTACTGGAAGGCTGCTATAAGGTGTCCCTGGAGCCTTCTCTTCTCCAGGCTATGGATACTTGGGAAAACACTGAACAAACACCCTGTCCACACTCAAACCTCCGATTTCCCAAGCTCCGGACACCTGCAAATGGAAGTGCTGGAAGATCTGATATTGAATACTAAAAAATGCCACAAGCCCTTAAGAAAAAAAGATATATGTATTTCAGATCAGACATTCAAAATTAACAGAAATATGTTAAGATCATTCCTTATTAAAGGCATATGCCTTAATTTTTTACCTTTGCCATATGATAACAACATTCATTTTCCTCACGTTGTGCTGTGAAAAAGCCTATGAAAGTTGTGAAGCACTGAGCCATCACAGTTATTTTCTCTCTTCCTTCTGTTACGGAAGCATCTAGGAGTCCCAGGCCAGGACACAGGCATGCTGGAGACTGTGCTCTGAGAGAACAAAAAAGATGGTTCTTACCTCTGAGAGTTACATTTAAACATAAAAAAAAAAAGAAGAGGCCAGTAAGTGGATACGGATGTTGACATGGAAGGAGGAGGAAACAGAGACAGCATCAGCCAAAACAAGAGGCAATGGCTGTAACACATTGTTAACCTACTTTTTTTTTTTTTTTCAGGGATTACAGCAGAGGAGATTTTAAAGGATTTAAAAGGGGAAAATGAGGTTAAGTGTGTTGTTGTCTGCCCACAGCTCATCTTTAACTTCAGCAGCAGCAATGAATAAAGCCCACAGATGCTGGTTTGGATACATGGCAGGTCAGTGATGAAGCTGATGAACTGGAGGGATGTGTGGATGGATGTGCCAGAAACGCTTTGGGTATGAAATCAGGCTGCTTCTTACTACCATTATGATAGAGAGAGAGAGATGAATATTACAGAAATGCTCACAAGAAAACAAATTTCTTTTTACAGCAGGTTTGAACAAGGTAAAAGCTACACAAGCTATATGTGGACCATGCTTGGCAGTGGCCTGAGAGGTGGCATTGCTTCATGACCAAAGGCATCCCTAGGGCTGGCTCCTAAACAACTCTCAGTCCACAGACATCTCTGGAGGAAGAAACATGCCTTATTCAACATCCTTCACAACTGATTTTTTTTTTTAAGCCCAGGACATCATTAGCTAAGTTGGTTGTTTTCAGGAGTTACTATCTTCTAATGACTCCTAAAATATCTGTATGCAACAGTTGGAAACTTCCGTGTTCCACAAATAATTTGGTCTTTTATAAATTGATTTACACGTGTACCTGCTATATAATTCTGTTAGAAAATATTTCAGATAACACTTTTCCTGCCATCTCCTTAGCTCAGCCATTTTACAAAGTTCAGAGCACAGAAGTACCTGGGGTCCGTTGGAGCTCAGTAACAAACCCTGGTCTTCAAACACATTTGCCTTTCAGTAGATGACGGTCTCAACAGCAGTACTGCCTTTTATCCAGCTGACCTGTGAGATGGACTAGTGTCTACCAGCCTCTTACTAAGCCTCAGAAAACATCTGTTTGTTCGCTAAGGCAAGTTGTTTCACTAAAGACATGTTGACATTAGGTAAATTACTGTTTAAGGGGAAAAAAAAGGTAAAAATAGAAAAACGTAACAGATATCTTCTTCCAATACATGACCTTTTTAATGGTGGTTTCCCAATCAATCACTTTTCATCCAAAGTTCCAGTAAAGCACCAGAAGAAAGCAATTTTAGGAACACAACAACATCACAAAATTAAGGAAGCTCCTTTTGCTTCCTTGCACTGTTTTCAGATAAACCTTAACAATGAAAATGCCCATTAAAAAATATGGCTGGGGTTTCATTTTTTTTTGCTTAGTGCTCTTCACTGTGCCTTGTACAAGCTAATAAAAATCAACGCCCAAGGGAAAGCCAGTAAGTAACACACTAGCTTGCTAATGTATCACTGTCCTAACTAACTGTGGGTTGGAAGAGCACACCAAGTCCCAGCATCCTGGTAACAAGAACATTGCAACCAGTCCAGCCCAGTTAAGTCATCCGTAGCGAGTGGTCCCACAGAGCAGGATCTGGCTCAGGGAGAGTGGCATTGCTTTCCAGGCTCCCCCAGCTACAGGGATAACACCTCCACTGACTCGAAGGGAGATGCTGCGCTCACACAAGGACCCAGATGCTCAGAAGTAACTCAACATGTGTGTCAGCCTGAAGCTGAATTCCACCCCACAACTGGGTGCCTACACTCCCTTCACACCACAGCATTCTGTAAGGCTCTTACAAGATGCAACTTACTGTACAATAAAATAAGCCTCCAAAATAAGTTAAATGGGCCATGTCCTGAAAATAGCTACTTCCCTCCCCTGACTAGAGGAAACCTCGGGTGACCAGCTCTGGTGTAGACCTCCTCTGTCTGAGTGTCCTGAAGAGCACTCCAGGCTGCTGAAGCGGAAAATGCACGTATCCGCACTTTAGTGCTTTATCTGGGGCTGGGTATTCTTCTGCTGTCAAAAGAACAGAGTTATGTTCCTGACAACAGTAATGACAGAACTCCATTAAGAAAACAGAGTTCAGAGAGGCAGAGAGATGCAGTTGAGCTTTGGACAAAGAAACCTTATTAACTGACCGGCTACTGGTTATCTAAATAGATTAAAAGAGTTATTATTACAGCTCTAGTTTAACAGTTTGGAAAAGTGACATTTAGGGTCGCTACTTAACATACAGACATCCTTAACGCTCTGCAGTAAATTTGTTATTTAAAACCTCCTTGTACATGGTAACTCTTGCGAGTTAACAGCAGCATCTAAAACTATTGGCAAGAGCAAATCAAAATACATCCTTTTTTGAGAAATGAAGTCTTTTCATGACTTCATGTTCTCATCAGATAGCAACCACAAAAAATATGCCTATTGCAACATGTACAATAGCCCAGGAAAATGTCATTTTTTCCTACACTTTCTTCAGATTGAGTCAAATGAAATTAGATTTTCAAATCCATGAAAGACAGGCATATGAAAACACTGTAGTGCTTCCCCATGCCGTCGTCATATGTCAGAACACTAAATGTGAAGGTTCATACATTTGATTTCCTAGAAGATACCAATGAGGTATCATATTTTCCTCTTCTTTTTAAAGACCACTTCCTGGGTAAAAAAAAAAAATAATAAAAAGATGTGTGCATGCTTCAGACACTCTTACTTATTCTGGATGGACGCAGATTATGCTGTCCCAGTTGAGTGATTTAAAATTGCATTTATTGTGATGTTTCGTGATTGAAGAGGTCAAAGCCTCCCCTGGGGAAAACAACTATAAGGTGTTCTGCAGACCAATTTAAGGAATACATGTTAACTTCTTAGCTTCAGAAGGTTAACATGTGCCCTGGTTTCACTGTAAATAACACGATCATCTTATTAACCAAGAGAAAGGCAGTAACTTTCACATCAATAGAGTAGAAATGAATTCTTTTCATAGACTTCCCCTCCCCCCTTAAAATATGCAAAGCAAATTTTGAAATTCCCAACCCTATATATCAAAGAACATTCAGGTTCAAAGTCAAATACTAGAAAGTCGAGAAATGCCAGAACAAATTTAGTTCAGCTCCCTTGTGTTTATACATTAAGATGAAATACTTAATTACATGATGACGTGCTATTTTTTTTGACTGCATTATCTGTGTTTTAAATAACAAGAAATGAATTCCATAGTGGCCTGATTTGACAAGATATTCAGAGGTCTACTCATTTCAAATATAATACTTCAATAATTAAAATTACTTATCTTGTTGAGAGAAGTATAAGGTCAGATAAAAATTTTCCTAATACCACCTGTGAGTTCAATTTTTTTTTTCTCATTAGACAAAACATTTTTGGAAATAAAATGTATCTTCTACCAGCAAATACTACTTGATAGTATGCTGTGATCTAATTTTGAATTAACAAAACCAGAGCAGATCATCTTCTGCCTAGTTCTTTTCAAACAGGTCTATCACAATGACTACCTTATCAAAATATTTCAACTCACAGTCTAAAAATACCATCTATTTATTATTTTAACCTGCTGTACAGACATCAGTCTAACACTCAATTAGAGTAAGCGGTTATGAATCATGCGCGTTTTAGGAATATCTGGCTCTCTGAATAACACTCAGGTTTAAAATCTTTATTGATAAAAATGTCTTACTTCCAACAGAAATCTAGATACAAATGTACAAATTAGGGCTAAAGCAGCAAGCCTGCTTTATGGCTGAGAGGTGTCTGGGCTTGGCTAGCTGCCTTCTCTGCCTATTTCCACCTTGCCTCAGATAATTGGAATAACGATGAATGAAAATTTAGGCCTGCAGTTTTAATAGTAACTATTTGTTATTTAAATTTCCTTTTCCACACTGAACGGTTGCAAGAACGTGTGCTCAGAATTAAAAGGCCGCTCTTTAGCATCAGCACATTGATTTCTTGGGGTCCTGGCAAAGCTTTTCACATTGTTTCTGGGCTACAGCTCTACACCCCTCTAACTGCCTGTCAGACATCATTTCTGCTTTATGAATAAATAATATGGTGCCCAGGGGAAACGCTGGCCTAAGACAAAAAAATCAATACGTGTCTAGCACGTGTTATGTAGTTGATCAGCTGAAGTCTGTCTCAAATATGTGGAGTAATTTTAATAACAAAACAAATGCTTTCTAAACTGAGCTTAAAGGAGGGTTATTAAGAAAGCACTACTACTATGTCACTGCATATCCTATTTGAAGAATAATAATATTGTCCTCTTAAAATGTGAACAGATATTCTGATCGCAAAGTGTTTGGTGAATACTTCTCTACAAATTTCAAATATTCATGTTACAGAGATACAGTAGCAACTGATTTTCTACTCTGTTCCTCTTGGAGTAGTTTCGGTGCACATCTGCATAGTAAAGCTGTTATTACAACTGCCTTATTTTTCATTTTAAAAAAAATCTTCTTCCAAAATTGCCTTTTTTCTTTTTTTTTTTTTTTTTGCACAAGGCCTGGGATCAAAAATGAAACAAAAGCAGAGTAAATTAATCATTCATGCAGCTCCATAATCACCTTAGTCACTCCTGCACCGTATTTTTGCTGTCAGCGCGGTTTGTGGGTCTGACATCTGCCACCGTAGCCCTGCAGATGCAAACCTGCCACAGGAGTGTTTGAATCGCTCCACTTCTACGAGACGGGTCTACACAAAATGAACTTAACTCCTGTTGCGAGGTGTTTCTTTAATTCCTTTCCATTACATCTGAGAAGGGTGGGTTTTGTTAAACATGCCATAGGGCGAGCAGCATGGGCAAGAATCACTGCTTGCTCGCTTTCTGCGCCTGACTGAAGGTGGACCTGCACAAGTGCAACTCCTACACCTCCTTCCTTCCACCTCCGTGTCCTCCAGCATCAGGAAAGCCTACATTGTGCCAGGCAGCAGCATTCAGCCTCTGCTGATGGTTGGTGCCACCTCCCTTCCCCGCTCACCAAGGCCAAAACCTCACGGATCCTCACCTCCTCAAAACCACCACCATCCCACCACGTTCCTCGCAAACATCGACCTCATGCTAGAAACCCGTGAGGAGGTGGCTGGGTTATTTTGGAACAAGGGACAAGCCGCCGGTGCTCGCTGCCAGCAGCCCTCACAACAGCCACAGGCGTCCAGCATCAGCAGCGCGGCCACGCAAACAGCAAAGGAGGAAGAAAACGAAGAGGTAAAGGCAAGACGGTGAGCTGCAAGTCAGGCCCACAAATGACCTCTGAGATCCCTGACTCCGAGCCGCCAACATCCAGCCCAGGGACACTGCTCTCAAAGGGCTTTTTTTCGCCCCCCCCCCCGCTGCTGTTACGCAGACCTTTTAGTGCAGATCCTCCCCTTGGGAGCATGCTGACAAGGTGGCTCCTCCTGTTACGTTCAGTGTAATGAAAAGCACAAACTTCATGTATTTATGACCCTTTCAGACTGAGGAGCTGCAGCTGAGTGCCCTTGCCCGAGGGTGCTCACTCCTGCAGGAGAGCCGGCCATCTGGAAGGGCAAGCGAAAGACAGCAGAGGGAAAACCTGACGTCTCGGGGAAGGAAACCTACAGACGTGCAGAAGCTACCACCGACAGCAGTGGAGATAAGAGATGTCTTCAGGCGTACACTAGCCAACATGGTGGAGCCCCTTAGCGTCAACACAGATAGAAAATGCTTTTATCGACTCAAAGAAAGTGAAACGCTAAAGACAAGGAGAGGGGGCTTTCCAGAAAAAACAAGAAACAAAACCCCATGCAACAAAAAAAAAAACCCAACCAACCCACCCCCAAACCCACACAAGCAAAAAGGAGAAGGCTCAGGCTCGTATGGTTCTGTATTTATGCTGAATATACGCAAACCCCAACCCCTAGGTAGGAGACTGTCTGCCGGCGAACGTTATTAAGGAAACAGGTAGGATGGAAATTGAAAGCAGAGCAGCTCTCCCTCAGTAACTCCCCACATAGGCAAGCTGTTAATTTTAAGCACCAAACCACATGATCCATGTGCCCCCACAGCTCCGAGAGAAGCACCTCCTCACCTCTTCTCAATACCTTTCCAGCAGCCAGTATGGCCGGGCTGCTGACGGCGCTGCCCCGTTCTTGGTGAGCACCCAGATGCCAGCAAGCCCTCTCCTACCAGCACCTGGCTCACCGGCTCGCACCCTTTCGTTCTGCCACACGCCTTGTACCCCCACCATGCCAACACCAGGCCAGACAACCCAGAGCAAGGACACAGGGAACATGGCAGACCACTGAGACGCCCAGACACCACGCCAGACAACCCAGAGCAGAGACACAGGGAACATGGCAGACCACTGCGAAGCCCAGCCATGACCACCATACGTGTCACACCAGGCCTGCGTGTCCTGCAGAAGACGCAGGTTTGCAGGGGAGAGCCTGCAAACACCTCAGCCATCCTCTTACAGAGACCCACACAAGAGACCCTGGCCCTGCACTTCACCCCTCACAGGTCCCTGGCCCCACAACACCTACCACAGGAAACCGCCTTCCTCCACATGTAACAAAGCGACTGCACAAACAGGTATTTCTGCTAACCCTTGGGGGACAGGAACACTTCACCTTGGACACTTCACCAACGACTACTTGACCCACGCTTTCTTACGCATTTTATGCTATTTAATCGAATAATTATGCTTCCTAAAACTGAGACTGGCCTTAACCTTTTGCCCTTGATGTGCCAGAGCCATACCAACCTCAGGGGAGGAAGCCCTCAGTGAAATACCCAGACCATTGTATTCATGCAGCACCTGGAGATGTGGTTCCACACTGAGAGACCCTCGGCAGCCTGGCTGGCTGAAAGAAGTCCTCAGTCCACCCACCTCCATTGTCACTGGCCACGCTTGCCTTCCCCACCTCCATCTGAAAGTATTTCTTTCAGCCACTCTCTGAACCAGAGCTGTAAGGTGATCCACGGGGAGCTTGGTCATTTTTTAACATGGTTAAAAATCCCACGCTGCCAGGCTAAAGTCCAATACTATTTCTCCTCCACAGAGGCTGGTTGAAAGCATCCTGTCTTCACCTTCCAGCCTCACTCAAGGCCAAATAACTGTTTCTGGGTTGTACCATAAATGGGATCAGAGAAGTAAATCCAGATTTTTAAAAGACACTAAAAACCCCCATAAAACCATCTTTTTTTTTTTGTTTTCCTTTTTTTTTCTTTTTTTTTCCCGCTCTGAGATTCCCAACTTTTTTGAACTGGAAGGAAAATTCACTGGACCTTCAGCTGTACTCAGCACCATGTGGCTGCCTAATGCTGATGGAGGATTACATGGCATGATAAGCAGTTCATAAATTCTGATTTCCTGTGCAAGAATTCACATTATCCAGGTCCTTTAAACACGCAGCAGAGTCATCAACACACTCTTATTGCAAACAAAATTTCCAAAATGATGAGCTATTCAACAAGGAAGAGAGTGAAAAAACTCCCACCTTTCAGAGGTGTTTCATTTCCAGATCTGAGTATCTCTTACAGAGAATGAGAGTTCAGAACTAAACCGCTTCATCTTTGACAGATTTAAAGACAACTATCATAATCCTCTGGTTTCCACAAGGTAAGACTTCATAAGCATGTGTGGTATTAAATTGATTTTACATTAATTCTATCTTTAAAGGGTCTGGTAAAGCTCATTGATTTCTAGATTCATTTTAAAGATAAATACTACCAAGAAGCAATGTTTCCATCAATCATATGTCAGTTATATTTATGCACTTCTCATGGGCTCAAGATTTGGGCTTGAAGTATCTCTTGTACTATGTACAGATACCAAAAAGAGACTGAGAGAGGGACTCGGAGTATATTCACACAAACTGGTACAACCAGTCACTGTAGTTTAGGAGGTAACTGGTCAGACGAGTTATGGTAACCGAGTATGTTACCAGAGGTGTGCTCTCAGCTTCTGCAAAAGCAAAGTTAAACCAGTAAGCTTGTCTGAGCAAACCAACTTTCCTTTAGGAAAAACTAGGAACATGGACCAGGTCAGCTAGTACAATGCGGTGACCTTCGAGCTTCTTCACTTGTCTTAGCAACACGTCGTATGTAAAGATGGTATGCATTCGCGAAGTACTGATTCCATAGAAAGTTTCAAAGCTTTATCTGCGCTAAGGAAGGGGCTTGGAATCTTCCCAGTATTTCTCAACTCAGCCACAAATTGAGTGCATTACATACAACCAAATCCGGTCCAGTCCCATATCATCACGTATTAGAAACAGCCACCCAGCAAGGGCTGGGATCCTTGGAACAGAAAAGAACTGCAGTGTTTGAAAATTCACATCTGCCAGGTGTTGGGAGATGTTAATTATTTAAGTGGCAACTCAATATAAACTTGATGTTCCTCAAATCTCTTCAGACCGAAATGAATGCAAGCAGTACCAGCCTACGTACTGAAGACTGGATCTCACCGGTCTCCATGCAGAGGTACCCGATACGCCTTGCAGTCTGCATGCCTGGACTAACTTCCTAACCACAGTATGCTTTCCCGTACCCTCCGCAGTGGGATAGCTTTGTAATTTGAACGTGAAATATGAACCACCAGCTGTCTGTTTTGTTATTTATTTTCTGTCCATACCAATGGAGACCTCATTCGCTATGCTTTCAAAACAGGCTTTGAAACAAGCAAATGCAATGTATAGATCTGCAGCATCTACAGAAATTGCAAGAGCAGAACCGGCTTTTAAGAACTTGGCAAAGTGAGCAAAGACAGCAATTTCCAATGAGGCAGTCATTGCTCTGCTTGACCAAAACAGACCCACCGACCAAAATTCCCATCAAGGAAGCCTGTGCCAGCGCTGCAGAGCAGAGCACGTGGTGCCTCTCACACAGCTCCAGGAAGACAACCAGCTAGAAGACTGGGATGCTGATGGGTAAGGAAAGGCTTTCTGAATGACCACACACAAACCCATATTCGGCTGACTTCACCTTTCAGCTGGCACTGGTACTGCTGCTTTTTAGGACATGAGAACAACAACTGCATTTTCAAAATTTATCACGTCTTTATTTTAGACACATACACACACACACAGAGGCACCTCACACAGTACATCATGGATCATGAAGCTGTAAACAACAGCTTCTGTAAAAGCTACTTGTAACACTACTGCTACCCGGTTTAATTGCTTAGCACTGGCATTTTCATAAATTACAGGGGTCTTCACGAAACTGAACTAAAGCCAAGCTGACCACAACAGGAAACAAAAAGCAGTTGCATAAATAATTACCTTGGAGTCTCTGGAGAGACTGATGTTCAAGTGATATACAGTATTGACAAACGTTTCCTCCTAGGAAAAAAAAAAAAAAAAAAAGAAAGAAAGAAGAATTCACAATTCTGAATTCAATGATGCCACACTATGAGAATATAACAGACAATATACATTATCTACTGTTTCTTCAAATTTAAAATCATATCCAGAGAAAAGTACTTCAGAAAAAGGTTTCCTTCCTGTATTTAAAAGACTTGAGAGTAACTAATACCGTTTTTAAACCTCTTTCTATTATTTTTGTCTGTTTACTATCTTCTGACTTTCAAAGATCTGATAAAGAAGTTAGGCTGAGAATTAGGGCATTTTTATTCTCAACCTATGTAATGTCGCCATAATATGGATTTCATAGATCAAATCAGAATTAAAGGCTCCTGTATGTTAAGTTAGGGTACTTTATACCCGTGCAGCGACAGTAGCTTTAGAGAGATTTCTGCAACTGCTCAAGTTTTATGAGCAGAAACTCATTGTTACTTAGTAATTGTATTGGTTTGGTATCTAAAGAAAGAGCATCCAAGTCAGCGATGAGAGATTTACCAGGAACAGAGAGAGGTAAGGAGGTTGCAAACTTTCCGTTAGCACCAGCCTTCCAACATATACTTTTGGTTATGGGATAACGAAGTGGCCATGTGATTGCAATCAATCCTGCAATGCCTACATAATAAAAATGTTGAATTTCTCAGACTGACTTTTTTTTTTAAGATTGCCCAAGTGAAAAATTAAACTAACTTGGTTTGTAAATTGACTTAGCTAGGACAAAGTGCTTTCCTTTACCTGAATGTTTATTTCAGATTTAGAGGGTCTTACATCATTAACTTTGTAGGGAACAGGCCTCCTATACTATTGTAAGACTAGTTTAAACCAAAGTTAGAGCATATCTACAGAAAATGGTTGCAAGAACTTATTTAAAGGACTTTCCAAATTAATTTAGTTAAAATTACTGTCCAACTTGTCAAATAAATTAGGCTGTACACTGCTAACCAGTAAAATTAGGAAACCTAATTACTGCCAAAGTAAGCAGAAATAGATATAAAATATGGTAATTCTGAAGGAATATGCCATTTCTTCTACACCATTAATTTTCAGAAGAGACTCAAGTCTCTAAAGCAGCTTAAGAAATCAGGAATACTGTCAGGCTATCTGCCGGCTCAGACCACAGAAGGATATACTGATTCAATTACTTTCTTTTGACATAAACCGAAATTAAAATCGGTATAAGCGCATATTACAACTCAAACTTTTTGCACAAAGACAGAAATAATTTCTTTTTTGTAAGCATTAACCAGTTGCTTTGCTCATTCACCACCCCCCCCCCCCCCTTACTGGTGTAGTCTACTAAAAATAAAGCAGTGCAAGCTCCTGGAGAACTGTTGCTTAGCTACATTCTCAATTATCACAATGCTGGCCTTACTCATTCAGTGTCAAGGTCAAAGCAATTGTTTCTTTACTTTAATGATGAAGTATCCTGTTTATAAAAATCTTATCTGTTTCCTGCTTGGTAAAATATTGCAGATTTCAGTCAATCATTGCTGGCTAGTCCTCCAGAGAGAAAGTGTGAGAACATAACCGGTAGTGTTAATTTTCGCCCTTAACGGAGAGCTCTTTTCCCAACTCCACCCAGAATGCCAATTGCTTCACACTGACACACAGGCAACCAATTATACCAACATTTCTTGCCTTCTTTGCTGCAGCCAGGCAAGTGTAGCAGAAATGCATTAGTTGTATATTTATTTTTATTCTTATTCTTACCCCCATCCAATGAAAAGCATAAGTAAAGTGGCATTTTTGAATTACCGTGCACCTCTAGGTCAGCGCTGTGGGAAAGCTAAAGCCGAGAAGGAATTTCCCCATCAGTTCTAAAACGCAAGAACTTTTTGGTTCCTCTTTGCCTTTGAGGGCAGGTGTTCGGCTGCAAAGACTGCGATTCTCCCCAGGCTAGTCCGGGCTGCTGAATATTTCATAGCCCTTGAGAAATGCAGCTGTAATCAACTTGCAAATAATGAAATGGGCAGTGATAATAGAGCAGAGGTAAAGTGCGCCATTAGAAAGCACCAGTGCTTTGGCTGCTGCTGCAGTCTTGCTATAACAATTTATCCAGTTATTTGATAAAATAATAATGCTATCAACTATGAAATCAAAATTAATGCTATGCCAAAAAAAAATCAGAAAGTGTCTCAGGTGGCCAACATGAATAGCAAAGAGAAAAAATCAGAAAGAGTGCCAAAGGAATCACATTCAAGACTGAAACTCCATTAAATGTGTTAATCACATGCCAATTACTAACAGCCATGATAGGGTATTAATAGAAAACTAAGTTTACAAAAGTTACTTAAGGCAGGAAAAGTTTTATAAATATTAAATTAAAACAAAGAAAATATTTCAGAAGCAGTAAACATGTTCACTTTATTCAAAGCTTGTAGAGTAACCCAGCTATTCTCCTAACTTCTTTGTAACAGGACCTTGAGGTTTGACATTTGGAACCTCAGATGTTTACAGTGTCCTCTCCGTATTGTTTCGTGCTGGCGAGCACCAAAAGACAGCAAAAACACCAACAGTGAGATTACTATAATGGCATTTCCTGAAGATATGATATGAGCTATGATTAAGAATTTCATGTTGAAAACCAGAATTGAGCAAGAGGTGAAACGAAAGAGGCGATGACAGGACAGACAGAAAGACACACTTCCCTGGAAGTGTTCAAGGCCACATTGGATGGGGCTTCGAGCAACCTGGTCTAGTGGGAGGTGTCCCTGCCCATGCCAGAGGGGTTGGAACCAGATGATCTTTCAGGTCCCTTCCAACCCAAAGCATTCTATGGTTCTATGTACCTGTGAACTATGCAGGGAAGCTCCACAGAAAGTAATTCTTCATCTCACTTTAGAAACCCTGCCCAAAACCTGACTATTCCTCATCTGACCCTAGTTTCTGAAGAACAAAGCACTAACTGCTTGTACAAACATAAGTTAACGTGACAGGCGAAGCTGCAGTAGTTATATGGTAAAAGGGGCAGGTTCATACAAAACGACCCATATGGATAGACAGTGAGACACCCTACCATAAGTATTTCCTATAAACAAAGATGACGTCTACCCATCTTGATGAATTTGGACGGAGGTGTAACTTAGACCACTAACCCTCTATCCTGATCTGCAACGATAAGCATGGATAAACTGGGAAAGGCACAGTCTGCATGTAAGAAAGGGCTCAAATGACTTTCTCCTAACCTCCTCCAGAGCAAGGCGAGTGGTGACCGAGGCAAATGTGCTCTCAGATGCGCGGCTTTTGTTAATCTCATGATCTTCTGTGTATCATTAGCACAGGTGAATTCCACTACACAGCCAATGTCTAGGCTGTAAAATATTAGTTCAGTTGGAAAGGACCTACAACAATCATCTAGTCCAACTGCCTGACCACTTCAGGGTTGACCCCAAGTTAAAACATGTTATTAAGGGCATTGTCCAAATGCCCTAATCACTGACAAGCTTGGGGCATCAATCACCTCTCTAGGAAGCCTGTTCCAGTGTTTGACCAACTCCTCTGTAAAGAAATGTAAAGAAATGAGGTCGCCCCTCAGCCTCCTTTTCTCCAAACCAGACAAGCCTAAAGTCCTTAGCCACTCCGGGGAGGACATTCCTTTCAGCCTTTTCACCAGCAAGCAGCTGGTGAAAACAGCTGTATTTCGAGTGACTCTATGTGATGTGCAACTGTGGGGAAAAGCAGATGAGAAACAAGCACGAGCTAAAGAATAAACACAGTGCTCCAGTCTCGCCTGTTGGAAACGCAGCAATCCCCCAAAAGTGCCATGCGGCAGGTGGATCCTCCTCCTATGGACTAGAACATGCTCCAGTGCAGAAAAGGGTAGAGACTGTCTACCCTGGCCCACATTTCCCCAGACTCCAGAGGAAACCCCGCTGAACCACGATGCCCATGGCTGCACGGTCCTTTCTTGTTCTCCCTCCGAGCGAGGACTGGCACGCGTAGCTGCTTTCTGATGGTTACACAACAGGTACCATGCCAAAGGAGTAGGTAATTCACAGAAGGCTGATGTTGGCTCCACTAGTTAACTTCTCATACTCACAAGAATAAGCCGAATCTTATTCCTAGAAATTAAAGGAAGGTCTGGATGCAGGACTGCTGGTAGATTCACATGCAACGCTGCAGGTTGCAAAGGGAAGTCTTGACAGAAATGTGAGGTTGCTCAATGGGATACTGCAAACATGTGCAAGCACAAAGCCAACAGTAGGGGAAATAAAAATTGCTATGCTCTTTGAAAAAGGACCTCTACATTCAGGGATGACTTCAAGTAATGTCAGCCTAATCATCTTTTACATGTTTCAAAAAGTAGTTCATAACAACTCCAAGAATCCAAGCAGATTGTAAAAGAAATATTAATGAAGTTGATAAACACATCCTTTTCCTTTGATCCCTTTGTACTTGCTATGTTCTCTACACGGATACTCTGTATTTTCATTTCTCTCCTCACCAGCAACAGATACAGAAGGTGGATAGGTTTAATATTGCCAAAGAAAATCTGGTGTACACATGTTCAGTGCAGCAGGGGGAAATCATCTCTCTCTAACATCCCAGAAACATCACCTGTCACTCTGAAAGAAAGTGGTGTCTCAGGGTGATACTGCACTGGAGTAATTCCCATGCTTTGATAATCAAAGGACTCCTCCTAGTGTTATCTTCCATCTGCTGGAGAAGAGATCACACAGATAGACCTTCCAGCCAGATGGAGTCACCAAAAATTCTCTTCATCTATCAGAAAGCTCAAACATAACTGAGATGCACTCATTCATATTCTCCTACTCTCCCTCCTGCAAATACCTAAAGATAAATTACTCAGACAAACTCAGATTTAGACTTTAAATGTCACATGCAAATCTTATGCAGCTCATTTTTCTTTTCACTTTTTTTTCCCCCAGCATGAAAGAATTATTCTTATTAACTCACTGGGGATCATGTCTTCCTTTTACAATCTCAGAAAAAGTACAACATGACAGATAGACAGACCTTGTACAATCCAAGGTTGACGGAGTTTATCCATTAAAAATCCAAAAATCAATTTCAACATTGTGAATGCTGAATTGTGATTTTTTTTTTCAGTATTGCCAACCCTCTTCTGGATATCAGCATCCCGGTCTGACCCTTCCATAAAATGGGAAGGCTACGGTGATACAGGCTCCTGTAATTTGTGAGGTTTCTTTTATTTTTTGTTATTTACATATATAGAACTAGTCTTGGAGCAAGGATGATTAGGAGATATATATATAAAATAAATAAATAAATAAATAAATATTTATATGTACACCCACACATGCAGTCCTACCATCAAGGGACTCCCAAACAATGTCCAACTCCAAAGTGGGGCGCTCACTCCCCAACTGACTCTTACAAGCCACCAAGGCCGGCGGCAGTTCACTACTCACGCATCCTCCTCCTCGGGCAACTGACTCTGCTGGGAGCTTTGTAAAATTTGCAGAATCACATTTAATCATCCCAAGACTACATATTTGCCAACACATTGAGAAAAAGGATTTGGAGGACTGTAATGGCATTTCCTGATGGTAAGTACCAGAGGTGAGGCCGGCAGCAGTGCTGCTTATTACAGCTGTCTGGCACATCCCCCTTTCCAGAGCCACTTTCAACTGTTTAAAAAACACAGCCTCTTGCTAAATGTCATTTTGGGTATCTATCTCCATTAAAACGATGCACATGTTGCTGAAAATAAAGCCAAAGAAAAGTACGTGTCACGGCCCAAGTTAAAAGGTCTTGGCATCCTTTTTCTCTGAGAAGCTCTAGTATCTCTACTCTTTGAAGCAGGGACTTGCCACGATCTAGGAAAAAACTTCATGTCTGAGAGATGCTTTTTACTGCCTTCTGAAATGGGAAAGGCGTAATCCTGTGAAAAGGGGAACAAAAGTAAGGAAACAGAAGAGTAAGAAAGAGAGGAAAACTGGGACTGAGAGATAGGTGGGGAAGATGAGGGATGAGCACAGGCAAGGAAATTTGGCTGGGAAGTCAGAGAGAAAAGCAGGGTGAAGGAGGGCCAGAGAGTAGTGAGGAAGGAGGGTGACAGAGTCAGTGGCTCCAAGCAAAAGCTAAGGAGGAAAAAAAAAGGGTGAAAATGGAGAGTGAGATCAGGCACTATTTAGATGAGAACAGGGTGATCTGAGATCCATCCAACATGCAGCTGGTGTAAAGGGAGAGCAGCGGTGGCTTGGCAGAGAGAGGAGTTCACAGCACTGAGACTGCAGTAACAGAGACCCAAGAGTTGCATGGGACGCTGGCAACAATGGGGTGTCAAGTGAAAGGAAAGAAATGTATGTCCATTCGGGCAAAAAGAGAAAATGGACAGATTGCTAGATAGGAAGAGTGGCTGTGGAGGGAAATATATCTAGGAGAGCTGTAAAAGTGAGGAAAAGAGGCAAGAAAAAGCTTAAGAAAAGACAAACAACGTAGGAGAAGGAAGAAACGGGTCTAGTCAAAAGGAGAAGGCCAAAAGCAACCATCATTTGGCAGAACTATGCAGAAGAGTCTGTACCACTAAAGCATACTCTCCTCCAGAGCCAAGTCCATGAAGGAGTGCAGGTATATAGCCACAATAAAAGATACACTTTGTGAACAATTTAGCCAGAACATATCTTTTGCTTTACCTCATTTCTCAGCTTTGCTGGCACCAATAGCACAAAACAGGAGAGAGATAAAATGGACTGATACTACAGTATAGTTCTTCCAAACTATAAAACGATAATGCTCTGTACCTGCTAAGGATACTATACCAATTCACACGAGCTGTGGATTTTGTTCAAAATGTCTTTCGTAGACATGCCAGTGGCTCAAGGGTCTGCCACAGGGAGTCCATACTCCTGGTGGAAAATCAGACAAGCCTGCCCTGTAATCTCTCCCACCCAGTGTCTGCCGGCGGCCGTGAGGAGTCAGCTACAGCTCTGCAGGGTGTTGATGCCTCCCATCCTTGCACTGCCTCCAGCACGGCTAGTCCTCAACAGGTATAACCATGGGGGTAGAATAAATGACCCTCAGGTTCTGCTGCACGAGACTGGGACAAGGCTGGCAAACTGCGTGAGAGGCAAGCAAGATGGTTGACCAGATCTTTTTGGTGCTTGTGGTGGAAGGAGAAAAAAAAAACACCCACTGAAGTAAACAAAGGTCCGAAAACAGCCAGAAATACTCAGGCGTTCTTGTCACTACAGCCCACCCAGGTTTCCAGGGGCTGCCAAGCAAAGCAGGGATGTGGGGGGCTCCCCTTGAACCCCACAGCCAGCTGCTGTTCCTGCAGAAACCATGCTGCAAGGGACAGAGAGAGAGACAAGAAGAGGGGGGACACTAATCATAGAATGGTTCGGGTTGGAAGGGACCGTAAAGATCACCTAGTTCCACCCCCCTGCCATGGGCAGGGACACCTCCCACTAGACCAGGCTGCTCAAAGCCCCATCCAGCCTGGCCTTGAACACCTTCAGGGATGGGGCATCCACAACCTCCCTGGGCAGCCTGTTCCAGTGCCTCACCACCCTCACAGTAAAGGATTTCTTCCTGATATCCAATCTAAATCTACCCTCTTTCAGTTTGAAACCATTATCCCTCGTCCTATCATTACACTCCCTGATAAAGAGTCCCTCCCCATCCTTCCCGTAGGCCCCCGTCAGGTACTGGAAGGCTGCTATAAGGTCTCCTCAGAGCCTTCTCTTCTCCAGGCTGAACAACCCCAAGTCTCTGCTGAGTCCACTAGTCTAAGCATGCCCTTAATTATTTCCATGGTAACTGGTAGGTACACAACCACCCCTCTTACGCTGTACACTCTTTGTGTATTTTAATTCATGGAACTGGTGTGCAGAGCCCAGGAAAAATGACTGTGAGATTTATTTCTTTATTGAAAAAGCTGCAGAAGTACTGCTGCTGCTAGAGTTATAGATGCATGAGGGTAAAATACTGCGTTGAAAACCTTTCCCATGACCCAGTACGGAAGCAGTTTTTAAAGTAACTCAGCAATACACTTAGATGTCAACAGCAGCCTCTTAGCTTCTGGAGAAAGTATGTGTGGGAGACTTCACCGCTGCCTGACGCGGGCATTCCAATAAAGTCTAATTTCATATAATTGGCTAGAGCAAGTTGAAGGGAAGGTCTAGGATGGTGGGGAGATAGGAAAGGCAAGAGAATAAGCAGCAGTCACCCAAAACCATAAAACATGATTTCCTGGTATTCCACCTACCCATGATCTGGGGGTTCTGTGCCCAAAGCACCCTTAAAGCCTCAGGCAATGTTTTTAGCTAGAGAAGTCCAACTGTTACAGATTCTAAAACTTATGATACAAGAAGATATCCAGAAAGAGTTTACTATATGGACCTTGAAAGAAGTGCAGTAGAACTTGAGCCTCAGCTCTTACTCAGAACACTGAACAGTATAACATACACACTATTAATAGCAATATCTCATTTATGAATTTTCAGAATAAATCAAACAGAGTAAGCTTATAAAAGCTTTCTCCCATAATTTCCCCACATCCTGCAGCGTACTCTCCAACAACGTGTGATTTGGTTCACAGCTCTTGAGCCAAACAAAGAGGTGAGGTTACGGTCTCCTATCTACAGGGACCTTTCTGTAGCAGTATCCCAGTAAATTCACACCACTCCTTGCCTTGGGGCTGCACTGCTTACTTCCGAAACAAAGAAACTGATTTCAAAAGCTCTGCTAATTTTAGGAGTGCTTTATGTTAACTAGGAATTAGATGATTTCCTGCAGATTCAGGAATATTGTTGCTACAGCTTCTACCACTTTTTGCTTTTTTTCCTTCTTCATCCTCAGGCTGCTCCTTTGCCTACACTGTCCCAACGTAACGGTAGCAAGTATGAAAGACTAAGGGTCTCCACGTTCCTCTGCAGTAATCCTCCATACTGACTGCATTTTAGAAGAAAATAAATACTGGAAAGAACCCTCTTCACCACAGAGGGATTCGTGGGCTGCAAATTATTCCTTTAAAAGTGAGATACAGCAAGATGCAACTAATAAAATGGCTAGTGGCACAACAGGCGAAGTGCTCTCTTCCCCATTAGTCTAGGCCCAACTGCAAGGCACCAAGGGCACGCGACATATTTAAGAATATTACCCAGACACAGTGCTCTCCACTTTCCTCCTAATGGCCCAGCACAGACCAGCGCTAAGTTGCCTGTGGAACAGAGAGCACAGCAGATGATCATCGCACGCTACGATCTTATCAAACTCGCCTTTAATCAGGCAGCACAGTTCAGAGCCAGTTCAAGAAAAAGGCGCCTCGCTAAGAAAATACCCTGCATCTCAGCCACACAGAGCTTGCTTCAGGAAATCTGCAGACGAAGCTTGAAAAATGTACCAATTTAAAAGGAGCAAAATTGGACAGGAAGAGCATATACCTTTTATACGAAAATGATTCATGAGACACCCCTACAAAGTGTCAGACAACAGCAAAGCAGTTCATCTACTATTGATAACCCAGCATTCCCAAGCCATCAATAGCCGTTTGAGTACTCCTGAGGTAAATTTAGCTTCATCTTCATTATTTTCTGTATTGAAAGACTGGGGACAAATTCATGGATGTTTACACAATGGCAAGAGAGCACAGTATTGTAGGTTTTATTACACTACCAAAGCAGAATCTCGTTCAGACACTGCTAGTGTATAATTTCTGTCTCTCTAAAAGCTGGAAGGCAATCATTAGCATGTTGGATCTGGCAAGTTCATATTATCTATCTGGTAATTATAGAAAGATGGAGAAGCCTTCAAAAAAATACCCTCCAAGTTCTGCATTTACTACACACCTGATCAAAATACTATCACCATTACCTAAATTAGCAGATCTTTCCTATAAACCGTTAGTCAGGACACATTAACATTCGTATAAAAAGCATTAAGTAATTATTAGAGGCCATACCAGCTATATTTTATCTTCCCTTCCAACTTCAAAAATATAAAACTATGCAACGACACCCTGAATGCAGGAAAACATTTTATTGACGGTGATGACAAGCTAGGCTACATGGCAGTCTGTTGGGCGTTACTAGCCCAAATGAACACATTATAATACAGCTTTAGTTTTTCAAAATATGTATACCATTAGTCAATGCTATTCATACTGCGGCAGCACCAACGTGCTATATACACACCAAAAGATAATCCCATCCTCCAGAGGCTGCTGTAGCAAAGGACAGAAAAATGAGAGACAAGGGAACGGGTTAGGGCATACATATGCATACGTATACAAAGTAATTGGGATGGCCGGCCTGTGTCTCATTACCTCATTTATTCATGCTTCAGGTAAAAGGGAGACAAGGAGGTGCCGGGAAGATCACAGAAGCCGGGACAAGACGGCTACAAAAGGAGATGGAAGAATAGAAAGAGAAGTCAAACAGAGCACTGAAAGTGAGCCCAGGGAGGAGAGACCATGAATGAAGAGGTTCAGCCAAAACCAGTGACTGGTGGTAAAAAAAACCTACTCCGTGTCGTATAAATGCAAGGCTAAGACTGCTGGGAGCGGAGAGCGGCAGGAAAGGCCTGTGAGGTGCTTTGGTTGCTCCGTTCTCGGGCAGGGGCTTCACAGCCCCCGGCATCTCACGGACCCCCGGCAGGCCTCGTGTCAGAGCCTGAATGACACCGACTCAAGCGGCAGGGCTCCTTATCTCTCTGGCTTACACACCTTTTTAATTACGCCGGTTGTGCGGGCCCTGGGCGGGTTGTCCCTCGGGGGGGACACCCGGCTGCCTGGCTCAGGGCCAGCGCAGATAGCCGGGGTGTCCCCGGGGAGCCCCCTTCAGCACCACCGACCCCCATCCCCACCCTTGCATGTTGTTTTTTCTCAGGAAGCCTTGAGGATAAAGTAAGGCTACCAAGACTGCAATAAAAGCACGTCAGTGCGTGCATCCTGCTCCCCGCTAATTCCCAAAACTACAGCAACAAACAAATAGATTCAATTACCGAGGCAGGCGATAGCCCAATTCAAGGGGATTGGTACATATGTTATAACAAGATGCTGGAGCCGCAGCCCCATCGCATTTACATGAAGAAATCATTTTATGCAAATCTCTTCTCCACGAGTGAAGGCCGTACAGGAGAGGAGAAACAGCGCTGTACGGAGATTCACGATGCATGGCAGATGGGCAATTTAAGGTAAATCATACAGTTCGGTTATACAAGACATATAACCTGGGGAGAAAGTGTGTAGCTTCAAAGTCATAAATTATTTATAAATAATACAGCCTTCTCATGAAATATCCAAAAGGCCAAGCACCCATTTCTCCCATTATTTTTCTCCACTTTCACAGATCAGAGGGAAGCGGAAGATGAATATCTTATCAAGAATGAGCTAGTTTTGGGGGAGGATGGACTTAAGACGGTGGAGTGAGTTAGGGGCTTGCAGACAGGACAGCAGGAACGGAAGGCAGGAGGACTGCTGTGCCCACCCACCTGGGAGCAAAGCAGCAGAAGCCAAAAGGAGGGAGCTGGAGCGGGCTGAGGAGAGGCAACTGTCCCCCTGGGATCTCAAACCTCCCAGGACTGTCACTGACAGCCTCTGCAAAATCATCACTTGCTTTCCGCCAAAAATTTCTTTTTTTTTTTTTTTTAAAAAGTGAAATCTAGCACTCAGATTCACAAATCACAGCTGTGGCATCCATGTGCATGGTGTGTTTTCTGTCAGCAGCGCTGCCTCTGTACAGCACACGGGGACACCTCTGTATTCAGTTCTCCAGCTTCCTTCGGCACTTCTGTTGTGGTACCTCAGCAGCCTGATGCCTTCTCATTTTCGTTACCCAACACAGCACCAACCCAAATTCTCCAACAATTCATCTCATTTCTCATTTTTGTGATGTCATAGAATCACACAGAGCCACAGAATGACAGGGGTTGGAAGGGACCTCTGGAGATCATCTGGTCCAACCCCCCTGCCAGAGCAGGTTCACCAAGAACAGGTTGCACAGGAATGCGTCCAGGCGGGTTTTGAATGTCTCCAGAGACGGAGACTCCACCACCTCTCTGGGCAGCCCGTGCCAGAGCTCTGCCACTTTGTTAAGTGGCTTGAAAACCTGCCTGAACGTCCTGCCTGGTGACCACCAGTGCTCTTACAGGTATCCACCTTTTGATAGATAGATACACAGTTCATCATTTATGTTGCAGACTCTTTGCTCTTCAAAGTCCCTTTCAGATTTTCACGCTCAGTTTGTATTCAATTCAACATAGTCTGGTTGGTTTATTTTTGTTGTAATCATTAGGGGCAGATACCCATATGCTCAAGGATATCTTTGTAGTCCAAGTAACTCCTAAAATTTGTGCATTCAGCAGACCACTGCTTCTGCTTGCTTAAATACAGATGCCTTATGTGACTTTTACAATGTGTTTAAGCAGCCTTCCATGCCGAGCCTAAGGATATTAATTTTCACCCTCCTGACTTTCTCCTGTTTTCAACTGGTCTGCCATTCTTCAGGTGTGGGAAAGGTACTTCAGTATCTAAAAATCCCTAAAAGTTAAAAGATAGATACGTACACACGTAATTCAAACCTTTTCTAAAATTCTTCAGAGTCTTGATGTGCATTTTCTTTGCATTACAAATGGTAAGTTTGCCTAAATGCAACCGGAGTGTAATTCTCGAGTTCAGTGCTCATGCCACATGTGCAGTATAAGGCAAATAAAATGTACAACAGAAAAAAAAAACCAAACCTGATTTGGTTTCTTATTAGCTACAGATACTAGCATCACTGTCTCATATCAATTAGCTGCAATGAAAAGACGGAAATACCAGAATATTTCTCCTCAGTTTTAGGAGTGTCACATTTTTCACATGAGCAAAACTAGAAATAAACATACCTCTTGTTTAATAAAGAGCAAATGTAGCACCGTCACTTTATCCATGCAGTCATCTCTCTCTGCACCAGGGGTTTGCATGTATAATCCCTCTGAAGCCACAACGGGGTACGAACATGCAAATTCCAAAATGACAAGAAATCTACATTTTCTGTTATCATGGAAATCTTCTCAATAGCTATTGTTCACGTACACTGTGACCTGTCAACCTTTGCAACCTTTTCGTTAACAATGAGGCTTGTTTCTGAACCTTCCTAAATATTTTTTAAAATTAATTAAAATGCCATACGAACTCCCATCCTCCCAAGCATTTTTTGTTCCCACACCACAGACCAAACCAAAGAACAAAATCTCTTTTCTGTAGGAAGGAATATCTCTCTTGGTTAAACTCGTTCCTACCTAAGCCTACAACCACTTCCCAGGTCAGATTTTAAAAGAGGAAACTTTTGTTTATTTTGCAGCTCTCTAAGGTATTAGCCACTCTACCACACATGCAGCTGTTTCTCTTTTGAAGTCTCTGATATTGCAAGTTTACTCAAATCTTAAACGGTACCTAAGCTCTCGTGCATGCCTTTAATTGGGGAGGACCTGTGTAAAGCCTTGAATTTCACCCTCTCCTAAAATGGGAACACTCCCTCTCCTTTGGGAAAAATCGAACAACTTATTTAAAGACTGCTCCTCTTTCACCTCAAAAAACTTTATCCCTGACCTGGAAAACCTCCTACAGTCTCCAAGGACTGCACCACAGCAACAGTATTTACACTGAGAAAGCAGCATCAGTATATCGAAGATCAGGCTCTTTGTTTATTTTAAAAAACATGAATAGGAAATAAATTTATATGAAAAATGCTTCAGTCTTTATTTTGCAAACAGAGAGTCACGGGATAAAAACAAACGGAACATCAATAGTCAAAGGATAACTCTACTGTTGCTGCCCTATTGGACAAAGATTAAAGCTATGCCTGTAATTAATATAAAATCAGCTTGCAAGCCAAAACAAGAAGGCTAAGGTCACCGATAACAGCTCCACTGCTCCCACGTGCATAAAAAGCAGCGTATTTGGAGGGGTTTGTTTCCAGGCAGCTGTTAACTCGCCAGGAGGAGGAAACGCAGTGGCACACCGTACCGTTGTGGTTTACAACAAAAGGCCCCTCTGTAGGCTTGTGTTGATAAAAGCCTCCCGCCTTCAGTCTTGGATATGATACCGCTTAAGGCCTATTAGTATGACAGTGAAACTCAGCACCCGTCTGCTATTCCGTGGAGGCACATGGGACACAACGCTAGCTACCAATGGCTCGGAAACGGAGCTAGTAAGAACCGGGCTTTATAGGAAAGGAAATACTTAGAAAAGGCGAGAGGCTTGCACAATAAATATTATTTGTCCAATATTTACAGGCTCAAGTCACTGCAAAGAATGAGATTTTTCCTTATTTTTCACATACGTGGCCAGAACTGGGATGAAGTAACTGTTCTTTCACACACAACCTGCAGGAACAGGAGACAATGACAGATACTGCGTCCCTGCTGTACAATCCAGGGAGCATATAAGAGATTTTTCTGTTTTAAAAACTGGAGGTGAAAAAGTGGGAGTGAACTGAGAAGCAGATGCAAGGTACCAAGAATATGTCGGTACCCTTTTTTCAGTGAGAATGGATAACCTTTCTCAAGTTTTTTAAGAACAAACTAGAGAACTGTTATTTTAGAACAGGCTCTCTTAAAAAAAGCCTGTCTGTAAAGAAGATGGCACAGAGGTGGTTCTACCACCTATCCAGCACCGCTGCTTAAGAGTGCAGTTGGTGCCGTCACAGAATTATAGAGGGGCTGATGTTGGAAGAGACCTCTGGAGGTCATCTGGTCCAACACACCTGCTCAAGCAAGGCCACCTAGAGCCGGTTGCCCAGGACCATGTCCAGGTGGCTTTTGAATATCTGCTACAAGAGAGACTCCAGAACCTCCCTGGGAAACCTGTGCCAGCGCTCGGTCACCCTCACAGTGAAAAAGTGTTTCCTGATGTTCAGAGGGAACCTCCTGTGTGTGCCCATTGCCCCTTGCCTCCTCAAAAGAGTCTGGCTATATCCTCTTTCCACCCTCCCTTTAGGTATTTCTACACACTGATGAGATTCTCCCTGAGCCCCTTCTTCTCCAGGCCGAACAGTCCCAGCTCTCTCAGCCTCTCCTCATAGGAAAGATGCCCCAGTCCCTCAATCACCTTCTTGGCCCTTTGTGGGACTCCCTCCAGTATGTCCGTCTCTCTCCTGTGCTGGGGATTCCAGAACTGGACCCAGCGCTCCAGGTGTGCCCTCACCAGTGGTGAGCAGAGGGGCAGGATCACCTCCCTCCACCTTCTGGCAATGCTTTGCCTAGTGCA
Organism: Chroicocephalus ridibundus; assembly: GCF_963924245.1. Taxonomy (NCBI): domain Eukaryota; kingdom Metazoa; phylum Chordata; class Aves; order Charadriiformes; family Laridae; genus Chroicocephalus; species Chroicocephalus ridibundus. The sequence continues at coordinate 137,988,852 of NC_086285.1, forward strand.
GTCCAGGGTAGCATTCACCTTTGCCACAGGAGCGTACTGCTGGCTCATGTTCGACTTGGTGTCCACCAGGACCCCAAGTCCTTTCCTGCGAAGGTGCTTTCCAGCCAGTCAGCCCCCCAGGGGCAGGACTCTGCATTTCCCCTTGCTCATGGTACCTACCACTCACAAGTTCAGATCTGGGATGTGGGATAACTCCTAGTTGCTCTCCGTAGCAGGGCCGAAGGTGACATCCCCTGCACACAGCACTGATCAGCTGGGGCTGGCCACAGGTACAGCTGCCTCGCCAGAAGCCAGACTCTTGTCAGGAGATAAACAGCCGGTGGTCCTCCATCCCATGTTGGCTACATCCTCCTGCAAGGTCCACTGTACAACCCGCACTGTATCAGCATCCCCTAATTTAAAGCTCGACACACACCGAATTGCCAGACCATGCTTTTGGAAGTTAACCCTTTCCTGTATCGAACTGCCAAGGCTGAGGGACAAAAATCCGCTAGAGGATCACGCAGGAGAGTGAGGAAAAGGCAAGGTTCACGTTTGCAGTGTGTGCCTTCAGCCACAACGCCGCTCTGCCGCTAAACTGAAACAGCGAGAGAAAGCAGCACTGCCCTTCTCCCTGACACCGAAACCCGAAACCTTGCTCTTTAGCATGCAACTGACTCAATAGCACTAATTTTTTTTTTTTTTTTTTTTGCAAGAGCTTGCTCCTAGCTGCATAAAATCAGGCTGATGCCGATACGCACCACAGGTACCGGGAGTGTTAATAAAACCCGGTAGCCAGGTGTTCAAAAGGTATAAATCTCTCAGCTTCTGGTCATTTTCCTACAGCAATCTTCACACTTATTTTTTCTGAATTCAATCTTTCTAAGTGCCAGCTGCTGATGAATTGCAGGAGGGTGATTTTTGTTAAATAATGAACACTAACATTTCAGAGTCACACCTCTGAAAATCTATTACTACCTATTGACAGATAGATTAAGCACAGAAATTCCTGAAGGTGTTTTTTTTTATTTATTTATTCCTCTGGAGTCCAGTGAAAGCAAGCCTTTCTGTTTAAAGCTGACGGTTTTTTTAAGCATCAGTGTAATTAATTATACAGGCTAATACTTAATATAGAAAAGACAACTGCAGTGTGGAGCAGGGCTCACATCGTGCCGGGTGGAACACGGAAACCGCAGTGTCTTGGAAATTCTCCTTCCCAGGGAATCACAGCACTGCAACGTATAACTTCTGCTTAGTTCAGAAAACCAAGTGAAAACAAGTTTTCTTGGTTACTGCATTTCCTGAATAAAATATTATTTACTGCTGATTAAAACTGACAGCTCATGCTAATTTTACCACTGTCCAAGAACTAATATTTCAGTAATTCCCACAGCTGGGAGAAGCAAAGAAGCGACAAAAACCAACCAAGGGTTTCCAGGTTCCCAGACTGCTGACCATGAGGTCCAAACCTCCAGGGCTTTGGCATCCCAGAGTAGCTCCTCGGGCCACCTCGCTTCTGCACGGAGCCATGTCCTGTGGTGCCAGATGACTCCGGCGCTTCCAGGCTCTGTGGTCCACAGCTGCGGATGAAACCCTCAGGTTGTCTGTCTCCAGAAAACCCCTAAGAGAGGACTCCTGCTGCTCCATGGCGCAGGGTCTGCCAACATCTCTGCAGGTTCTGGAAACCAGGACACGGCCAGGCAGCTCCAGCAAGGCTGGCTCCCACACTCCCGTGGGAGTTTGGGGGTCCCATCACTTCTTTCACAGACCAGACTTCTCCTCCCAGGCCACCCAAGCTGCCTCTGGAGGCTGCACAACACAGACTGCAACTACGGGTGTCGATGTGCTGGTCAGGAACAAGCTGCACGGCATTACTTGTGCACGCTGTGCCTGAGCACTGAATAAATGGGAAACAAATAAATGCTGAGTTATTGGCTACCTGCCTGCTTTGGCAAGTAAATAATTTAGCTAATTTCCTCGCAATAATGACCTCCCATTTTGGTCGGAAATCAATCCTCTGCTTCCGGGCTAGTTTGATTTCTCCAATACTTCTCTAGAGCTATTTTTAACCAAAACTGTTGAGGAGGATGATAACAGGAATCACCTGGAAACCAGCATCCATCAATTCATCGTAACTCGTCATATCTGACACCATAGCACACTCCCATAACCAGACCCAGACATCTCTTCTTTCCCTACAATTTCCCGAACTGTTAACACTAATCAATTCCTGGTGTATGTGCTTTCCAGAAACGAGATGGACTTGTTAGGCAAAATTAAAGACGGAGTCACAAGTGAGTAAGGCCTTCAGGGTTCACTCACACAGATTAAAATACACAATTGATACTGAAATGTAAGTGAAGAGTATGAAATTAAATCTTCATGTTAAGAATGGAAAAAAAAAAAAGATTAAATCTTGCTTTCACTTCAGTCAATAAAACTGACTGAAACAACGATTTAAAAGATTTGACAGACTGTCCACCAAGATAGCCTGGAAAACTGAACTGTTGTACCATACTTCTAAATAACTAGCATAAAACCACTTCCCAATGCACTGGCAAATTTCATACACTAAATTGCCAGGAATAGTTTTTTCCAAATTCAGCTACACTGGCAACACCAAAATGTGACTATATGTATGCATCTTATTTGACTACCAAGCACATAGTTAAGAAAACAGGTAAAATAAAAAGGAAATAAAATCACGTTAGAAAAATCCAACTGCATTAACAGATAATATTTGAAGTACAGATTCATTATAGGTGGTCTGTAAGTTACTGTTTACCTCAGGTCCACATGGATAATGTCACATGCTACTACTCCCTTGAGTGATGAATTAATCCCCCCAGAAAAGCTCTGTGACAAGTCACATCACAAGAGACACGAAATGGAGGTCACTGTGTCAGCTAGCAAATGACACATTAAAAAGGGGGAAAAAAAGGCAGAAAATGCTCTTTATACTTTCCACTTCACTATGAACGTGAGGGATTTATTTCACTAATCCACGTCTGGCAGCGTCGGGGCTACTTGGAGCTGCAGAGATGGAGAGAAATATCCAATTTTCAAATCCCCTCCAGCTACGTAAAGGTAAGAAAGAAGAGCACTTCTGCCACCACTGAGCTGTTATTGCACCGCTGCCTGTATTAGGCCAACACCATTTTCTGAAAAGGCTAAATTAGAGGAAGGCACACATCACAAACGGCTTCCTCCCGTAACTAGGACAGCCAATTAAGATGGTCAAGAGAGTGCCAAAACATAGCTTTCTTACGGCGTGCTCAGTTGTAGTTTATTCTGCCTGCCCGGTTACAACATTATATCCCTACGTGAAGAGCGTGAGGGGGAGGAACTGCAGAAGCGACCTTGCCTATCCAAATATGAGCTTATCCAGACTACTTAAGCATTAGGTCACAATTTATTGTTCTGGGAGAAAACCAGTCTCCTTTCACAAAATGCGCTAAAAATGAGGCAATATTTGACATACCTCAAAGTGGGAGACAGAATACACATATCTAGTTTGGCCTCTGCGTATTTTCTTCTTCTTTTTCCTTAGGCAAGCAAATCTATAAAGCCTCTCATCTAATGTGTGAGATTAATAAATGATGAAGCTACAAACAAGAGAGCCCCAACCTTCCATGATGTGGGCTCAATTATTTTGCATTTAACAAGAGTAAAGGAAAATTAAATTAATTTAATCTCTGTAATTGCCAAACTAAATGACACAATCTTGCCTATTATAATAGATCAAAACAATACATTTACATTTACCAAATCACTGTAAAGGGTGTAATTTTTACTCTGGATAGGTCTTCCGTGATGATCTATTAGCTTCCATTCCTGGAAAAGTACCTACCAAATGTTGCAGCAGAGGTCACGGAGACCTTGCTTTTCTCCCCAACTAGGCTCTGGATCAGAGCTAGTTTTAAACTAAGCTCTATGACAGCATTTCAAAAGGAAGTGAAATTATATTTTGGAATGTGCTGGGTGAATATCCCTTTCTAAAGTAAATCTGGAACTGCAGGTTTTCTTATAGTTTGCAGGCTCTAATAGTCTGAACCCCGGTCTACACACTCTACTAGAAGGAAAAATAGCTATTACTTATTAAAGGAAGAAACTTCTATGGGCAATGCAATTTGTTAGGACACCCTCAACACCATCAGTAGCAAATTCTTTAGCAAGTTCTTTTAGCAATTTCTTCATGCAAATTTTTGCACCTCCCTTATACCCCAGTCTCCCAAACCAACCTCCCTGAGGGGCAGCAGGTATGAGAGCATGGTGTTGGCACCAGTGCGCCTCCGCACCACTCACCCCCAAATCTGTGCCCCTCTTCCACTGCTCTTCCTAACTCCTGCTCCCATTGCACATCTGACCTCCTCATCAACTCTCTCTCACCATGGCACGATCCCTGAAGAGGACTTCAGGTCATCTTTCTCTGTGTACCTCTTCCACTTTGAAATCCTCGAGCTTGGACACAAGTAACACCTGGCTATCAGCAGCACGCCAGGTAAGGTTTCTCTACAGCCCTTTGCAGTCGCACTAACCTTTTCATACATCTCTGGAAATAGCTTGCCTTAGGCAAGCGAAGATTCTCCTTTGCCATTTTTTTGTGGTCGCACCCCCCTGGTGGCCCACAGCCATGTGGCAACAAGCATATCCAGGTCTTTCTCTCCTTTAGTCACTTCCAACAGCAAGTCTCTAATCCCTTTGGCTTCAGCTGCAAAATTCCCATTGATTGATAATGAATTTTCCACTGATGTAGAATCGGGCATTTCGACTACACCACTACGAATTAACAGAAGAGAGCTCCGTTAATCCTTTATAAGCAAGCTTAATCTTTTGGTTTATAGAAGCAGGAGCAAAGGCCCCCTTTTCTCCAGTATCGGGCAGAATGTGACTATTATTTCAGAACATTTTTCTCATTTGATTTGATTGAAAACAGGTTTGGTTTTTTTGGAAGACACAAATCCAGACAACACCACAGATGCACACTTCTCCCAGGTCAAAAAGGAAGAGTTTGAGCTATGAATCCTGAAGCTGAAAGCTGGGATCAGTGCTCTGAGACTTACAGTTATTCCATAGAAAGTGCTGTCATCTGGAAACAGCAGACTGACAAAGCCTTTATAGCATTCACCTTTCAATTAAACAAGAGTAACATCTGAAACCTCACATTAAAATTGCTGTAAAATTTGTTAGGGATCTCTCTCAATGATGTGATTTGAACATTTTCTGTACATTAGCAATAGTTAGGGCTATTAAACTGCAAGCAAGTATTAGCACCTATAAAGACTGTTACAGAACTTGGCTAATAACTCGAAAGCAATCAAGTCATCAGAAAGATGAACTGGTCTTACATTGAGACACTTCTTCCATTAAAATGAGATTTTGTTAGATCAACTCAAATACACTTTATTAAGTCAGTAGGTAGCAGAATGGCTCTTCTTTTCTGCAGGAAAGGAAATTCATCACGAGGCTTCAATGCCTGGTAAATAGGAGCTCAATCACGCAAACCCATGCTCAAATGAGAAATCACTGCTCACGATGGCTTGTCCCATTGCAGTCAACAGTCTGAGCAAGGATACTTAACCGCAGTCAAATCTTGAAAGATCAAGCCCAAATATCACAGTTGTAATTGGTACCGCACATCAAACAGCCCTTAATTTGACGTCCTGTCCTGCAGCGCACTAGATGCGAACATTTCATTGATTTTGTAATTCATCATAAGCACTGCTTCTATGCTAGGATGAGAAGAAATCTCAAACACAGCAGCTAATTGGTTCCTCTAAAACACTGGAATGCCGCAGATCTCCGTAGGACAATAAAATGTTTATCTTTTGTCATGCATTTCATTGCCGCTGTTTAGTTGGGTGACCTTTTGAAAGGAGCAGTGGAGGCTGACGTACACCTTCATTAAAGCAGCGCCTCCGTCTTTCCCCCGCTTGCCAGAACAATGAGCGCAGGAGGGAAGAGGTGAGCAATCCGTGGAGTAATGAAGAGATTTTGTTTCAGAGGGTTATCAATTATTTATGAGTAAATCCCCAGATGAACACATCCGAAGCTGAACAGTTTTTAATACGTTTCACTCCTGTACACATGGCACAACACAACCAGACACTACCTAAATTGGATGTCTGACTCTCCGTGGTGTCAAATAGTGAGTTGAATGTGGACTTCAGTAAATCATTGTTGCGTTTTTTTAAAGTACAAGAGTCTGCGAGATTTAAAGCTCCTTCACAAAATTCCTCCAATGCTGACAGAAGTCATTCTTTATAGTATTTCCCACTCATCAAGATCTCAGCAAAGAGAAAGCTCACATTGAAGAATTTCTGTAATTATGCTGACATAGTTAGAATCATAGAATCTTCATGGTTGGAAAGGACCTTTGAGATCATCGCAACCATACAACCTACAATCTCTGCCACTAGAGCATGCCCTGAAGTGCCACATCTAGACGTTTCTTAAACACCTCTAGGGATGGTGACTCAGCCACCTCCCTGGGCAGGCTGTTCCAGGGCCTGACCACTCTTTCAGTAAAGTAATTCTTCCTAATATCTAATCTAAACCTCTCCTGCTGCAACTTCAGACCATTTCCTCTGGTCCTGTCATTATTCACCTGGGAGAAGAGGCCAACACCCATCTCTCTACAACCTTCTTTCAGGTAGTTGTAGAGGGCAATGAGATCTCCCCTCAGCCTCCTCTTCTCCAAGCTAAACATGCCCAGCTTCCTCAGCCTCTCCTCATATGACCTGGTCTCCAGACCCCTCACCAGCCTGGTAGCTCTCCTCTGGACACGCTCCAGCACTTCAATGTCCCTCTTATACAGAGGGGCCCAGAACTGAACACAGTACTCGAGGTGAGGCCTCACCAGTGCCCAGTACAGAGGCACGATCACTTCCCTGCTCCTGCTGGCCACGCTATTCCTGATACAAGCCAGAATGCTGTTGGCCGTCTTGGCCACCTGGGCACACTGCTGGCTCATGTTAAGCTGGCCATCCACCAGCACCCCCAGGTCCTTTTCTGCCGGGCAGTTTTCCAGCCACTCTTCCCCAAGCCTGTAGCGTTGCTTGGGGTTGTTGTGACTGAAATGCAGGACCCAGCACTTCGCCTTATTAAACCTCATACAGTTGGCCTTGGCCCATCAATCCAGCCTGTCCAGGTCCCTCTGTAGAGCCTTCCTACCCTCAAGCAGATCAACACTCCCACCTAGCTTGGTGTCATCTGCAAACTTACTGAGGGTGCACTCAATCCCCTCATCCAAATCATTGATAAAGATATTAAACAAAACTGGCCCCAAAACAGAGCCCTGAGGGACACCACCGGTGACCAGCTGCCAAGAGGATTTCACCCCATTAATCACAAGTTGTCCAAATAGTTTAATATTCAAACTCTTAGAAGCATATCACCCAGCTTAGAATGGAATTTTATTCCACAATGGAATGAAGTGGACCTGAAGTTTCCCTACTAAGAACAGAAAAGACCAAGTTAAGGTCTTTTTCTCCAAAACAGGGTTTACCCTCTCCAAAGCAAAGCATCCATCTTTAAATTGTTTTATAACTGTGCTTTTTAAAGAGAAGATCCAAAAACTTTCTGTGACATGGAAAATACAAACGTTACACGTTGGCCTTCTTCACGAAGCAAGGACAGTGAAACCGGACGGTTGTATTTGCTAAGCGTGCTTTCAACAAGAAGTTGTTAATCTATTTACAAACGCTGTCATTGAAAACAGCCATCCTGCAAGTTTCGAAATGAAACCACATTCACTGTCACGCAGTGAACGTCCAGATCCGCAGACCTGTTCTTTGAGCTCCTCTTTCCCACAGCTTCCAACCAACAAGATGCTGCCAAAGTCCACGCCACTGCCGCAGTCATGCTTCAATGACTGTGTCTCCAGCAGCGATCACGATGGCTTCGAGGCCACCTCTAACCCTGAATTCAAGCACTCTGTGAGCCCAGGAGCCAGACTGGGGCACAGCCAGGATGTGCCCTGTAGAGCAAGCCCCCCAGGCAGGTTATCATCTGGCCAAGTGGTGGCACATCACACGCAGGCTGTCCCGAAGGTGGGCTGGCAGCCGTCTCGCACTTGGAGGGGCTCTCTTGGTGCAGCAATGGGGCACAGAGCTGGGCTGCAGCCAAGGGGGAGCAGACAGCAGCCAGTTCAGGTGCCACTGCCTCTCAGAACCTCATCTGCAAGCTGCCTTCCAAAGGATGAGTTCAGGGAGAAGCTCATCAAATAAGGTGTTTTAAACCTCACGTGGAACAAGCACGTTCTGCCCTTTTTGCAGAACAATTGTAGGAGAACAGCTGGGTCTATGGTACATTCTCTGCCCCTTCCCATTTAGTCTGGCACACACTCCAGCCCCTCCACACCTCTGGGAGCAAGCTCCACTCCCTTCCTAGCCCAGCTAGACTAAAATGCTCCAGTACCAAAAAAAAAAAAGGCACTTAGAAATCCCTTTTAGATTTGTTTGCATTACTTTGGAGGGTTTGTTATGTATTTGGATGAAAGGAGCCCATTAAGTACATCTATATTTACTTCATTACAGTGTGGCTCTTGAAGTTAGATGAAAAGATTTACTGTGGCCAAGTTTGTTTATTCATCAACATCAGCTAAGATATGCTTTCAAAGGCTCATCCTCATTGCATTTACATGAAAGCACACAGATTGTTTTTCAAGGGTTGCATCACATTCTGAGAGCTGGAAAAGGACAAAAGAAACTTTTGCGAGAATTACAAAATCAAGGATCTGCACAGGAACATTTCCTACCACTTCCAGTTTACCCACCCCTTCCCACTTGGAGTCATTCTTTCTCACTCCGCAGACTTATCAACAGCCACAAACTGTAAGTGGATGGTCAACCACCATGGCCCTAGCCCAGATAGTGGCCACTGGCGCACTGCTTACCCAGGGACACCAGAAATGAAGAATCAGCCCCACCTGAAGCAGGAGAGTTTACGCCAAGTGTGGTCTCCCAAGTTTCTATTTTTTTTATCTGCACTTTGACAAGAACAATTACTTTTTTTTCATAGGTGATGTTGAAGAAGAGCTCTTTGTTAACTGCTAGCAAAGCATGACGTAGGAATACAGCCCACCGCTGACCAACCCCAGCTGTGCAGGTCCTAGTTATCGCCGACAGGAACCCAAACATGATTTGGTACTTGCATGCCTTTAATATCAAAATTTTATCCCCAAGTTATGTAAATATTTGAATGACATTTATGGACAGTATCTTTGCTCATGAGTTTACCCTTTCCCACGGAAGACTTCCAGAGTGATTAACAATGCTGATCTTTATCCTTCACACTGACTGTTCATTCATCCTTTCTAAAACGAATACTGCTTACATACGACCCAAGAGGGCTGTAACAAGGCAGTATTTATCTGCCCTAATAATCTACCGCCGCTGCTTTAATTAAAACTTGGTTATATCGCATCCACGAAGGGAAGGAACCCATCCCGTCACTCATCATCTTCACTTGACAGCTGTGCTTGGTGCACCTTTGCAGGAGCAACTTTTGGGGGTCCCACCACTTGCAGCTCGCCCTCCCCAGCCCAGGTAACCATGGGCACAGCATTGTAAAAAAACCACTTCCCCACAGAAGAAAATCAGTGAAACTGCTGAGGGGTTTGCAGCTTGGGGCCTCCAGTGAGTCACCGAGCACCTGCGGGGTGGTATTTATGGTGGTATTGTGAGCCGGGCAGAGCTGCCTGCGTGGCACACAGGGTTTTCAGGAGGTGAGGGGCTGGGGAAAGGTGGGTCAGACATGGCATGCGCCCATGAGACACCTGTGGAGAAGCCACGGCAATTCAGAGCGTGAGGGATACCAGGATGGAGATGTGGGAACAGCAACCAAAGACATCTCAACTCCCTTCAGTAACTTTGCAGCCGGACCTTCAGGCTTCAGCTTCCTCAGATGCGCAGGAGGATTTTACAGGGCCTCCAAGAGCCCGCAGGAATGCACAGCGATTTCAAAATCTAGAGTTTATTACTAGCAGTTTTACACAAATGAGCATGCACTGCTTGCTGTTTCCATGTTTTAATCAATGTAAGCAGCATCTGATGATACGAACGTTTAGAAACACACCACTTTCCCAAGGAAGAAGCTGTCCTGAACTTCTTCACTCACCAGAAGTTTTTTTGCATCGTTACACACAACATAAGACCTGCAACTGACAGCATCCTTGGGATGCAGGGAGTAGCCAGGGCAGCCTGCCTGCAAGCTACAGCTCTACCATCAGGGCCTCATCCACCACATCTTCCCTGGCCAGCAGCTGCCATTCATCCAGCAGACGCTCCAATTTGGGAGGGGGCTCCCACAGCCCCAGTCTGGCAACTTGCATGTGGGTGAGGGTGAGCCCCAGCATGCTCTGCCCCTTCACCCCGCCTGGGCTCCCTCCTGGCCACAGCATGACCACCAGGCTGCAACGCGCCTGCCCTTCCGGCCGCCGCTCGGGGGCTGAGCTACCCTCGCACCTCGTGCCCGAAATCTGCTCTCTTCTCAACACCTGGAAGCAGAGGCATCGCGATACCAGCCTGGGTAATGTTATTTGAATGATTTATTGTTTCAATTAAGTGTTAAACAATGTTTTCAAGCCTTCTTGGTCTACTAATCTTATTCTTACATTACATTTTGCAGTTACAAATGATACAGTGTTGGAACTACTTTGAAAAAGCCCCTCCATTCTCCATCCCCATCCTTACTGGAAGGAAAAAGACTGTGTCCTGTTCCCACCATTGAACTCTACAGCCCTTTACCATCATCATCAATGAGCTGATAAACAGATTTAACTCCTTTGTATGTCAATGAAGTCCCCAGGAAAGAGTGTTCCTTAACTAAATGCCACTGCACAGCCAGTAAGCTGCATTTCTTGTGGATTCCTCAGAGCAGTGCTTCTTAAAACATAAATTAGCTCTAGATTATTGAGCATTTCTTATTTAGGACTTGAAATCCAGTTGCTGCTTTCTGATCAATATAACCTCAATAGTAGGATAAATTTAGAGCTTAAGTTATCTAGTAGCAGTCATTTGTATACAATACATGATCTAAAGCCACATTCATGTTCAACTGCCTGGCGATGAAGCTTATGAGGAGCACGGTGCCTTAAAATGCAATGGATTACTTGTTTCTTTTCCTCATTAAATGACATTTCATAAAAGAAACTGAACAAAAGACAGGTGAGCTTGCTGAGTGTTATATCGCACAACCTTTACTCATATGAGCAATGTGTTGCCTTCAGATCAGCTTCTCATTCGAAAGTTGCAGATCCCCATTGCTGACCTGAATATTGATTTTATGTTAATAAAACCTGTGTTGAAATACTGGTTAAAGATAAAATTGCTCTTGCACTTCAGGCCCGCGAGATGTTGTGCATACTGTACGATTTCTTTTCAATGAGGGCAGAAGACACTCATCCCTTACAGGAGGTGCTCCACAGGCTGCAGAATTTGCCCGCTGCTAAATAAGCTAAGACCTGAAATAATCACTTTTCCAGTTAAGGGAAGGCGCTTTTGCCATATTGAAGCTGCACACCTCACATATAGGTACATTTATCAGGGCAAAATTTTTAAAGACATAAAATAAGAAACCCTAGAACTTGTAATTTCTACTTCTGTATTATCTACAAGAAACAAATACGGTAACAAAGTACTTCCATTTACCTACTGGGTATCTTTAGCAGTGCTTGCTTCTGCAAATTCTCTTAACAGACACTGCTCCAGTCATCATTTAACCACAACGCAGACAGACTTCAAGAGGACTAAGGAGGATTTGCTTCTGGTTTCACACAGCGCGCTTATTTTTTTGAAGTTTAATTTAGTAAAATAAGAACTCTGGATAAAAGTTAATCGAGCATGTCTGCTAGGAAGGGGAAAAATATTTTCTGCCAAAATTTTATCTTTGCTCTTTCCCTCTCTCACTCTTTTTCTGCATTTGTTGCTTAATGGCACAGTATTATTTCAAAGGCCATTCCTTTTACAAATGTAATCAACTCAAGTATTCAGCACCACGGATGATATATTACTCTCCTTAAAACCAAATCTCTGAGGGACAGATTAGAACCAAAGGTTAAAGAGCGCTATCATTCAAAGCATTATAGTTCAGACACCTATAAATCACTACCTTTGTTTATTTAGATAATTGGGTCCATTAGCGTATGTAACATTCGAGCCACACAACTTTCTGCTATGACCGTTTGCCAGTTTTTTTTTTCTGTCCCCTCTTGGAAGCACTAAGGGAAATAAATGCCCCAAGCAGCACAGGCGGCAAATGATGTGCTAGGAGAAACTGGTGCTCGCAGCTCCCTTCGCAAGGCTTTGAAAAGCAGCCCCTGCCCTCCCCCGGCCACCCCCTTTCTCTTAAAGAGTTTCCAAGACCAAGAGCAGATGCCACTGCGAAACAAACTGGAGACCGGCACCATGTAATAGGATTTGAATGAAAATATAGTTAAGGGGCCGAGTGGCAGCAGCGGAGAGCCCCGCGGCCGCGGAGTGCCGGCACGATGCCCCCCTCCCCCCCCATCCGCCCCGATCCGCACAATGACCCCAACCGGGGGACGGATCCTGCCCGGACCCTGCCCTACACCTGTCACCGCTCCTGCCCAAATTATCGCCCAAATAACCAAATGGCCGCCGCGGCCGGACAGGGGGCAGCCCGGCGGTGCCCAGCCCCGCAGCCCTGCGGCGGCCCCGCCGCCAGCCTCCCGCAGCCGCGCAGCGACAGCGCACCGACCCTCCGCCCCCCCCCCAAAAAAAACCCCACCACAGACACGCCAACTTCGCGTACCGCCCCCAACTCACCGGGAGCCGCCGTGCCCCGCGGAGAGGCGCGCCCGGGGATGCCGCCTCCCGCGGAGCGCTGCCCGCGGAGCGCAGCCCGCAGGGGCCGGGCAGCGGCGCGGCGAGGGGAGGGGAGGGAGGAGCCGCGGCAAGTTGCGGCGCGTCTCTCTCCCCTCCCTCCTCCTCCTCCTCCTCCTCCTCCTCCTTCTTCTTCTTCCCTCCCTCCGCCTCCTCCGCCCGGCAGGAGGGTCGGGGGGAGGCGGCGGAGAGGGACGCAGCGCGGCCGCGCAGCAGCGCGCATGTCTCCGCGCCCGGCGCCGAGAGGCGACCGATGCGGCGGGCGGGCAGTGCAAAGCAGCGCAATCACGCCGCCCTCTGTGCGACCCCCCCCGCACCCGCGCACCGCAGCGCGCCTCTGCGGAGGCTGCGCGGGCACGGCTGCCGCCGCATCCCCTCGCTCCGCGGAGGCGGAGGGGGGGGACGGACACACGGACATGGCAGCCGGAGCCGGGCTGCCCACCTTGTCGCGCTGCCGGTGGCCCCGGGAGCAGGAGGAGGGGGGAGTCTGGGCCGCCCCCGAGCAGCGGGATGCTCGGCTGGAGGATGCTGCGGTGGCGAACGTGGAAGAGGAGGGGGGAAAAAAGATGAATCCAGGCGTCCTGATATCCCCCCCCCTTAAGCGAGCATGACTAATAAAGACAGGTATTACGACAAAAGGGACATCTGCATAGTTATTGGTGGCTTTTTAATGTTGTACCAAGGTCTTTAAGTGGAAGAATTAGAACCGTATTTTACATGATGCAGGGAAGTGCAAGGACTTGGAGTGAAAAGCACTGTAAAAGGCAGGAAAGGCTGCAAAGGCAAAATGCCTAACTTAGATCTCTGGGGATTTTTTAGGGAAATTGCACAATTACTATAAGTTTCCACCCAGATGTAAGAACTGACCTAACACCCAGTGAGGTTCTTACTTCCTGAGAACAAGTTCAAACCTCATAGTCCATTCTGGAGTAACACTGATGTGACGCGTGGCTGGCTCAAGGTTTGCACCTGAATCTGCATTTGGTGTTTACCACACAAGCATTTACCTATGCAGGAAAGTGTTGGGGTTCTGTTTGTTTGTGTGTTTGTTTGTTTTAATAATCCAAATACAGCAGTACCATCAGCATTTTCATCTTCACCTAATCTTTGGCAAGATTATAGCTCAGTTTATTATCTCCATGCACATCCATCCATCCTCAGAGCTGATCTTTTCTTCATATCATCTTTCAGTATTGCCAGCTGTTGGGTTCCTCTGATGATTTGTTTGCCTTTTTTTTTTTTTTTCTTTCTTCTGAGCCTTCTTTAAGCTCTTTGTCCAACAACTTCTGTCCTCAGTGGACAACATAGTCCATGTCTAGCAGAGTCCAGCCCATCTGAGTTTATCCACGTGGCCCTTGCAACAAAATGCATGTTATTCATGTTATTCTACGTAGCCTGCCAGCTACAGTATCCAGCTGATAGTTGTCATTTTACCAATCTGGTGTTGCTTTTCTTCTCTGTTCCAAACATGCCACTATACTGGCACATTGTAGCTGACCTAATGATGTTTTTCTCAGACTTTGTTCTCTGGTTTCCTTTGCTCGTCCTTCTTGAGGAGACTTCACATCAAATCCCTCCATGAGTAACAAGCAGGCTTTGTGAAACCACAAACAAGCGTCCGCATCCACATCCCACCTGGTGACTCTGCGATGAACCCAACTATGTGAAAGACTTTAAATCTTTCCCCTCTGATTGTGTTGGCTTCTTGTTCGTGTAATCAATGAAGGTTTGTACATGTGGAGTCTTTAATCAGCACTTTTGTTCTACCTCCATCCTCCCTGATTCCAGACCAGTGGTTCCCTAGCTCTGCTCAGGGACTGTAGATGTCCTATAAAGCCATGGTAGGCCATCAGAGCCTCCGTAGTGTTTTCAGTTTAAAATGTAAAATCACATTGTGATTGTAGGAAATTTTGAAGGTTAACAGTAGTGTGTAGGTCCAAAAAGACTGGGAACCGATATTCTAGCAGCTACTTCCCTTCAGCTGTATCTTTTGGCACAGGTTGATGTCATCAGCAAAATGCAGTTTTCGAGTCTTCACAAGAGATGTATAAAGCATGGCAGTACACCGAAACCCACAGGAACTTCCCATCTCTTTAAACCTACTGTAGACATTCCTGGTCCTCCAGATACTTAGTTTAATTGGATTTAATTAGTTGAAAAACCTTCCAAAAAACATAAGCTAAATCAAGACTGTATGCTTGCTTTTGAGCAAGAGTCACTGTGTATGGTATAAAAACGGTATTACTGTAACAATTTATATTCTCATCTTAACCTATATTCCTGTTGAAATGTAAACAAAGCCAAAGACAGCTCCAAAGGAGAGGGGCGGCTCTCTTTTGCCTTTTCCTTTCTTCTCTCCCATCTCCTCTTTCCCCTTTGCCCTCCAGCTCCAAATACCATTTGGTTTCATTTATCTCCCTCTGTATTTAGGAAGAAAACAATTATTACATGTGTCTCTCAAACCTAGGGAAGTGGGGGTTTGCTCATTAACTAACCTGTATTTGCAGCCCTCGTTCAGCACACAGGCAAAGATCGGGAGGGAAAGGAGAGATGCAGAGAGTGCAGGGAAGGAGGCAGCCTGGGATCTCTTGGCAAAAGGGAAAGATCGGCCATGGAGTCAAAACGGAGGGGTATGTGAGGGGCGTAAAGGCAATGGGCAGCTGGCAGAGATGGAGGGAAATGAACAGGGTAGGCAAGAGGCGAAGATGAACTCCTTCAAAAAGGCCAGCAAAAATCAAGCACTCTTAGACATGATTAATTCTGCACTCCACAAGAGTGAAACTATTCCCTCCTGTAATTTCTGTGACAGGCGCTCCCAAAGGCCCCCGCCGCTGCTAGAGCTCCATTATCTGAGGCATTGCGCCGGTACATAAATGACGTGGTCCCTGCCACAAGGGCCCTACAGTTCAGCACGAGCCAAAAGGCAACAAAGGAATGTGAAAAACAGCATCAGGGACCAGGAGGGGAAGGACAGCTGAAACCTTGCAAGCCTACATAGCAGCCTATGTTACGCAACTTCATGGTTATAATCTTGTGTAAATACTATACGAATAATGTGCATACATAGTAGAGACCCACCCTCCATCTCAGGCACTTCCATTGCTTTTTTTTTTCCCAGTCAAGAACCAGGAAAAATCAAGCACCTGATTTAACCTTCTGCCCAAACGGCTGCTGTTGGTAGTAGTTAGGGCAGCAGGCTAACACAGCCAGAGCTGAAGCAAAAGGCGTACGAGCTGCTGGAGGTCACAGCCCTTGGCTTGTAATGTTTTGGGTGAGCAGCTGGACATGAACATGTTCACTCTGTCCCTTGTTCAGCCCAATTCTTTGTAAGTGAGCTGCATACAGGAGTTATTTTCCAGCTGGGGCAGTTGCCAGCCCAGCTCCCGGTGAAGGCACACAAACAGCCTGGCCGCCCGGTGTGGGGAGGAGCGGTGGGGCTGGTCGGAGCTGCTGGAGGTGTTACGCTCCAGATGCACTGTGCTGGCCTCAGCTGCGCTTGTGCAAAGCAGGTGGTTTTACCAAACTGCATTTTCAGATGTCTAAAGCGGATTTAGGTGCTCAGATTTAGACACCTCAGGTTTCAGTTTCGTAGGATGCACGAAGCCAACAGTTCATCTTCACCAAAATGAGGAGGTCCTGTTTCTAGCTGCGCCGTCCCATTGTTTGTCTTTTATCAGCTCTGCTACCTGTGAATGAATGAAGCCCTTCACTCACCAGGGCTCTTCACTAGCCAAGCAGAAACGTGACCCAGAAAGAAGCAGGTGCCTGGCTTTCTGCTGGGTCAGTGAGTTGAATCAGCTCACAGGCAAGTCAAATAAGCTCCAGAGGCACCACAAGGGAGGATGCAGGGTGTTTGGCTGGTGAGAGGTCTGGGTTAGAGGAGAAAGAAAAAGAGGAGAAGGAACAAGACTTCCCCCTTATGGCAAGAGCAAGCCATTAGATAGGCTTAGGTGCCCAAAGATGCAGCTTTAGAAGTCAATTTACAGGTGTTAACCCAGGAATGCGCAAACTCTGCGGGAGCAGGCAGCTCTGCAGTTTGCTGCAATCCCTAAATTCATTCCTATTTTATGTAATATATAGCATGGTCCTAGTTCCATATCTCCTATTCATGTAGAAATACTCATTAAAGAAGTTTTAGTAAGTAATTGGGGGGAAAATCTGAGTTCTCAGCCTGCAGGGTTCTGTGGTTTGAGGAAACTGAAGTATCTTTTGAAGATACATAGAGGTATATCCCCTAATTATCATTTGTGTATAGTATAAGCAAACCTAATATAAATAGAATGCAACTTTAAACTACACAGGTGTAAATTTCCCATGGGAGATTAATGCAGAGAAGTACCGTGGGTTTAAACGAGCCCTTCCAGCGTCCCTCACCCATGCCACCTTGTCTGGTTTAATGTGCTCTACCCGCCCTGCCACAGGGGAGAGGCTCCTCCTCGCTCAGTTCCCTCTCTCCACGCACTGAAAAAAAAATAAGTCGAATGGGCTGAAGTGTGTTTCTTTCTTCATGCCAGGCCTGCCTCACTCCTAGCCTCTCGTCCAGCCACTCCATCTAGTGTGGACTTTGGCCTCACTTAGCAGAGTGTGTTATGGAATTGCCCAGAGCTGCCCACAAAGATAACGATTACCCCTGTATAAGTACATTGTTGGCCTGGTTTTTAAAAGGTCTGAGCAGTCCTACTTCTTTAAGGAGCAAAAGGACCTGAGGGTACCATCACCTCTGGAAATCAAGCCATTAGGGATAGGAAGGGGACTTTAAAGGAGGCGTGGGGGCTGGTAGAAAAGCATTGCTTCCATTCAAGGAGCACATCAGTAAGAAGCTGCCACCGGCAAGGGGACAGATTAAATAATCTAATAGAAATTTCTTACAGGCCAAACAAATCCTGTGAAAGCCTGGATGGCTACATGCCGCATCTCTGAAATCAATGACAAATCGCATTATGGTTGAGGCGCGTAAAATAGTTCTGTCAAAGAAACGGCTTCTAGCGTGGCCAGTTTATCTGAGACGGTCATTGTTCGTTCTGCTTCCTGGTTAATGCTGAGGCCTTGTGGGCAAGTAAGCTATCTTCTGACAGAAGCATTGGGCCTAGGCTTCCTCCAAAGGAGTGCAATTTATTAAAAGGACTAAGTCATTCCTTGTGACGCCACCACTGGGGAAGCCCACTTCCATGCTTCCATGCTTCTCACCAAGGAGGAAGAGAAGACTACAGGAGCTGCTGTACCTGCTGTGCAGCACCTGGACCTGCGATCAACCTTTAGCAAATGACTAGTCTTCTCCGTCACGAGGTGGGCTCCGGGAGCCCGTCTGTGGCTTCTGACTCCATTTGCCAGCGTTGGAATGCCCTGACTGGGCTGTGATCACTCTCCAGCAGCACAGCTACAGGTCTGCGGCCCATCTGCCCGGCGCTTTTCCACGCACAGCTTTCCACCCAGGAATCCTATTGTCATGAGACATTAGGTTTTTTTAGGCTCATCAATTCTGGTGACACAATCCAGCAATTTATTTTTAGAGGGAGTGAGCAGGTGTCCATGGCAGCATTTTAGCTGACAGTGCTGCAGTATTGCTCCTCAGGAGCACTTGGTTGTTCTTTATATCCTAACTTGTTACTGAAAAATAAGGTTATTTTTACCACTTTACTTGTTTTTAGCTTTGGGAGTGGCCTGAATGGGGGACAAAGGAAAACACTTGCACCCTTAAACTGACTTTCATCTATCAGTCTTCCAGCATACTGATAGGAAACTGGAGAAATGGTACTAATGATTCGTCTGCAGCACTGATTGGAGATGATGGTTGGGAAAGAGAACAAAAATAGTAAATTAAAACTAATGGCCGTAACTGATTGAGAAAATATTTTGGTTCAGAAAATCACAGCAAAATCATTTTTTTTTCCACAAGTATTAGAAATCTGGGTATGAATTATTCAGTCAGAAAATTGGTTGCCAGTATTAAAAGTAATGACAATCTCCATTCAGAGTTACAAAGTCCTTTCTTTTTCTTTTTTTGCATAACTACCTTAAATAAAATCTTTAAGGCTGCCGTGATATATAATCCTCCATCAATATTTTTAAACTGCCATTCAAGAACATGTAGGATCATAGTGTTCATTTTCTAGGAGAAACAGTATAGTAAATGAGTTTGAACCAAACCCATCTGAATGTAATTACTAGGATGCAGACTGGCTTCTAATGACAGTCACAGACATCATGCTTGAATCTACAAATTACTTAGTCTAACTGAACTCCCACTCTTTGTATTAAAAATGTGATAACCACACAATTTCAGTTTGCTGCAGCAAAGTTCAGGGCACACTGTTGGCTTTGGTGAATAAAGGATCGATTTCCGATTGCTAAATATGAACAGAGATGCTGCTGCATCGTGGCTAGAGAAGCTGAAGTGATTCTTAAAAACACACACACATAAAAAAAAAAACATCAAGAAATCCAAGCCATTACCATAGAGGAACCCATTACCAACGCCTAGCCAGACCACAGAGCAAGTGTTTGGAAACGAATCAAAACCTGCCTGAGCAACTGGGTAAAAAACATTTTCCGAATTCACTAATGCTCATTTCAATTAATAGCCCACCTGCCAAGTGTAACGAACCTGAACATATTGTGGCCATTAATGCTCAAAAGTAGTTTTTTGCCAAAAAAAAAACCCCAACAGACAAATTATTGAAAGGAAAATCAGTACTTTTGCCACTCTGTCACATGCTGCGGTAAAAGGTTGATTCTTATAAAGGCTAGAAAAACGTCTTTGCCTTTAGGCTGAGAGTGATTAATTATTACTCCCAAAGACACCAGAAAAATACGGAGAGCAGGAAGGAGAAAGGCTGAAGTCAGAGTCCAGAGCGAGAGCTGTGGTGGTGCAGGAGGTGAATTACATTTCTCAAGGTGAAAATTGTCCTGCTGTGAGATCGGAAATGAGTGGAGGAGGCACTGCAGCCCATTCCCACCTCAAATGGGAAAGTGTAAAGTCTGTCTCCCTGGTTCATGGTCTGGGCAAGGAGCTCCGCCACAGGGAGGGGTCCAGCCCTGGGGGGTGGAAGGAGTCTGGGCAAATGCTCGATTTGAATGACAAATGCTTCACCAATGTATGACTTTTTCACAGCTGACTGCATTTAGGAAGAGGTTTGAAGGATTACAGCCTAAAGCGGTTGACCTTTCCCACCTCCCTTACCAGGAAGCTGGAGGTCAAATTAAAGGTTTAGGGTTGCACCACATGCTAAATGCCAAGTGTGGGGGACAGGCTTGTCCACCTTACAAGAAATGCCATCACAAGGGCTACAGGTGGGGGAAATGACCAGAGGGGCATCAGCTCCTCTGACAGCAGCAGCAGCAGCCCAGGGGAGGTGGGCTGTGGCACCAAGCAGTCCAGCTCCCGTGCAGCCTTTTACCTTTTTCTTCTGTAACAGTTTTTTTTTTTTTTTTCTTTCAGGCTTCTCCAGATGGCTTTGAGTTGTCAGGCAATGAGAAGAGAAGCCTGGAAGACTTCTCTTTTAATTAATTAATAAATACATTCTGAACCTCAAGAATGATTTCTATGGCTATGTATATCTCCCTTCTCTGTTGGTGTCTTACAAAATAGAAAAAAGGATTTTAAAAATAACCTTGAAGTTCAGTTTTAATACAGGCATCATAATTAATTAAAACTGCAGAAATTAATTTGGAGCTAAATGCATACTTCAGGTGCCCAAAGACAGGGATGTATTTAAAATAAGAAGCAAACAAAATCCATTACATAGAGAAAAATTACAGACAGAATAAAATTTAAACAAGTCATTATTTGAAATGCAAAAATGTAATGTATGTGTTTTAAAATAAGTTAGATGAAAGATTTTTCCACTTTCTTTTCCCACCTTTTCAAATCTCGTGGAAGGAAAAATGCCCCAGGCATACTCTGGAACTATTTCCTTTTTGATAAAAAGGCCTTTCTGTTTCAAAGGCTATCTATCTTCTCAG
This sequence comes from Chroicocephalus ridibundus, assembly GCF_963924245.1. Lineage (NCBI taxonomy): Eukaryota > Metazoa > Chordata > Aves > Charadriiformes > Laridae > Chroicocephalus > Chroicocephalus ridibundus. The sequence goes on from NC_086285.1 coordinate 138,009,638, forward strand.
TTATATAGCTAAATCTATTTCAAATTCAGGGAGAGTAAAGCTTTTGATTTAGTACAGTGTTAATGTTAGGAAAGACATTTAATCCTTGATTTTCTGAAGTCTCTTTAAACTACTGGCAGATACTACCCTATATTACTATGCAACATTCACTCTCCAAAATGTCTGCTACTTTATTTTTTTATTTTATTTGTAACAAGGCAAGTATAAAAGAAAATAAGCCAAATTCATAGCTTGGTTGGAAGCACTAGTTCACTTCCAAGTGACCTACCTGTAAAAGGCAGGTCAGTTGTCCCATGCTGACTGGAACAATCCTGGGATGCAAACCCTTTTTTGCCATCTTCAGACACCTTTTTCTCCCAGGTCGGTCAAGCTGTTGGCTGCACAGCCCATTCCTGCCTTTGCGACCTTGCACGCTCCATGGTGAGTTGTCCTTTGGGATACTTCCATGGGGTGTCAGGTGGGTGTTTCAACCCCAGTAAAAGCTGATCTCCCCATCTCTAACTTATATGGTAGGGCACCTGCTCATAAAACCAGGTGATCTGATTGGCATCTGCCATGGTTGTCCCCCTCTATCTTCTCCGCCTAACAAACAGCTTTCCTACGCCGGCAGATGAATTCCCACGCAGCATTAGCCTGGACAGGGCCTGGGAATGATGGGGCGGGGGTGGGGGGGATGGTGCCACAGGGGCAGAAATCCTTCCCTCCTTCACACAGTTGGTGGTCCTCACCACAGCAACGGGGACACAGCAACAGGGATGCACCGACTGTGTGTTACACTGTCCAGTGTACCACAGCAGTGCCGAAACACCCAGCTCCCTCATTCAGTGCTTTGCTGGTGCCATCACTTTTTGACTTATCGTAGCATTTATATCAATTATCACCCAGCATTATCTATAGAAATGCAGATTACTTTGAATATTGTTCTCAGTTCCTTGAACTGGTGACCACATCTGAAAGAGCTGATGAAGAAACAATATGCAATACCCTACATGTCCTTCAAGCTACAGTGTAACAGCTAATTTGCTGACTCGTGTCCTTTTTTCTTTCACCAAGTCCTTCTTCTTTCCTTCCCCACTGGCTATACTGTGTAACCATACCACAGAGATATTAATGTAATTACTGGGCAAGACAAATCAATGTGTGTTTTGAACTTCCTGGGTGTTATGTTCCTGCCCTCTTTTCTGGGGCAGCCCTTGTACAGCCAGCGCAGGGAAGCAGAAACATGCTCTCTAATAACCTCACCAAGTCCTCAAAAGGACTAAAGCGATGCAGATCATTTTACCATTCTAGTGCTAGTGGTACAGCAGTTACAATGTCAGTCCCAGCTTCTGCTATAAAATAACATACTTCGGGAGTTCCTAACGCAGCTACAGAAAGTGTTGCTCCACTTTTTACTGAGGCTGATATTATAAAATCAGAAGCAAATCCTTAAAGAGCTTAAGATAATAATCTGGTTGGGTTTAATTTATGAGAAGTCTCTCTTGTGTTTGAGAGAGCGATTAAGGATTTGCTCCATATAAGCTTACCCGTCTCTGTTGGCATCAGAGTCGGGTATTCCTTTGTCTTTGTTTTAGGGTGAAGAGTCCATGTGTATCAAGGGAGGTTCTTCCCCTCTACTCTGCTCTCGTGAGACCCCACCTGGAGTACTGTGTCCAGCTCTGGAGTCCTAAGCACAGGAAGGACATGGACCTGTTGGAGGTGGTCCAGAGGAGGGCCATGAAGATGATCAGAGGGCTGGAGCACCTATGCTATGAGGACAGGCTGAGAGACTTGGAGTTGTTCAGCCTGGAGAAGAGAAGACTCTGGGGAGACCTATAGCAGCCTTCCAGTACATAAAGGGGGCCTATGGGAAAGATGGGGAGGGACTTTTTATGAGGGATTATAATGATAGGAAGAGGGGTAACAGTTTCAAACTGAACAAGGGTAGATTTAGATTGGATATCAGTAAGAAATTCTTTACTGTGAGGGGAGGGTGGTGAGGCACTGGAACAGGTTGCCCAGGGAAGTTGTGGATGGCCCATCCTTGGAAGTGTTCAAGGCCAGGTTGGATGGGGCTTTGAGCAGCCTGGTCTAGTGGGAGGTGTCCCTGCCCATGGCAGGGGGGTTGGAACTAGGTGATCTTTGAGGTCCCTTCCAACCTGAGCCATTCTATGATTCTATGACCTGGTGCCATGTCTCCTGGCCTGGTGCTCTGTAGCACCTCGTTTGACAGCTTCCATCTACCATGGGCACAGCTTGAGTAGCACGAATGCGAACAGCATTGGAAGGTGCCAAACACGCCTGTCCTGGGCTTTCACCACCTCCCTCTCGGGCTGGTAAATATTCCAACACTGCCTTCCTGAGAAACTGCCTTAGCAGGGAGCAAGGGCTATGGAGGAAGCTGGTGTTAACTCCAACCTCAAGAATTTGTATCCTCCGCTGAGACAGGCTGTGCTGTGCAGCATGTAGCTGGTGTAATTCTACATACATATAAGCCTGGTTTTAGCAAAGCTGCTATTTTGCATGAAGGAAGAAAGAAAATAAATATGGGGGACAAAACACCCCAGAGTCTTACAGTAACTTTCTTACAAAAATGAGAAGAGCAGAAGAAGGTGGTCATCAAAGATTATGACATCTCTGGGGACGCAGAGACTGCCCTGTGAGACCAACTCCCGTAGGGCATTTTAGGAGGGACCTTCCATGTCAGCTCGCTTCCTGGGTGTGCTTGTTATGAAAACCATCATTGTTTTCCTAACATTAAGGTTCCAAATTTCATTTTGTGACTCACCTTTGTATTTTTTGCCATTTCAGGAAGATGCTATGCCCCACTAAAACATCACAATTTTATGGTGCTGAAACGCCAGAAGGATTCAGAGTGACTTTCACCAAGCCACCTGAAAAGTAGGTCAGTGGCTATACATTTTGAAGAGAACTGCAGTGCTACAGCAGAAACTGAGTTAATCCTGATGTATACGACGACTACACCCCCTAACCTCACTGCAGGGGACAGTCTGAACATAAATGTATCTTCACTAATCTTTTCTCAACTGATTACTTCTAAAGGGAAAGGCCTCATGACATTTTCTTTTTCATTAAATACCACGGGGCAAAACCTGTTCAGTTTGTTTGTTTGAACAGAGGCATCTAAATCCAGATTTAGCCTGTAAACTCTCGGGAGAGCAAGAATTCGTGGAAACAGAAGAATACGTAATAAAACTTAGTTTAAATTAATTTGTATCTGGAATTCCTCTTCCCAAAGTAAATCTGCAATTAGCTATACTCAGATAAAGGGCAGACCTCTCAGAGTGATGGGTCAGCTAATGAAATGTATAGATCTAGGTATATGCAGCTATACAAAGTCACCGTTAATATCCTGCAGGAAAGCCCTGGCGAATTCTAACTTACTGAGTTTCCCCAGAGCCATTCTTCCCTGCTGTATTTCATTTCAGCCTTGGTTTGTTGCTTTTAAATAGCTATTTTTAAAATTCTGAAATCTCTTTATAGCTGGCAGGCAGAAAGCGTAGGCTGCAGGGAGAGAGATGGGTAGGGAAAAGGAGGGAAGGAGGGAGAGCAAACCTGAAATACATCAGAACAAATATAAACATTACATTACATAATGTAACTTGTAAACTCTTTTTAAAAACAATATTAAAACCCTTCTGGACAGAGCAGACACCAGGGGACAGAGCAGGGACAAACACACTAACTAGGCTTGCACGTATGGCATGGAGGTGCTCTCAGAACAGTTCCCATTGAATTATAAACCCTTGGACTAATGTGAGGAAAAAAAAAAGACAAATTATGTGTCAATAGCTAAAAATAAAAATAGAAACATCCAAATAACTATAGGTTGACTAAAATGGGGACTGATGGGGGGAGATCAGGGATTGTGCAAAGAATTTAGGTGGCCTCCTAGGTGATGGGTGAACACGAGCTCCTGGTGGGACACGTGGCTTCAGAGGACCAACAGGGGGCTTGAAGAAGCAGGAGATGGACAGGAAGAAACATGACAGTGACAGAGCCATCACTCGGATAACATCCAGGCTTCGAAGGCTAGGCATCAGAAAGGTTACCGGGGAAGGGCAGCAGCAACCAGCGCTGGTGCTGGTGCTGCTGGGGCCATCGGCAGAGCGGGCAGTGGTGAAGGCAGCAATGGTTCAACGGCCCCAAAGGTTTTTTTCTGATGAGGAGGCGACTGCGCTGGCGACGAGCAGGTTCTGTGCAGATGAGGAGACTGCTGAGAGGTAGAAGTGTGAGCAAGAGGACCAAAGCTGTTCGACAGGGCTTCTCTTTTGGTGAAGGAGATAGAAATATCTATATTTTTTTTTTTTTTAAATCTAATTAGCTTGTAAACAAGGGGATTCTGAAGTTATCTGTCACAGCCTATAAATAACACGGTTCAGAAAACAAAGTCTTAACAAAGATTCAGTGGATGGAAGCTGGAGCTGGGTAAGTTCAAGCTAAAAATAAAATGTAGATCTTGACCAGTGAAACAGCTTGTGACAGGATGTGGTTAGCTTCTCTCTCACGTTAAATCTTTAAATCAGGATTAGATTTCCTTCTATAAAAAAAGGTCTCATTCGGTCAGCCGAGAGGCATTCAGCACTGTGCTCCCGGGGTAAAAGGGTAAAATCCTGGAGCCTGCAATGATGCACCCTGGACTTAAAGTCTGTGACTCTAGAATAATCACCCTTGAGCAATATGTGATTAGAAGGGTTGAAAATGTGTATTAATTAACACTGAAAAGCTAATCAAAGTGGGTTGGTGAATCAGGCAACCATAAAGGACAAAGTATAGAAACAAGTTAAGTACCAGTGCTAGGAAAATATATAGGAAAGAAAAGTGTTTCTAGAGAGTAACATTTCTGCTTTGAAACAGCCTTGTGTAGGATGATTAATTTACTGTAGGCTTTTTGTGGCTAATGCATACTTAAAATGCTCCTCATTTGTGCATAGGTGCATAAATTCCAAAAGGTCTATGTAGTGTAGGGCTACGTAGGGTTACAGAATTGCCATTAGGCTGTATATTTTGAGCACAGTCTCACAGTGGAAGCAGAGATGGGACTTGGGTCCTTCTCCTGCACAGCAAGATTATTTCTCTGAGTGGAGGATATCGCCTTCTGTGGGACACTGCTGAACGGCTCCAGCTTTGCCCAGCTGAGAGAGGATGCAGATGAGCTTGCTATAGGAAAGCAAACCTTAGAAGCATGTAGATGCTTGTGAAATCCTCTCGGGATTTCACCCCTAGTGTCTTAATGCATCTGGTTAATTGTCAAGTGCCAAGTCTACATTCATCAATTAAATGAGAATCATTACAAACTGTCTCACCCATTGTCACAGAGGCAAAGGTTCCTTTCAACTCTAATAAATTAAATTAAATTGGCTCAAACCCTGCAACCATAGATTGGCTTTGTGTTGAGAGGCATTAGTTTGATTGACATCTGTCTGGTTGACCGGGAATGGTTACCAGAATGAATAGCATCAGACAAAGAGGTTTTGTGTGTTATTGGAGGGATTTTACATGTACAGTCACACCATCAGCTGGCCGAAGCATCCAACCAGTTACACAGCATTACTGGCTTTAGGTTAGAATGTAGGAGTCTTCTTATGGGGCTCTGAACTTGTGGCTGAATTTGTGTAAATGTTATTGCTGTTGCTCTTTCACCCATCTCTATTCAAAGTATCAAGCAGGAAACAATGCCTATCTGCACACAGCAGCAATTCACTAAGAAAGTCTACTTCACATATGAGATTTTCTCCATATTTCTGCCCAGTTACCAAACGCTCCGGTGGCTGCCAACGCCTACGATTTGCCTTTGCCGCCAGGAAGTGGATCTCACTGATCTTTACCTTGGCTGTGTGTTTTTAAAAAGTCTTTTTTACCATAACAGCTGTCTGCTCACCAGAGCTTCCTGTTTTTCTTAACAGTTTCATCAGATCGCTGCCTGCGAACATAAGCCCCTCCACGGCGTCACTGGTAATTCACTTTTGCCACACCTCATCTGCATTGTGAATGTATACTGAGCAACCGCTGCAGGCTTGCATTGGGTCGGAGAAAGCTGTATTGCCACACCAACCGCCACGCGACTGTGTGCTGGCAGCGGACGGTTGCATGTGAAACCAGTAGCCGGCCGGGAGCAGTTCAGGATGGGTGCCGACGGAGCAGCTTCACAGCTGGTGCAAATCAAGGTGGTTTTACTGACGCCAGTGAGCCTCCTTCCACTTGGGGCTCTGGCACATGGGATTTCTGAGAGGAACGGGAAAAGCTTGAAAGATGCGCATGTTTTTAAAATTTACTTGGTTATTTTAGAGGTGCCCTTTGCTAACATGTTTTGTCGCTGAATTACACAGCTGCGGCTACTTCAAAATGCAGTAAAACAGGCTGCAATTTTGCAAACATTTAAAATTGAGAATAAGCAGCAAGGGAACTGGATGGCTGTGGTTATATGCAAATCAATAGCCTAACTGTATAAGAAAGGCTTAATGTTCTGACTTGCTCTTATGAATTTAGGTACAAAAGAATTCAAAGTGATAGTAATCTAAAAATGGATTACTGAAGAGGAATATACCAATAATTTCACCATATAAATGGAACTGATTGTCAGCTAAATAAATTTACTGTTGAGTTTTCTGGACTAATTCTTGTAAGACGCCTCATCTTGAGATACGTTCAGTCAAATTTAATTGCAGCACTGCTGTCTGGTCTCTGTTACTAGAATCCCTAGTCTAGAAGTAGCAGTGTCGCTTCTGTCTTCCTTCCTTTTAATGCTTTTGGTGTGATTCTCATAGCAGAGGTACAGGTGGGTGTAACCACAAACAAACACCTCCAGCGAAGTAAGAGAAGCAGTCTGCACAGGCGGTTTCATCAGGGGTGGTGGCAGGTGGGGGTGACGGCCGATGATCTCGTACTGGGGAACACGGTGCTTGTGGTTTTTCTCTCAGAGCTCTGGATATAAGGGCTCCTTTTAATCTACTTCCATCTCTCCTCTCAGTCATTTGAGCACAGCAGATTTTAGTGTTTTGCAGCTGACTTCTCCATGTGCTACGGACTGTCGTATCGGTCAATAAGAGTGACCTGTGCGCTGAAGACCCAGTGTCCATACCGTACGAGGAAGCTGCATTTTTACAGGGTTTGCCATACGATTACGTAGTGGAACCAGAAGTTTGCATCTTTCAGGCAGTCTAGTCTGCTCCTGTGGTTTGCATGCCCATTTGTGGTTGGAGCACAGTAGGTGTCTTCTGTTTTAGTTGCGACTGAAAGGAGTTCACCTCATGCCCTCCAAGGCCGCTCCAGGATGATAACCAAACCAGCTGGCTGAGTGCGATCAGAAGATCCACTTCTGAACTGAAATGGTAATGTAGATGTGTGGACACTACCATTATAACATACCAAACTTTCTAGTAGAGTTGTGGAGAAGGTTATTTTTAAAGGACTGAAGAAACAAACCACCTCCTTCTGGTAAGGTCTACAGTTATGGAGATGAAGGGGGTATAATATTTGATCTATTAATGAAAATGGAGGTAAGCCTAGCAAACATAATACCGTTATCCACAGCTCCTGGTACTCTTTCTCACAGGATGGGACTTTCCAGGGACCTAACCTCCTTCTTGCTTTTTGCAGCCGAAAAGCAATTCTTGCTTTTTTGTAGAATTGTGATAGGATCCAGTGAGCCAGGAGTAACTAAGCTGCTGTCCCAAAATCTTCTCGCAGAGATGGGAGCAGAAGAACGCTGTGAACCCAGCTTCGGCGTGGGCTCCTTGAGACACTGTCACTTGCGTGAGGTGTGTTCAAAGCCCTCAGCTGCCACTGCCCACAACAGAAATCACTCCAGCACGTCGCCGCTAGCACACCCACACACAGGTTAAGAAGGAAATTATATAAATCAGACCCAGACTGAACGCAGTAGGGTATGCCAGTAGCACTCTGATGATAGAGGTCGGAGAAGATGTATGTCTATTAGAGCCATAGAGAAATCTGAAGAGGGTGAAGTGGCTGCAGTCTTTGCACAGATTCTTGCGCAAATCTGCATTAAACCTGGAAAAATCAGTCTGAGAAACGACCATTCATTCAGTGAGATATCCAGGTGTCCAGGTCAATGCTTAACTGTCAGCTTTGACAAATATTTCATTGCTCATGCAAGAGACCCAAAGGAAAATCACAGATAGGGAGTTCATGCTGATGGCACTGCTGGGCTTGTGGAGGAGATTATACAAGAGGTCAACAAAATGAATTTATGGTAGCTTTTCTAAAGAACAGAATCAGTGGCTGCATCAAAAGGTTTAATACGTTAAGCAGAGTGAACACTTCTCTGGGCAAGGCAAATCGTGTCTCCAAAATGTACTAGAGAATGAGAATAAGTCAACAAGCATGTGGACAACTCATGTTGATATATTCTGCTTAGACTTTCAAAAGCTATTTGAAAGCTTTTCAGCAAAAGCTCCTAAAAAAGCAAAGCTATTATGGGGTGAAAAAAGTTGGTTTTCCCTGGATAAATGACTATTTTAAAGATAAGAAGCAAAGGGTAGGAATAAATGGTTTGTTTTCACAGACGGGAGAGGTCACTGAGGAGATAGAGCCCTGAAGAGATCTCTGTGAGAGCTTGTGCTGTTCAAGATATTCATAACTGATCTGAGTGATGAAATGCAGGGTATCGTTGTGTGATGATCCTCAGGTAGGAAAGGAAAAGGCCAGCTCTGAATAGATACAGAATGAATAAGCTGGGCAATGAAACGGAAGATGAAATTCAATGCAGGTAAATGTAGAGTGATGAACGTGGGAAAAAACAACTCTATATACGCAATGATGGGTACTGAATGAGTTGAACCACGCAGGAATAAGTTTTTAAAATAAATAATTCTCAAAAAATGTCAGCTCAATACACAGCAGTGGTCAAAAAAGCAAGTCTAATGTTAGGAATTACTAGGGAAAGGAATAAAGAACAAATCAGAAATTATTATTATGCAGAATATTAATCCACACTTTGAATGCTGTATGCAGTTCTGGTCTCCCTATCTCAATATGTATAAAGTAGAACTAAAAATGATGTACAGAGGGAGAAAGAGAGGATAAAAAGAAAAAAGAAAGAACTGAGGGGAAACATAATGGAGTCTACAGAGTCATGAGTGACAGAGAAAGTGAACAGGGAATGATCATTCTTTGTTTCAGTATAAGAAGCAGCAACAAATGCAAGTAGCAGGCAGCAAATTCAAAACTAACAAAAGGAAATATTTCTCATACAGGGTACTGTTTAAGCTATGAAATGCTTTGCCACAGGGTATGTGAAATGCTAAAAATGTTCATGGGTTAAAAAAGCAACTGGGATAAATTAATGGAAGAATAATCTATTGAGGGCTATTAAGTACATGCTACCTATTAAGTACCTACCATTGAGTGCCTTTAATAGGCTATTAAATGCCACCTCCAGCTAAGGAAGTCCCCAAGCCACAACACGCTGGAAGCTGGGAGAGACTTTCAGAGAAATATCATTACATGCTTGTCCTCTCATGCCCTTCCTTTGGCATTTGCTCTTTGTCCCTAAGGAGAGAAGAAGCTGGGTTAGACAAATCTTTGATCTGGCCCAACATGGTCACTCTTATGTCCAGGGTGACATCTGGAAGATGCTACCTTCAAATTTTCATTTTGAGGCTGAAAGACAACAAACCCAACAAAGACAGAAGTAGCTTGGGTACAACCTACACCTCACCAAGGAGAAGCCATGCTGTAGTGGCTGGTAAAATTCTGAATGGGCAGGACGTGTCTACTCTGACAAGGACACATATTTTGGCACCTCTTCTTTTTTTTAGGAGAGCATAGCTCACAGAGAACTAGTGTCATTTTCACCTTCCCAGACTAAGCTGTGGATAAAAACACTGAAAGATAGGCTTTTCTTACTATATTAGCAAAGGCATGGTTCTCCCACAGATGAAATTGTGTAGCAACATATTAATTAATTTCTCACATATTAAGTTTGTGCCTACAAGGATGAAAGAATAGCTCCTGATAGTGCCACCACCTATATGCAAAGAGATGATTAAAAATATATTTTTAATTTTCAATATCTAGCTTGCTCTGCACATTGCTATTCAATACTACGTTCCAGCTGTCATTCATAAATTACTTCAGCTATATTCCCTCTTTTAATGATAGAAGCACACGCCTTAACAAAAGCTGGCTGTCAAAACAGTGTATTCCATTTTGAATCAATTAATTTTATATGTATATCTAGACCCACAATAAAATATATGTGGAATAATTATCTGCTGGTGTAGAGTTTATGCCTAACACCCAAAGTAATTAAAACTACATGAGGGCAATTTTGACAGTGTACTTTATCATCGGGACTTATTTTCCCATTGAACCCTCTGAGGGCAATTTGATGGCCATGTAAACAATTAATCACCTATGAATGAACAATGAAAGCTTTCCCAAAAGTCCAGAGATTTCATTTCCCTAGCAAGCCCATCGGTACATAGCAACAGCAGCATTAGTACCAGTGCCACAGACATTGTGTGGGAGGCGCTGGTTGGTAGAAGAGCAGAGGAATTTGGCTTCCTTTGCTCTCCAAAAAACTCCAGTCTGCGCTGCTCTGGCCATCTGAATCAAGGAGCAGAAGGAGTGAGTTACACCATGCAACACAAGTTGCTACCAGACACCCATGTTATGAAGACACATTTTTAATGTCAGGCCATCATTATTTGATGATGTGAATGCTTGAAGTAGCTGGTATGCAGCACCCACCTTGGTACGAAGATGCATGTGCTCTTGACTTGGCTTCACCGAGGGAACTAGGTGGAATTCCTCTCCTCCTTGTCCTCCTGCCAGCCCCTGTCCCATGTCACATGCTGTACTCCTAATCCTGCAATGTGGTAGCAACCTCCTCCTCCACATCCTTGTCTGGCCCTGAATGCTGCGTGTTTTCACAAAAAGATGAAGAAAGCAGTGGCACTTTTCAGCTGTTACACAGGTTGGTTGCTCGCCCGAAGGACTTCTCTCAAGACCACATGTAGTGAGAAAGATGGGAGGAGGAGAAGCTATTCAAACAAACGGAATACTAAATGCAGAGCGGCCTCGGCTCATGGCAGCCTGAAGATTCATGCCTTTAGGATCAACACACTCATGCCTTATATCTGCATGAATGTCAGGAAGACACCAAATGCATTAAAGGCTAAGGCACGCGAGTCAGGGCACTGATGCACTGTGAATGGAGGTTGGGTTGTGTGTCCCATAACACAGCCCCAGCATTGTGGGGTGTTGGTGCAGGAATTTCAGCATGCAATAAATCTGCCAGAGATGTATGTATGTAGGAACCTGATCCTCCGCAGAACTTGGAGAAATGTGTAGGGATCCCTCTGCTGTGGTAAGGGAAGTGTCTCGTATTGTAGCCAGAGCACAGAGGCTTTGGTCCTGAGTTGTCTAAGCTTGATCAAAACTTGTCCTTGCTTTGGGGTAGAAAATCCCAATTCCCTACCTCGAGTTTCTCCCATTCCTGACACTATCAGAGATGCAGTTCTGGGAGTAAAATAGGGAAGGGGTCTCTGGAGAGCCTGGGATAAACACAGCGGTAACGACAGAAAGAGTCCTTGGAGAGTGCTGTGTACAAATTCAGCTTTATCCTTGAAAGTGGATACTAGAAACTGTTGAGTACTGAGAGGACAAAGATTGGTGAGCTTTGTTTTGTATAGAAAAATGTATTTGAGCAGAGATAAGCAGAAAGGAAATCTTTAATTACCAATTATAATTATTACCTTATCAAAACCAGAAATTCACAACATTGTATTGGTTTTTTCTTTCCTTTTTTTTTTTTTTTTTTTTTTTTTTTAAAGTGGATGCCAAAATACCTGCACCTAAATAAATGACTGAACCTCTGAATTCCTGGGTGCTCAGTCAGACCTTGACTTTTAAAAGTTCTGACTAATTGTATTGCGGATAGTTCAAAACTCAAAGGCATGCAAAAATCTGCTGAAACAGAATTTGTAAGAGGGCTTTTTGCTGCTACAGCAGCAGTTAGCAGGAGCTGAGCGAGGTTAACCCAGCCTGGCGGTGTTTCTGCCAACAGCGACTGCAATGCAGACATACTCTGAAGGAACAGGAGAAGGAGTGGTTGCGGGTGACGAAGAGGAGTTAGGGTCTATCCCACATGCCAGAGATTTGCTATGACGCTAGGCAATTGCTTAAAAACCCAGTATTTTCTGAGGTGTTTCCCAAACGTGTTCCTCATTTTTAAGCACTGCAGGCAGCTGGCTTTTCTGTCCCTTCTTTTCTGAGCTAGACAGCAGCAGAGGGGCTCTGGCTGCGTACAGCCTGTCTCCGCTGGGTGCATATAATCCCGCCTGGAGAGGGGCCAAGCAGAAGTGACAGCGGAGGGCGCAGGGAACTCGAGTGGAAAGAGCACCACGCGTTGAGAGGGCAGGTTTCCGTGTCTGGCTGGGTGTCTGCAGGCTTCACTGCTGTGTTATTAATTGGCTGTGTAAAGGGGTGCCCTCTTTGGAAAGGCTTGAAGGAGACCTCGGGTCATCTTAGTCTGCCTTGAGAAGATGCTTGACTAATTTAAAGCACCTGCCTTGTAAACCACCATAAATGAGCAAAACAGAATAGGGAAGCAAAGCCCTTCCTCCCCATCCCTGCTGATGAGGGCACTGAGGTCAGAAACTAACTACCCAAAAGAGAACTGTACTGGACAGAGAAGCCCAAGGGTTTTTATACATATGAAAAAAAATACACTGATTTATATTGTTAAGATTCTAATGTCCACAAAGAAGAACGCAGGATGCTATCTAGTTGTGAGGGCTTTTTGTGTCTTTTAGGGCAGAAACCCCAGAGATTTGTTTTGAATAACAAAACAGAAAAGCCAAGAAGATCTGGAAATTAATTATTTCTTCATGAGGACTTGTTAATTAATTCTTAATTAAGATGCGTTGTAAAAAGAGTTTGCTCTGTACCCACATCATTTATTTACTGAAGGCTGCTTCCCTAGCAAAAAACGGCAGAGCAAAATCATTTATATAGTCACAGTTTTATAACTCCTTATGTGTAACATGTCTGAACTGGCAAGATCACTGTACCTTATCCAAACAATATGAAACCAGTTGTTCATCATCTCTTGGAAGATGGAGCTTCCTTTTCTTTAAAGAGAACCATTCTGAGTAGGAAAAGAAAAGCTCACTGTAATTTATAAATAAAAGCCAGATATTTTCTGCATGGATCATTGTATTTAGATGCAAATGTAGCCTTTGGATCATGCTCCATTAGATGTACAGGGTAGTGCTTCTGAAAGGATATTGCTGATTTCTGCAATATGCAATTTATATAACATGAATGAAAAAGACAACCCTACAACACTCAGCTAGTACTGTGGTGTTATATGCATTTAGACTCACTGCTAGATGTCTTCTTTTGAATTCGGTTTGTATACTCCACTGAGTCCCTAGAATGGACAGATCTACAGTATATGCGTACGGTAGAGGCGTACTATTCACTTTGTGTAGATGTCTTTGATTCACAGCAGAAATTAATTTCTGACTTACTTGGAATTGTAAAGCTCAGTCTCTTTGCCAGTTAATTGCCACACTAGCTTATGCTTCACACCATACGGAAACACCCTTTTAAATATGCAAAGAAAAAAAGCTAAAAATAAATCACAGCTGCTGTTAGATGGGGGTCCAAAGATACAGCCAAGGCAGAGAAAAAAAGGAACTGTCTTGGTTTAAATACAGATAAACTGCTTCTAATACTGAGAAGTTCTTTTTCTGTTCTCCAAATCAATATTCATTAATAGTATACAGAACAAAGAACTTTGAATAGAAAACACTGAGATAACACTAGTAATTACAACATGCAGTTTCATAGCTGTAATATTTTCTTACTCTCGGTCACTTTAATGATTGTTGTAATAATTTGTATTTGGCTTATAAGGACCGATTTATATCAACGCGTGTTTCTTGCTGGTGTGCTCAATTTAAGTCCAAACCACGATCTTAACTTACAACAACAGAGAGCTCCGTAGATGGAAATGAGTTTTATCTTTGCAGCGGTAATTGTTCCTGACCAGTAATGGAAGCTTGACCTCACCCACACAAGATCAAGTGAATATATTGAACCCTGGTGTGTTATCTCTGATTTTCTACAACCAGCAAAGCACAAATCTGAGAAACACTTCAGTATGTTATGCATGTTACGCAGAACAGATCTGTGATGGAAATCTCTCATTTATTGCACAGTCCCAGTTATTCTGCGCAATGCCTGCCTCACCCAAAAAGCAATTCTTTTTCCTGTGTCAGGTTTGTGGGTACACACAGGGAGAGTCCGTGAGCGAGGGGAGAGGAAACCTATCACTCACACCTTCTGCCCTAAACTGCCGAAGAACGGCAATATGCGCTCGCAGACCAGAAAGCCAGAGGAGGGCCACGAAAAAGATCAGAGGACTGGAGCACTTCTCCTATGAGGACAGGCTGAGAGAGTTGGGGTTGTTCAGCCTGGAGAAGAGAAGGCTCTGGGAGAGCTTATAGCAGCCTTCCTGTACCTAAAGGGGGCCTACAAGAAAGCTGGAGAGGAACTTTTTACAAGGGCATGTAGAGACAGGACAAGGAGAATGGCTTCAAACTGGAAGAGGGTAGATTTAGATGAGATATTAGGAAGAAATTCTTTACAGTGAGGGGAGGGTGGTGAGGCACTGGAACAGGTTGCACAGAGAAATTGTGGATGTCCCATCCGCTGGAAGTGTTCAAGGCCAGGCTGGATGGGGCTTTGAGCAGCCTGGTCTAGTGGGAGGTGTCCCTGCCCATGGCAGCGGGGTGGGAACTAGATGATCTTTAAGGTCACTTCCAACCCGAACTGTTCTGTGATTCTACGGTTCTTTGAATGCTTTTCTCACCTGAGGGGTCTAAACCAAATATCAGCATAACCTCCATTTCACTCCTGGCCTTTACCACTACTTCCCATCCATCCCTCTTTGTGAGAATGGGAAAGCAGGGCTGGCTCAGCCCAGTGCGCACCTTCCCATCACTCCCCTGACACGAGGGAAGGGAAGGGGTGAGGATGCAGGGCAGAGACCAGGGAGAGGGGTGTCACAACTGCTGGTGGCAGCAGGGCAGGCACGCGTGGGTGTGCACTGACTGCAAAGGCAGCCTCGGTCACGCTGGCAGGCAGGACAGTGTGAGCTGGTGCGGCAGAAACGGTCTCACTAGGAAAAGGCTATTTTTAATTCTGATCATTTCCCCGGTCCATCTGTCCGCCTGGTCCACCCAGACAGACCTGTGGTGACACTGCTGAGGGGATGGCGTGGCTAAGACTGAGAGGGAGAAGAAGGAACTGCTTACAACAGCCTCGCCACAGAGAAAATGGTTTGGGACACCATATCCTCAGTCATTCTGCTCTTCCCCATTCTCTTTACTCAGAACCAGATAACACTGATGGGAAACTGAAAGCAATCCCTCACAGACAGAAAAAGAGACAGCTGTTGCAGAAAGAATAGTTTCTGGGAAAACATGGCTCTGGAAACTTCCTTAGCAGCTAAAGAGGGGCAACCGCAAGTTCCAGATTAATCATAAATGCATGCAAGTTTGTCACGGGGACAACCTGGCAATAACAGAGCAGACTCCCATGCAAATACCTGCTCCTGCTCTTCCTTAAGTCAGTAACAAAACTTACATTGCCAGTTGCCTCTATCCAGTGTACCGATAGAAATTTTAAAACGTCCAGTTTTACACTAGTTCAACATTTTTTGTGTGTTTGGAGCAGTCTTCAAAGTAAAATTGCCTGCTTCCAGCAGAAAGCGGTGACTGACTAGACAGACCCCCCACCACCTGAGACAGGCTGCGCCTCGCAAACGCAAACCAGCGAAGCGGCTGGATTGCAGACCTGAAAGACTCACCTGCAAAAAATGCCAGGTGTATGGCTGAAATGATAAAAGATTGCTGGTTAGTAGAGTCCTCCAGGATGCACGTCTGGTTGTCAGATGAGGAAGCTGAAGCAGAATTGCATGAAAAAAAATGACTGCCCTCAGTATCAGACTTGCCTTTCAGGGTGAAGAGCAGGATGAGGTGCTGGGGCAGTATTTTGTCCTGTGTGAACAAACACCTATGACTAAGGCTGGCTGCCCAGCGAGTTCACTGCTTCAAAACCTTGGTGTTTTCGGCCAGACTGCAATGAATGATTTTCCAAAGTAGTCTCTATCCTACATTCCTCCTTACTTGGCAAGTACTTAGCAAGTCTCCTCTCTCTGCAGTGAGGAGTGGGATTATTTTGGATTATTGCATCCCTTGTTGCAGAAGGTGTTCCCATGTCACCCCATGTCACTTCACTCTTCACTCCCAACTCCCGTACTGATTCCTGCCACAAAACAGGGCTGCAGGCAAGTGCTGTCCTGAAGATAGGAGCTGAGGCAGATGGTTCAAAACCCGGTGACAGAATCTTCTGCCCTGTTTTAAAACCATTTGTGGGAAAACCCAATTCTTGATGTTCGTTTCAGGCTCATCCTGTGGGGAGTATTTTCTGAACAAGTTTTGTTGAATTGGTACAGCAGCTGAGGACAAGGCATTAGCCTCAAGACCATTCATTCACTCTCTATTACAGATGACAAAGACCAGGATATATTCTTGCCTTTCAGCCATGCTCTACACGAGCAATCAAGAAATATTTCCCGTTTGTTTAATTCGATAAAATAATTTTTAAAACAACCACAGCGCAAGAAGAACCAAGATGACTGTTGTGAAGGCTGCTCTTTGCGAAGCAAAGAGAGAGAGTTACAGCTGGTAGGACAGCATGCAATAAGGTATAGATATAAAATTACACCTTTCCTGCTCCCAGCAGGAGGCAATGCGTTGGTGTAATCCTGCACGTGCCAAGACCGGGTTATGACGCAGCTGCTTAACTTCTCTACTAACCATCGACTCAAGCGCTGACATGAGGAATGTAACCTGTGCACTCGCAGCCAGGGCAGCCTTCCCCTGGGTCTCTGAGCAGTACAAGGCTCATACCTGAGCTGAGGTGGGCCTGTGCTCAGCCCTCTACCTGGCGTGACTTCCTTGCTTCCCCCACGCCTGCTCAATACAGATGTGTCTGGTGATCCCTGGGTTGCATCTGAGCTGCTCACCATGACTGGCCATGCTGGTCCTCTCTGGGCACTGGGGGACAGCACCCCATCAGTGCAACACTGCCCGGCTGGCTGGGCTGTCGCCCCCAGCTCTCTGCACCCGGGCAGTGCCATTCCCTCTGTTTCTCTGCAGGATCGCTGTCGATGCTGCCCTCCAGTAAGGCCTATGTCACTATCAATTTCAGAGGGCTTCAATAAATGCACCCCTGATTCTGCTACTAGAGCTCTTTGCATCCTTCCCAGAGCCGGAACTGGCATCAGTTACCAACTGTGATGGTTGCTCATTTCAGATCCCTACTAGTACCAGAAAATGAATGATTAAAGCCTTGCTCTGGCAGGCATCAAGCAGAGCTAGAAAGCATATGTGCAGCTTCTTCCAGAGACTCCTCCACAACTACAGCAAATGGCTTTATTCCGTCTTTAAGGATTTTCTTCATCCAAAGCACTGTGCAAGCCACGACAAATGACTCACTCCTTAACAAACAACTTGTATCAATTAATGATACTTCACTTCATACTGACAAGCCTCAGGGCTTCGCTGGTTATGTGATGTTTTTTAATTATGCCTTCAGACGTAGTCAGTCTTTTCTGATGGGGAGAGATGACCACCGGGACAGGTGTTTTTCCCACTTGCTTTTCTCATAGTCATTCCACACTACGCCAGCATGAGCCTGACTGCCAGCAGAGTCTCCTTCCAGCTACCATGTCCTACCTCAGTCCCTGCAGCCAGATTAGCCAATTAGCTAATTAGCTAATAGCCTGCAAGAGTCCCTACTCCTGACAGTAACCAGCCCTCGCGTCCAAACTGGCGCTACAGTAATGCAGGGCAGGCATGTCAGATTTTGGGGATCATACTCTGGTGTCCTTGCTCCCATGGTGCACATTGCACTCGGTGCAGTTTGTCTGTTAGTTTTTAGCCCCCCGACATGGCAAACTAACGCACTGCGTCTACACAGCCTCCTCACTGCCGTCCCTTTGCCCCACTGAATTTAACAATATGGGGCAGTAAATTGAAAATTTTCTTCTCAGTTATGCAAATATGGATGCAAATGAAGGATATGAAACTTGGGAAAAGATCCTTAGAGGACAAGAGAAGCTGGGGCAGGCCGTGACACGGAGACTATCCAGGGGAGTGCATGGAGAGAGCTGATGCAGGCTGCAGCCTCTCTGGATGCTCTCTGCGCTCCCCAGGTCATGGGGACAAGGACATACGTAAGCACAGACTGCTGCTGCTTCTTGTAGGACAAAAGGACTGCAGTGGAAATATGGATTGCCAGGCCCTGTTCCCTGCCCTCACAGGCGAGCAGGTCATGCTGTTCTTCTTTTGAACTTAATAAGCACCGCCTAAAAACCTCTTCCTTTATGTCATCCTTGCTCTGCTTGAATAGCTGCTTCAGAGAGGACCGGTTGAGAAAAGAGGAACATCTTTTAATTCCCAGCCTAGCTGTATTTATACCTAGGACGCAAACTTTGGCTTGTGACAACACTGTCCTTTCTCTGAAGTGTTCCTGATCCACCTCCATTGTACAATTATAGGCAATAAGTGTATGCCCCCTCCTACCCTCCCCCGATATTAGGATGACCACATTAAGAGTCACCAGCCTTCTCTCATTACAGAGACTGCCTGTTCCCCTGCCCCTCCTGCCTGTTTTGCTCGCTCTCATGATCAGCGACCCGTGCAGGAGACAGGGCTCTTCAGAAGGCCTTGTCCCTGCAAAAACGTCCTGCAACCTCAGTTGCTTTTTATATGATTGCCTCCCATGGAGGTTCATAGCCAGTCTCCCGTCAGTTGGCAGTCATATGCCTTCCTCTCTGGCTGGCAACAATAAGGTCCTTGTTGCCACATGGTTTCTGTTATTCTCAAATATACAGTCTTTCTTTTTATTGAAATTCAACCCATCTCTACTACTGCAGTACTGAAGTTCATTTGCTAATTCCCATAGGATATCCAAGCCTCCTCCCTTTTCGTGTTACCACCCAGCTTCACGGCATTAACAAATCCCACCAACACTGCTCTTATTTGTTGTGCTGAAATCGCTAGTGGAAATATTAAAGAAGATGGGTCTCAAGGTTGAGGAATTTCTGCCATTAACACCGCCCTGACTTCATGCTTTGCAGTCACCCCTGGTCCGTTTGCTCTGCAGACTCTGGATGGCAAGGGGATGACTGAAGCGCTTGCGCGCACAGAGCAGTGTCTTCATGGGGCCGTGCAAAAAAGGCAGCACCAGCCCAGGCAGACTACAACTGAGATCTGGCAGGTGGTGACAAGCCAGTGTCAAGTCAGTCTGATGCCAACCAGTGAATGACTGATATGGTGGCGGTGGAAGCTTGTGAGGCGATTACCAATGTGCTGTGGCTGCAAAATGGTTGACTTTCCTATCACTCCTGCAGTGATAGCCAGCTTGAGGAAAGGACAGTCCCAAAATGCCACTGATGGCATTTGTGAATGTTTTTTTCCTATATGCACAGTGGTTGTGCTACAGAGACTCTGTGGACACATCAGTGTGAAAGAGCAACACCACTGAGGATGGCTTATTTGACGAGGAGGGCAAATTCGGCTGCTCCTGAGCTAGCAGATTCAAGGGTGCCCAGGATGCCCCCAGGTACCTATTCTGGTAAACCATGAGACCGATCCCAGGCCCATGCTGGCCCATCACAGCGAGGATGCTTCCTGAGTAATGCCTGGGCACGGCCGGAGCAGTGTAGGTTGTTTGCGTGCAGCAACCCTGCTTTGGAGGATGAGACAATTTACGAGCGTAGATGTAAGCTGTTCAATGCCAGTTGGCCTCAGCAACTGGGAGCGTTCCTAGGCACGTCTAATTTATTGTTATAGACACAGCCTTCGTGAATCCCACTGTGGGATACCTTGGCAGTACGCACGGTGCTCTGTGGCCCAGATCTATTTGAATATGAAAGCATCTTTTCGCCTTTAAAAAATAAGAGTACGTGCTGTTATTTCAGGAGAGTTCAATGTACCCTCTACCAGCCTGGATGATGAGGCCATTCCCCGCTATGAGAGCACCTGGCAGGAGATGGCTCAGTTGTGCACTGAGCTCTGAGCTGCTGCTTAATGGTCACAGAACCAGTATCAGGCAAACTGAAAGCAAAATGGCACTGTCTGTAACCCAGCCGAGGTGCCAGGAAGCCCGGTGTTCTTCAAAGTAGTGGGGCGGGAGGTAAATGGCACAACATTTACAAGGATAATGCAAAGAGCTTTCGCCGGCGTGGGCTGAGGACACCATCAGTTTTGCAGGCCTGGCACAGGCAGCTAAAAAGCTCATCTGTCATCATTGGGCGCAGTCCAGAAGAGGTAGGCATGGCAAGGGCTTTGTGTGCCTGCAGCTTTGTGTGGCAAGCGGCGGTGCACAGGGAAATAGGGTGAGGAAATGTGATGCGGTGCTGCTTTGTCACATCCGTGCCAACTGGCAACTGCTTTGTGTAATTTTGAAATCTATTAAAAGTTTGGATCAGCCTGCCTGTTTCTTGTGTTTCCTTGAGTACTTGCCTGCCAATGGAGTGTAGACCAAGGTCGTTATTAAAGCAGGTAAAAGATGTTTAAAAAGAATAAATATAGCTTTGTTAAGAACTAAGTAGACAGTAAGCAAAGTTTGCAAATGGCAGCAAAATGCCTGCCGTGCTACCTGTGGAGAGGATCCCAACCCCATGCAGTGCCACCTCCTCAGCGATGGGGTTACACGTTACCAGCATTTCTGCTCTTCTCCCCACTGGGAGGCAGAAAAGGAAGAGGCCCAAGGCTCTGCTGGTGCCAATGTTCTGACCGACTCCCTGCCCACCACAGCATCTTCCAGGGGGGTTTCTCATGTCTGGAGTGCAGTGATACAGAAATGGTGCTGCAGCTGGAGAGATCTGCTGCAGAGTGCCCTCTGCTCATGCTTCCTCACCCTCCAGCTACACTCGTGGCACTCTAATACCACCTTACCCTCCCTGGCCATCAGCAACCTGTCCCCGTCTCCTCTAGCTCCTTGCACATGGAGCTGGCTGAGCTCAGACTCAACCTGTACATCATTGTAGTTTCGTTTTCTTCCTCCTCTCTCCTGGTGGATGAAGTTTCCCTTTGCCAAAGCCCTCAGTGGCTGTTGCAGTCTAGAAAAAGTGCAAGTCCTGATCTACGACAATGAAGGAAGCACGATATTTTCAGTGTCCTAGGAAAGTAATAAAAGAAAATACCTTTTCATATTCTTTCCTATTGTAAGGTCACACGTAGATACCTCTGACAGTTCACTAAGCCTTTATTTCTTCTTTCAATGTGCATCTACCAGAAGCATTTGCCTTCTAGACAATTAGTTTGCAGAAACAATAGGAATGGTTTAAGATTTCAGTTATTTTTATAAAAAACCAAGAAAATAATTTTTAGCTCAGTAGAAGGCCTGGGCAAACTTGAAACACGATCTTTTTTAACAGTTATGGTCTTCATATCATAGTCCATCCATGTTAATTTACTGCAGATGCTAAATCGGAAACGGCAATATTTTCTCAGCTCTCACATAAAAGTGTTTCTGTGCTAAGAAGCCTTTTGTCACTTGGTGGTGGAGCAGCAAATCAGTGGATGAAGAAGGACTGCAAGTTACAAGAGGGAGTAAGAATTGCAGTGACATCAGGCTCCATCAGTGTCCTGGTTTCTATCCCTGGCTGGGATAGAGCTGACTTCCCTACTAGCGGCTGGTATAGTGCTGTGTTTTGGATTTAGGATGAGAATAAGTTGATAACACACTGACGTTTTTAGTTGTTGTGAGGCAGTCAAGGCCTTTTTTGCTCCTCGTACCACCCTACCAGCGAGCAGACTGGGAACGTGCAAGAAGTTGGGAGGGGACACAGCTGGTACAGCTGATCCCAACTGACCAAAGGGATATTCCATACTATATGACATCATGCTCAGTATATAAAGCTGGGGGAAGAAGAAGGAAGGGTGGATGTTCAGAGTGATGGCGTTTGTCTTCCTAAGTAACCATTATGCATGATGGAGCCCTGCTTTCCTGGACATGGCTGAACACCTGCCTGCTGATGGGAAGCGGTGAATGAATTCTGTGTTTTGCTTTGCTTGTGTGCACGGCTTTTGCTTCACTTATTAAACGGTCTTTATCTCAACCCACAAGTTTTTGTTATTTTTCAAATTCTTCTTCCCGTCCCACTGGGGAGGAAAGAAGTGAGCAAGCGGCTGCGTGGTCCTACTTGCCAGCTGGGGTTAAACCAAGACAGTCAGACAAGAATAAAAAAATGTATGCAAATATAAACAGGATGCTGAACTTTGATACCGAAGCCTGTTCACAAGAGATCTGTCTTCAAGTTTCACACCCCCCATGCCCAGGGAGCACATGGCGGGACCAGGTACCACTCCAGTGACTTTTCCAGTCAACACAGGCAACAGAGTTCGTTCGTAACAGAGACTGCCCAGGACACTGCCTGAATGCTAACATTACTGTCCTAAAGTCAGTATATGCTATGTGTAGGTAGGTAGAATACAAATAAACAGTCACTTCTGTTAAGTTTGCCATTTTGAGTACTTTAAAAGCAGTATTCTTTTAAAGCCTAGTTGAGAAAATCCCTAGCTGCAGGCTCTCCATCTGGGATCACACGTGTTAATGATGGCAGAGGAACACATTGCTTCTTCCCTTGACTGAAACAAAAGCCATCTCATAGCAAATAGTAGCAACCAAAATAATTTCAATCACTGCTCATGAGAGTACATGGAATATTTCTCCAGGCAGCAGCAGCTTGGCATCAGCTGTGACTCCGGTGCTGATGATGTCCCTTCCTTCCCTGCTTTGTTTTTAATTTTTACCCAAATAGCCCTGCGGATGCTTGGTTGCATGTTTGCTTTCAGGATCTGCCCCAGGGATGGGGTCTGATCCTGCTTCCTCTGCTTTCAGAGCGTTCTCTCAGACTGCTACTTGTCTCATCCTCAGTTAAAAATGCATTTGGTAGTCTACATTAGCCATCAAATGTGTCTGTGGGGCCCATGCTGGGTGAAGCCCTCGTCAGCCTTCTATTAGGGAAATTATCACTGATGGCTTAGCTTGCAGCCAGAGTCCAAAACAGCAATCTGGAACAAAGTTTATGTTTATGGACAGATGGTATAATGCAGTGTGGGTAAAAGCCAAAGAAAAGCCCATGTTAACACTACAAATAACCCAGTGTGGACAGGGAAGCTTCAGTCAAAATTCTTTCACAAGGTTTTAGGTCTATTTTCCCACGTAGCAGCCCTCTGTCTTGCAGCCCTTCTGTGCCTACCACACCAGTGCAGTAAGGTATGGGGCTCAGAGGAAGGCTTGTGTTGTGGGGAGTGAAGACACCTGCAGAGCTCCTCGCATCATGGACATGTGCAAATGCCCATTGTCCAATAGGATGTTTCTGCCACAGGGAGAGGGGAACAAGGTGCCTACCTAGACTTCCATGCAAATGTAACTAAATCACTGAGGACAGGAAAAGGGACCTCTTTCTCAATGGGACATGGGGAGCAGTGACAGCAGATAATCCTAGTTTTAAGGATACTGATAAGAACTGATTGTAGGCTACATAAGTATCAAGCTGATCGTTCCCTGTGCAGCATGTTTTGTCCTTACATGGTTAGGAGGCCAAGGTCAGCCTTGTAGTGCCACAATAACAACACTGGGTTTTATGAGCTTTTGTTAAAGTACGGGTAACTTAACTGCTAGTATAGATGAAATGGATCTAATTCTCCTCTCCCTACCTAAACTCAGATAAGAAGCTGTTCTCTGGGAAAGAAACAGGATTGCATTAGTAGGTGTGAGAGCTTAAGGATCAGACTTGTAGGGCTTGGTGCCATGGGAAATTGGCTGTGGTACCACAGTGGTACAATCAGTAATAGTTGTAAACTGGTGTGTGAGCACAGACCACACTGGCATTTCAAGCACGAGGACAGACGAACAGGCTTCACACCAGGATTTCTCAATTTGCCTAGGAGAACTTCTACATTGCCATTTCGACCAGTATGTATCATTGCAATGCCGTAAGTATGCAGCATAGCTCTGTGCACGGCTTAGCATTCCAGAGCAAAACTGGCTTTGCTTCTATGCAACGAGGATGTTTCCCTGATCAATTTACACTTAAGCACGGAGAATCATGAAAAGTGGTAATAGTAGTCTTGTTCTGGCTGGTTGTAGCTAATGCCTTCTCTGCTTTTCACTTGTGGCCTGGGAGGATTGGTTTTACTACCATTGAACCATAAGGAGAAGAGAGGAAAAGTAAAGAACAGCTGGGTTTAATGAGCTGGAACAGATGTAGGTATTAAAGCAGTGTGTACACTTGTCATGCAAAGAGTACCTACATGTATATAAATGACGGGCAATTTAAATCAAGACTTCAGAGTTTACAACAGGCATTATACTCTGAGAAGGTTCAAAACTTGTTGTCTTCTTTGCCACAAACAAATCCAAACCAACTTAATTTACAGGAACTATCAATCTGTATTTTAATATGTGATGGACTTTTCATTCTGGACTATATCATGGTTTCCTTTTACAGCTGTCTGTTCCTCTTCTCTCACATTTTATGTCAGGCTATATGGGTGCTTCCAAGGCAAATTCCTAGAATGCCAGTTGAGCAATCTTTTGAAGGCTACTCCAGAGGTGATGCATCAACAGTTTTGAGTCTTTGTGTAGTACTCATGTGTAGCTGGAAAGGAAAAAGCTTAAATCCATTGAAGAGAAATGTGATAGTTTTATAATTTCAGTGAAAGCATTAAAAATAAATCATATGTTAAGAGGATCTCCATACTTCAACACCAATGCAATCTTAAGTGACAGGATCTGGTATTGGGAATACAGACTTTTCTCTGTGGGATTAAAAATGTCAATTTATATTTATGCAGATAAATTTAACTGCTTAATTTTAGTCTGAGATTAACTATTTTTCATGCTGGTAGCTTGACAGTTTCCAGTATTTAAGCAAGACTGGGATGAAATCATGATGGAAAAACTTTTAATTGGTAATTTATTCTTTAAATCAATGCTAATAGTTAGTCCTAGGGCTAGAAGTTTAATAAAAACATAATGATTATTAAAGATGGCTTAGAGGAAATTGAATGCCCCAAAAAGGTGTTGCTTTTGCAATAATGACAGTATCTGTGTTTAAAATTCAAAACAGCTTTTCCCAATTACCCGTGAAAAATTACTATTTCACTTTTATGCATTCAGTCCATAAAAGCCTTCCCCTGCCTTCAGCCAGCCACCTGGAGAAAGGCGGGCAACAAGCGCAACTAGCAACTGCCCCCAGGTCGACGAAATCACGCGTCTCCGGAAGGGATTCATCCAGCGACAATTCGGATGGTCCACTTTGTCAAGGGGCTGGTGCTTGGCAGGCATTGGTAAGGTGCCTCCTGCCAAGAGATCTTTCCAGCAGACGGTAACAGCTGGGTTATGCCCGACTTCGGAAACGTACAGAAGGAGCCTTTATGAAGGGCCCATTGTGTGATCCCAGTGGCTTTTTCTTGCGAGTGGGCTTTTGTTATCCAGGGGCATAATTTCCTCAGGCTGTTGGGGAGGACACGCGTTGAGGGCTCTGCAGAATATTGGTCCGTGTCCTGCATTACAGAGAATTTCCAGTGACTCGAATGGAATCTGACCTTTGAGAATGTGAAATATACGCCTTAAAGTAACAGAGGTCTCTTCTTACTGCTGATGTTGAAAATACGTGCGGTACTGGATATTTTTAATTACTCTTAATTATTCAGACACTGTGAGGCTATTTAAGGAAAAGCAGAAGAGTGCCTTGACTCTCTGTGGTAGCCTTCTTATTAATGGGTGGACCTGTGCCACGCAATGCTCCATACAACAGATGACTATGTAAATTACTTATCTCACTCCATATGTGTATTATAAATGATCAGTTTATGTTAAAATCATACAAAAATATGTGTTTTGATTAGGTGTATCAATAAATCATGTTTCGTTGTTTCGCTTTTCTAGCAATAGTCTCATTTTACTCTTATTATGCTGTCAAATCGTTCTTTGAGGCTGCTCCGGAGTAACAAGGAGCTTAATTAGCAGGCCTGTAATGGCTCAGCAAGCTGTATTTTCAAATCCTGGTTGACATCCAATACTCGAGAACCCAAATTTCATTCAAAGAATTTTCTCCTGACTGCCCCTCTAGCACATGTCAGAGCTGTAACACATGCCAGTTTCTGCACAGTTAAAAAAATGCCAGTAAAAGGAGTTGACTGCAACTTTTCACCTTTATTCAGATATAATTACTACACACTAAATCATGGTTGATCGAAGCAGATAAGGAAGGGGACGGTTCTGGAGGCACAGAGATTTGAGGTATCTCATGTTAACATCAACATAGGGAGTGCCTGGCCTGTGGTCAGATCCTGAATTTTTCATAGAATCATAGAATCATAGAATTGTTGAGGTTGGAAGGGACCTTTAAGATCATCGAGTCCAACCTTTAGCCTACCCTGACAAGAGCCACTTCTAAACCATGTCCCTCAGTGCCCCATCTACCCTTTTTTTAAACACCTCCAGAGATGGTGAATCCACCACCTCCCTGGGCAGCCTATTCCAATGTTTAATAACCCTTTCAGTGAAAAAATGTCTCCTAATATCTAATCTAAACCTCCCCTGACGTAACTTGAACCCGTTTCCCCTCGTCCTATCGCTTGTCACCAGGGAGAAGAGGTCAGCCCCCATCTCTCTACAACCTCCTTTCAGGTAGTTGTAGAGGGTGATGAGGTCTCCCCTCAGCCTCCTCTTCTCCAGGCTAAACAACCCCAGCTCCCTCAGTCGTTCTTCATAAGGTTTGTCCTCCAGACCCCTCACCAGCTTTGTAGCCCTTCTCTGGACACGCTCCAACACCTCAATGTCCCTCTTGTAGCGAGGGGCCCAAAACTGAACGCAGTACTCGAGGTGGGGCCTCACCAGTGCCGAGTACAGGGGGATGATCACTTCCCTAGTCCGGCTCACCACACTATTCCTGATACAGGCTAGGATGCTGTTGGCCTTCTTGGCCACCTGGGCACACTGCTGGCTCATAGTCAGCCGGCTGTCAACCAACACTCCCAAGTCCTTTTCTGTCGAGCTGCTTTCAAGCCATTCTGCCCCAATCCTGTAGCGCTGCATGGGGTTGTTGTGACGCAAGTGCAGGACCCGGCACTTGGCCTTGTTGAACCTCATACCATTGGTCTCAGCCCATCGGTCCAGCCTGTCCAGATCCCTCTGCAGAGCCAACCTACCCTCAAGCAGATCAACACGCCCGCCCAGTTTAGTGTCATCTGCGAACTTACTGAGGGTGCATTCAATCCCTTCATCCAGATCATTGATAAAGATATTAAAGAGAACCGGCCCCAGCACCGAGCCCTGGCAGTTTTGGTGCTTACATACAAGGGCCAAAATGCAGTCCTTGTCAGGTGATGTTTTTAACTTGCTTTCATTTAGAAATGAGGTTCTGGTGCTCCTATTGTCTTCCTGAGGGGTCTGTCTGCCTGTAATCTTTTTATTTTGCATACAGTGTCCAGTTGGAAGCACACTTGACAGAAAATTATTTAAATTCACATGAGTTGCATGGAGATAAGCAGCTGGATGGAAGGTACAAACTGTTCTTAGCCTTACTATGGGAATGACTTGAACATGAAGAGTGTAACTATATTGCTAATTTAGAGAGCTCACACAAAGGGGAGGCTTTACGCCTCCCTCAAGTGTAGAAAATCCTTGGACAGGTATTTTTATATCTTCTTAAACATGAGGGAATCCCTTGGAAATTAATACCGTTAGTCCTGCTGCTCTAAGAACTACTTGCTTAGATGTGTCTAACACAAAAAAATCCACCAGTCCAACATTTCAGCGACCAAGACAAATTCTCTGTATTGCTTGGTTGCTTGTGCTGATGCCCAGGAAAGACCAGGCAAAGGTCTGTCTCCAAAACCAAGACCTCCAAGTGTCAACGTGAGACCCGATTGTCACCGTTCAGGTCAAGAACAATATTGTTACATCTCACAGATGGACATGTTACATCTCACAGATGGACACAGCTTTTCTTCATCAGTAAGCGTCTTGCTAAAAACCTCAAATCAAAATCCAAAATGCGTTAGGTAACTAGAGGGAAAAGATAGGTGCAGATTTTGCTGTAGTCTATACTACCGTAAATCAGGAGGAACTCCTTTCACACGCAGCAGGATTAAACTTAATTTACAGCAGTGTAACAAAAAGGACATGGCCTTGGGGTCCTGAGGTGCCCAGTCCCAGTGATTTATTTACTTGTGGGCATTTTCTTCAGATAATTGCACAACAGATTGGTTGTGGCTGCGCAGAGGAATAACATAATCATCTTTATCACTGTTCCACTAATACTAACATCTGCCAATTAGTGCTTTGTTCCTGTCCAGATCCCAAGTAGACTCTGCCCAGTACAGCCCCACCATGGTCCCAGCAGCTCCCAAATTCAGCTGTGTCCATGCAGCCCTGCCAGGCAGCTCCCACACCAGAAGATATTATGCCATTGCTGAAAGCCTGGCTCAAGCACTGCAGCCCTCCTAATCACACTTTTGAGTTGTTTTTATCTCTGGTTGTTTACATCTCCCTGCGTGTTGTCTTTGGCTATGTCCAGAAGAAAATATAAGGAAACCACAAATATTGAGGGATCCTTCTTGTGCACTCTTTAATTCCAGGAATCAGGGGTTTAGGGACCTGAGCTGGAGTGGAGCTGCTGTACTTAACAGTGCCTGATAAACCTATTCTTCATGATTTTTTTCTAATCCCATTTTTAAGCCATTTATACTTTTAAGCCTGCTTTTATGTTTTCTTCCTGTGAAACTTTGAAAAAAAGCCCTAACAATATCCATCTGGCTGGCAGAGAGGTTCGGAGAGTACATTTCAAAGCTGTTGGGACAAGCGTGTATGTAATTGAAAATTTGCATTCATATCTCATCACCCAGCCAGGGAATACCTGAGGACAAACCTGATCAATTACAACAAAATCTTATCACTCAAATTTCAACAGTCCAGCACTAAAGTCCTTGTCACATAAATTTAAGGAAATGTGAACACTCTGTGAACAGAAAATAGCCGATTACATTCTGACAAAGTCACTTGGGTTTCTTTAGACACTTTCCACCCAAATATTGATGAATCTGTTAAAGTTTTTCTTATGGGAGCTGGAAAGATTAAAACCATGTGTTTTTACCTTTGTCTACAGAAACTTCTCCTTCCAGTCCCTCCAGGCAGTACCAGTACACCACTGCTGTCACTCTGATTTTAAATACTGACAAGGAAGCAATATAAACTATTCCTGTTCTCCGTGTCCCTTGCAGCACAGTTTTCTATTTCATATAATCTAAGGTCTTCCAGATTTGTTTCAATGTTTCACCTTTACCTTTATGTTGAGCCTAGCAGCCTGTTAGTGTACAGGAAATGATAAATTACATTAGTTTCAAGTGGAGAACATCTTTCTTTGTTTCCTGGGGGAAAGCAAAGCTGATATTATTTCCCTCTCTGTGTGAAGCTGCTGTGTGCTGCTTCCAAATGGCTGAAGTGGCCACTGGAGTGATCCACATTTAACTAGCCTGGGACTCTAATTATCTAAGGAACATTCATATGAGCATATTAAAGGAAAAAAAGAAATATTCCCAGGTGATTATTATTATTATTATTATTATGCCCTGTGCAGTGGAAAAAACATACTGTTTCCACCTACAGTGCTTCATCAAATTATCTGATTGTATAGCTAAATCCAAAAAGCACAAAAGCCCTTTGTTATAACACCAGCAAAAACCTAATTGGTGACGGAAGAAGGCTGTGAGATGTGAGGCTGCAAATGTGGACATACATTTTAGGATGGGAGTTGCTCCGCTCTGGGTGAGAGCTGCCACGCCAGGGCAGGGCGGCATTTCCCAGGCACATCAGAACCTTTCTGTACCTTTGACCCAAGATGATGGCTTCTCGTGGTGCCAACCAACAACACTGAGATCTTGTTGTAAGGAGTCCAACCATACTTCTCTCTGTGCTCCTCAGGTCTGTTCATTACTACCACTGCAATTAAGCTATATCGAATCCATTGTGTTGTTAGACCTGAAATACCAAAGGAGTCCATCTGAAGTGTTCTTCTTATGATGGGGTAGTTAACTCCTATTAGGAGTTGTTGACCCTAATCAGGGTCAGCAAGCCCATCAGGAGATGTTGAATCCATGCCATGATTTCTTCTTACCTAACACCCATGTTGTTTCTTCATGTATCCCAATTAATGTTTTTTGATGCCACATAACAATGAAACATCATGAAGTTCTCTGAAAAATTCTGAACTGCTGTGAATTGAAATACTTATAGCTTTTACTCAGCAGATCAAAACCATACCTGGTACAGTACAGCCCTGTAGTAACTCTTTTGGCACGTCACTTCTTCTGAAGAGGAATCTTTAGCTTGGGGTTTTCTTGCAGGTGAAGCCCGCTCTGCTCCAGAGCTCCACAAAACTCTTACCAAGCAAGTTGTTTGTACATAGCAATGGCCAGACTGGCCAAACTGGTCTGCTTCATGGGGAAAACAGAAGAAAAAAAGCAAAACAAAAAACCCCAAACAAAACAAGTTAAAGATAGGTTCAAGTTGCTTGGGAGCTGGAGAGATCTTCCTTTCTCATAACAATGCATGAGATTCAACCAGGCAGGCAAGAAGGAACTAATAGATTTTATATCTAACTGGGAAGGTATCGAAGGCAAGCTGCAAACAGGTAAATTGTTGACACTGTTGACAGCATGGTCAGCCATTACGACTAGCATCTAGCTACCATCTAGCAGCTACGTTCTAGCAACACAGTTAGGTTGACTTGTCAATGACTGTCTTCACTAAAATCTAACTCACAGGCTGATGTCATTTGTTTACTTTCTGCTTGTTAAATCGGGGCAGGAAGAGGAAAATCACATTCCCAGAAAATCCTCCAGGTCTAGCTGCATTCCTCGCTTGAAATTATTTTATCACTGACCTTTCCTTCTCACATATAAGAGAATATTCTACAAGCAAACTATCGGTTCTTTTCTGGCTTTACATAACAAAAATCACATTAATACATATTCCGTCCCCCTTTATTATTATTATTGGGTATGCTGATCTCTACTCATGAACCAACTGCACACTCCAAAGAGAGATTGAGAAATACACAAAAATTTCAAAATATTCTTTCATTTCCTCTTTTGTAGATCTTGGCAGATAGACTGTTAATGAAACTGAATTCTGTTTGCTTTCTGAATACCAGAATCTTATGTTGTAAAAACCTTACTGAAGAGAGCTATGATTTTTGTGAGATCAGTCCAAATTTATTCCCACCTCCAATGAATTAAATTACAATATTTGCTATGCTTACAGAATCCAGTAAGTGCAATTCTTAAGACATCCTTTGGAGGTACTTTGGGTTATCCAAGTCATCTACACAGACTGATAGATATGACATAGGACTTATGGGAAGAGATGCACCTTCCCATAAGGCTGGTGGCTGGAGGCCAGGCAGGATGCACCTCCTGTCTAAAATAACAGTAAGCACCCATGTATAGACAGCTGAATTCTATCCAGGTGGGGAGGAGCACTCTACCACTTTTTTTTTCTCCTGGATCCTTTCAAATCTCCACATGAGTTCAGCAGAAGGAGAGATGACCCCATCCTTAAAAATGAAAGGCAGAGTGGGGGATGTCATTGTGGCCAGCAAGAGTTTTCTCCTGCCATCATTCTTCATCTTCCCACAAAGAAATCCAAAGCCAGCAGTCTAGTCAAGAATGTTTCCAGGCTGCCTGTGGCTGTGAAGAACAGGGAAGTTAGGAGGGAGTAGGGAAGTCCTGCATCCTGTCAACACACAGCTTGCCACACCTGTAAGGCATAGAAAACTCTAGACTTCTAGAGATCGATGTTCCCCCAAAGCAAAACAGCCAGCACCCAGTAGAAGAAGCAAGAAATACAGCAAAGAAAAAAAAAAAAGTGGGGTGCCTTTTACCTTACATTTGCTTATTTTCATCACACATGTTTAGGACACTAGGAAAAGAAATCAGAGTAGCACGTCTTACAAACAGGATGATAATGCAGAAAAAACCAGAGAGACTTGTATGGATGGGACCAATTAGGCAATCTATACCTGCCAGGAAAGGAATAGCCTCACAACAGCGATGATTGCAATAAAAGCACACAAAAGACTGATTCTTTCTTCTTCAAATGCAAATAAGACTCGGAGCACATTGTGGCATGTAGCACACATGTCAGGGAAATGAAAGGCATCTGATATTTGCTTAGCTTCCAACAAGAGGGTAGCATTTTGGCACAGCCTAAGTGGCATAGAAAAGCAGGTGTGAGGTATGAATTTCACATTACCTGCTTCTATTGCCAACATTACAAGCTCTGTTACTTTAGTTGGAATCTCACATTTAGAGGGACGAAATATTACATTGTGAAACATCCAAGAGAAGAATTGCACAAGCTCTGGTTGTTCAGCTGTGCACCAGTTTGAGAAAATGCTTTCTGAGAAAATACATTAAAGGAAATATGATATGACTTGTCTAGCTGCAAAATACAAGTGAGCTCCACATAGTGTTGGCCCTATTAGACACAGTCATCATTTCTTTGGCACTCAGCATTTTTTAAGGAGTTCATGCTGAACTGGTAATAGTTAGAAGGCTATTCTGGTATTAAAGAGGTTTTATGTAGTTATATTCAGAAATCCCAACAAGAATTTTGACCCAACGTCACCCGGATAAATTTAATGGCAAAACCATTGGCTCTAACTGAGCACAGGTCTTGTAGTTGACCAGTGCCGTCCCAGAGATAAGCACAGAGACAGGTTAACATGCCTAAACATGTTTGATATGCAGGGAATGTTTTGGATTAATCTCCCCTCCATTATTTGCACAGAAAACCCACTCCCTGAGCCCAGGGAAGCAGATGGAGAATGGACCCAAATGCACTTGCTGAACAAAGTGGTGACCCTATGAAGCCAGCTCCCATGGACTCTAAGAGGGTCACCCAGGGCTTCACCGCCCCGTTGACCACCTCAGGCAGGGCAGCATTTTGTCGCAGAACACCACTGGTTTCAGTGGAAGTATCCCAGCGTAAGCCTGGATCCCCGTTGCAATGAACTAATAGCAACGGAAAGCATCAGATCCTTCTGCACAAACTCTGCTGCAGTGTACAGGCAGGAGCCCAGGGCTACCTAATGCATTTCCAAGGCACCGTCAGCCTGATGTATTTCCAGGTTTGTTGTGGTTACTTATCTTTCATTGTTAAACTGATGAAAATCATAGAACACGATATTGGCTTATTATTTTGGGGGGCTTTTTTGGTTCCTACCCTATCATTATTGGTTACGTGACTTCAGCAGTTTCTAGATCACTACTCGAGAATTAAGTTGGAAGTTATCTCTTGTTTCTCTCTTCTGCACCAGTATTAAATTTTACCATTAATTGTCAGTTTTCAAGCCACTTACTTCTTCGTTTTGATTCTCTGATTGATACAGTACTTAAAGGCTTTAAGGCATACTTATTTAACTGAGACATCTCTTTACTGAATGTTACCTGGAATAAAATGTCTTTTTCAGTTCACTGCATCAAGTGTTTCTCTGGAACGGTTGCCAGAAAAATAAAGCACAAGACTTTTCAGCCAAGGTTTCAAGCACTGGTGGACCAGTGCTGCTCGGATCACATCAGGCTCCTAAAGGGGCAGAGAAATCCATTTAATGTATTGATACCAACCAAAGGGATTGGTATCATTTTTGTATTTCATCTAGATATTACGTATTTTCACGCATACTCTTGTGCTGTGTGAATCCTATGGAAAAGTGCATATATGAAAGCAGACTAAGACTGTTTCATGTTTGACTGGAAAAGTTTCATAAATACCTAAAATGTTGTCCTTTCCATGGCACTTCTCTTTATATAGCTTCCTGATTTTTGCTCCAAGAACTCGATCATTCTCAAGTAACGTGGAGCCAGTTATGCATGCATTTAAACCTGGTGTTGACAGAAAGAGCATTTTTGTGCAAGAGCGTGCAGTATTGCTCAAAATTTAGCAGTCTTAGTGAAGTCATTGGTGGCTTCAGCAAATTTCTGATGAGGATCAGAATCCTGATCAGCCATTTCTCTTTGTAAAAGGAAATTTTAGCAACACAGAGAATGGAGAATGGTTTAGACTTGTACTTCTTTGAGCACAGCTTCTTTCCGGCCCCATCTGTCTTTGTGAGACTCCTCGCAAGCACAGTTCCCTCCTTTGACTTGCCCTCCCCACATTCCTAGGAGGAGAAGGCAGCAGCCTAATTTCTTCAGATGGAGCAAATGATAAATGTTTGCAGTTACTAGCTGCAAGGACTGACAGCAAATTTGGAAGCTGCTGGCTGCTGTTAGATGGTGGGTGGTAGTTTTGGGGCTCTTTAGCCACCTGCAGCTCTCAAGCTGTTCAAGTGCAATTTGTTATGCTGGGGCTGCATCTGGGAGCAGAGGGAGGCTGTGCTGACAGGGGGCCGACGGGTTAATATGAATATCTAGCAGCAGGAGATCCAGGAGAGACTGCTGAAGCCGGCACTGCTGGCTTGCAAAGGAGCAATGGGATGCCCAGGAACCTACTGTTGTTTCATGCCCACGATCCCTTGACACTTCGGAGTACTGTAGGGTTAGGAAGCTGGGTTGCTGTTCCTTCACTTGTATTTTTATTTTATGACCCCGTTTCAGCCTCTTGGAGGTGCTCTAAGAGGACAAAAGAGGATGAGTCATAACCCAGTTTCCAGAAACCTTAGCAACACGACACAGTCGAAAACATAGGTATGATAAGAACAGTGGGAAAAAAAAAACCAACAGCTATGATATTCCTAAAGATAATTGGTCTTTACTGAGGAATTGTACCATTAAAGAGTAAAAGATTGCATTATTGACACAAGCACAGTGAAAAATATGGTAGAAAACCAATATCTGAAAGCAATGTAAGTAATTTCCCCAGAACCTGATCTTCTAGAAGAACGATTTTACTCATCAAGCTATTTCAGTGATCTATAAAGAGATGAGAATACTTTTGCAGTAGATAAGGAAGGTGTATAACATAAAGCAAAAATCCCCTAGTAAGTCCTGTGACATACTTGAGTACACTCCCCAGGGGCACAAAACATATGGGTGAGACAACACCGACATTAAAGGTCAGAAATTGCAAACACAAATCACAAGAGGGAATAAAGAAGCCTCCCCTCGTGAAGCACTTTAATGAGATGAAACTTCCTGTCACATCTTTAGAGTTTATAGGTATTGACTGTGTCCCAAAAGCCGCAGGAGAGGGGGAGGCAGGAGAAGCTTATTAAGGCAGCGAGAAGCACGGAGGATTTAAACCTTAAGGTTTAAATAGTGTGCATCACTACCAAACAGCACAAATCAATAACTGAAATAGATTATATATATTTGTATAAGGCTGGGAGGAGAAATCTGTTCCTCTGAGCTGATTACCTCTGCTTGATTATGGACAGTTAGGTGAAAGCCCCACAAAAGGCAGAGCAGGGCTGTAAGCTACTGTGGGCAGCGCAGGGTAAGGCGGCAGAAGCCTTGGCTCATCTCAGCAATTCCACGGGAGCTGTCTGCTGTCGTAAACGTATTTGGTGAGATGCCACAGGCAGTTTGCCTCTTTGCCATGTGCTGCTGCCTTTCTCACACGGCGTGCTCCTTTCTGCGCAGTCACAGCAAGAGCATCACTCTTATTACTTTGGACAACGGAGTGTCTGCAGAGACAAACCTGTTTCGTGCATGTAGCATGGGAGTGGGCTATGAACCGTCAGGCATCACCTTAATTCTAGTAGTGCCAATAAACCCAGCTACCACCGTACAAGGGATACACATGCAGGGACAGCATGTATCCCCCAAACCTCCCATTGTTACTATACCTGGAGCCAACGGTACTGATGCATTTTGCAAGAAAAAGCCTCTTTGGAAAATGCTGTTTTACTGTTTCTTTGGTGATATGGACTTGTTGAGAGGGACGGACGGACACTACAGTAGACAGTAAATGAATGTATACACCCTCATTGCAGGCATGATGGAGATGGAGTAAATGCGTCTAAGTTTGCAATTTCTCTACCTTCATTTTAAAGTGGTTATCCCTTGAATATTACCTTGAATCTCTGTCGAGCTATTTTAGTATGGGAATACCTGTTCGCAAGTGTTTGGTTTTCACTAAGTTTCTCAAGGAGGCTCCGAGTAGCAGAGATGAATTTACTTGCTGCTAGAAATGATCTTTGGAAAATAAATTATAATTCTTAATCTATTACATTGCTAATTCATTTAAAAGTGGGGAAAGAGCATAAAAATAAATGTATTGCAAATATTTCTAGTTTTATAGTGTTGATTCATCTGGTTAACTTCTATCAATCAACACTAGGGAGGGAAATGTGACTGACCCAAGTGAAATTTGATCAAGCAATTTCAATATGTGAACAAAAGCATTACATGCACAAAACTAAACACAAGTGTTTGAAATCTCTAACTCACACATTCTCTGTTCAATATGTATATACTTCATGCAAAAAAGTGAATAAAGGTAAGGATTGAACTGGTTATCCCAGGGCCCTGAGATGTTTAATTTAGATAATGTAGTTAAAGAGGGATGAAATGTGGATATGCTGTCAGTTATTCAAGACCAAGCACAAATTGCCATGATTTCTTCTGGTTTGAGTGATACAGACAAGAATCTTTGATATTTTTAAAACATTAAGACACCCTGTCTGGAAAATCTGACCGTTTGGAACTAGCCTAGTAACCAACGCTCTGCTATCTCATGTCATCGGCGCTGAACAGTGACCACTTACACCGTGGTGATTAATCTTTATTGGTCTATGGATCCTCACAATTTTCAAGTGGACATTGAGGCTTCTTGATCCTGACTGGAAGCCTACCAACCGTAAGAACTGTATTTTTCAAATATTCCTTCATGAACCCGCTACAAATAGTGCACAGATGACTAAGAGTCCACAGGTTGAAAACCACTACTTTAAGAAATTATACTTGCTTCATTACAGTATTAACAGGCAATATACGCTTACATAAAATTCACCAGTTTTGCTATTTATATGGCATTCCATATTCCTAATTTCATCTGTGTAACATAATTTCCCTGGGAATACCTATCTAAATTGTTATCTGCTGCCTATTGTTTATGCAATGTACCTTCCGTATGTACAACAACTCCTGCATTATCTTATTTGTTCTCTTCTATCTTCTGACACGCTTACTTCAATTAGTACGGAATAATGTAATTATTACACTATTATTGTAATCACACAAGGAGATACCTGACAAATACTTCAGAATGGCTCAGATCTTTATTCTACTAATTGCTGCAGTACGTCTGCGTATATCATTGACTGCATTGCATCTGGAATTCTTGTGTGAAACCAACTGAATCATACTCTTCCTGAGCTATGCAGGTTTTTTAACCAAACATACGTCTGTTATTCCAACATAATGTCAGACCAACAGATTCATGATCCAGTTGCTAGGGTTTTTCACATGGGTTTTTTTCCATAACTGAGCATAGGACTGCAACTTTAACTATTCTATGATTCTGTGTTGTGGCATATTTAAATTTCCAATAGAGGATATCTTTATCACGGCCTCTCAGCAATGCAAACTACCTTTATATTGTAATTACAACACTAAATTTCGTAGCGTGTCACTGCTGTCGACATGTTTTCGAGTTTAAAGAAATATGGTCTTCTAGTCACATAGGTGGTAAGAATTCTTTACAGTGACTCTCTTGAGGAGATACCTTTTACTTATGTTAATAAATAGATAAAATGAAATGAAACTAGTTACAGAAAATGGTTAGATAAAAATACCCTGTTTTGACATCTACTTCCTTTATGTCTGCTGAAGAGAAACTCTACGTTTCAGCTTTTGTCTGTGTTAAGTAGGTATTCTATGCCTTACGTGTATGTAATGTCTAGATACCTTCTTGAAGACTATAAAAATAGAAGTTAAAACTGGTGCATAAATAAGCTTGTAGAATATCAAGTAAAAGTTCTTGCCATGAAAAGAATTAAAGTGTATAGAGAGACTATATTGACTGGTCACCTCGTTCAATTGCGCAATATTATCACAGTGTGCTGACAATACTAATAACTTAAGGCATTAATCTATAGGGATGGCTATTCTTAGCAGAAGACAGTGAAAACAAACTGCTTTGCTTACAATATTCACAACACCAAAGCATGCCCTTAGCAGAGTGGTACAAATGTCAATATGCTGCTGAGCTCCTCAGAATCTATAACAAGTTATTCGAAGCACAGAGAAACCTTCAGGAAGTCTTTGAACATGTAGTTAAAATTCCAGTGTAACTCCTTTCTCCAAAGTCTGCACTTCTGGAAACCGGTTCCCTCTTAAATTATGATAATGTCTCTGTTAGAGTTAGGTCTGTCAAATGGGCACATACCCATGGATCACTGTGTGCAAGGACCTTTAAAGTAAAAATATACACATTTAATCTACCTGGAGTTTCAAGCATGGATTCCAGACCTCAAGGACTCAAGTGCTAACCTTGGGTGGTTGTCATGCGTTTCAGCTCCTCTTTGTGCCTTGTGCTGTTATGATAACGAACTTTCTTTGCTGGGAGCAACTGCATATTTTAAATCCACATAAAAATCCAAATGACAGCTGTATTTATCCAATATAGTATTTATTAGACAGGAAAGACAAATAGATGAAGTAAAGCTTTTGCTCTATTTCATATGAAGGCGTAGCTTGAAAAACTTCCGTATTTTCCTCAAGAAATTAGGTTACAAAAGTCAGGAACTGGCACAGTATGTTCTCAGCCAGTTAAATGCTGCATATTATTTTAGCAAACACTTCTGCTGGCAATTGCTAACCTCAGGCAATAGAAATACATGTTTGCAGAGGAGGAAAGAGCAACTAGGGAATCTGTTTATTCGCTCACATAAAAGCTTTTCTTAACCGATACACAGAGTTACTATTTCAGAATGAATTATAAACTAGAGCACCTTTGCCAGTTGAGTTTAGTTTTATTTCTGAAAATCATATTAACAGCACACAACTATTAGTTGGTTTATAAATTATAGGCAAAATTAGTAGTACTGTTAGTATAAAACTATGTTTGACTTCTACAATTTTCAGAGAATAAAGGACCTTTATGAGCTCTTCTCTTTGGGGAAACATTTTTGAAATTCAGTAACTGACATATGGTGTAAGAATATTCAGTTCAAAGGAAGACACAAAACCAGAGAGAAACACAGACTGGTTTATGTCTTTATGACTATAAGCAGTGTTCCGCCAGTATGGCAGGAATTCAACTCAACATGTCCTTCAGTGGGGCACGAGTATTTTATAATGACTTCCTACAAGTCCTTTGTGATCTTGACCGTCTCCGTCCATTGCTCTTATGAAGATATGTTCCATGATACTGCCCTTGTCAGAGTGTTTTTCTGTTTCCAGAAATAATTTGTTTCTCCTGTCAGGCCCAGCACACCATCTTTTTCAAAGAGCCTCTTCTGGGTGGCCATCTGGAAGCATCACCTCAGTGCAAAATAGGCTGGCTGCTGGGCTTGTGTTGGCTCACTTCTCCTCGGTACGGGCTACTGCCCTGAAGGCAGCATTACATTTTATTCCTGCACTGCTCAGCATTATAACTAGATGTGCAGACATGACATTTTGATTGCTAAATTCTGGGCCTATTGACATTTGTGACAAGACTCAGAGAAAGACCCAGGAAAAAAGGATAAAGATGCAGAGGAAAGAATCAGCTGATGACAAGCAGAGATAACGATCCAAGTCTTCAGAACCATGTAAGTGCATGGAGGTGTAATACCGTACCTGAAATGCAGTGTTGAGAAACCTCTCTCATGCAGTGTTTTGGAAAAAGAATCTGAAAGACCACCAGATTTTAAAGGAAGAAATGAACTGAAGGGCAATCAAAAGCCAGACCCAAGGTACTAAAAGCAGGCACGCCCAAAATATTGAGAAATCAGATTTCAAAGGGTTCTGAAATGTGGGCATTTCTATAGTCAGAAAACATTACAGAAAATGAAACCAATATGAAAGAAACAGGGGGGAAAGCGGAAGAATCCTCCCTGGATCTAAGAGATGCTGGGATGATCAATGAGAAAAGAGGAAAATTGGCTTACTATAATTAATATTATAGCATTTTTCTGCCTGTCTTCATAATTACAGCGTAAAACATGGCTGCAGTTTTTCCTCGCCATGTATGGTGCTTAGATATAAATCATCTATGGGATCGTGGCTACATTTCAGTGAAACTAATGACATGAAAGTCTGTAGACTTGGGATAAGGCAGTATTTATACTAAAAAAATCCACCTGGTGAAAGAATACTAAAATTGTTTCTATTATAATAATATAACTTTCATGCCTCTTCATGTTGCTGTGCTTTAGGCATGTGCATGATTATCACTAGATATAAGAATCATGAATCATTCAGTTTCCCAAGGACGCCCCCAGAGACGCAGACATTTAAGAGTCCACAGATTACTCGCTGGAGCTGGAGAGACTCATTCAAGGTCTTTCATGGATAAATTATCAGCTTTCCTGAAATGGCATTTAAATATTGTGCTTGGACAGTTGGAGTTACTTTGGTATAAATTGAGGGTAGTCCAACATAATGGGGTTAAGCACCACCTGGGTTTAAAGGCATACGAAGAAATGTTTGGGGTTTTTTAAATAGCTGCATCACTTTTTAAATAGCTACTGTGTTGGCTATTTACCTAATTTAGTAAGTGTAAAAGTTAGCACTCTCACCAGAATTATCATCAGCTAAAACTATTGCATCTAGAGGAAGTGTTGAGAAAGAGTTGGTCATCAACACGTAGGGTAGCATCCAACGATGGGATATCCCTACTCATAGGAAATGAATCCCTTGGTTTCATTTCACAGACACAGTTTACTCTTTGAGGAGAGGATGAGAGGGAAAGAACACAGAGCCTTTCAGTTACCACATTCTTTCAACAGTTACCTGTTCTTTCATGTTACTGCAAATCTGTCATACTTAAAAAAATTAAAAATTAGTTTGAAAAAGCAGAGATGTTTTTTGATTATTCCAAACAGATGGCTGAAGGGGAAACAAGCAATTTTTACTGCTGACCAATCTAAGTGTGGAAAGGAGTAAACAAAATTTTCTCTTCATTTAGTTGTGCAACGTAAGCTAAACATGATACATGAAATTAGTATCAAAATACAGTAAGAGCAAATATAAAACTATTTTTGTCATGCTTATTTTGAAGTCAGTAAGTGCCATCACACCAACAGTGTGGAGAATGGAGCCCTTAGAAAAATCAGTGATCATTCTTTCTTCCCTAGTCCTTTGCTGATGTTACTCCTTCAGTGCTGCCATAGAAGCTGATGGAACAGATTTTAAATGGAATACATCAAGCTCTTTGTGCTACAAGGCAGAAAGATACGTTGACATTTTCTAAGTTTCTTTTGCCTTCTAAACGTAAAATACTCTATGTACCTGGTCCTGTATCTGATACTATTAAGCAGGAAAAATTCCTATTTATATCAGCCATTTGTTGGTTACAGTGGAGTCTTTCAAAAGATACCTCACAGAAATGTGGGGTTTTTTCCATAACAGAGACACTGTGATATTAATAATAATAAAAGAATAAAATCTTTAAACATTAAAACTATATTGACACCGCTGCATTTAGTTTTGCTAATTAATTTATCTTGGCTAAACCTCAATGAAGAGGGTGATTTTTCTCAATGACTACGTGTTGTTTTTTTTTTTTTTAAAAAAGAGGACTTCCAACAAAGATAAGCTTCTAAAAATAGGTTGCCCGTTACGAGCGATGCTAGACATTTAATGCAGTTCTTGCCGATCAGAATGGGTCTGTGCTGGGTATCCCACCGGCCTTCACAAGGTGCGTTCAAATGCCATTGCTACCGAGCTTATTCCACCCGCCCTGTCCCCAGCCCTCCCCGGGACCTCGGTGCGGCGGAGCAGGAGGAAGCCGTGGGAGGCTGCCGCGCCGTTTCAGGGAGGTTTCTGCCACCTGGTGGAAAATGCAGAGAACACACGGCCGACACCAACCCCAACCAGCACCCCCAAACCTTCTGTCTGCAGGCCGGGTGTGCAGCTGCTGCGCCTGACCCGTCGGCAATAAACGGATTCGCTCCCAGCCTCTTACCGGTCTCTCTTCTGCTTGATACATGGCAAAATATTCCCTCTAATTTATCCGCAGTATTGGCTACTCGGCTGTCAGGAAAAGTTTTTACGCTGAAAGGGTTATTAAGCACGGGAACGGGCTGCCCAGGGAAGTGGTTGGGTCACCATCCCTGGAGATATTTAAAAGACAGGTAGACGTAGTGCTTGGAGATATGGTTTGGTGATGGTTTTTATCCGAGTCAGGTTGATGGTCGGACTTGATGATCTGAAAGGTCCCTTCCAACCTAGGCAGCTCTATGATTAATATCCTTGTCTATTTGATTGTATTAAATAAACCGCTTCTGGAAGACATCAAAAGCTGTCACATCATAGGGGTAGATTTAACCTAAAGAAAACAATCCCAACCTGGCTTCCTCAGTGCATGGATACTATATGCTGTAGCTTCCCATAAGCGTTACCTCAGGCCCTCTCCCTCCCACACCCAAGTCTTCACAGCACAGAGGCCTGCGACTTCTGCTGCGGAGCCCAGAGGAGGTCCTTTATGTCAGTTTTATGTAAAAACTGTGACTTTTATTTCCCTCTAACTGTACCTACAGTGTTATACTGCCCGAGGAGGAGCCGGGACATGTGGGTCGGTTGGTTCCTCTCCCTCCACAGCCAGGAATGAGCCCGGCCCCGAGCGCCTCAGGGTGTTACGCCAGGCCTGCGGGGCAGGCGGCTGCCATCCCCCCAGGCTGCCCTGCCCGTCGGCAGAAGGCAGGTGGCAGGGCTGCCATGAGGGGAGGCCCTCGTACTGAGAGACCTGGGGTTGTTCAGCCTGGAGAAGAGAAGACTCTGGGGAC
Organism: Chroicocephalus ridibundus; assembly: GCF_963924245.1. Taxonomy (NCBI): domain Eukaryota; kingdom Metazoa; phylum Chordata; class Aves; order Charadriiformes; family Laridae; genus Chroicocephalus; species Chroicocephalus ridibundus. The sequence goes on from NC_086285.1 coordinate 138,052,641, forward strand.
ACCTTACAGCAGCCTTTCAGTACCTGAAGGGGGCCTACAGGAAAGCTGGGGAGGGGCTGTTTGCAAGGGCATGTAGCCATAGGTCGAGGGGGAATGGTTTTAAACTAGAGCAGGGTAGATTTAGATTAGACATTAGGAAGAAGTTCTTTACAATGAGGGTGGTGAAACACTGGAACAGGTTGCCCAGAGAGGTGGTGGAGGCCCCATCCCTGAAGACATTCAAGGCCAGGCTTGATGGGGCTCTGAGTAGGGGGGTTGGACTAGATGACCTTTAGAAGTCCCTTCCAACCTAACACATTTTATGACTCTATGCTGCGGGAGGCCGCCGCGGACTACATTTCCCAGCCGCCTGCGGGGCGGACGGCGCCCGCCCGCCTCCATTTCCCGCCTCCGCTGAGAGGGCTGCTGGGAGCTGTAGTAGGCGGCGGAAAGAAGATGGCGTCCAAGATCCGTGTGGTGCTGCGGCCCGTGAAGAGTATCGCGGTCCGCTTCTGCCCCTTCGAGTCCAACGTGGAGAGCACAAGGTGAGGGGGCTGCGGGGGCAGGCCAGCCCCGGCCCCGGCCCCGCGGCGGCCGCCTGGGCGTGCCCGGGCCTTCGGACCCGCGGGGAGGCCTCGGCTGGGCCCCCCTGTTTGCGGACTGCCCGACGCCCTTCCAGCGCCCCGGGCGTGGGTTCTGTACAGAGGACAGGCTGAAAGAGTTGCGCTTGTTCAGCCTGGGGAAGAGGAGGCTCCGGGGAGTCCTTACAGCAGCCTTCCAGTACCTAAAGGGGACCTACAAGAAAGCTGGAGAGGGACTTTCCAAGGGCATGTAGTGACAGGACAAGGGGAATGGCTTCAAACTAGAAGAGTGTAGATTTAGATGAAATATTAGGAAGAAATTCTTTACTGTGAGGGTGGTGAGGCACTGGAACAGGCTGCCCGGGGAACCTGTTGATGCCCCATCCCTGGAATTGTTCAAGGCCAGGCTGGATGGGGCTTTGAGCAGCCTGGTCTAGTGGGAGGCGTCCCTGCCCATGGCCAGGGAGGTTGGAACTAGGTGATCTTTAAGGTCCCTTCCGGCCCAAACCATTCTGTTGTTCTGAGTGTGAGGGCTGGACTTTTTGCCTTTAACTTTATTTATTGAGGGGGTAGAAGCTGGGGTTTTATGTGTCCACAGTGGGGCCCTGCGCCCCAGGCCTGCCGCAGAGCCCAGGCATGACGAGGGGCAGCAGCCTGCGCCCCCTGGCCTGTGGAAGCCGGGAGGGTTCCCAAAGGGCAGGGAGAGCGGCTGCTCCATGTCGCAGCAGTGGCAGGTGCTGAACGAAGCTGTTGTTAAAACTGCTGTCACTGCAGGGCCCTGTGACTTGCTGTTACTGCAGCCAGCAAAAGTAAGAAGATGTCCTGTGAGGGAAAGGGCAGCTTCTGTTGCTCCCACTGTGGAGAAGAACCTCCTTTTCCCAAACTTCTGCATCTGCTGTACTTTAACTTTCATGATCTTGTGCTTTGAAGGTTTGTATTTATCTGGGCTTTGTAGCTTAGTCTAGGCAGAGTCATAACGTTTCAGAAGAAGAAGATGCTGTGTTTGTTTTAAGGGCTTTGTTTATGTAGGTGTTACCAGGATGCACACAGCATTCATTCTGTGCTGACTTTTGGAGGATCTCTGTGCCTAAGCATAGACCCTTGCATGTAGGCATGTGATTTAGCTTTACCAAACTACCCAGGGAGATGCCCCTCTCAGTTGCTGAGCCTGTGGGTGAGGGTCTGTAATCACTAGTCCAAATGCTGATAATGGGAGAGAGAGGGGGCAACAGCTGCTGCTTTATCTTGGTAGTTAGCTATTGGAGAAATCTAAGTAATTATGCTTCTTGACTGATGTAGGATCTGCACCAAGCGATTGTAAAATGTCATTTTGCAGTAGCTTTACAGACACATCTACTTTTGAAATGAACTTGGTAACAGAACTTAACTTAGAATGTCTTTAAGATGCCAGAATGTCAAGTAGCTGTCATGCGTTTCAGAAATCTTAGGGAGACTGATGATGTTAAATAAATAAATGCTCTCTCAAACCCAAACAATAAAATATTGGCAAACGACCTGCGTATAAAGAAAAATAAAATGACTTTGCTGATTATTTTTTTTATTATTGTTACTAACCCAGCTGAGAGAGATGCAGAGTGCATACACTGAATTTTTGCAAACTACTTTGCTATTCTTTTTACATCTTAGCGTATAAGTCCATTGGATTTTTAAGAGTGATTATCTCGTAAGAAGTACCTGCCTGAAATTATTAAACACAAATCCTATTTATACTTTTATTGCCCAACAATGTCAAGATATTCTAATTCATTTTAGAAATATGCTTACTATAATTTCTCTCAGCAACATACTTAACATGTTTTCAAATATATTTTCAGAAAATTTCTTGGATGTATAAACCATAAAAAAATCCAGGCCACTAATAGAAACTGTGAAGTGACTGCTGATGTGAGACATGATGGGTCTGAACCACTTATAGATGTTATGTTTGGTAAGGAGCTCATTTTTAATCTTGACAAAAAAAAGACTTTCTGGGTTTGTGTTGTTACAATGTTGTTGCCTTTATGATTCTTTTACTGTGGTTACTTTTTTTTTTTTGGTATGATCCATAGCTACATGTTTTGCAGCTGGGAGGAAAAAAGGAAGAGCAAGTCACTAGCAGCCTGATGTCTAGATAATTGTGTGTGTATGTCTTTGTACTACAGTTAAATCTGGTGGATCTAAGATCAAAGAACTGACTTAACTTTAGGGTTGAGTCTACTTTTGTATTGACATACTTGTGTGACCTTGCAGTCAGATACAGTTCCAGGGAAGTGATTGTAGTTCTGTTTTGATGTAAAATCTGTTCACTTTCTGTAATTTTTTAATGTTATCTGTGGTGGAGGCATCTCAGTCTTGAGAACAGAAAAGCTGAATACTTCTAGTTGCTTATGCAACTGAGTAACTGACTATGCAGTTTGAAATAATTGCTCATATGGATAAGACCATACATGTGCAGATGGACTTGCAGAATGAGGTCAACTGATGTATAACAAATTTCTTGGTTTCCTTTGAGGATATGGTGAGCAGGCAGGGAATTGATGGTGGAAATTTCATCAGTTCTGGAAGCAGTCCTGCTTCTAGGCTGTAAACAGATGGCTCTAATCTGCTTTTGTACTTTTCTCTGGCCGTATCTTCTTTCCTGCTGTGCTGTAATGGACCAATATGTCATGTAGCCCACTAAAGTTTTCATTATTATTGCTTCTTGCTACCCGCTTGTCTTTAGACTTCCATATATTTAGTGAATCCGTAGAAATGTCAAGAGTGTTGAACGTACTTCATTTTGCTTAGGATGGTCTAGTTATTTCGGTGTTGACATTGCCTGCTTCTCCCTCTGCCATGCCTCTGTCTGTCCCATCCTTGTCTCTTAACTGTGATGTATTAAGACTCAAGAAGTAAAGCTTAATGTTTTTCACAACATAAACCGAAAACATTTTATTTCACTAATGCCAAGAGCTACAGTTCTGAACTCTTAATTTTCTAAGATCTGATTGTTTTGCAAGTGAAGAGTTTGTAGCCCTTGCAGTTGGCAAACGTGGGGCTGGAACTTGGATGCCGCGCATGGTATTGTGTTATATGGGTTTGAGTGTAGCTTTTGTATTTGCAAATTAACTTAGGTACAATATTTAACTTCTACCACCTCCTCCCTGTTTTAAAATAATTTATTTCGGAATTTTAGAAATCCTGGTGCTCTGTGGTTTTTTTACATTATAACCACCAGATTGTGTAAACCTATTAGTTGTTTTGGCTAAAGAAGTAAGTTAAATGGACCACAGACTACATGCTGCTAAAATGCTGAGACGTGTATGGAAGTTACGCCTTCCAGTGCCTTCTGTGCCTTCTGTTAGATGACTTTGAGGACATGGTATGAGCCGTTCTCATCAAATATGTGTTCTTACTATAAGTATATATAGACAAATGTTTGAGATTTTTCAATAAGGCAACACAGAAATGAAAATTACACATGTATTTTGTGCAGTTTAATATATTTGTTTGTTGGTGGTGCATAATCCAGATTCCTTGGTAAGTGGAGTACTTTCGAATCAAACAAGATGAACAGGGTATTTGGATTTATATGTACAAAACAGAACTGTACACTAAAGTAATTGTGGCTTAAACTTTGTGACTTGTTAAAATTTTTTCCATTTACAGCTGATGGAGAGCGATTGATAATGAAGGGAGCCAACTTGACGACAATAGAAATGTTAACAGCATTGGGGTCCAGATGTAATGCAAAAGAGCTTATGGAAGAACAGAAAAGCAAGAAGAAGAGTCCCTGAAGAACAGAAAAAACAACTGCGTTTGCATTTACATGGGTTAAAAACAGCAGGCTTCACAGAAGGCTTTTCTCCTGTAGAAATCTGAAAGAGAGAGATGGCCAAAACACTGACCAGTTTAACATGCAGCAGAACGAACCATTTAAATGTCCCCCATCCTCACCTGAAGGAAAACATAGTGGATCGACAAATCTTCTAACACTAGTGGGTCAGAGTGGCTTAAGATGCATGAATGCATCTTTCTAAGCAGCTGCCTCTCAGTCGACAGCATGTCAGACTAATATCACATGTATTTGCATATAAATGTGAATAATGCACATTAGCTATTAAATTAATATTACAATGAAGACAGATCTCTTTGGACATTATTTCCTACAACATTTCTATACAATGGAATGCAAAATATTATTAGAGTGGTTATTATTTTTGAAAATTATTAAATACAAAAAAATTGAGGAAAACTTTGAAAGTATTCATCATTGACTTAGCTGAGGGACAGCAAACTGCAAATACAGAGTGGATTTTGTAATACTATATTTATAATACATCTGTTGCTAAGTCCCTGCCATTTTTTTCCTCTCTCTTTCAAGAAAGTGTGAAATTTGCTAAACGTAAATTTAGCTCAGCAATTAAAGTAACAAGGTAATGGGACTATGAACACATAGTAGAGCTACTCATCCTGCATAAAAGTAGCTAAGTTTAGCTCAAAGGGGAAGGTAAGTTAGGTTTTTTGATAATTGGAGGAAAGGGCTATCTTTGAAGTTCAGTTTTGTAATATTGTTGTCACTCACTTTTGGGAGATTTCATTAAATATTTTACAAAGATCAAAGGGAGAGCTTTATTTGGTGTTTATAGCCCTATGTCCAAACCTATTATTTATTAAAGTAAGCGCTTAGGTGTCTCATCTGTATTGCAAAGCTCTGTGGGTTTGGGAGGGCTGATCTCTCCTCAGGCTGTGCAGGTGAAGGTGTCAACTGCACATGTATTTCGTGTGCATCAGTTTTGGTCTAGTTCAATTCATAATGAAAATGTAATTAAATGTTCCAGTTCTGAGAATTGCAGGTACAGTACTATTGAGAGGCATTAGTTCTATCTGTTGTTAATCAGACGCCTGACTTCTATAAAATTGTAGTACATATGTTACCAAAGTTAATTTGGCGGAAGAATTAGGGCACAAATCTGAAACTAGTTTTACCTTAACTTGTGTAAATGAACACTGTCCTTTCTGAAAGCAGCATTGTTTTAAATAGCACTGTCAAGGAAGTTCTTTGCAGCTTCCTTCAGCAGGATGCTGAAGTCAGGGTGATACCTTAAGTTGGAGGAGCAGAGCTGTGCTACAGACACTTGATGATATTTTATGGCAGCCTCCTCCATGTGTTTGCAACAAATAGAAAAGAGTGAGATAAGGTGACTGGGGAAGATGAGTCAATGAAATTTAGATGTGGGAAAAACAGATATGAATGACTTAGTCTGGGATGAATACCTTCTCTGCAATCTGTTAGCCTTTTTTTTTTTTTTTTTTTTTTTTTTTTTTTTTTTTTATATTAGGTCACCAACTTTCTGAGCGGTTTCAGCGTGCTGAGCTCCTGAACCTGCTACTGAGCTCCCTTCTAATGGAGGAGTTACGAGAACATCTGAAACTGTTTGAGGGGATTTTAAATCCTGTCAAGCTAGAAGAGTATCCTAGAAAGTGAACCAAATAGAAATAGGGCTTTTCTGGTTTGGTTTCTTTTTCCTTTTTCCCCAGTTCAGAAGAAAGTGGTATAGTATGACTTCACCTGAAGAAGCCTTAAAGGCAAAGTGAGAATTGTTCAAGTGGAAAAACACTGCAGAATTATTCATTCCCCGGTTAATCATGTATTTATATACTCAAAAGCCTCAAATACTCAAAAAATATACTCTTACTGTAATATATCGGTGATTTTTTTTTGTTTTTTTTCTTCGACAGTTTGTACAATGATGTCAGTGTGTAAAACTTGTGTTTAAATGTCAAGCACTTACATCCATTGTAAATAATTTGCAATTTGTAAGTGCTTAAGGAGTAAACCAGGGGTTAAATGATATTAAGTTTCTATAGTGTTTATATTGGCCCAAGACTGAGGTTTATATTTATGAAGAGAAAAGGGAGAAAAATGAAGATCCTAGTTCAGGGTTTTATAGCCAAAATAAATCCTCTGCATTGTTGAAGAAAGGTGATTTTTTTAAAATGTTTTTTTTTCTTTACTTGCATGGATAGGCATCCTGCTCTGTAAAGACACGCTCTTACTAGGTGCTTTTCATTTTAACCTAGAGAAGCCCAACCTCGTTGCCTAGTTTAGGCCAAAGGCCTGTAATGTAGCCGTTGAGAGATGACTGACAATTCAGTGGATGGGTGTTAGCTGATGCTGCTTTTGCTGCCTGTGCTAGTAGCTGCAATTTGCAGAGGTAAAACTCTGATATGTTTTGTGCATGGCAAAGAAGTACTGACTAGGATTTGAATATGTAAGGTATAAAGGAAAACACACAGGACAGAAATACAAAGCTAAAAATGTGCATTCTCAAGACTACAAGATACCGAAGTGATATAAACAAGCAATACGGGCAAGAACGTACTCCTCTGGTGATTATTATGTTAATATGTAGAAAATTGCTCTCCCTGTACCCTGTAGATAAAGGCAGGAATTTATTTTTCAAGTCTGTTAAAGATAACCTTTAATGAATTTCTTCTCTAAGCGTTTAGATAACTTTGCTGCAAGCTGTTCATACGGTATCAGTTTCTGCTGCTGTCTGATTGACTGAAACAAAGCTGAGCGACCTGGTGCCCTGACATCCTCCTGACAGGCACAGGCTGGGGCTGTGGATGTAAAGGGTATTAAGGTCAGTCATGCAGAACGAAGCGGGGCTGGGTGAGCATTGACTTTGCATGTTGTTATTCTCTAGCCCACTAATCTTGATTACTAAACCCCACCAAAACTGTAGCGCTTGCCTAAATATGAAAGGAACTGGAAGAGGCCCTAAAACCACTAGGATTAACTAAATACAAACACCACGTCTGTGTAGGGTGTCTGATAGCAGGTGATGACATTAAAATATCTAGATCTCTAATACCTGGAGATTTAGAACAATGATTAGAATAATCTTAAACCTGTTTATCGTTCAAATACCTATTTAGAAGTTCTTGTGAACGCGGAGGGGAGATAGTCCTGAAACAGATGGTTGTGCCATTCAGATAACTCTAGCTGGTCAGGGTACTCCTTTTTTAAATATCTGCAGCCTGGTTTATAGAAAAACATAGTGGTATCTTCTTTAAAGATTTCAACCGGGAGCAGCAGTGTTAGTCAGTGTTTCCACAGCAAGTTTTAACTACTAGCTGGCCCAAATAAGTACAAAATTGCAATGTCCTGATGCCTTTCCTGCAAGGTAGAAACAAGTAAAACGTGCTGTCAGAGGCAGTTCATGCACGCCAGTGCAAATTCTGTTCGTTGTTACTTGCAGGGATCTCAATTTTGGCAATTTTGTGCTACATATTGTAGGAAAAACTGAGTGCAATACAGTATTGCTGTGCAAACACCACTTGAGGAGTGGAAGATGCTTTAAATCTCAATTATTTTGAAAGTGTTGCAATCTAACAAGTTTCTGCTGTTTGTGAACGTGCAAAAGGTGTCATCTACTAACTTCAGCAAGTGGCCCACAAGTATTTGCCCTGTTGGATGTGGAAGAATGCATTAGTTTTGGTTGGCTTTTCCTAGTTCTTCACCTCTACTATATATGAATTTTGAACAAGTTTATATGGTGTAAGGAAGCCAAAAAAAAAATAAAAAAAAATATCCTTGGACTGTATTTAACAGTTGTCAAGACTTTTGCTCCCAAATGTATCTTCTGCATGCATACTCTTCCTGTGCAGGTGTGGACATCCTTTGTTTGTCATTTAAGAATTGCTCGTTTACTGCCCACCTCATCAACTACGTATGTGACCAGTTCTGCTGGATGCTGGGCCCTGCTCGTCCACTGGGTGGTTTGGAGTCACCTTCAGACTAACAGGTCATTTATCAACGGTGCCTCAACTGCACTTCCCTCCCTTCCCTTCTCCTTCTCCTGGCGTAACAGCCTTTTCCTTCCTGGCTCTGTTTGATCTCATCCAGTCTCACCTTTTCCCCCTGGAAGGCCTGAGTCACTCTTCAGAGCCTTTTTTATTGTCTGCCAGGAGCTTGCGGTAGCTTCAAGCAGCCGAGGTGCTTTGCTCTTGGTAGACCACTGCTTGTCCTCCCAGCTCAGCATTGCTCTGTATGCTGGGAAATGTTGGGACAGAGCAAGATGAACAGTTAGAAGTGCTACTTTGCTTCCGATCTTCTTTAATTTAACAACAACTCATCTTTACATTGCGCTGGCCTTCTCAAGATTTTACAAAACTAAGGCTGTGCCCAGGGATGGTGTTAGATGGTGTGAGGGCAAAAGAGTTGCCAGCCTGTTTTGATCGTGTCTCATTAAGTTTCAAACTGGTACTTAAAAGCAAAGTTAAGATGAGAGTAGACACTCTGCTTGGCTTAGTGATCTGCTAACTTAGTGATCTGCCAACTTAGTGATCTAAGTTGCCAGCAGAGGTTAATAGCATATCAAAGGAGATCTCTGCATTGTGCTTCACTTTACTTGCTTACATATGAAAAGATGGAAAAGTGGGCAAGCAGACGGATTTGTGAAGGGAATGCTCAGTCAAATAGGAGCAAAGCCTGGGAAAGAAGAGTCCTTCATGGACAGTTTTTTACAACTCAGCCTGGCAGTCCCTGCAGGAAGTTCACAGAACAGGCAGGAGGCAAAGCAGCAGGTTCCTTCCTTTCTCCGGCACTACTTCTCTGTTTCTTTTGACCTCTCCACCCTTTTTCAGCAAGGAGTCAGAAGATCACCCTTACTGTAAAAAACCCATGGTCAGCATGCAAAGCCAGCAAACTTGTCAGCTCAAACACAGTTCTTGCACAGATTTGGGGAATTGTCTTTTCAGCACTGGTGAATCTGAGCGGTTCAAATAGCTTGCACAAATAAAAGAATCGATAATTGTTTTGGTGGGGTTTTTAAAGTCTCTTTTTCTAGGTGGGGCTTTATAGAACTTGTCTTCAAAATCCACGTTTTCATCCATCCTCAAGTGAATTTCAAAGTATTTACTGGAAATGGCAAATTTAAGAATCGGATGATTAATTCTTCCTTTCCTTCACATAGCTAGATCAGTATCAAATCAGATGCACTAAAAGTGCCAGAATCAGTACCAGAAACTGTTTGTGTCAGAGGCATAGGAAAAAAATCAGGGAACCGCAGTGTAATTTCTTACCTCCTTATAGATTTTCTCTGGCCCAGATGTTAGATATGTAAGAGCATATCTTGAGAAGGAATCAAGGATGTGAAGCCAAATACCGTGAGGCTTTTCAAGTCTAGAAGAGCAAACTGGAGGGTACTTGCTGGTCCTGCATTGTTGCCTGAGATGCCAGAGGCAAGAATTTTCTTAGAAGATCTTTTGAACATGAATCATGTAGTCGATACACTTGGCAAACCTAGTGCATTGACAGTAGGAATGGGATAATAGTAAAAACTTGCTTTAGCTTCCAAATGGTTTTTCCCTAGGTTCTTCTACAGTCCATGAAAGAGGAGGACCTTTCTGAAAGGCGAGTCAGAACTGGCAGCTAATGCTTGGGTGACACCCTGGAGAGCCTCTCTCTTCCTGCTGCCTGCAGGTGTGGGGAGACTTGTGCTTTGTGGCAACAGCTAGCCTTCATCAACAGTGCCCTGGGGATCTATTTCACACCTGAGCTCTTGCTGCCCCAGGATGAAGTCCTTCGGCAGCCCTGATCTGGTGGACAGGCTACATGTATTCCTTACACCTTACGATAGGGTTTTGCTCAACACGAAGAGCAGCCGTTGCAGTCCCTCTTGCTCCAACGCTGCAGGTATCCACATCGCACCAAGCAGAGTGTTCCTCTGTGGAGGACAAGTGTCAGGCTCTGCCCTCCAGATTTCTATAACTGTGATGCTCTCCTTGGTGACACCCCAAGAATGAAAAGTAGTACAATCGTTACATCTATAAATTAAACTTTTTTCCTGAGGTTACCTTCACAGCGGTCGATTAATATCCTTGGTAATGGAACTACTTACAATATGCAATCAAAAAATAATACTGAAACTTTATACACCCCTTCCAAATCCAGTGGGCACATCTGTAATTCGTGATTCTAAATTTCATAGGCTAATTACTTATCATTGGCAGAAATACTTCTTTTATCATTATTTATTCCAAATCATTTTGCCACTCCTTGTCCTTACTGTTCCAGCCCACACAGACAGGATGAAGTCGGGATTTTATTTGGCTTTATTTATGGAGCTTTGGGATAACATTTTGTACATCTGAGGTTTCTAAAAAGCCATGCCAGAACATTATCTTTCTGAAAATCTCCTCTGTGAGCAGGTATCTCCTGCTGATACACTTTTGTTTTATGAGGATCAAAGGCCTTTTCAGTGCTAAAACTACAGTTCTGGACAATTTGTAGTCATCCTGATCTCTCTTTTTTAACATCGTAATGACTATGCTGATCATTAAGTTCTGAAGATAAATTCAAATATTTTTATACTAATGTGCAAACATCTGCTATTCAGGGTAGATACTGCCGCTAAATAAAGAGGGTTTTTCGAAGCTTCCAAAGTTCGACACAAGCTCGTGTATCTGCAGTCCCTGCGAGCTGGGCTGGAACAGACATCAGGTCATTTTTGCCTGGAATGAGGAAAATGAAGCCTGGAGTGCTCTTTCTGGTCACCGCAGGCTCTGGAGCTTTCTCTCCTGTCATTGAGGCAGGGTACAACCGGTGGGCTGTCACACCATTGCCGCGGTAAACTTTGCCCTGGGTGTAAGCATTTCCCTTTAAACTTGCTTTGAGCATGCTGCTGACAGCGTAGAGGACATACGCTGAGGTTGCCGGCGTGTTAATTGCATTATAGTAATGCTCTGTGGCATCAGCAAGGATCGGGGCTCAGCACTGAGCGCGGGCATGCGTGAGCCTGCCCGTCCTCGACAGCCGGCCACCCGGAGCAGATACAGCCTTGGCCAGATCCAGAGCAAGGACTCCTTGGACCCGTGCTCCTCAGAGTAAGCCATGCTGGAGAGCAAGACGGCTTCGTTTTGACTTGAAAACAGATGTATCGCAGAAAGCTCATGGATAAAACCCAGGCTGTGCCCAGCTCTTCTAGCTCAGAGGTAATGACATGCCGATACACTGGAAGATCTTGGGCGCATATTGACATACAAATGAAAACTTGTAGGTTCATGTGTTGCTTCATAATCCCCGGTCTAGTATTGCCCAAGCAAAGAGCTCCTGTGCGGGAGTAAAGCTTACCTAGGCCAGCTATGCAACCCTAGCACGTGTTTCATCATGTCTGCCCAGTGATGACATGGCTGGGAAGGGAAAACCACACTTGTACAACAAGGAAACAGAAACAAAGCTGTGCTACCTATGCAATTTTTCTCATCCATGCCTTGGGGGTGAGTAACTCTTATTCATGCACTGCTTTAATATTTTTTCACAGCTAGGGATAGGATGAAGAGTAAAATTTGGGCTGTGTCCAATTCACCTGGCAATTTTTTAAGGCTTTCTTTAAGAGCTAATCTTGTCTACAAGAAATCTACCACTTAGAGAAGGTGCTATATATACACGATATGTCTGTATACTGTAGAAGGAAAGTGAGATCCTCCCTTTTACACAGTAAAGCAAAGTGTAGCGCTATCAGATTGGGTTCCTTCCAAGTTAAACATATGGGCATTTTAATGAGCGAAGGTCTGGGGAAAAAACTACACCTCCTATGCAACCTGATCAGCGATATGTTGCAGACGAGGAGGTGGTGCTCTGCCCTGCCCAAGCAGCAGGTATTATGACTCCAAAAGACAAAATACGGCTTGGCTTGCATGTGCTGGGTATTGTGATGGCTACGTGAAGAGACACCTCAAACACTGCTGGCCACAGCTTCCCAACTCTCACGTCAGATGAAGCATCACTTGCCCAAAGGAGTGGAACGAAGGTCCCTGCGCACGCTTTCACCTTGGTCCTTTGCTTTGCACTTGGTAATGAAGGGCTGTAATATCCTCCCCTCCTACGGGACGCGAGGGCTTGACTACCTCGGGAAAACATTCGCTCTGCCAGGCCCGAGCTGCCAAGGTGGTGGTTGCTCCTAACTGTGGCTACGTGCTTTCCGTGCAGCTAATTTCCACAGAAAACTTTACAGCTCTTGTTATAAATTTGATTTTCCTTCTCTTGGACAATGTATAGTCCAATGTGGAAATGAGCAAAACTTCGGAGAACTTCAGCTGTCTGCGCTGAAGCAGTAACACGTGGCATAGGAATTCAACACTTTCCGTATGGATTTGCTGCTTCTCTTTGGGTATATCTAGAGAGAAGAGGAGACTATACAGACAGAACACGTCTCACCGTGATGTCAGCCTCAAACCAGGCAGGAACTGGGATTTACAGAGACTGATCCCTGTGGCCCAAGCACCTCTGTATATCTGACCATTTTATTTCGGCTCCCAAAGTAGGAGCCGTATTTGACCAATATATATACTGTACTGTCACAGGAAAAAATAACGTACATTTTGTAGCCCAGTCCACTTGTACCTTACCCAGAAGGATACACCTTTGGTCCCTCTTGTTACTTTATTTGCTATGTGAGATACTAGAAATTTCAGCACTATCCTGTTTAAAAGAAGTTTTGAGGTGTAGCATTGGCAGCATCCCAGCCAGTAATCCATATCACTGGATTAGTTTGCAAAGCATCAGATTTTTGTAAAAATTGAGGGAAGTTTTTCACTGTATCCTAACAGTCTGCGTTTCAGAAAAGAGAGGTCAGAGTCTCTTTTCTTGTTACATCCTTTACATGATTGAACCTGAGAAATTTGTAAGAATAAATCAAAACAAATGACCTGTGGGAGGATTCAAAAACATAGCAACGTTCTGCACAGGCAGGTGGCTGGATCTCCGTATACTTCAGATCCAGGAATGCTGTCTCACCACTAGATGGAAATAGTGGATTTGACTTCTGGAGCTGTGTTATCAGCACTTATACCTGAATACGATTTGGGTATCGTAGGCCATCTGCAGGCAGCACTGCAGAAACATGGATCCGAAATTCTTTGCTAGCATACAGGGAGTAAAGCCAGGATTTTTATTTCTAGAAATTGTCCCTGTTTTACAAGACTGAGACTTGCTAATTCCCGAAGGATGATTCTGTTTGATCCCTAATCTAATTGCTTTCCATTTATCCTTTCTGTAAGCAACCAGAAAAGAACTGCAGGATGGATGGCATTTTGGTTCCACTACCCTGACTCCAAAGTCTCTTGCGCAAGACCAAAAAAAAAAAAAAAGATAAAAGTGGAAGGAAGTTGAAAGTCTTGTGTTTCAGTGTAACTACTTAATGACCAAAAAAAAAAAAAAAAGGCAGCACTGTGGCTTGCTGCCTTATGAGCAGACGCTATAGTGTTGTTTGCATATTAAAGTAGGCAAGTAGTCAGAGAGGTGGAAGGTAATTAAAGGCAGCTCAGTAGGGAAGGGTAGCTAAACAGAAGGATTTTTTAAAAAATCTCAGTTGAAAAATGAGCGGATCACTTAGTGTATGACAAATCTGACCTTTTCCAGAAAGCACTGGATCTTCAAACTGCTTCAGTTTAGCTCTACTAAGTTGCATCACTGCAAAATGTAAAGGGAAGTGTCCTCCCTGCACCAAAACGTTTGGATTCACAGCGCCTTCTCCTGTTTTGAAATGCTGGAAGCAGCACAGAGACCTTGCTGTCTTCTCTGGCTTTGACACCTCCATCTCCAACTCCTCCACAAAAGTACTAACAGAGAAACAGCCACAGCTCCTCCGTCAAAAAACTCCAGGCACTAGGTGTATCTTCAGATTTTTATTTTTTCTGGTCAGGAGAAAGCAGCTATGGGTTTCATCCAGTCTGATACAATGAGACAGAGGCAGAGATTGGCTTAACCCTGATGTTGGAAACAAATCTTAGGGATTCATTGGAATCAGGGTTTCTGCTGTGACTTAGAAACAGCAGCTTTCTCACAGAATATGGCAGTAAATCTCTCTGCTCGCCTGACAGAATTTGACAAAAGATTGGCCCAAACGTCATGGGTCCTGGCAACACTGTGTATTTTATGACGGCACTTCTTGTGCCAGCGTGTGGTAATGGCAGCTGATGTGTTTTCCTTTAAGAAGTTCAATATGGACTAAAACCAAGGTTCCAAATCTGCATTTTTCCAGTGCTGACGCATGAGGTTGCATTTGGGCTTTGATTTTTCCTGTGCACTGCAAGTGCCTGCATTAGTTCCGTATATGGATTGATCTTGTTTATTACCTGGCGGCTGTGTGTATGTAACAGGTCTGCGCCCAGGTTGCAGCAAGCTATGATTGCCGTAGTTTAGTCACATGCAATGTGGCAGCGGGATTTGGGGGGATGCTGGGAAGGCCTGCAATCAAACCCAATGAACTGCTTGGGGATGCTGACTCCTCATCGCTCGCTCTCTGTGCCATACCATGCCCTGTGCTTGTTTGTTTCTGAATTATCCATAAAAAGCATGATAAACGGTGTAATTTAGGATCTGGTGCCCCAGACTTAAAAAAAAAATTCCCTGGAGCCGAAATCCTGGCGACTTGGTTTTGGACCCCGTGGGTACCAGGACACAGCTCATCTCGGGCTCTTTTGGGGCGGTGGGTGCCGGGTGGTGTTTGTGTCCCAAGAAGTGGCTCTGACAGCGTCCCCCGGCTTTCACCACGGGGTGAAAAGCTGCAGTCCCGGGGTGCAGAGAGGGGTGGGGTGTCTGTGTGTCTGTGCGTGCGTGTGTGTGCGTGTGTGTGCGGGAGGAGGGCGGGCAGCGGCGCGACGTGCCCGCTCTTGCCACCGCGGGCGGGACTCGCCGGGCGGGGGCTCGGCGGGGAAGGGGCCGGGCGCGGCGGGCGCCCCATTGGCTCTCCCCGGCGGCACATGTCGCCGGCCCCGCTATAAAGGCGGCCGCGGCCCCGCCGCAGCCCGTCCTCCTGCCTCCGCGCTTCCCCAGGGACACCGCCAGCCCCAGCCTCGCCGCCGCCGCCATGGCCATCGATGCGTTTTTAGGCAAATGGTGCCTGGTCTCCAGCGAGGGCTTCGAGGAGTACATGAAGGAGCTGGGTAAGGAGCCGGCGGCTCTCCGCCTCCGGGAGGCAGGCAGGGATGGATGGATGGATGGATGGATGGATGGATGGATGGATGGAGGGAGGGAGGGAGGGAGGGAGGGAGGGAGGGAGGGATGCCGGCCCGGGGACGCGCAGCCGGCCGGCGGGGCTCTGTCCAAGGTCCGCGGCGGGCGCGGCCCCGGTGCGCGGTGCCGCAGCTGGGCCCGGGGGCGACGGCGGCTGGGGGCGGTGGGCGATGCCGCGATGCTGTGGGATGCGGCACCGGCGGCTCCGCGCCGGGAAGGGAGTGGCGGCCGGGAGCAGACCCTTCCTCCCCGGGGAGCTGCCGCCTCCTAAAGATGCCGGCGACCTTTTCATTTTTGCACCGTAATTGCCGGGGGGCAGGTGCCGGTGCCGGAGGGCAGGTGCCGGTGCCAGCGGGCTCATTCCCGCCGCCCTGCGCTGCGCCTTCCCCGCTGCCCAGCCGCCCCCTCCTGCGGGCAGCACCCCGGATTACCAGCCGGTGCCAGCAACCCGGCTGCGATTAGGTTCGCTCCTCCTTCTGTCGGTAATGCCCGGGGCTGCGAGCCGGGGCAGCCCGGGGCGGCGGGACCGGGGCAGGGGAGCGGCTGGGCGCTGCCCTGGGCGTGCAGGGGGCAGGGGGCGGTGGGGGCCGCAAGGGCAGTGCTGCTGCCAGGGCCCGGCCGGGCTCGCAGCGCCCGGGGTGGCCGCACACAGACCTGCTGGGCCTGGGCTGCTTTCCCGTGGAGTCACCTTGGGTGTTTCCTCACGAGAAAGCCGACCTGGATCTGCTGCCTATGGGTAACCGACAGCTGAGTGCACTGCCAGGGGCTGCTTGTATTCTCCTGCCGGTAGCACCCTTATCTCAGGGGGATAGTCCTGGCTTGT
Organism: Chroicocephalus ridibundus; assembly: GCF_963924245.1. Lineage (NCBI taxonomy): Eukaryota > Metazoa > Chordata > Aves > Charadriiformes > Laridae > Chroicocephalus > Chroicocephalus ridibundus. The sequence goes on from NC_086285.1 coordinate 138,069,031, forward strand.
TACCCCTGCTTCCAGGTTGCCCTACATTTCGTAACATGAAGTTACCAAATCAAGAACAGACCTAACACCAGGAGCCTCCTCTGCAAGTTCAGATTTACTGCTTCCCTGTAAGCATCCTGGCCAACAGGTTATAGACACCTTGCGGTGTCTGTATAGCCCAGGAGCTATTATTTTCTGCTATTTATTCACTGCTGAAAGCTAGGATATTTTCTCAAGAGGCGGAAGATGGGGCCTTGAATATCTTTGGAGGGAGGAGAGGAAGGAACTTAGGTCTTGCACTCTTCATGTAAAATACAAAAGGCATCACTGCATTTGCACTCCGCAGACAGTGGTGGATGTAGTCATATTTTGTGAGAGGCCTGTCAATACGTGATAGCCATGATGCGAGAAAGCCTTCTGGACTCAGCCCTTTGGGAGACTTTGGAGGAAATTCAAGAATTTTAAGCTCAGCTCAGTTCAGCCATGGATTAGGATGCCGCGGCGCTCACGTCTGACAGCCTGGGCTAGGCATGTGCCAAGCTGCAACTTCAAAGTATAAATTATGTGCCGCAACTGCAGAGCCACCTCCCATGTGTAGGCAACTACTAAGTGTTGTTTGTTTGTTTTTAGATGGCAGTCTTAAACCAGTCACTTTTCCTTTTTATAATTACAATTTAGACAATTAAATTTACTCCAAATCACACTTTAGGAGACAGTCCTTTATTGGATCCTGCCCTCCCTGACTACTTAGGAAACTCTCTGCCTTTGATCCTATTGATGAAATTCTGGTCGTTCTGCTCCGTTTGTATAAAAGAATATTTGAGGATAAAGAAGTTTGAATTTCACTCCTTGCCGTACAGAAAACATACGCAGCTCATCTCTGCTCATTTGGATCCCAAGGCGTTGCTGATCAGAAAACTCCTTGATTACTCTGGACTGGACAACAGCAAAGGGTTGGGGGGGGGTGTCACTGTGGCAATAACTTCCAATTCTGGTCAGAAAAGCTGGACTGAAGAGGATGGGTTTTTGCTCTGCAGTCTCAAGTTTAAGGCTCAGTCCTGGAATTTCAGTTGAGTTTGGAGAAGCAGTGGCTGGGAAGTACTTTGTTATTTCCACCTCCTAAGGAAACTAATCTTTCCTTTGTGGATTCAGCCCTCACCCAAGTATCCTGTACACCCCAGGGGAGTGCTGTACTGTTATGTGACAACATTTTTCTAACTACACCAGCTGCAGAGCCCAGACATTCGCTGACTTGGTGGCACTTTCTGCTCCAGTTGGTTGCTTATCAATTCTTGGTTCTGCACTTTCCAATTTGATGGATTCACGCTTGTTGCCTGACTGCCTTCTTATTTATATCGTCATCCTTCAGATCAGAAAGACTCATGTATGCAGGGGCTGAGGCAGGCTGAATCTTTTTTGCTGAAGGGTTTTGAGGGCTGACGTCTCCAGATGATGAATTTTCAGTCATTCGCAAAGCTCACTTCTCTTCCAGTCCTTCTGTGCGTGCGTGTATGTTGTATTTGAGCACTATTTTGCAAGATAGCAATTTTCTAGTTCATAAGCCCATACTTTGGATACAGGATGTAGAAGATGAACTGATATTAAAAATTGCATGTTTGCAGTTGTGTACAGAGTGACAGAAGAGTGCTTTTTGAGTAAGTTGAAATAAATATGCAGATGGATTAATCTGTCAATTAACAATCATCTGTAGAATTTTTAAAGCGTTCAGAACTTGAAGGGGATAATTTTATATTAGTTTAAGCTTTTGTGTTTGTTTTCCTGTTTTCTGTTTATTTCTGTTTGTAAAAATTCAATGCTGAGTTTTGGGACATCCGCGAGTCCTCTAGAGGGCAAAATAGATTTAACTTTAGCTCCCCGAGGAAGGTAAAGAATAACCCCGCAAATAAGCTTTTTTTCCTTCCTCATCAGTGGATAATTTAAAACGTCCTCTTTCTTTGTGGCTTTGATTCTCAAGTGTACTTAAATGCCTAATTAAATGGGAATTAGGTATTTGAATTCCTGTGTGGCCCTAAGCCTTAGGGTTTAACTGATTTTGTGACGCTCTGTGCCTCTCGCCTTGCAGGTGTGGGTATGGCCATGAGAAAAATGGGAAGCATGGCCAAGCCAGATGTTTACATTATTAAAGATGGGGACACAATCACCGTAAAAACAGAAAGCACCTTCAAAACTTCACAGTTCAGCTTCAAGCTTGGTGAGAAATTTGAGGAAAACACATTAGATGGCAGAAAAACTCAGGTCAGTATACCAGACTTTTTACTGAAAAAACACAATTCTTTGGGTGTTTTACAGATGGGGACACTATTTAAAAATCAGTTTTGACATCCATACTAACAACGGTTTCTTTGAACAGCTGTTGCTGTAAGTCTCATTGAAATTACGTTTTTTCTTGGATTAAGCAACTTCCAAAGAGGTGAAAATGCTGAAACCAGCGATGTCTTGTGTATTTTGCTGTTTTCAATTTGCAGCGGCAGTATTGTGTTAGTAAAACTAACAGACCCCTAAATCCCTGTTAAAGCTGAATGCCACTTCGTTTGAAGCCTGTGGAAAAAAAATCCCATTGAAGTTTAATCAGAGGCAATTCATCCCTGGGGTTAGCCTTTCTGCTCCGTCTCCTATTTGCGTAACAAGGGAGCCTGGTGCAGTGTGTGGTGGGATAACATGTGGGACATGTTATCATGGGACATGTGAATCACGGTCCCTAATTTCCAGTTTTAGCGGGCAAAGAGCTTCTCCCTGCACCAAGCTGGGAGAAAATTCATCCAAAAGGAGATTAAACACACAGAAGCCCTCGAATATATCTCTCCCGTTTCCTTGTGTGAGTGCTCTCTGTGTAGCACCCCCACCGCCCCCCCTCCAGCCACACACTGGCAATTCATCTATTATTGCAAGATCAGATAAACGTTACACAAAAGCTCAAAGCCCATGTACAAAGAGATGAACAGCAAATATCGTCTGGCCTTGTTAATTGAAATTGTGCGTGCTGTCAAAGGGCTGCCTGGTGCAGGAATGTGTCAGAGCACGTTGAGTGAACAAGCAGTCAACTACTGTAAGAAGAGGATCAATAAAATATTTAAGATAATATCCTGGCTTTGTAGATGTCAATGACAAAATTACTACTGAGTGAGCTGGGGTGGGAATTTTTCCTTTGGAATAGGGTGTTGGAAAGCCTCAGGCTCCATCAAATGTTATGGGTAAAATACTGATGTTCGGGTTCTGCTTTCAGACCCTTGTCAGCTTAAAGGATGATGGGTCATTGATTCAGGAGCAGGAATGGGATGGCAAGAAGACCATGATAACACGGAAACTAGTGGATGGACAACTGGTGGTGGTGAGTTCAATCCCACTTTCTGATCCCTGTGTGCTGCTGGCTGGTAGTAACTCCAAAAGATCTTTTTCCTTATAGTCTGTACAGAGGCAATTAATAAATCCATCTCTTTATCTTCTAGGAATGTGACATGAATGGTGTCAAGTGTGTTAGAGTCTACCAGAAAGCATGAGGACTTCTTCACGTTCAGTAGGAACTTGCTACAAACAACTCAGTTCAGTGGACAGAGCTCCTTCACACTCCGTATTTTCCTTTTCCCTGTTTTCTAGTATTTCAATGGACTGAGTAGCTGAGTGCAATCCTTTTTAAAAGCCGTGATGTAACTATTATGTAACTATTCTCAACTTATGGGGCTATTAAATAAAATTGTCAAATATATGAAGTGGAAATGTTGTTACTATAGAGGAGTTTTAAAGTGAGGTTTTATAAAAACTCAGTTTGGTTTTAGGCTCTGCTACAAACTGCCTTCAGTTCAAGATAATGGCAATGAACAGTTAATAGCAAGCTGAATTTTGACCAGAGTCCTTAATTGCTAAGGTAGTAAAATCTGAAATAGAAAAAAAAAAACATTCGGAGTTCAGGTTCTAGAGTTGTTTCTAACTTGCATGTTACAAAGTGAATAGATTTGAATGGGAATAAATAAGAGATAAGCTTTGGTGGTGTTTAAGTAGAGGAATGTATTTTCAGGAGTTTGTTTTTTCATGTTTCAAACCCACAAATTTCTTATCTGAAAAAATTATATACTGGTGAACCATTGGGCATGATAAACCTAAGCAAACACATACATGTGTTACTGAAAGGAAGTCTTATTTTGAAAAGGCTTCTTGTTTTCCTAGCAAAATTCTTACTTCTTGTCTAGTAACATTCTAAAAATTCTTAACCAAAATCTACTGAAATACTGCCTAAAACCTAAAGCCTCATTTTATTTTATGTTATTTTATTTTTATTTTTTTTTAAAACTGGCTTGGAACACCTAGCAATGGAGTTTATATGCTTTGAAGTGCCATAATAAATAATCAGAAATATCAGTGTCTTGAGTATTACTTTTACACTGGTTGGGAAACAGAGCCTGTGATGCTACTATTCTTCCAAAGAGATGTCAGATCAGACAAAATTAAAAAGGTTTAGGTTGATATCTGTCACACCAGACAAACATGTCCTAAAAGTGAAACTCTTTGGCGACGGGTGATGGGGAGATTTCTATCAGATTCAGAAGCCCGGGGAACCCTGCAATGGCTCAGTTCCACTTTGCAGCACCAGTCATTGCAGAATCCATTGCTCCTCCAACCCTACTGACGTTTTAGCTGCTCGGTGCATGCGTCTTATTACTGAGCTTACCCTGATAGCAGAAAAGTCGGTTCTTTATGTTCATCCTATCAACCATGGAAAATTACTTTCCCCGTAATTTTGGACCATTTAGCCTTTTCATAATTTCCTGACTATTTATGAATCATCCCCTTTGTCTATGTCATCTGTAAGAACTTATAGCTGGAGTGTATTTCTTGAATTTTTTTTTTTTTATGCCCTAATGTCTCCTTTTTGAGTTGGCCAATCTTCATATCACCTTCATTTAGCATTTTTCCTGAAGATCTATGCTGTATTCCTATATGGGACATCAGAAACAGTTTTTTTTTTTTGTTACTTGGGGAAGGAATGTCCCCATAGAAACAGAAAACAAACTGATCTGATGAGGAACTTGGTAAATTTACAATCAGAAATACACTAAATGGTAGCAGGAGAATGGCTGCAGCAACCCATGGCCTGATGTGAAAATCCTGCCTGCCTTCCAAAAGAAACAACATTAATGCGTTAAGCAGGACATTTTGCCTTATTTGGGGTCACTGGTCTACCACTTACTGCAGCTTGTTTACTCTTCTGATACTGGGTAGTGTTAATTGTTTATCTTTCATTTGAATGGAAAGACCTTCCGATGTCTTTTATAGGACATCTGTTTTTATTACAATGAGATCACTTCTTGTAAAACAAAAGGCAGAAGAGTATCTTTTTAGAGCAATTTCCTTTGGAAACAAGGCTTATAAAGTCTGTGTTTGTGTGTGTGCGCTCCCTGATTTCAGCCACATGTGAAGTCGAGGCTAGAGGTCCCAAAGATAATTATTCTTCCACAAATGTCATGAAAATAGGCAGCCTGATGAAGGAGATAGACCATTAAAGTGCCTTGATGATGGAAAGAGTGCACATGGAAGTGACACTTTGACATTAAATGGAAGAAAAACATTTTAAGCCCTCTTAGAACACAGAAGAAGTTATCTTAAACACAAAAGTTGACCAACAGTAAACCGCAGATCAACAGGAAACTGGAATTCTTTAGAGCTAATTCTCCAGAACTGCTTAGGCTCACATATTTATTTGCTTTATTTTGATGTTAGCTTCAGCCTATGTTGCTGGTAACTTCAATGTAAGTGTACTGTGACCCAGAACTACCGTATGTACAACCTGGTTGTGTTACATTAGACCATATACTTAAAACGACGATTATTTTATAGTACTGCACGCCAAGATTTATAATGCTGAAGACTTGAAAATACAATTCATTTCCAAATTCCTTCTATTCATTATTATACAAGCCAAAAGTTTTACTCTTCATGAAGTGTGTATACACAATGTTCTCATCAGTGTAAAATAACGAATTGTCATTTGAATAACTCTCTCTAGTTCACCATATCATGTAAGATGGTGGAAAATAAGACTGCTGAGAACAACTGAAAAAGAACAAATTATTCATTATCCATCCAGGACTGCTTTACAATGATACAGAGTTATTAAATCAGGAGACAAGTTTTGTCATGACATTTTAGTGCATCTTTTTGAAAATATTTTGGAGGGATAAAAGAAACATGTTCAGCAAACTGAAGCTGCAAGTAAAACTTGCTTGAAGAGAAGCAGCTTCCATATCCACTCCAATACTTTCATTTAAAGTCATGAGCAATGTCCAAATTATATCTTTTCATCTCACAGTCTTCTCAAATTGGTGCTGTTCTGCTTTTTCCATAGCAGGAGGGTTTGTTTTTTTGTTTGTTTGGGGTATTTCTTTTGGGGGTGGGAATGGGGGTTTTGGGTCAGGTGTTTTTTTGTGGTGAGCTGGGGTGAAGGAATAGAAAATGAAGTTGCTCAGCAATTTAGATCTGATGTTCTACCGCATTATGGAAATCTCTTGTCTGAGCTTTCCAGGAACACTAATGAAACAGCACTGAGCTTTGGGGAGAGCATACTGGCTCTATACAATGCTCAGACTATCAAAGATTTTCCTGTTATGGTTTGGTTATATGATTTATTTCAAAATTGTTATCCTACTCTGCCTGAAACCTCTGTAATTAATACTGGCCTTTCCTGTTCCTCTCCCCTCCCTAACTCACATATACACTTCAGATCAAAGTTTTTTTTAAAAACAAAGTCAATGATGGGAAATCTCTCAGTTTTCTGAGGTTACGGTCCCACTGTTAGCTGTCAGCTGTCCTAAAAAAAGGCAGTGATTATTTCTTCAAGTGTGGAGGTCAAGTGTAGGAAGGTTCACTCTGCCAATGGCTACTTGGGCAATATTAACTGTGAAATTCAAACATACAAAAAGAAAATGAATCATTGAATAGGCACTCTATTTTTTTTTTCAGGTTAGAATCCAAAAATCTAGTATTGTTGATCTTAATGAGTATGAAAAATAAACAACCTTCTTACCTCTGTATAATATTATGCCCAATATATTTTATCGTTCATAAATCAGTCCATTCAAAATAACTCTTACTAAAGTCAGATGCTGGAAATAAGTGCCCTGTAAGTATTTTTCAGGGCCCCAAGGGGCCTTGACCACAGGACTTCCCCTGACCCCTGCCCAGGAGCCCCATTTTGGCTCAGCCTGGGGCATCAGTCCATGCCTCAGCTAGCTGTCAGAAGGTCAGTCTCCAGCTCAGATTGTACACAAAAAGTCATGCATTAAACTAATTTCTATGAAGGAACTGCCTTATAAAGGGCTTGTATTATACTTAAAATTGTTTTACAAAAATTGTAGCAGTAATGCAGGCCAGCTCCAACCAAACCTTTTGTTGGTGACTCCTTCCCTGTCTGAGTATGTGCTAACACAATGAATGGATTAGAAACCCTTTGCACTGTGTTGATTATTTGTGCTTGTAGGGAAAAAAAATCCCACACTGTGTGGTAGTGGGTGGGAGCAAGTTAACATATATTAATTATTCTTTGATGCCTCATTTCAGTCCCATTGTTCAGCCCTGGGAGGGTTTAGCACTATTTTCACAGGTTTTGGAGACAATCCAGCATCTGTGTAAACACGTTTTTGTCCCTTGGTTCTCCTTCTAGCTTTGGCTTTTCAGCCCTTGTACATCAAATTAAGATTTTGTTGACACTTCCCAGAATGGTTTTATTCATACTATTATTTCAGAGGAAAAGGAAACACTATTAGAGACCCCACTCCCAAGAGTGAATTTGGCTTCCTTTCCAGCAAAAATGTTTCCAAAATCAATTCCCTCTACCAGATGGTCTTAATTATATTCTGGAGATATTTACAGGTGAAGCCCATTACAGTTTCAGAAGAAAAGTAAAGTTTCATCAGTAAGGGCAATTCAGAATCAGTTTCAGATAATGTCCTGCAAAAATTTACTGAATGCAAAATATTATAGTTGAGATACTAAAATAAGTAACACATTTGTCATTAATCACAGATGTACACTCTGAAATTAAACACTAGAAGACAAATATCACACTCTGAGGAGCATGCATGCTGCTTATCTAGGACTGGACATTTGCTCCCACACGCATACCATCCGGTTCCCTCGGAAATGCATGCCTGAAATCAATGAGTCTACCTTCAGAAAAGGCATTAGCTAAGGATGCAGGCCAGATCATTGTGCAATGCAAGTGTCCAACAGAGAATCAAGGAATGGAATGCAATTTTCAGGGTTTTTTTTTTTTTTTTGTGGGTTTTTTTTTTTTTTTCATGGCTGCTGCACACCCTGGGGCATTCTCGCTCTGTGGCTTGATCTCCTCTGGGGCCGTGCAGTACAGTCTTGTATGATGAACAGCAAATTTGAAATCGTAAAGAATAAGGTAGCCTGCATCTCTTGACCTCAAAAGCAGCCCTGCACTGAGACCGGGGAGTCCATGACAGGGGAGTTTCAGGAAACTCATGGAGTACAAAGGCTCTTTGTGTACGTGGAAAGTTGAGCTGAAAGCAACTCAGATTGAGTCCTTACTCTAGAAATTATGTCCAAGCCTTGTTATGGCTTTGCAATTTAATTCTATAAGTAGCCCAGTGAAGTCGGGGAGTAGGAATCATTCCTATACTATTGCAGAGTGCAATTAAGGCAAAATACCATTAATACTTTCCCTTTCCAAAATGTGTAAAGCAGTAATTGATACTGGGATTTGCCCTCCATGCTTTCTGTTGTCTCATCTCCACTCATTCTCCTAAAACACCTTGCTTTGTACAGATTTAATTGCATATAAATAAACTTCAGAAAATGGGATGTTACTATTCTTTTACATTTATTTTTTACTCTTGGTGAGATGCAGAGTGAAAATTCAAGCTGCATATCTTCACTGGGGGCATTGTTTGAATAATCATCTTTTTGCACAACTCATGGAATACGGTTCCTCCGTTTAACCATCTTAACCAATGGCTGCTTTACTGAAACCGCAACAGAAGAGAAACAGCCGATTGATTAAAATAGAAATCACAGATGCCTCAGTGCCTTAGCATCCTCAGTCCCCTTTCCCCTTGTCATGTATTTGCACAGCACAACTCATGCTTCTCTGAGCCTACACATTATCCCTTTGCATGTTTGCTTTCTTCGTGAACATTCTTCTTTTTTCCTATTTTGTTTAAGATTATCAGTTCTCTTGGATTCAGATTCTGAGCATCCAGCTGGTGTGATTACTGGTATGGAGATTAAGAAAGATAAGAATAAATATAGCTGCATCTTGTCCAGTCTCTCTCTCTCCCCCCGCCCCCTTTTTTTTGGTCTTTTTCACTCTGTTTTTCGTCACCAAGAAAAGGAAGCAAAATAAGTGTACAGCTTTTCTCTGTAACTACATGCAATATTATCCATGGCAGCCATCTTGAAAGTCTGATTTTAAAGTCTCAGCAATATTAGCCCCAGATGTAACTGGTTCCACATGTATTTTGTTCTTATGCTGTGCTGAAATGGTTTTAAGTAGAATTTTCTCCAATAGTTAGTTAGGATACTTTCCTGACCTAGGAAAGTAGATAGAAATATGCTTTCCCCAAAAGCAATTCTCTGCTGGATTGAGGTGTTTCTAATAGTGACAGTGTTATTACTTTCTGAATGTAATTTATGATAATCAAATTAAGTAAACAACTTAATCTGAAAAGATCTTGTTCCTTTATTAATCTCTCAGCTAGAGCTCTACAGACCTGGAAAAAGTTGGATCATGTCTGGATGGAACTGGAACTCAAGTTTCAAGCTGGAACTTGAAAATTTGTAGCACAATTTTCACTGGGTTCTGTCTTGTTGCAGTCTTAATTTACAGGGTTCTGAGATTTTCCCTCATAATTTAGATATTTTCCCAGTAAATTACTCACATCTGTCATGCATACATTGCTTTGGGAGCTACTCAATGATGTCCTTCCCTTGTGGTCAATGTTTAAGAGACAGTCCATAGATGTTTCTCAACTCATTTTTCCTCATTGGGTCTGTAAAGGAGAGGGAAGGAACAATTCAGGTTAAATATCCTTTGATATAATATGGTCAAAATAATAAGTCCAGGAAGAAAGGTCTCCCCAGAGATTTTTCTCTGCAAGAAAACACAAATCTGAAACATTACCTATCCTTGGAAAACAAAGTGTACCAAACCCTTTGGAATATTTAAAAAATCTTAGATAAAGCTCTGCAAACTCAGGTCATCAGCCATAGCTCCCATTCATGGAGCTTATCCCATCCCATGACTTATTTGGGACTGGCCGAACACCCCTCCTTGTGAGTAAAACCATGGTTTGCGTGAGAGGTTGTCCAGATGTCTACTGGAATTTCCCTTTTTCCCAGCTGATAACTCTTTTTGTCAGTTGTGTTGTTGTTCCACTGTGATCAACTATTTTCTTAAAGATAAAAGCCAAATTTTTGCTACATTTAGTGAGATTTCTCTGGTCCTGTTGTACTCGTAGCTTTAAATTTCAGGAGATGCTTGACACTTTACCATAATTTCTTCTATGGATTTTACTAGCTAATTGCTGCTTTGAGGCTGAAGCATACTCAGCTGGATTTCTGAGCTGGATTCCTGCTGAGATCAAGAGCTAAGCAAGTTTATTGTAGAGGCACTGATAGTATTTTATGAAATGACAGCCTTCTGTATCAATGGAAAGCCTTACATTACTTCAGTAAGATTGGATTGTGCTTTAGCAACTGTAAGCTAATATTAGAGATCAAGAATGAATGATTAATTTTAAGACACATTACTGGCTCTTTAAAATTAGATTATAAAATTTTCCTCCTTGATGTTTATAATACTTATGATGATAAGGGAGTTCAATGGGAACACAATTTCAGCAGCAAGTAAAGTTTGACAGATTCATATTTTTACTTATTTATTCTGATAGGTTGATGAGGTTGAGACTTAAAACAAAGGAGAGATCATCATTGCTGGTATGGTTTTATTATGCTCTCACTGTCTTATTCTTGGAATAAGACCCAAGAGTAATGTGTGGAATTGAGTAGAGAAAAAAAAATTACGTTCTCTTGGTGTTATTCTTATTTAATCACATTATCGTAGAGAAAACATTTCCCTTACACGGTTTATTGGCCTTCAATAGTATCAACAGATTTTAGTAGGAAGGATATTCAGTTGCATCTTACAATAACATCTCACTGTTAACTTCAATAGCGTTATGATGACATATGAACAAGCAAAAAGCACTTCAGATTCAATGCCTTTTTTTTTTTAGCTTAGTGTTTATTGGGATATCTTTTGAAGAAAACACCAATAAAACATGTTGTACAATATTGTAAATCATGCCTGTATCATTATTTAACATTGCTGAAAAGAAGGCTGTAATTAATTTTTGACTACCCTATGCAATGGGGTGTTGTCCTTGCAAGTCTTTAAATTAATGTCATGTAATAAAATGCCAGCTACTTACTAAGCAGAGCAACTTTCTTTTCGTATTGAGTTGCATGTAGTTATATCAGGGAGAAAAAAGAAAATTTTATGCTATTTTATTACTGTAAGTCCAATGGATGCAGCTCAAATCTGGAAAAGACAGATAAACTTTTTGTGTAGCTGCCACATTACTGGCAAATTTATGAATTATTTTATATGAGATAAACTCTCATGACTTCACCTCTTGCTTTTGGAAGATGCACTTGGATGTAATTTGATGTAATTTCAGATATTATCTGAGAAAAATAGGTTAGATGAATAAAAGCATGATTTTATTAACACAATTGCTCTTACTGCCCAAGCCAAGAAGAACCAGTGTAGGTTTTCTCATACGATTTGCGTTTAATAGGTGCGTTTCACAGTCACGGTTCTTGTAGGGCAGAGCAGCATGACCTCTATTTTTATAACTTTGCCTTTTTACCAAATAAAACTGTGCTCCTTGAGAGTTGTGGGGGACCTTGGAAATTATCGCCTCATCTAATGCCAGTGTCTGATTTGGCAAATCAAACAGTACTCCTTCAGATCATAGAATCATAGAATGTGTTGAGTTGGAAGGGACCTTTAAAGGTCATCTAGTCCAACCCCCCTGCAGTAAGCAGGGACATCTTCAACTAGATCAGGTTGCTCAGAGCCTCATCAAGCCTGGCCTTGAATGTCTCCAGGGATGGGGCCTCCACCACCTCTCTGGGCAACCTGTTCCAGTGTCTCACCACCCTCATTGTAAAGAACTTCTTCCTAATGTCTAATCTAAACACACCCTGCTCTAGTTTGGAACCATTGCCCCTCATCCTATGGCTACATGCCCTTGCAAACAGGCCTTCCTCAGCTTTCCTGTAGGCCCCCTTCAGGTACAGGTACTGGAAGGCTGCTATAAGATCTCCCCAGAGCCTTGTCTTCTCCAGGCTGAACAACCCCAGCTCTCTCATCCTGTCTTCATAGAAGAGGTACTCCAGCCCTTTGATCATCTTCATGGCCCTCCTCTGGACCCACTCCAACATGTCCACATCCTTCTCGTGCTGAGGGCTCCAGAGCTGGACACAGTACTCCAGGTGGGGTCTCACGAGAGCAGAGTAGAGGGGGAGAATCACCTCTCTGGATCTGCTGGCCATGGTTCTTTTGGTGCAGCCCAGGATGTGATTGGCCACCTGGGCTGCAAGCACACATTGTTGGCTCATGTCCAGCTTTTCATCCATGAGTACCCCCAAGTCCTTTTCCGCAAGGCTGCTCCCTATTACATCATCCCCCAGCCTGTATCGATAACGAGGATGGTCCCGACACAAGTGTAGAACCTTGCACTTGGCCTTGTTGAACTTCAAAGGTGTGCTCGGGCCCACCTCTCTAGCTTGTCCAGGTCCCTCTGAATGACATCCAGCACATTGACCGCTCCACTCAGCTTGGTGATGCAGACCCAAAAATACTCAACATCCCCTCCAAATAAAAAAATAAATAAATATAGTGTTCAAAGCTTTTATTTCTGTGAAATAAAACAATTGTGAACTAGTAGGCAACCATGGAATCCTTTTCTGTCCCCTTTTTATCCTTTGGTGAGGCTAGGTCTAGTATTTCACATAGTGAAAGGCCTCTTCAAAAGGAAAGTTTGAACATTTTACTGATTTTGCTCATGTTTTTATTAGGAGATTTAGAATGCTTTTTCTTTTTTTCCCTTCTGTGACACAATGAATTTAGTGGAATTCATTCAACTTTCCTTTTTTATGAGCCCTTTAGTAGTTAATATTCCCACTTCAGTAAAAGGGGAATTCCTGCAGGGTTCTTCATGGGTATCTGCTGTCCTAGTTCTGTATACTAGATTTATTCTAGATGTTGAAACACGAACTTACAGCTGGATGAACTCAGATGCTGAGCTCAGGTATAACAGTGTGAATGAAGTTTGATCCTACTCAAGACAAATATGTAATTTTACTCTTTTCTGGGATGATCCTGAACTAACTAGTGTCCTAATTTCTTGTATGCTTTGCAGTAGCTTGCTCTTTCTTATTTTATTTCTTTCTCTTTCTCCCCTCCCCCTTCTCCTTCCTTCTTTTTTCTTCTTTTTCTTTCTTTTTTTTCTTTTTCTTTTTCTTTTTCTTTTTCTTTTTCTTTTTCTTTTTCTTTTTTTCTTTTTCTTTTTCTTTTTCTTTTTCTTTTTCTTTTTTCTTTTTCTTTTTCTTTTTCTTTTTCTTTTTCTTTTTCTTTTTCTTTTTCTTTTTCTTTTTCTTTTTCTTTTTTTCTTTTTCTTTTTCCTTCCTTAGCAATCTTTTTCAGATATTGAAGAATGATAGGTCCCTTCCTTCATTGCAAAGTTTGTCCCTGACCTCTGTCTCATAGTTGGTGTAGGTGCTGACATGCCAGTTCAGGTCTTTTTCTTCTTATCTTTCTTCACAAGTAAGCAATGTCTTTCTTGGCAACACCATCTCTTAAGAGCTTTTCATGCCATGGCTTTGCTTCTACCTTTCTTACAGGCTCTGCCTATGCCTGCAAGACAACTCCGTCTAGTGTTCTGCTTTCTGCATTGTTGACAATGAGCAGGGACTGATAAGGTCTTACTATCAAACTGATCATTTCTCCAGGTTCTGTTTTCTCCGGATTTGTATAAGGCAGAGTCTAGTCAGACTTGGGATGTATCACAGCAGCGTGCTGAGGCAGCCCTGGTCACTGGTGGTGCTGTGCCCTGCGGAGTGACTCTGCTTCTCTGCTGACTCAACAGGTCATAATTTCTTGGCTTCCCTGCAAGCCTGAGTGTTCACATGGGAAAATGGGAATATGGTACTGAGTGGAATGAATCAATCCAGTTTCCATTTTTAACTGCAGCTATGCTGTTTAGGGCTCGGTCCCTGCTTAGTGCAGTGGGGTTGGACTAGATGACCTTTAAAGGTCCCTTCCAACTCAACACATTCTATAATTCATTCTATGATTCTATGAAGAACAGAGATTATTCTTTAGCAAAACCTGAATAGTTTCACTCTCACCATCTGATGTATTAATTTTCCATATGAGAAAAATTTATTCCTGTCCCTGATGGTGTACAGCTTACAACTTGGTCACTGGGGGAGATCAGTTTTCTTCCTGCCATTGCAGTAGCAGCACTCTTACAAAATACATTTATTTCTCTTATAGCTGTCTACAAAGGGACACTTAACAATCGTCCCTTAGACAAGCAACTACAATTAAGCAGTCCCAACAAAATTAACACTGGCAAAGTTTGAGAGCAGCTTTGGGAGTGACATAGGATCTTTTGTTCACATACTTCTAGACACTTAAATCATGCAGTTACTGTGATTCGAGCTTTATCCCTTCACTGGACAAAACCTAGGAATAGCATCTGACAGGAGTTAGAACAACTGTGGCACACTGTGGGGCAAGACCCATCTCACCTAACCTAACCTGAGGCATCCAGCTGAGGTGCTTTGCTCCTGCCAAGGCGGTGAAGAAGGGCAGACGTGACCTGGAAGTGCCAGGTGGCAGAGTTTGAGGAGTAAACTGCCAAGTCCACTTCAAGCATGCTTTGTTGTCTTCCAGGGACATACAGGGGTGCACTATAACAGTAGAAGCCATGATACAGTAGGAAGTACAGGGCATACCCGTCACCCAACAAATCTCACAGGAGTTGTGTGAATCACACCATGTACTCCAACTCACGAGTCACACTAAGTATATACAAGCCATGCATATGTATATGTCTGCAACCACATGCTTACGAGCTGTGTTTTAATAGATCTGTTATCTAGCCGAGTAAAATTGTTTAGTTATGAAGTGAATTGTTTTTGTTTATGTTATCCCTGTTAAAGATCTTCAGATGGGTATTTTGACTCAATGGACAACTGCAGAGAAATAGGCACTATTATTAATTAATTGTGAATACCTGTCTCTGAGGGAGTTTTGCACTATGTTGCACTCCATTGTTTCTCTTAGATTTCTTTTAGAGACTGCTAAAAGCCATCGGATATTGTTATCTCTACCATCAAAAGCATGTTTCTCCCAAGAGTCTCCAACATAGGAGGTTCTTGAGATTTTGCATGCATGGGTCACTAGCTTGAGTAGCTGATGCCCTGCAACAGCAAACAGGTCGTGCCTTTCCTGGTGCAGGCTCCCAGTCAGCCAGCACAGGTTATGCTGCCTAGTCACTGCACCTGACCATGACTCCCAATTAACTTGCTATGCATCAGGCCGGTGTCTGCTCTCGATCTTGTCTTTTTACAAAGCTCATACAATTTCAGGGATCTTGTTAGGGTATTAAAACAGGCTTCTTCACAGAGCAGTTCGGTCCACCTAAGATCTGAGTCCATGGCTTGGGAAACATCCAGATTTTTTTATTGAATATAGGGAAAGTCTTGGGTGTCAGGACATTGCTGAAATGTCACATTTAAAGGACGACTTGGTAAATATCCAGCAATGAACTGGTTATAATGTTTTTCTTTTTTTTACTTCATGATGTGGAATTGCCTGAATCAGTAGCCTTGTTCCATCCCACGTGTGCCTTTAAGTTGTTTTGGTGCTGGGTTGATGCCATCACCCACAGCTCTCGTGATGACCTCTTGTTTCACAAAGAGGATTTGGGCAATTGCCTGACTACCTTACCCAATCACCTATAACTACCTGGTCTCAGCCCATCCCAGCAATGTTTCGTATAGCTGAACTTTCCCATTTCTTATGTGATGGGTTACAAAGAGCAGCCTCAGATGGCTGCGCCACATCCCCGGGGAAAGAATTTGCTCAGCTGCGTATTTTCTCAGGTTATTGTAATAACTATCTTCCAGTAGGTGATATTGAATCCCATCTTCCTTTCCCTAACCCACCTCTTACTTCCTCTTCCTCTAAAATATTTGCATTTTTCTGCCAGAACCACTAGGTGTCACAAGTACTCACATCTAAACTATAAAATCCTCTAAAATATTACCCCGGAGATCTTGATATCTTCCTTATCCTTATCGAGGAGGACAAGAATTGGGGCATAGACTTGCTGTGAATGTGGGAGCTGCTGGTTGTAGTAAAAAAATCAGATGCATCAAGCTGGTGCTTACAGAGCAGGTCCATAGCATTTCATGGCAAACAATTTAGCGTACTAGGGAGTTATGTCTATTATCAAAGGGCCTTAATTCAGCTAACCATAGGAAACCAATAAATTGGATGTGATCCGAAAGATCAACAGACTGTGTCTAACACAAGGAAATATTCTGGTGAAACAGCGTGTGTAGAACTAGAATGCAGAAGGAGCTCCACCCTGAAAAAAGCTTATGGTTAAGAAACAGAACATTCCTCAGGTTAAATTTAGCTGATTTTCAAACTAAAACTGAGTAATCCATGCCACTAAGGAGACCTGTCTTCCTCTTCTTCCCACTCTTGTTCCCATCTGTCTGTTTATAAACTAATCAATCATTCCGGCCTAGCAGTAAGGGTTCTACAGTAGCTGGGAGCATATATTCTCAGCTCCCCATCGGGACCTACAATACACAACTAGTGGACTCTGTGGGAGCCTGAGACACCGATCTTTTGTGAAGAGGATATTTCAGTTTTTCAAATGTTACAAAAGGTATTTTTTTAGATTTTTTTTTCCTTAGCTCTGTAAAAGAACATTATATTTCGTTATTTATTTTGTTTCAAGTTTCAGGCAGGCCTTTAACCCTCCAGTACTCCACTACCATGCAATACATCTACCTACATGTACACTATCTGCCCCTTTGCAGCTCGCCAGGGCATGGCTCAGTGCGCCATCACACTGTGCACTGAACAAACAGCACAAGAGAGTATCTTCTATTGAAAAGGAGGAAAACCCAAATCTTCCCATCTGGGGCCTCAGTTCAGCTGAGTCCCATGGCACCCACAGGCCTTTCCAGCTTCCCACTAACAGCTGCTTACATCAGCTAAGGCTTCAGCTGGAGGAAGGCACGAGAGTGGAAGGAGATGGCCACAGGTGGTGGGAAGTACACAGCAAAAGCAGTATTTATGAATATTAGTCTAGCTACAATCCTGCTGCTTGTATTATAAACTACAAGGTCACCCAATATCTTGCAGCAGGAGTCTGAAGGCAAAACAGCAGGACAGGCCGACCTGGCTTACCTACGTTTCCTCCCTCCCCAATTCCTGTAAGCCTCTTCTCATCCATTTCAAAAGTTCTCTGCCAACTGTGTGCCAATGGCTCTGTATCCCATTTTCTGCCACATCACTGACTTCAAGCATTTTAATTGGTTTGAGAGCATGAAGAGAGATGTGTGGGAGACAGGCTTGCAGAAAGGTTTTAAAGCTTCCATGGATCTGTTCTAAGCATACTCAGGAACCTTTCCTCTTTTTCCATCTTTTAAAAATGTTTTCCTCAAAATTTGACCATTTTTATACACAGAAATCTAAAATATTACATGCAGCTAGGGGCTTTATCAAATACGGTATTACTGCATGACATTCAAACAGACAGACAGTGTCATACATCTGGAGTGGCCGATTATATTGTCATTTTAAGCTGGCAAGATGAGAGCATAATGGCTTTGGGCTATACCAGATGGTGAATTTAGGAACTGCAGAGTACTGCACTGCTCCTGGAATAAAATACATCACCCTGAAAGAAGCAAAGACCATTTACTCCTTTTCTAAAATAGTATTTTCAAAGATAAAGATTGACATCACCATGTAGCTGTGAGTTATTGCTTAATAAAACTCCATAATGCCTATTAGTCATGCCATACAGTGCACTATCAGTCAAATTAATCACTCGTGCAAGACAGCTAATTTGGTCCTAAACGCACTATTTAGAATGAATGCTGAATGTTACTAACTGCTATTAAGTAGCCACCTGCTGCACATTCATGACGTTATATTTGGTACACATACTGCAATAATCTAAACTGTGTTTAAAGGTAGAGTTCAATTCCAGATAATGTTTTGTTAATAACCTACCAATGTAAACAAATACAATCAATTATGGCCAGAGGTAATTACAGTGTTGAATCATTTTCTTACAACACTTAAATAAAAATCAGATTGATTCAGAAAGATTTTGAACTTTACTTGTATTTAAATGAAGGTGTGTCCTGAACCATAATAGGTGCAATTACAAAGATAAGATTAAGGAGGTGCCACCTTTCTTCTGTTTTTATATATGTTTTCAGAATAACTTTGTAACAAGGAAAGATTTGTGTAGGCCAGAAATTCCTGTTCTCTGGGCAGAACAGGAATTTCCCATGCAGAAATCTATCTATCTGCCCTTACCAACCAGAAACAATAACTGAAAAAAAAAAAGAATGTTACATTTTGTTACCACTGGGGTGTGCCACTTAAAAGGATTATGTTTTCTGCCCAGTAATTCATTCTCCTATGGCTTCACACTGGACCAGCGCCCTTTCCATTCATCTGGCACTTTTCATATGTGAAAATCAAGCCACTTGACAAAATGCTCAGAGCAGTCATCACTCTCTTCCTCTAAGAGAGAAGAAAAGAAGAAAGAAGAGGCACTGTTACTTGGCCAGTGCCACACAAACATAGCAGTCGAAGACCAGGGGAAACAGTCTGTGTCCCTACCAGCAAGATTTATGGCACTTGAAGTGTGTCATTTCGAAGTTAGTCCTCTGCTTTTAGCTAAGTAGTCAGGCTCTTTCTTTTGTCAGTAGGAAATTTTTGACATTTGCAGAGGCAAGTTCATCCTATCTCCCTCGCACACCTATTTTATAAGAGAAATTTTCCTAAGAACATGCCTCTCTTTCTCCAGCGGTGAGGTTATCCTAGACAACATGCCTATCTGAGATACCCAAGTTTTAGACGACGATATTTAGGTGAGTTGAATCCCAGAGCTAGTGCACTTCCCAACATACTGGTGCATGTTCAGCCTGGAGAAGAGAGGGTTCAGGGAGCACCTAAATACAGCCTAACAATACTTATGAGGAGATTACCAAGAAAAGGGAGCCAGGCTCAGTACTGACTTTTGTGGTGGGATAATGAGATGCAATGGTCATAAACTGAAACAGGGGAGCTTCTGACTGGATATAAAGAAAAAAGTTTTCCCCTGAGAACAGCCATACAGCATAAGATGTTTCCCAAAGAACTGCGGGACCTCTGAACCTGGAGATTTTGATGGCTTGACTGGGAAAAGGCCTGAGTGGCCTGGACTGAACATAGAGCTGCCCTTGCTTTAAGAAGGACTGTGACCTCTCAAAGTCCCTCCAAGACTAAATGATTAGTGATTATGTGCTGTCTTTCATGCTGAAATATCATGTGGGATAAAATACCCATGCATCAGAGGCAGTCTGTGAGGGTAATGTTGAGATGGACATCAATCATAGAATAGGATCATAGAATATCTCAAGTTGGAAGGGACCCATAAGGATCATTAAGTCCAGCTCCCTGCTCCTCACAGGACTACCTAAAACTAAACCATATGACTAAGAGTGTTGTCCAGATGCTCCTTGAATTCTGACAGGCTTGGTGCTGTGATCACTTCCCTGGGGAGCCTGTTCCAGTGACCGACCACCCTCTCTAGTGAAGAACCTTTTCCTAATGTCCAATCTGAACTTCCCCTCACGCAGCTTCCTTCCATTTCCTTGTGTCCTATTGCTGGTGCAGGGTTTGGAAAAGGTTTAACACAGAAGATTGTATCAGATGCTAATAAGGCATCAAGGTCATATTTAGGTTCAGCTGGCACCTCCAGTAACTGAGTTTTCAGCAGCATGTCTGTTCTTATAAGTATTTGTCACAGCACAGTTGTGGTGGCTCTTGCTTTGGTATGTGGGGAAAATATAAGGAGTAAAATCCATTTTGGAATATAAGTGAGAGTGAAATAAAGAAAAGGGCAACAAAAAAAGATAGTTATCTGCACTAAAAAGATATCAACACTAAAAAGATATGCACAAGTACACGGAGACATAGATAAAGGAGGCTCAGAAAGAATGGCTGATTGACTAACTGATTTCCTCTGAAGACAGCTGTTGAATGAGATTTTTTTTGAAGAGTAGTTTTGAAAAAAGTAAATCAATATCTGCATTCAAGAATGAAAACTAAATGATACCGTAGGTGGAAAATGAAAAGATATTTTAGTAACAGAGGCCAGTCAGGTAAATGTCAGACAGGCAAATCCTTGAGCCTGCTGGAAATAGGTAATGAAAACTGGTATAAAGAGAATCTAAATGATGGGTCACTTAAATTCTGTGCAATTTGAGAAATATTTCCTCTGTGCCCTAAATTCCGCAGAGTTCCAATCTGTAGCACTCTTGGCTTTTGCCTTGGGGAATGATACAGTGTAAAGTTTGTGCACAGGTTTCCCATTGGCTTTTAGGGCAGAATCATGCACTGAAAAAGGGCCAAGTTAATGTTAGATATTGATTTCTCAATGCATTGCTGGCGTATTTCCTATTCCAAGTAAATTGCACAAAAATGAAAAATAGCTATAAATAGAACAACACGGTATGCAAGAACAATATTACATTCCATGCCCAGTGATGCTGATGTTTTTGACTGATTAAATTGAAATGTACAGTGGAAGTTATTTTCCTCATTAAACCACACATTTCTGTCAACAAATTTGCTCTATCTACTGGATAATAGAAAAAAAAAAGACCATGATAGATTTTTCAGCATGGGTTTATCCTTCTCCTTCTCTCATTTGACAGAAATCTGTCATACCTCAGCTAGCTTTGTACCTGATTGAAAACTGAAATGATATTTTCCTAAATCTTGATGTGAGGAGGTTTGACCCTTTTCAGACTACAAACATGGGAAACATCCATGAAAAAAAGTATTGCTGGAACACTGTTATTTACTATAATATTAATCTCAGAATAAATCAGAGGACTATGGCACACGACTTTGACAGGACTAAATTATTATTAATATCTTAATAGACAAATGATCAAGTGCTTTTAACTGTTGAGGGTCACCTAATTACATCCATTTGTTGAGCAATAAATAATGAGAAGAATGCTATTACAGTGGTGAGTGCGCACTATAAGACACTGACACTAATCTTGCGTATTGCTTTGAGCAAATGCAATTACTTATGCATAGATCTTCAAAGCCATGTGCTTATGTATCTTTTAACATCTGACTGTAACCTCTGTGCTTTTCTTTCTCATCTGAAAGATAGCATGATAATACTTCTCTACCTCACAGGCATTTATTGGAATACTCAACACTAAAATAATGGGGTCATAGAAGTAGTTGAGGAACGAGGCTATGAGAAGGGGGGAAACTCACTAATGCATTTTAAAAACTATGCTAATCACTTCCTCCCACTAATTTGGATTAAAATTATGCAACCCAGACACACACCTTAATGAGCCCTGCCTTAAATGATATTCTTTACCCCCACACTCACTAAAATATTAATGTGGCGCATGCAGAAATAGATATGGTCTGCTTTTTTTGTCCTCAGATTCAGATCCTGAAAAACAAGGAAGCTTTAACTTTACAGCTTTTCCCTTCAGCTTTCCTGGAAGTCTCCATCGCTCAGCACCACCTCACAAGTGCTGCTGATGTGACACCTCACAGCAGCTCCCTCACAGGACGAGGCCCTTTGAGCCCCCAAACTGCTCTGAAAGTGCCAAACATGAAAAAGATCCTGACTACCATTTTTTCCTTTCAGTATTGATCAGGCTGTCGCCATTGTTAACACTTCAGAGGAAATGATCCCTCACAAAAAGGGAATCATTTTTGTGAATGATGTGAAAATGTGAAAATAACCAAAACATAACGGAGTTATTACAATTTTATATACTTCCATTTTCATCCATTGGAATAAAGGAGGCTACTTAATCTATATTAAGTAATATTTTGCTCTCTTTTAAAGGTTTTGTGCGGTTTGCAAGATATTGAAACTTTCTCCTCGGGGCTTTAACCACAGTCAGCAGCTCCAGTGATACCATGGCCCTCTGTTTTTAGGTCATGCCAGTGACTGAAGCTAATTGCATCCTTCTTACATGGGAGGGACCATATTGACTTGTTGATGTTCCATTTTCCTATTTTGAAATCAAAAGTCCTCTGCAATCCGTGGAAAGGATAGGCAAGTTACAGAATAATGATGTGCAACAATATGTGTCATCAGAAGTCCTGGGCACACCGGCGGAATAGCACCAACTTCATTAAATACAGCTTTCTTGGTTCAATTACAAAACAATTGCAACTCAAATGCAAAACCATCAGGTTCTAAATGTCTAAGGCTTTTATACACACTTCATAGCTTCCGACAAGCGTTAGATGCATTTCTGGAGGTCATTTAGTCCAACATCCTGCTCGAAGCAGGACTACCACCAGTACCATGTTAGATCAGCCATAACTTTATTCTAGCTGGGTCTTGAAAAGTCCAAGGTAGTGACTCTGTTTGCATACATCCAGATTTGATTTGTTGTTATTCTGGGCAGCAGGTAGAATGCTGTATAAGAAATGCCTTCATTTGCATTGGCTAGGCAAGGGCCAAACCAGGAAGTAACAGCGTCTCACTCTTCCATCCAGAGAACAGTTAACCCAGAGCAGGGTGGAGGTTTTGTAGTTAGGAATAATTATGGTGGAAGTGATATGTCATGAGAACTTATCAAGTATGTTCTGTCCTGTGTTCCTCTAGGCATAGTAAAACTCTATGGTGTTTTGTAGTCATGGTCTGTACAAGAGGCGCAACTGTCCCCAGGTAACTTGCACATCCCAGCTATTGCTCTCTGGTAAATACTGGTAAAGGCTCCTTTTTGCGTTGGAGAACACTATAAATTTATGATTATCACCATCCCCAACCCATTAAGTGGGCTCAGAAGGAAACAGCTTACTATTATCATCCTGGGCAGGCCATTAGGAATTGCAGTTCCCAGTTTCTGAGAATGTGCACTTTTGGATGAATGGACAAGCAGTGCTGGCTTCTAGTGCGTTATGGTGGAGGGGGCTGAATTACCGAATTGTGTGTTCCTCTGTGAAGGAAAAATGTCATTTACAATGTAGGTGTGTCACGTGTAAAACTTTCAGTAGGTTTCCTCAAAGTCCAATTTTTGCCTCGCTGAATGTTTCTCTTGTTCTTAATAACTTTCATCTTCCTTCACAAATTCCACAAAAGTTGGGCAGGAGGGATTTCTTCCAGTCTGAAAGCGGAATATTCCTTAACACATTGCCGTCCAAATCAAATAGAAATTTTATCTTAAAGGTGCCGTGGAAAAATTATACGCTTGCAGCAGTGGATCCTCTGTCTATAGAGAGCAGGTAAAACTGTCTGTATCGCCCTCCCAGTGACTGTCATTTGACTGTGAGCTGCAAAGGCAACTTCTCAAATTCCCTTTGCATACCTGAAGCCTTCAGGTTATTGCTGATTTCCTGAATCGGTACCAGATGTAGCGGTGATTCTCTTTGTCATCTCATTCCTGATATAAAACAGGGGCAGAACTAACAATGTCGGCTTAGGGACAAAAGAACCTTTCCCCACAACTGGCCTGTGCTTGATTTGTACCACTAAACCAAGGCTGTAAGACTAGAAGCAATTTCTAGTCCTTTGGCTCAGCTTATCCAGTGTTTGTTACTTTTTTGACTTTTCAAAATGGCTACACCTGGGAACAAATGTTTTGGGTCTCATTTCTTATAAGAAAAAATTGTAATACTCACTCTGTTTTCCCGTGAGACTCCTTCCTCTGTGTATTATTCATTTAATACCTTGAATTCAAGCAACCAGTCATTATAGCTGGCCTGTGAAAGTTAGAAAATGAGGAATCTGATGGCACGGAAATGAGATTTTTCTTCTTCACAAAAATGCTTTCAAGCTTCAGAAATTAATCCCTCAGATTTTTTCATTAATATTGCATTTTGGAGCATAGGCAGCTAAAACTTCCATGAGATCGTGATTTTAACCAAATCTCTGCCTCCAAGCAATTTAAATCGCATTAAATTTCCTCTTACTTTCTATAAGCAAGTTTACAAAGTATTCCCTGTGATCACAACCAAAGTAAAGCCACCCAGGCTTATCCAGTCTTTTTTTTTTAAGTCAGAATTTACGATAATACCAGAACCTCAGTCTTTATTTTAAAAAAAGCAACTACTGTCTAGAAAGGAACATTTTGTCTCTCTGGAGATGCACTTCTGTTGAACTCGTTCAAACTGAGAGCTGTCCTTGAAAAAGGCTATTTGAGTTTAGCTCCTTCCTCTCCTGGCCATACAAGTGGCCAAACATTTTTTTCTTCTGCTCAGATTTTTCAATCTTGTTCTCCTGCTGTTCAAATTAAATTCAACTTAAATACCAGTAACTGAAGCGATCGGTGCCTAGTAATGTGTGTGTAACCATGGCATCCAAGGAAGCAAGAGGAGAGCAGGTTCTTTCTTGCCCATGTGCCACATTCAGGAGATGCAATGGAGACCTTGCGTCAGCCAACCTCTTGAGAGATTGCTCTGAAGAAGTTTGTCCTGTGGGACACATACTGGTGCTGAAGTCCATGCGTGACAGAAAACATGTGGTTTTCTGTGGAAATCTGCTGCGGAAACCTGCTAAACAGGTGACACCGTTTCCAGCATGTCCCTCCTTGCTGCAATGCCGTGCAGGCATCGCTCAGCCAGGAAGGGAAAGGCACAAAGCTGAGCACTGAATGGGGAACTGACTGCTCCTGGTAGCAATCTGGCATGTGGGGACATGTCAGTGTGTGGACACAGGAGGAATCTCCAGCCCCGCTGAAGGAGATGGCTGCACCCGGAGCAGCGGTCGGCAGGGTGGGGGGCAGCCGCTGGACGCTGGACATGGCTGCTGGACCTTGTCCCTCAAGAGCCCGTGGGAAAGCAGCTGGGCCTGGGCTGGTGCCAGAGCAGAGGGACTGCAGGGAGACAGACCATCCAAAAAATCCTGCTTAGGCATTTTCGGGCTCCTGTTTTCTCTTGATGGCACGCCGGCCTAGAAAGGCACAGCAGCAGGACAGCCCAAAGCCCCCCGCCTGCTGCTGGGTGGCCTCCAGGGCCTGGAGCAAGAGCTGCTATTGCACAAGTTCAAGTGGTAGCCACTGGGGCATTAGAAACCTCCCTCTCTCTACCGCAGAAAATGCTCTTTTTATTTTAGCCAAAAAACCAGACTGCGGGCCTCAGTGCTTATCCTTAAAGGAGGTCACACCACGTCTGGGCCTGGCTTTGCCGGCAGCGTTGTGCCAGTGGGTGTCCGGGGTGTCCCCAAGCTGTGGCTGATGGGTGACATGCAGCTGGAGTGGAGCATGGCCCTGGCACCTCCCGAGTGCCCTGGCTCCCCGCTGACATTGCCATGGACTGATGGACACGAGGTGGGAGGTGGAGGAGCCCTGGGGCCTGCTGGAGGCGGCTGGAGGCCTGGTGGCACCCATGGTGTCCACTCCAGGCAGCAATGCTGGATCAAGACCTGCCTGCTCTCTCCTTCCTCCAGAGAGAGGAGCCCCTGGCTCTGGGGCTCTTTGATATCCAGCCTGCCACACATGTCCTGTGTGCTGGGGAGGACGACATGGCCATCTCCTTCCAGCAAGGCAATGCTTTCTTCTCGGAGCCCTGCTCTGGATTAACTGCATTTTCATTTGACAAAACTATTTTTTCCTAAAGAAAACTAACCAAAACAAAAACCACTTGCAATTACACAACTAATTATAAAAAGTCTTTATTTTTTTGTTATTATTTGTTCTCCAGCTAAAAAAATGGAAATATCTTTCCAAGCTGCTGCTGTCTTTCAGTTTAGCACCTGGATTATTCAATCATTATTTTTCAATTTAATCTTTTGGCTAACTCCTATGTAAGAAAAAACTCTACCTTGATAAGGAGCATGTTTCTGTGCAGTTAGCCATCTGCGACCGCCTGTTAACTCTCTGATCATGAAAGTGAGGACGACTGATCAGACATGTCTCAGGACTCCAAAACAGGCTGAAAGCTCTTTGGTGCCTATTAAAATCAATTACAGTTTTAAATGGATTTCGCTGTAAGCTGAACTGCATGCTTTTTTGCATGTTTTAAAAGTACCTCTTGCTATAATATTGGGTATCAAGCTAGAAAACCAAAGCAGTGTGTTATCACAGCAGGAAATATGGATGATAGCACAGGCAGTAGCTTAAGAAGTTAAATATTTACTTTGTTGTAGTTTGGAAGACAGGCTCAGGAATTTGCAATAAGCAACTATAGATCATATTAATGCATTTAAAATGCATTCAAAATTTAAGGCAAATTTTAAGGAAGATTGTGGGATAGGGACTTTATACTGCTTTGTACTGTTGTAGCGTTTAGATACGCTTGAAGGAAATTTTGACTGGGACGTTGATTAGATTATTTTGCTATTTGCTAACTTAATTTTTATAAGGCTGAATAAAAATATTGGGAAATTTCACAGAAGACCAAAAGCTTTTCCTCTTTTTCACACACAAAAACATCAGTTGAGGCTCTACTAATGAAAAATAGGATGTTTGAAGTATGGAATGAGTAAGTGTCCCACGTGTAGATTATGCCTGGCTCCTGCAAGGCGGGCTCTCTATCACAGTAAGCATAGACTTTCTAGGCCTTTTTTCCTTCAATTTCTCTAGGGAAACTGATTGTAAATAGGTTGCCTGTAAACAGGTTGCCTATGATATGGAGTATGTTACAGAGAACACCATACAAATAAATGCATGAGTTTCACCGACAGGTCCTTTGTGAAAAAAGTACTAAGTGAAGAAGCAGGAAGGATGGGATAAAAACTGTTGCACGCTGGAAGCAAAGGTAAAGGGCACGAATGGGGAAAGACGAACAGTTGTAAAAATAGGCCATTTAACTGAAACAAGTTCTTGTGAGTTAGAAATGCCATGGATTATCTCTACGGTCAAAAAACGTTCATACTCCTATGTGTACTTTTAAAGACTGACTGTTGCTTTTAGCTTCCCTGGCAAGATCCATCTAAGTGGGATACGGCCATAGAGATGGAAAGGAAGAACAGTTTCTTTTCTCTTTTTGACCTAACTGAAAGACTGAAAAATTGTTTTAGGAAAAGAATTTTTTTTTTTTGCAGAGCCCATCAGGGGTTTGGATGCTGGTTTTAATATTTTGAACAAAAAGAAAGAAAAGGCAGGATTCAGCTCCCACCTGGGACACCCAGTTTGGGTATCTCCCTTATGTGTCCACAAGCGCTTTAGGAGCCTCCCTCAATCCAATACTCAGGCAAGTGCCTGACAAAATTTGGGAGGCCCTGGGTCATCTCCACATGGCTGGTGGTTACCACGTGGGACCTACTGAAGCCCTGCAGCCTGCTGGAGGCAGCTGGAGACCAGGTGGACACCTGAGGCACCTATGGTGGCACTGGACGCCTATGTTTAGGCAGCTGAATTGAACCTCAAGTCAACCCAGTCAGCAGACCCTGGTGGTCCATCTCAGCCTACAGTAGCCACTTATTCGCTGGTCAGCTGAGCAGCAGTGCAGGCTCTACCAGCTGTGCTAGCTAGATATCTGCTGAACATGAAGTGGTTTAGGCACCCAGAGCACAGATAGGCACCCATTACACATTTAGGTGTCTCAATCTCACATCAAAATGTCATTTCCAAATGAAAAATTGCAATCATGCAATTAGACAGAATTAGGGTGAAATAATTTCTAACTTAAAAAAATCCTGATTTTTTCTTATGAATCAAATTGGATAAATTTCATTTTAATGTAATTAAATGAATTACTGGTGGCAACTCAGATGTCTATTTTGGGTGACAAAGTGATAGATTTTTACCTCCACTAACAGAAATGATTTCTTTTCTTAATTCTTTGTTTCAGTAGTTTAATTTTAAATCAAACATTTTGTTTCTCAGCTCTTTCCTTCATATCCAAATGAGATGGAGACATACCTCTGAGGCATTGGTGTACTATCTGAGATATCTTATTTCCAAAACAGCCTTGTTGATGAATAGCTTGCACATGTATGCAGAAATTATACATACACTTGGAAAGAATGTCAGAACTGACATACAAACTGACATCTTGGAGAACTTTGTGTCTTTTAGTAGGAAGCTCAATAAAAATCTCATGCATGTAGCATGCATGTTCTTGTGGATAAAGTAATATTTTAGTCTCAAGAAAGCTGATTTTTTGGAAGGAAAACAGCGTGTGTGCCTTTGTGCATGTGTGTGGAGTGTGCTCGCTGTGAATGAGAAAGAAATCTACTAGCAAAGTATATTTATTTCTTCTATAATCACTTCTTTGGTAATAATGCATGTTACCGAGGTAGCCAACAAATTTACCTAAAAGAAGAATGCATGCTCAGTTACAGTTTCTTTTTACATACGTGCACACAAGCAAATCTGTCTAGCTTTATTGTAACCAGTAACTCCTGTGGGTGCTTACACGTTTCCATTCCAGGCTCCTGTTTTCATGAGAGGAACAATTCACACTTTTCAAAAACATTCGTCTTTCTATTTGCAAGTGCCTTGAATTTGGCTTCCAAAGAAAAAAAGAAAAAGAAATTCAAAAAGGAAAAAGAAAGACTATTGGAAGTGTTTCTTGTTTGTTGGCTGAGTTTTACGGGAAGAATGAGAAAATAACTTCCCATGGTAAGTTCACTCACAGTTTTTTGAGCATATCTGTCAGAAAAAAAATATCAAAAAGCATGGAGTGAGCCAGATATAAGCCCCACTGAAGTGGAACATCTTATACTGTGCCAGTGAAAACTGGGCTCAATTTTATTAGTCATAAGCCTCTGAAAACTTGCTGCTTGGCAAGCCCACGAGGCATTGACAGTGTGGCACGGCATTGCTGGACAGAGAGGTGTCCAGCCCGAGTGTGTGGCAAGCTGGTGAGGTGGCAGAGGAGGTGACTCCCTCAGTACACGGGTCACCAGCTCACTGGTGATCCTGTCCCTGCCCAAGGGGCATTTAGTAACAGAACGTGATGCCAAAAATTTCCTTTTAAAAAGGTATTTTTAGACCAACTAATTGAACTCTGGCACTTACAAAGGCCCCATTAACATGGGCCAAAGGCCAAATCCCTCACCAGAATAAGGAACTGGTGCCTGGTGGTGCCAGGCTAGTGCTCTCACTCTGACTAATGTTTCCTTTCTTCTTTTTTTCGCCACCATTGGTAAGCTTCCTCCTATCCTCCTACGGCAGAACCTTTGTCCCACCTTTTCCCCCTTTTTGGGGTGGAGTGGGCTAAACTTAATGGCTTTAGGGTGCACTCAGAGTATGGCATCTGAACAACTAGCTGACCTGCAGATCTAAAGAATGTTCTTTACAGGCATTGTAGCTACTGCAATTGTGGAATTAAAGGTATGTGCATCTGGAACAATAGTAAGTTTGGAATGATAATGTGGTTTTCTCTAGCCTGTTCTGGACTGACTCCGCACGATATGTTTTTGTTTAGTACCCTGAACTGTGGCACTGTACTGACTGTAATTCTGGCATCCTGCTTCATAAAGGCGTCCTATTCATTTTGATGATCTCTGTGGAGAGAACTGAGATTGCAATTTCTGTCTTGGATTTAATTGTCCGTTGGGTTAAGGAGTGGCCTTTAGTTTATGTCCTCTATCTTTGTACCTTCAAAACAAATGTCTAGGGCAAATCCCACCACTTACACCTGGTGCTACTTTGGTGAAGCTGAAAGGGAAGCATTTTGAACTGCGAATAATCCATAATCTAAAGGGGAATGTAAATGACACACTGAAATGACACCTAAAAGAAGGATATTGTTGGAGGAGTCATATTAGCGCAGGTCGTCCAGAATCAAGCACAGAACTGAAGCACTCAGAAGAAAAGGACCCAAAGGGGCTGTCCCACAAAATAGTTGGATACATCTACCAGGAGTCCAGCAAGTACCATGAGTGGAGAATACATGACAGTGAAAGAGAACAGCTTACCTCGAAGTAAAAAGCAGCACTTTGCACTACATCTGGCAGTTCAGCTGTTTTCCAGGAAGGTGTTATATTGAATTTGCTTTCACCTTCCTACTGAAACATGTAGTTTTCCATGCTTTAAAGTGTTCTTTAAAAAAAACCTCAAGGGCTGTGTGTATTCTCTGACTCATCTTCTGCATAAGTAAAAAAAAAGGAGTGAAAAAAACAGGGAGAGATAGAAGAGGCAAAGAGAAGAGATGAAGGGCCCAGAAAGAAGAGGGAATATGATTTCTCAAGGGATTTTTATCATACTAATAGATTTGCATGTCACATTCTTTTTTCTGCTAGGTCTATCGGTTTTCTGGAAGAAACACATGATCTTCTGAGAACACGGTAACTAAAGACTTCAGTCTTGGATTGTGGCCATATTTATGATAACAGTATTATAATAAATGAACTGTTTTCAACTTCTTAAAATCTGCTTGGTATATATGTAGATTGCTAAACTTGTGAGATGGGACTATAACCACAATCAAAACAAGTCAGCCAGGAAGAAGATACCTGGGCAGGTGATTTTCTGGGGATCTAAGTTAGCCTTGTTTAAATCAGGCTGTGGAAAAGCCTCATTTTGGAGGTGTGATTCAGATATACTTGCAGACGTGCTTTCACTTCTTAA
The DNA here is from genome assembly GCF_963924245.1 of Chroicocephalus ridibundus. Lineage (NCBI taxonomy): Eukaryota > Metazoa > Chordata > Aves > Charadriiformes > Laridae > Chroicocephalus > Chroicocephalus ridibundus. The sequence continues at coordinate 138,099,880 of NC_086285.1, forward strand.
AGCAGAGAGATAATAAGGCTTAAAGTGGATTTATCATTGCCCAATAGCCAGCATTTCTCAATCTGAAATAAAATCGCTCAAGGCTCCCGTAGTGCACACTCTATGTTGCATGCACCTCCAAGGTGAAAGGCAAGGGGTTGAAATGATTTGAAAGTACAGTGTGATTGCATCAGCCAGGTGAGAGGCTGCTGGAGATGAGCCCCAGCCCTGAATCAGCAGAGCGTGGCGTGGTACCAGCTCTGCTGGAAGTTCTGCAGAGCCTCCCTGCCTCAGCAGGAGCCTTGGGAAGCGTTTTGGTTGAGAAAGCTCTCCTGACACTTACTGCCCCTGCAGTTGTTTCCACATTTCCACAAAAGATGCAGCTGTCTCCCTCTGGAGGAACCTTCCCAAGGATGCCCTGGACGATAGGCATGTGGTTTTGTCCAGCATTTACAGGGATCATGCGAAATGGATATGGGGAGACGGGGGAAAATGGATGTGTGTGTGTGCATTATGGCACCTAATGTGACAAATTAATGTTCTGGAAAGACTGAAGACCTTAGAAACTAAAGTGTTGGAGAGTGTACAAATGCTACATTCATCAGTGCAGATTGTTGCATGACCCAAATTTTGTATTTTGCAAAGCAGTTTTCTCTGAGTTGCTTAGCACATCTGCTTGGTGGATTATAGGATAAGTAGGCAAGGGAGAAGCAGCCATAATTTTTACTCATGAGACCACAAGGGATCAAACCCAACTACTTTTACAGTACTGTGAACAAAGCTGTAATCGTCAGCTCCTTGCCCTTTACTGCCCTGAATGGGAGTATCCACGTCGGCATGGTTTATCCTCTCACAGCACTGCGTCAGAGACCAAAAGTCTCCATCCAGCAAGTCCGGTACAATATTTGCTGATGGAAAGAAGACAGCTGCTGTATGCTCATTTCTCCAAGGGGAATGTAATCTATGAAGGAAGAATGTGCATCTGGGGATCTCAGCATTTCAAAAGGCACCGAAGTCAAGATTTCTGAATGCTACCCTCTTAGAAAAGACATAATAACCCCCGAAAGCACTTCTTTTTCTTTCTCTCCTTGTATCCCCTGGGACAGGGACAAGCCCTTTTAGTATGACTTACGTAAATGAATGTGTGTGAAATTTCAACCCTTTTAGAAATTTCATTTCTTCAGAAACGCGAGCAGCTGTTCAGACTGATAATGAGTAATTGAACACTTCTTTCTTTTGTTCAGCCTTTTACTGATTTTGCTAGATGTGCTGCAATAGCCCAGGCCCCTGACCATGTGAGATAGCAAAATGGGGTGACAACAGTGCTGGATTGTGAATGGAGGAGTGCAGCCACAATGTCACCAACCTACAGAATGCAGTCGTCAATAGTGGCATGAAAGATGCTTTGTGAACCAATAGAAAAGCTGAGAAGGGACTGGATGGGTACAAAAGCTGACTCCAGCTATATATCCCAGTGCTGCCTACATGGGGAGATGTCATCACACTGAGCTTTACGGCCTCAAATGGTTCCTTAAAACCACAAAGCCTGCAACTGTTCATTTTCTGCATATTTCTCCCACATCAGTGGAAAATATATATTGAGGCGAACAAATACCATTTACACTAGAAATGTTAATACAAATATCTTTTATTTTTAACTGCTTGAATGGTTAGGATGTGCTTTAAGTGGTTATGTTTACCCTATTTTTATGTGCTTAGATGTCTTTGTCTTCTCTCCACATTCAGAGGCCTGCAAATTTTCTGGTATTGGTTTGCATATGTTAGTGGCGTAATTTGTACTGTTTCTGCACTAAGTGCTGAAATTGCGTCTTATTACTTCGAATGTATGAGCTGCCTTTTAATTAAAGACAAATGCAATGCAAACCACAATAATAAAACAGATGATAGACTAAGTCCCTAGTACATAACCTTCATACAGCAGGCTGCAGAAGCACAGCGTGGTCGTTCACCGCATCTCCTGGCGTTGCAATGCTGTGAAGACTTGAACTTATGCAAATGTAACTCTTACAATGCGTGAATATTTCTTGTTTTGGTTGGCTTTTTGATAACCTCTGAGAAGCCCCTAGGAAAAGAACCAGGAGAAGGCTGTCATTTTCTAAGCAATGAATTCAGCCCATTCCCAGATGTCACCCCATGATGGGAAGGACCGTGGGTTCTGGTGGTGGGAGGCTGGTGGCCAAGGCTGTATGGTTTGGCACTACAGAGCAGTGCCCTCCTATCACTGTGGGAGCTTTGGGAAAGAGAGCAGGAAGAGCTGGTTCAGAGGAACCAGCTTGTCAAGTCAGATCTAGTTGGTTGGTTTGAGGTTTGACATCTCTGTACTAAGTAAATTAGTATTGTACTGATTTTAGGCCATATTTAGGAGCTAAATGATCTTAAGAACACTATAGATGGAGGTGTTTAATGATACGCTGGTGCTTAATTGATGCATGTTTTTGAGTTAATAGTAAATTATCAGTACCAAAGAATTTAGCCCAATCCGTATCCTGCCTTTGTGAGCCTTATCACACTCAATCCCATTCAAATTGTCCCCAAGTTTTACAACTTTCTGTCTGAAAGAAAAAATGCAATCCACACTACATAGCTGGAAGTCTGGATATCTTTCTTCATGTTATCTATACAGCTCTGTAATAATACCTTGCTGTTTTGTACAGTTATTCTTTTGGTCTTTAATGCCATACTAGATTTTCATCACTGTCACTCTTTTATAGGTAGGGAAGAGGTACAGGGAATGTTAGTTAAAGAAAGGTGTTTGCGGTGCTATGAATTGAAAGTAGGTTTTTATAGAGCTTTTTTATTCGCTAGTACCACCACTTCAGTTACAACAGAACTTATGTGCTTGATGTTGAAACTACAGGAGAAGTGACGCATAATATGTGTTGTGCAAGTTAGATCAGAAATTATCTGCTTTTTTGGCTTGAAAATTTAGGAATTTAAGAAAACTGCTATTGCAAGCCCTGGGAAAAAAGTACCGTTTCAGCAAAACTTGAGAAAGGTGCTTATTGCCTCTTGTGACAAAACTGATGTGGTCCAGAAGATGTGACTTTGCGCCTAAATTCCTTTATCTACACACAATTTGGAGCTGTAGGCTTGCGAGGTGGAGAACACTGATGCAAAAATAGACATCGTCATCCCAGGCCACAGAGTATAAAGAGAGAGAAGAAAGTCTTGTCTTGGAAACTTTAGGTGAACCGTTTTGTTTTGCAGGTGTTCGATTGACAGAGCTTTTGAGATTAGTTAGGATTTTGAAACCTTAACGGTAGCTCCCCAGAGATGGTTTAATAGACAGAACTGAAACGTGGCATCACACAGATACCCACTTTCTCTATTTGGGATATTTTTAGAGAGGAATGAGTTTCTTCTCTTCTCTACAATGTGTTCAGAAGAGCGTCACTTGAATGTGGCTTTTCCTGCAGGTTATTTAACAGGAGTTGACCTGTGAATAGAAAGGGAAAGCGCTATTCCATTCTTTGCAAAACCTGCACTGAAAAATAAAGGCAGATAGTTTCTCCGGAGTTTAACTCTTATCTTAGTTCTGCACCCTACAGCAGTGTCAAATCCACTAGTACACTTGGTTGTCTGGAGTATAACGGGTCCTAAGTAAAAAATTCAAAATGTATCAGGCAAATGTGTACCCTCTTCGAGAAAAATGCATGAAAAGAACGTGAAATGATTCTTCAAGTGTTTTTTAAGAACAGATCAGCTTAATAAGAAGATGTAATTCTAGGAAACTGTTATTTTTGACCACTTTACAGGGTTGTGTTCGTCAAACTGCATTTCAGTGCTGATCCTGTTAACAAGCATGATGAGACAAAAAGCACTTTGTCATTTCCAGGGCGGCAGCTGATGCAAAGAAACAGCTCTGTGAGTTTTACTGGTTTGTGATGGATAGAAGATAACAGTTGCCCCTGCTGGGTTTCCTGATATCTGAAGTCTCTTCCAAAGTCAGTCCAGTTTGTGGATCAAGTGGAAGTAAGACATAAACAGAGCAAAATTTAAAAAATGAAACATAATACTAGTGAGTTAGAGGAGAGAGGGAAAGAGGCAGCCGGTGAACTTGGGAGTGATTTCTCCTTAAATGTTTATAAAATCCCAGTTTAATCCTGAAAGCTTAGGCAGAGAAATACTGAGAACGGAATTTTGTTTGGGTGAACTGATGTTTCCAGAGGTTTTGGTAATGGGTTTTACAGGTTTCATTTAATTACTCTCTGTCTGGGAAAACAGCCATGAATTTGTGACTAATTGGAAATCCAGATGCAAAGTTGAACCATTATTTGCAGCTGGGCTCCAGTGAATGTAGTGAACAGTTAAGGGAAAGTACAAAGCGTTCCTGAGGGAACATTTGGGGAGGGAGGAGTGTAGACCGTCTCCATTTTGGCAAGAAAGAATGTCACTAGGAATTAAAAAAATCTTACTTACAATGAGATGTAGAACTGTTTCGGAAGGAGATTTGCCATGTTCTTTCTTTGTAAAAAAAGACAAAAAATTGTGTTTGTCTCAGGAAAAGAAATAAATGTGGGAATATTTACTATAATGTTATTAGTTACCTTCCTTGCTTTCAAAGTGCTATAGCACATCCAGATGGAGATGTCCTTTTGGACATCCTGCAGGAAGGACTACTCTTACAACCTCCTCTGGTGAACAGAGCAGCATGGCACCAAAACAAAGAAAGAGAAAAGGGTGGCAGCCTGCTTCCTCTGCCTGTTAGCAGGCCAGGCCTGCCTCCTCAATCCTCTTCAATAGTTATGTATGCTTTTAATATATATGAACAAAGGACTCCCAAGTAACAGAATATAGCCCAGAAAAGGAAGATATGAAAACCTTTATGGCAAAAAGAACAACGCCTCAGTGTACGATCCAACTCTGTGCTAAAGAACACAGTGGCTTTTTTTAACGCAAAAAACATTTTACTGTGTATATAGGTTAAAATAAATTTGTATTGATGTAGGTTTTGCTTGCCGCTTCATATGTTTTCTTCTAGAGGTTCTTCTTCAGCAACCGTTTTCTTAGGCCTTCACAGCAAACTCTTGCACACCATGTGCTGAGCCTTTAAATGAATTGGCAGATACACACCCTAGGAGCTTCAAGTCTGTTCATATGGATTAGTTTAAAGATTATGGGCTGCTGTAATCTCATACAAGAAACAGAAATGTGTCTTTGAAATGTGAGAGCCTTTGCTAATGTCTGCAGAGTCCAACAAACTACGCAACTTTGCACGTCCTTCAGTGTTTTGCATTGTTTTCTAGTATCCCCATTTTGAATCTTGTGATGAAATATTTCAAATGCCCCTTGTGCTTCTGCTGCAAAGGGATACCCTATGGAGGATGGGTAAGGGATAACTGCTCATGGGTGGGGAAACAAAGACCTAGTCCTCATTCACGATGGGAGCAGAAGCAGAAATCCCTGATCATCATTTCTCTGCACTCTCTGCTCTTCCCGCTCCTTCAGCTTTCCTCTCTTCACCTTGCAATATAAGGCTCCCTGGGTCATGGTCTGGCCTTTTTCCTCTCTATCATCATTCCTCTGGTGGCTCCAACAGAGGAGGGTGCATTGGGGTAATTGGAGGAGCAGAGGTTCACCGCCCTAGGGAGCAGGCAGGTTTGATGGCTAACGGATAGGGACGTTGCATGCAATGATGGAAGGAGGCATAAATGACCATGGAAGGGGCATGGAGGAGGTGACCGTAGAGTCTGGGAAAGCCTGGGAAAGCAGGAGAGAATCTTCTTCTTGCCTCAAATTCTATCCTACTTCTAGACACTTCTAAAATAGTGCTAGCCCTTCCCATTTGCCCATGCCTTTCTGCAGCTTCCCCCTTATTGACCCCTCCCTACGTCCATCTTGTTTAAAATGTTCTCTGCCATGACCACAAAACCTAGTTTGGCACTCCAGGTGTGCTGAGAGCAGTGCTGAGGCTTGACTCTGGCTCTGTGACTGAGGAGCCTGAAGCAGGCTGGGGCAGTGTCCCATCAGTCCTGATGGGACAGCAGAAGGTAACCATGTCGCTGAGCACTTCTGTTGCTTCATGGAGTATGGGGAGCTGCTACAGGTGTGTACTGTCTGTCGTGGCACCCATGTGTGAGAATTTGGAGGCACTGGGCCATCAGTTGTAAAGCAAAAAATTAAGTTCTCTGGAGAAACAGTTAGGAACCTTAAGATCTCCTTATCTAGCTATCATGCAAGTAAATAGCCTCAGTTTGTGGTAGAAAGATTAAAGAAATTCATTTGCCTACATTTTGCCTGTCATAGGAAGCATGTAATCAGAGCAGCTACTGCCTCCTTTGGGGTCCCTGTGGATCAAAGAGATTGATGTCCAAACCCTGACCAGGCAAAACTTTTTCTCCTATAAGGCAACAAACAATGTACAGCTCAGAAGTTAATTTTGCTTCTGTAAAACATGTCCAGATATGTTATGTTCCTCCTGCGCTTGCCTTGCCCCATTAGCTACCAAATCTTCAGAGAATTGCACCAAAGACAAATTTCTTCACTCACTACCTCAGCATGAGTCAAAGGATTGATGGATGTGTCTCTGAAAGGCTGACACCAAGGAGGACATCCCTACTAAAACACAATAACTATTATGACAATTATATGCCGGGGCTACTTTGCAAAACACTGTTAAAATATGGCAAGGTTCTATTGCAGGAAAAGGGATGAGGAGTCAGAAATAGTTGTATTTTGTTAAAGAAAAAGCGTCTTCGTTCCCAAGTTGAGCATTGTTACAGTTGGTAAGAAATCTAGCAATAATAGATTCTCATAGTAATAGGGTACTTTGCAATAACATTTTGCTACTGCAACAGCAGAGAAAATACTCCATGAATTGAGACCCACTACCAATAAGAGCTGTCATAGGCATTAACCTTCGTAATTGATTTTAGTCATCTGTGACCTGATTATGAAAATATTAGACTTTTGCAATGCAGTTGGAAATAGTAGGCTGGGCATGAGAATGCTGCTTTAAGTTGGTGATTATATTTTATCCTATCTCTTGTGACCCTTGGCCTGTTTAAAGCAAATATCAGATGACCTTTTCTGTTTTGTTTCATCAGCAAAGACGACTGGATACTTTAATGAGACTTTAATAAGCAGTTTCATGCCCTAGCTGGGATTCAGGAGGGTGGATCAAAATGATATTCAAGGTGGAAATGTACTTCATGTAACTGCAGGCAGAGAAACTGCCCCAGTGTGAGTCCAGCACAGTCACCGAGGCTCCCTCTATGGGCAACGGGCAAGAATCCCACCAACCCCAAGCAGCCGTTTGCGAATGAGACCAGTTGCTCCCTAGCGATTTCTGTTTTTCTCTGTTTATTATAGAGAGAGCACAAATGACTAGATTATACCTAGACAACTTCCATCAAGACTAACAGGTTAAGGCAAATTAATTCCACTAGGTAAAGAACCAAGGTAAACTGTGATCTAACAGTATGCTGTCTCTGTATGGAGTATTGAGCAGTGCTACTCAAACAGCCTTTCAAAATGCTTCAGTGATGAAAAGTAGTCTAAAATTGAGACAAATCAAATAAAAGTGGAACGGAGGAGAAGCCGAGAACTTGAAGCAGACATAGCTTAGACTTGGACAACCCTTTGATAGAAGGTACATACCACAAAGGAAGTTAACTAAATCACACTTCTCTTTTTTGTTTTGCAAAAAACAAGGTTTTGCTGACACTTGAATGAAGCTGGTAAACGGGCATGAAGCCTAGCATTTTTATCATGTACATTTTTTTTTTGTACATTTTTTGGTGGCAGATGTACAGCATTATCCACCTGTCTGATGAAGGGAGGGCCTGTCTTTTCAGTTTTGTTTTTTTCTTGAAAGAGATAACATGCTTCATGTATTCACACTGGTCTTCAGGAACTAAGAGGTGATCAATTCCTGCTGCATTTCCCTGGCATGCTCATGCTGTCCTGGTCCCCATGCCAGGACACCTGCCAAGCTTCTTACCGCTCTCTTACTGCAAGTCAGGAGCATTTCAACCTTGGTGATGTCCTCATGCTGAGGAGCATTGCGTCTCATCATGTTTCATACCACCACACCCACTGGGCTTGCACCGAAGTCTTCTCAAGGGGGTGATCAATACAGCACAATACTCCTACAGCTCTGAAATGGCCTAATGGAGAATAGGGGGAAATCGTTAAGATTACATCATGGCTCCAAGCTATCTGAATCTCACAAATCTGTAAAGCAAATGTTGAACTCAGGAAAACCTTCATGTCGCCCATTGTTAAGTGGAAGCCTGGGAGTAAAATGAACAAATACAATGCATATTTTTCTAAATACTGTTGATGTGCTCAGAATAAATGTTCTAAAAATTCTCTCATGGAAGAATAGTGAATATAATAGATGCATTTTTGTTTGGACATGTTCATTAGCATGAGGAACTATCCGTTTTCTGATGATTTCCTCCCTTACAAGTACATATTAAAACTTTCTAAGCATGTCCGCCATTTTGCCATCTGATCTGTTCATTGAGGAGAAGCGATTTAAATTTCATGTTTGCAGGGCATGTGAGAAGGCTTACATCAATGAATCACTGAGAAGGAAATATCCCAGTTAGCTTGCAGAAGTGTCAGCTGAATGGAATGTTTTTTGGGCCTTTGGCAACACCTTGCTGAAGGCATTACTGGTTTTGGACACAAACAAGGGAGGTGGAACTTTGTTCAGAGGGAAATTATATAATATACCATGGTGGCCAGAATATATGATTCTTTGTTTTCATAATAAATTAAAATGCGGAACTATTAATTTCCTAGTTAACGATAGACATGTTGATTTTTAAGTTCACTCTTGATCTTTCACAATACATCAAAAGAGATAATTTGTCTTCTATATTTAATGTCCAGATTTCTTTTTTCTTGCACAGAAGAAGTTCATAGAAGATTTCATTAGGAATTGAGGATCCTGACATTTTCCTCAGCTAGGGATTTTTTCAGATGCTTTTGCAAGCGGTCTCAGCTAGAAGAATTTGGCTGCATGCTTCCTAATGAGCATGACATATTGGTTTGTATCTTCTGCAACTTTCCAGCTGACCATTGCTCTTACTTTTCATCCGTGATGCCTGTGAATCAGTGTTTCAGGCATGTCACACTCAGCTCTCTCATCATTACTAAGATAAAAAAGTCCCACAGGCACCTGTCCATCAAGATCACCCCAGCTACTCACTGGTTCTTCTACTCCCTGCCTCATGCCCCGGTTTGCTCCTTACACTCCATCCACGAGTTCTCTCCTTCTTTCATGCCCTTTTTGAGAATGTGACGTTGGTTCTACTGTGGGCCTGGAGGACTTAAAGTAAGCAGCTCTGTCCCTCTAGACTACTTTCTACGTTGTCCCGTCTAAGGGACATTCTTACTTGATCTGAAATTTTCTCCCTTGCTCTTGTGGTCCACAGCATCTCACAGAGGAGATGTGCTCTACCTGGGCCCCACAACTACTCTTTGTCAAGGCTCATTGTAGGACTTTTCTGTATTTGTTCCTTGTCTATGTCTTTTTGGCTTTTCCTTAGTTTCTTTCTTAAAAGGGGATCCTAAAGTGTTCTCTCCATCCCTTAGACCTGTTCTTGGTCTATTCTCTTTGTTTCTATCCAGACTGTTCTCCTAAAAGCCAGATATGTGTTTCCCACCCTGGCCAATCATTTTCTGTAGTGAACAGGGATTCAGTATAGTTCAGCATCCAATCTGCAGAAATTCTCTTACAATAACATTTTACCTACCTCCAGGAATCACTCAGTGTCCATGAAATGCAACTGTCTTGTATTGCACTGACTAGCTGTTGATCCGTTGGTAGGATGAGCTGTTTCCAATGAAAACTCAAAAAATCTTATTAAAAAAGAGTTTGAAAGACAGTATTGTGAAGAGAAAATTTTCTCTTTGAGGACTGCATCCCCTTTCAGGTAAAATTGCTTCATCATCCTTCTTTTTTTTTTTTTTTTTAACATGAGTTTTTCCAAGGCCGATCATCCATCTGATAGGTAACTATCTCGAACAGTGAATTTCTCTTTTTCCACATTTCAGGATGAGGTTATAGCTCTGAAATGTTTCTGCCAAACAATTTCTCATGATGAATATTTTATCTTCCAGGTGTAAAATTGCATGATCCCGATTATTCTCACCGAGACAGGAATTTAGAGGTGTGGACCCCTTCTCCTTAAAGATTTTTAAGAAGAGATCATGGAAGGTCTCGCAGGAATGGGTGGACTAAGTGCTCATTACTATTCCTCCTTGTTTGTGATATCACTGTGTAAGCTGAGAGCAAAAGTGGTTTCTGTGAGTCTCAAAGAACTCAGAGTAGGCCGTTACCAGAATAACTGGTGACACCGCTGTCACTCTGATGTGAGATTACCTGGTGCATAAAATCTGCATCATCAGGCATTTGCTCTGTTCTTTACTTTAGACTGGTGAGTGCTGTGAAGCCACTCCAAAAAACCCCAGGGGATGTAAGTGTCTGTGGTGGAAGTCCTCGTGCGTAAAGGGAACCTTTTCCGCATTCCAGCATTGCGGCTTTGATACCTTTTTATCCTTACCTGCAGGTATGCTACACCATTGCTGTTAAATTCAAATATACTAAGCTCGCTGTGCATCGATGTTACTCAGAACTTACTCCCGCCTGAGAAACCTTCCCAGACGCATTCAGAGTGCTTGCTGTAACTTTGAAGTTACAGTAAGCCAGAGGAGCCTGCTGGTAGGGAAATCTCACTCTTGGCTCCCTTTCCCTTTACATCAGGTGTTGCATCTGCACCTTCTGCAAATGAGCGCAAGGCTGCTGAGGCCGGAGAAGTGGTCTGTTCAAACCCAGGGGAGTTCTTGTTCCTAAGGGCAACTGATCATAGAGAACGACATCCCAGTGACTCTCAGAGCCTGTGTTTTATTTATCTTCTTGTATATTTCCTCAATCCCACCTTCCTATAAATATAGAAAAATAGCTTATTAAAATTTAAAATGATACCTGATTCTCTTCTCTTTCTCAGCTTCCTGCCTTTCCAGACAGTTTGTAATTTGTCTAAAATTTACAATCAAAACCGGCAGCTTCAGCTGCTGTAATCAATAGGAAAGAGTTCCTCTCCTTACTGGTCCCTGTCCAAACTTTCTGTTATTTCACAAGAGCAGGTTCACTGAACAGTGAAAGTGTTTCCATAGCTATCATGCCGTATGGATATAAGGAAGCAGGGTTTGCAGGGAAAGCTTTTATAAGTCTTTATTAAGCTAGCTGATACAGGTGGAAAAATCAGGCAACATTTCAGGCTCATAATGCTTTCTTTGGTTCAGCTGAAATCACTCTGTCCCACCTATGCGGCTATGTACAATTTTTGATTGTTTGTTTCAGCTCTCTTACTGATGGACAAGGGTGTATGAGCCTGAAATCTGTCAGGAAAGAAAAAAATCACTGCTGTTGATCATTCAAGCTGTCAGCTTCAATCACTCATCTTCTGGGACGGGCTGCCAGTCTGCATAAAAAAGCCACTGCCTTTCAGATTGCTCCTCATTCAGGGATCCTGGGTTCACCCAGCAACGTTGTTTGAGATAAACGCATTTCCAAAGCTGAGCACTGGGGTGTATGTGACACAGTCAAGCCTCCCAAGACTCTTTTTTGAAGGATTCCATATGCATGCCAGTGACAGCCCTTTGCTTATTAACTGACACTTTTTGCTGTAAAGTTGCATTGATTTTCTCGGTATTGTAATGTCCTAGTGACATTAGGCAAGAATAGCCTGTACAAGTCTATTACCACATACTCAGCAAGTATTACCAGACAAGAAAAAAGAACAACCCTTCAAGTACTGGGAGAAAGGTTGTCCTAGTTCTTTGGAAATCTTTTTGTGTTTCTTCTTTGACCTAGCAGAGACTTAAAACTGCCCAGTGGTTTCTTCATGGTTTTGCAACCGTGAGGCAGAGCCTGGCAGAATCTCAAGTGCGGAATGAGTGAGGGCAGCTTTCTGAATTCGCTTGATAAAAGTGTTCGGAAACAAGATAACAAAAGAAATGAGCCAGCAGTAGCTATATTCTCTCCTGGTGAATAAAGGGTCAGGGTTGTGGCCCTCAGTGGGAAGGTGAGCTTGGAGCGCTGCTCTGTGAGACAGAGGGGAGGTTACGATGGGGCAGACTGAGGCACATCTGGAATTTCAAGCGGAGAAGAAAAAAAGAACAGCAAAGGGCAGAGCACTGTTGTGGTATCTCCTCCTCCTCCTGTTCGCAGCACGTGATGCAGAATGAGGAAAGTGCTGCAGCCATGACGCCAGACGCCGTCTCCCGCATGTGGAGCTGGCGAGCGAGCTCTCTGTTGTCCTTGCACAAAATGGCAACTCTCCTTTACTTTTGCCATAGAAGGACGTCCCAGTCATCAATCCGCAGTGGGCCCAGTCCTGTCAAGCTAACAGACCGTCTGGTACTGGTACACAGAACTCTCTTAAACCGAGGAATTTTTTAAAAGGGCTGGGAGGGGGATATCCTGTACTCCATTCTTTTTCTCTGCAGCACCTCTGGCCCCCTCCTTCCACTTCCACACCCTGAGCTCAAGTTTGTAAACCTTTTGAACTATTTTAAAAAATGTACAGCTTGTCCTCTAAGACATAGGAAATTACATTTGATGGTCTATTGTATAAGAATTTCCATATTTAGAGAAAAATCAACAGATACAATCTCTGATTTCCTTTTCCCTATACTCCTCATATTTGCCTCTTCTTGCATTGCTTGCTTTGGCTGCTGCCATGTTGTAGCAGAAGCAGATGTCATCAATTAGAAGATGGGTTTAAAACTAATGAGAGCTATGTTCAAAGAGCCTGCCTGCTCCTCCAGCTACCGTGTACTCACCCTGGGCTGGGTTCTCCGCCCCAGCTCACATCTGGTGTTTTTGATGCTTTGTAGTGATCTTAAAGGGACTTCAAAGATAAGCGTCTACTCAGCCTGTGCAAAAATATGTCACACATAAGGAAATTTTGACTCCCCGGTCTACAAATTCTGAAGCAGTCCTTCTAGGATTCAGAAAAACATAGGTCAGAGGTATTAGACCGGATCAATTATGTAGCTAAACTCTAAAAAGGATTTCTAAACATACAATTTGTGGTTAACTGTTCAGTGTAATCATAACTTTTCTCAGTGAAAGGAAACTCAGCAACAACACTGATTAAGGAAGGAATTCACTAGCAGAAGCTCAATAACTTTGTAGTAGCAAAACCCATTTGTAGAAGGGTTGGAGAGGAACAGTACCAAGCAGAACAAATGCAGACATGTATGCTTAAAAATTAATGCAGTAAAAATTAACCTTTCTGATTTAAAAGAAAATCCCTCAAGATCTTTGAAAGTACGATTCTGGCTAATTTTAAAGCCTATAAAATAACTGGTAAACACAATAAATAATTAAAAAAAGCTCTCAAATGAAATGAAGACAACAGCTACAATTTATCATTTGCCCTTGAGACAAGACTTTAGCCCTTTGTCAATTTAGACAAGCAGAGTCATTCTCATACTCGGTTTCGAAAGTGCGAGATGGACTCGCTTTGAAACAAAAGACACTTGCAAAGATCCAGCTTCTACTCCGACAACAGCACAGACTTTGACCTTGCCTTTCCCAAAACAAATACACATTTCTGTATCTATCACACATATAAATGTATTCCTTGGGTGGGATCTGTGAGAAAATACATCTCACACGGCAGATACTGGTCGCCTCTTAAGGCACAAATTGAAGGCTCCCACACTTTGGTACCCACGGTGATCCAGGTGCCCAGCTCTGACTGGCAGGAATTCCAGTGTGGCTAAAACCAGTCTTTCATGAATGTTGTTTAAGAAATCTGAGTCTTTGAGTGCACAGGAAACAAATTAAGTTATTCTTAAAAAGAATGACTTAATTTTTTCTTGTGAGTTTTGTTTTGTTGCACTGGGCTTTTTATTGCAAAATGAGGCAGATGATTGATATAAATTAAAAAGTGAACCCTTTTTGCTTTTCACCTTCCCACTAGTTTTAATATTTATGACAGTCTTCACTGTTTTGAAAGCACGTGTAAAGCCTGAAAACTGACCAAGCTTTTGTGTAGTATATGGGTTTATAATATGTAGGTTCAGCTAACTTAACCACATTCTCCATTGTCAGCCTTCTGGCTCTTTTTCACTGGTCTACAAAGAATATTTTGTAGTTACCCATGTAACGACAATGTTTGTATTCACATGGAGAAAATTATAAGCACATGAAAGTAAAGCACATTCCTCATGATCTTTACGCTGCCTGAAGATTAAAAATACAATAGATAAAAGAATCCAGGAATAAATTGGTCTCTGGGGAGTGTTCACAATATTTGTGTAGGTCTATGCTGCTTTAATATATGAATCACAAATAAAGCCCTAATAGAAATGTTTGAAATATTTTCCAAACACTCTCATTATATGGCCTCACCCCCCTTTGGCTTTTGTATTTTAGCAGCAGAGCTGATCGGTGGTAGATATTAAAATCTCATCTAGCAGGTGCCAGCTGACAAGCAATAAAAGCAACACTAACACAAAATCACAGGTGACACATTTCAGAAAGAATTCCTAATTTATAATCCTTTTGCTACGACACCAGCTTGAAAACAGTCTTTATTCTTTTGGCATTCAATATTATTTCAGAAATAAATAAGTGAAAGTAGGCATCTGCTTCTTTTTTATGGATCACAAAACTTTATTTTGCTCTGACTATATATCTCTATTCTTACTCAGTTTCAACAGCTACCTAAGTTCAAGGTGTGTTTAGCAAACACTACCAGTCTGCCAGTTATCAGTGAGAAGCCAAAAGCCCAGGGCTGAATGCAAATCTGTGTGCAGCAGGATTCGACTGTCAAGAGTGCACGGCTGTATCTGCTGCTTTCTGGAAAGTTAGATTGTTTACACAAATAAACCTTCAAGAATATTTTGTTATGAGTGACCAAAACCTGTAAATTAATTTCCAAGATATTGAGAAAATGAAATTTATCTGAGGTGATCGAGTGTGCAGAAAATAGTTGGCCCTGTGCGAGTATTGTGAGTGTATGTGTTCTCTTGCCTCACTTTTAAAACATTTTGAATGATTTTAAGTCATCCTTGCGCAGAACCCAGACAACACCAGGTGACCTAAGGTCCAAATGCCATTATTCCATGTGAAAGTTCTGAAATCAATTAGTTCATCTGACCGCAAGACCGGGCATGGTACTCTCCTTGGACACAGTATTAGTTTCCTTTACCCTGACCCAAAAGCTTCTTTGATGATTAGACTTCACAGCCTGTTAACATCAGTGGACATAAGTGAATCACAGCTCTCTGTGCCCATCGGTGTCCTTTGAATCAGGATCTACCTTTTGAATGCCTGTGCATAAATTCAGTTTTCGGTCAGCACTGCTTTGATGATCAAAGTCCATTTTGTGGTGCAGACATCCCTGTGTGTAGCTAATACAACGAAAGCTTGCGAAACAGCCTTCGTGAAATGAAGACAGTCTTATAATCAGATGTTGTTAGCAATAAAGACCTAATTAAACTCTAGTCCCATGCGTGGTGCCAAACCCAAATAACCTCTTATGCGTGCGTTTTTATTGTGCGGCACATTTAATTGAATCCTTCGAAGCAACCCAGCACTCACAACCAGATGATTATAACCCCAATCTCTTTAAGAGTTAAATCCTCAAATGCTGTGTCCAGGAGGAAACTTCAAAGCAGAGCTGCTGGCAGCTTTTCCTCCTGTGCATGCTGAAGGAGCAGCAGATCCACAGTGCTCCGATGGGACTTGCCTGGGGACCAACCTCAGCATGTCAGGGAGCACCTGGGCAAATGCTTCCCTCCATCTGGCCATAGATGCTCCTACAGGATCCTCACGCTCCTGGCAAATATGATCCCTGGGAGTGCGGTAATGTTGCTGTGGCTGTGAGTGAGCAGAAAAGTGCAACAACAGAGGTGCAAGATTCACCTATTTTTGTCTTCTTCCTGACAAGAAAAAAAGAGGGTAAAGAAGTGTATTTTTTTACTGAGGTTATGTGCACTCAAATCCCACCTTCTTGACAATCTGTGTCTAAGCAGTAGGTAATATCTATCCTAGTAAATGAAATAGGGCCAGAGCACAGGCCCAAGCCCTCATATAGGACTGTCCGGGCTGTCAAACAGTCACAGTGTTGTCCTAGGCTGGCTGGCACTTTTACCATCATGGTTTGTCAGGGTGGCACAGGCCAGGAACAATCCCCACTTAGCAGGTTGGACATGGTCTCCTAATTTAGGGGAACAGGGGCACTGAGGTCTGTGCACACTAGCCCATACCAGTTGCCTCACTGCCAGAGAGCAGTCACTGACCGCTTTTATCTATTAGGACAGATGCAGCCCTTGAGACCTATTAAAACAGTGCTGCAGTGCTCCTGTTCATAAATGTCATGCCCATGAGTACAGGTAAATGAGATTCAGCTTGGCTTCATTCATCAGTAGACAGAACCAATGGGTAAGAAAAAAAACAGAAAAAAAATCTCCGATAGTTTTCAGTGCGCAAAGAGTACATGTCTCACAAAACTATTGTTCATAGTTAAATGAGTAATTAGCAGACAGATATCTAGAGTGGTTTTTATTGTGAAAAAGCTGTGTCCAAACCACTAACAGTCATGACTACTTAAAAAGCCAACTGAGCAATTAAACATTCGACTGATAAGATGGGTAAATACAGCCAAGATTGCCTTAAATCACTGTAATGTGTATTGGACCGGTTTGATTCATGTGTTAGGAATAAAGACATTGCCGTGTTTTGTTGGACCAATGGACAATCTTTTCTCATGTGTGAGGCCAGAGGAGTAGAGAGGGTCTAAATGCTCTCAAATGGTGCTTCTGGTTTGTGAGGCCATCAGACCAGGCCTATGAACTCTACTCTACAGATGCTTTTCTTCTCATATTCTTTAGGAAATGCTAAAACACAAAGCAATATGCCTGATGGGAAATGAGACTTCTGCAAAACAATCCTTTTTTTGCTTTCAAGCAACTTTTTAGAAACCAAGAACATAGGGCCCCATATTTAATGCCTAAACAGAGCATTTCAAGTGATATGCCACAATACCAATCTGAGGAACACATAAATTGGGTAGAATTACGCACAGATTTTACAAGGGAATTTGGGATGAGGCAGAGGTGCAGAAAAGGCTGGTTTCAGATCCGAGTGTACCCACTGTTGTCATGACCTGAACGGTCTCTGGGGCAGCCTGACCTGGGCAGTGGGGAACGTGAGCAGGCTTCCTGGCCCTGTCATCTTCTGGCAGAAGTCAAGTACCTCCCTAGTGCTTTGGGCAGGGATTTCCTTTGTTGCTGGATATGCTGCAGCCCTGAATAGGTAATCATGTCATTTTCTAAGAGTTACAGCCAGCTTCCATTTCTCTGAAGTTAAAGGCAGGGCCGTTTGGTGCATTTTTATGAGTTTAAAGAAACAAGTTGTGTTAGATAGAAATTCATTGAAAGATAACAGCAAGACACCTTTCAAAATTCTTTTCTAAGATAGTTGTGCCCTTTTCATTAAAAAGCAGATGCAAATTTACCTGATTTTATTTCACACCTCCTTGTTCTGGAGAGGGAGGGGACTTCTTTTAGCCAGCTTGACTGGGCAGCCTGGAAGCAAATTAGAGAAGGTGCTTGTGTGGAGCAGAATTTCAGAAATGAAAATGGTTTTGCTAAAGCCCACAGGGAATTTGAAATGTGACGTTCAAAAAGCTGCCCCCACACCCCTTTTTTAAAGATGGTTTTTCCATTAAGGTTCATACCCTATCCTGGGAATTTAACTAGGAATTTGGTCTCTGATTCAAGAAGACGGGACCACATTTCTGGTAATTAGTTCACTAAGCTCAGCACAAGCTATTCTCATTCCTTTGTTGCACGTGGGCCGGTATGTTTATATCTACCATGGGCATTTCTGGCCCATTGTGCTTTCTGCTTTGCAGATATACACATTGAAAAATGTAAATGAGTGATCTACATGCAGTTCTTCCCACCACTTTAGTGAACAGCAAAAGGCGAGCTCTTTCTTCAGTACAGTTTTTTATTTCTCCCTCACCATATTTATCAAGCTTGTTGCACGAAAACTGAGTTAACGGTAGCATTTGCTGTACAACAATGCTGTGTTCAGTGCAGCTGAGAATCCTGTAGTCTCCATTAACCTTGCAATATGAGGAAGTTTACTAAAATATCAAGAAGATATCAGAAACAGTTCCGTTAGGTGAGCTTTCCTGGACATTAGGGTGGAGAGGAGGACAAAATGTTAAAAATGAGCCTAGACTCAGAACCCCCATTTTACAGATGCATACAGATGCAGATAAAATAGGGCAATGAAAGACTGACTAATCATTTGATCTTTCAAGCTACTGTCCACCTTTAGCTTGTAAAAAAATAACAAGGCTCAGATGTTATACAGACTTACAAAGTCCCCAAGTCTGGGGAAGATGAAGCGAGAATGGTTGTTTTCCTCCCTTTACCTTTTGCAGAATTCAAGAACTTCAGGAAGCTAACAGCCAAGCACTGAAAAAGAAGCAAACTGCCATGATTTTCAAGCGGTCACTAAAATTTGCTATATGGTGGAAGCTGAGATCCCAGAATGGTGAGAAGGCCAGATGTATAAAACAATTAAAAAAGCAGCTAGATTAATTTGTGGGGGGAAGCATCCAGACTCTATGATTTAAGAATGTGTTTGCGGGCTCCAGCTCCAGCAGTGCCTCATCCGTGGTTATCTGGGGGCTTGGAGGATGTATGAGGCAAAGGACCACTCGGTACATGTCCTGCTTACTCTTGTGTGCTTTCCTCTGCATCCATGGATGGCCACTGCTGGAGATCAGTCCTACATACATTTTCAGTCTGATCCAGTACAGCAGAGGTCATGTTCTTATCTCTAGGTAAGCAATACTTCAGCACAGATTTATTTTAATGCATCTTTATCTCCAAAGCCCTGTCAAGCAATTTCTAAATAATTTGAATAATTTCTTTCCACATCCCTAGTACGTGATGCCAGGGAGCATTTGCTGTTCAGCATTTGTGAAAGTGCTGATCTATAATCAGATACCAATCTGTTCCGTTGCTGCCTGAAAGAAAAAAAAAAGAGAGAAAAAAAGTTGCAATAAATTCAAAGCTGTCTCATGAGGGCTGTGAAGATCAAATGCTTTTTGTTTCCCCTTTTCGCCCACAATAGCCTGCTTCACAAACTAGCGGCAGTAGGCAGTGGCACAGCAAGTGAATTCCAAATCACGCTGGGCTTTGTTTGACCTAGCAGTCAATATAAGACAGAGACACAACTGCATTATAACTTCCTTCCCACAACACAGCATTGTTTGGAAGCTGCCCAAAGAATATTACACCACCGACTACATTCTTAGTCTAGTGGGTATCGGTAGCCCAGAAAACTGGTTCTCTTCTTTGTTAGTTAGAGAACTTCCTATTTTGTACCCAGAGCTCTGTTCTCTTTCTAGTACCATCAGAGTCAGGAAAAGCAGAGATAGATACCCCTATGAATAGCCAAACCTGGTGTCAGAGAATACAAATGTTCTCAGGAGGAAATTTGTAACATTTTTACTGACTGTTAATGAAACGGCAGCCACTACTTTAAATGTTGCGTGTTTGTTTTCTTACCCCTTCCTTCCCCTGCACCCATTTTTATCCTCAAAACCAATATACTTAATCATGTTATCTTTCAAGTAGTAGTACCAATATGAGTCACTGAAAATATGGCTTCTACCATGAGTTTACATGATAATAGCAGGTTACATGTTTTAATTAACATCGTATCAGTGAAAACCACTGTTCAGGGAGGCAAGAGCATTATAAACACTTCCTTGTCCTCTTAAGAAAGGCAATGAAGGGACAAAGTCCAGGGCACTAATTGCACTTTCAAGATTAGGCACAAGCTGAAATGCCTCACCGTTTCAGAGCGTGAGACAGTAAGATACGACATTGAGTAAGGAATATAATTTGGGATAATTAATGAAATTATTTAATGAATTGTTTAATTAATCCTGGATACCAGGCAGGTTATGTATTATAATCCTGACACTAACCTCGCCTTATCTAAGGCCAGGCAGTCTTTGGGTCTGATCCAAAGCCCACGGAGGACAGCAGGAGTCTTCCCGTTGACTTCAATGGCCTTCCAACCAGGCTGTTTGCTGTTATCTATTTATAGGTAATTTTTTTGTTGTATTTTGTTTTATTTTTACAATATCTGAACAGCTGCTAATTACCCACATAGAGGTATAATGGGGACCACTTACCAAGAGAGCACAGCGCTGCCGGCGCAGCTCAGTGCAGGAAGCCTGTGCTTGGTGCTGACGGCAGCTTCCCCAGGGCACGGGGCCAGGCTCACTCCGGCAGGTCCAAATCCCTGCGAAAGGAGGGAGAAGCAGGGTCCTGCCCTGCTAGGACAAGCTGTTAAATGCTCAGGAAATGGCTTTTGGTCCTGGCCCTGCTTACTGAAGGCTTCTATGAGGCTGCCCAGCTTTAACATCCAGCCCGGAGAGCAGTCCTGAGAGAGCGGGCGGTGGGCTCGCTGGGTTCCTTCATTTTCCAGAGCTGCTTGCACCCCACCCTGTGCAAAATATAGCCTGGAAAAGGAAAGTGGGGTCATTAATATCCCAGCCTCCTTGCTACAGCCTTCCTTGCTTTTTCCCAGCCAGGGTGCCGTAGCAATTGGAAGTGCTCTGGGTTCACACCGGGCGCAGGGTCTGGCAATACCTTGTGAAATAGGTCTGGGCTGGCTGCAGTCTCTGGGATGCCGTGGCCATTGGGCTGGGCACAGGGAGCACGGGATGCTGCTGGTCCCAGAGGCGCTCCAGCAGACACCAGTGAGAACCAGCACAGGGCTTTTAATTATCTGCTAGCTCTTTCCAGGGGTGGCCAAAGGGATTAGATGTCTCATTATGCATTAGGCATATGCATCCTAATAATAGGACAGTGATGATTTATGCTTGGAGAAAAAATATATGGGGAAATTTGTGCCACTGTATGCTTTATCCACCCTGAGTAAGCCAGGCTGTCGCATGGATGACTAAGAATAGCCATGGCACACAGTCAGTGAAGGCAATGACTCAGAAAGTGTTTTTTAAGCTGAAAATAAACCCTCAGAGTTGTCACTGAGGACTATAGATGCATGAGGAAGGTAGTATTAAAATTTGGCCTTTTGGTTTTTGTTCTTTTGATTGTTTGTCTACCCACACATTTCTTCATGCTCATCTACCACGCATTTCTTTTTAGAAGCAAGTTCAGTGCCCTCCTGCCCTTGACAACCATCCAATGACAAAAGACATGGAAGAAGAAAATAAAGCTATGTATTAGCGTTGTGCTTTAGGCTACTCATGTTGCCTTCTTCACTTAGAATAAATGTTTTCCCCCATCAAACTATCTGTTTCACATTGCAGATTTTCTGTATGCCTCTATTGCAACTGGCAGGGTGCAAAATGGACGGTACATCACAAGACAGCAAAAATTATTACAAGCTCCAGATACCTTCTGAGCAGAGGCTGAAGAGCAAATATTTTAGTTAGATGCTGTCATTTGATTGTTAGGGTCTTGAAGTGATCGCTTGTCTGATTGCAGGTAGTAACTGTGGGATGCTGAGCTATAAGCTTTCTCAGAACACCAAAAATTCTCCCATTTCTCAGCACCATACCAGGATTTCTGCATGGTAATGAGTCATGTCATTAGTGTTGGAAAGCACTAATTCTTAATGAATACAAGCTTCGCTAATCAGCCACCACAAAAAAAAGATAAAATCAATAGAAATCTGCTATAATACAGTTTATTGACTTTAAAGGCTTTGTAAGTCATGTTCAGTTAACTGCATCTTCCCCAAAACTGCTTTAAAATAAAAGAATAAGTACAATCAACAGAGGTCCCTGGCTTAGGACACATGTGACTTTTTAACATAAACCTTAATCCTGGGCACCGAAGCATTCACATGATTATTTAATACATATTTAAAATACCAAGAAAAGTACATGACTTGGTAAGATAACTGATTTACTATTTTCCTCTCTCACGTACAAATGAAAAAACAGCACTTTATACATGGCAGCTGCTTTGCCTATTCTTCTGGGACACTGTTCTCTGCTGGATAGGAAATGAATTGTATAATCTGTGATTTATTTTCTGCCAAACTATTTTTGTTCTGATTTCCCCCAAACAACCCTTCAAGCACATTAACCTGGAGAGTGCAAACTAGCTCAGTGCTTTCCAAGAGAACCATCTGTAAAATAATGGGTATATGAAGACAGAATATTTAACATGATTTAACATAACACATCAGCACATGAATCAAGTTGAGGTTTCTTTACATGTCTCCTGACCTGTTCACAGACCCAAGTACTTGAAAGGGTAGCACGAAAGGAGGTGTCAATGCCTCCCACACAGTGAAAGCACAGTGATACTATACACCCAGGAGGTCCTGCAGGTTGCAAGCTGCAGGTACCCTGTCCCCGGGCACAAGATGGGAAAAGACAATTTCACAACAAAAAATCCATAAAGGAAGGAGTCATCTTGCAATACAGACCAAATTGTCATGCTGACATATAAGGTTAATGTGGCCAGAAAAGCCTGGTTTTAGGGTCAAGGTGTCTGTGCCACTTCTCACCTGCAGAGATTTTTATCCCAGCTAGGTATTATGAGGAACGGTGATATAGCCAAGTCTATGGGGCACCTGATTTTGCAAAATCTTCTCTTTCTGTGGCAAGCTACCTCAGCAGTGTTTAGGCCCAGTATCCCAGGAGAATTTGTGAACAAGCAGTATGTATGCAGTCTGTTCAAAAACATGTGGCCTGACCTCATCTGTGGCTTTTTTAATGTGCTGCTTCTACAGCCAAAATGTATTATTGATTTTGATGATTTAATCTAATTCTTTCACTTCCTTTCCCAAACTGTTATGTTTCAGTGAGAGTTTGTGAGTCCAAATCACATACTGCTGGAGCTTTCAGATGGGCTCTCAATGGACACTGCTTCAAACACACACAGTAAACAGAGAATAGACAATTCCCTTAGATCTGTTGTATTTGGTTGGCATATTTGATCTTTAAATACACACTGGGGATTCAGGAGCCTGGGGAAGACTTGGCTAGAAATAATATACAAAGCATTTACTTTAAACATAGATACTATGTTCTCCATTTTTATAGAGCTTCCAGCCTATTAAGACTCATGTGTACCTTCAACGCTGTCACATGATTCTCCAGTTAAATATATAGAAAACTATTTTTTGTCTGGCTTTTGTGTTTGTGCAGTCAGTCAATTCTTTGCACATATTTTTTGAATTTCATTTTACCATGTTTATTACTTCACTCCTTTGTTCTTCAAACTGCCTTTCCTGGAGCAGTGTTAACATCCAAGAGCCTCAGTTTCCTTAAAAAAAACAACCCAACAATGAAACAAACAGTAAACTATTAACAGTGGAAGCTTGAAAATGTGATCACTGGCAAGGTAAGGACCAGAAGACAAAATGAAAAGGGTCCAAAGTCCTGTGGTTTTGGACAATATCAGGGTTCCACGTGTTTGGGGTTGATGACAATAAAAGATCACACATCTTTAGGAAACGTTGCAATGGTGATTCCTGTGCAATGGCAAGCAACACGTGCTAGATCCGCACTTTAGGAAATCTCCCTTCCTCTGTGGTAGCATCATGTCTGTAGTTAACCTCTTCTGTCTCTGTACTACATAAAAGGCAGCAAGCTGTGTTAAAACATCCGGGTGGAGAACAATATTCCAGTTTCCTCCAACAACATGTTGTCTCAGAAGTCTTTTAAAATAGTTTATAAAAATTCCAGTAGACACAGCAAAACAGTAAGGTGATAACTTCAGAAAATCATCAAAAGCAAACTAGGAAATGAAGCTTTTAGAAAAAAGCTAGGTATGAATGAAGACTGTCTATGCGCTAGCTTTTTTTCATGTAAAGAGGAGGAAAACATTCTGTAGTTGGATAAAGTGAAGTTGTGCAGAGACTTTGTCAAGTTACCACTAGTGTTGCCTGCTATTAGTAACAGGAAGTGGCAGTGCCATGTCCACCAACTGATGTGTCATGTGCCTCATGGATGATTAACTTCTGTTACAACAGATTAAGTTTCACCTCACCACCTCCAAAATATATTTTCATGGTCTCTGTCTATTGGTAATTTTGTATAAAGTACCCCTGTTTCTCCTGTGCTGAGGTTGCAGCATTCAGAGATATTTCAACAGCAGGTCATCACAGTCAAGAGACTAGTAACTAACACAGGCGGAAGATCTTTCCTGAGACTCATTGCAACAGAACCTGGATTTTATACTGGATATGTTAGAGGAAAGGAGTGCCATCCAGAGGGACCTTGACAGACTTGAGGAGTCGGCCCATGCAAAACTCGTGAACTTAAACAAGGCCAACTGCAAGGTCCTGCATCTGGGTTGGGGCAATCCCCAATATCAATACGGGCTGGGGAATTAATTAATCAGCAGCCATGCAGAGAAGGACTTGGAGATACTGGTGAATGAAATATTGGACATAAGACAACAATCACAGAATCACAGAAACACAGAATGATAGGGGTTGGAAGGGACCTCTGGAGATCATCTAGTCCAAACCCCTGCCAGAGCAGGGTCACCTAGAGCAGGTTGCACAGGAACGCATCCAGGCGGGTTTTGAATGTCTCCAGAGACGGAGACTCCACCACCTCTCTGTGTGCTTGCAGCCCAGAAAGCCAACCATATCCTGGACTGCATCAAAAGCAATGTGGCTAGCAAGCTGAGGGACGTGATTCTGCCCCTCTACTCTGCCATGGTGAGACCCCACCTGGAGTACTGTGTCCAACTCTGGGGTCCCTAGCACAAGAAAGACATGGAACTGTCAGGGTGGGTCCAGAGGCAGTCCCCAAAAATGATCAGAGGGCTGGAATACCTCTCCTGTGAAGAAAGACTGAGAGAGGTGGGATTGTTTGGCTTTGATTGGCCTTTCAATTCTTAAAGGGGGCTTATAAGAAAGTCAGAGAGAGACCCTTTACCAGGGCCTGTAGTGACAGGACAAAGGGCAATGGCTTCAAACTGAAAGAGGGTAGATTTAGATTGTACATAAGGAAGAAATTTTTTACAATAAGGGTGGTGAGACACTGGACCAGGTTGCCTAGAAATATAGAATCATAGAATCATAGAATTGCTGAGGTTGGAAGGGACCTTTAAGATCATCAAGTCCAACCTTTAACCTACCCTGACAAAAGCCATTTCTAAACCACGTCCCTAAGTGCCCCACCTACCCTTTTTTTAAACACCTCCAGGGATGGTGAATCCACCACCTCCCTGGGCAGCCTATTCCAATGTTTAATAACCCTTTCAGTGAAAAAATGTTTCCTAATATCCAATCTAAACTCCTCTGACATAACTTGAACCCATTTCCTCTCCTCCTATCACTTGTCACCAGGGAGAAGAGGTCAGCCCCCATCTCTCTACAACCTCCTTTCAGGTGGTTGTAGAGGGTGATAAGGTCTCCCCTCAGCCTCCTCTTCTCCAGGCTAAACAACCCCAGCTCCCTCAGTCGTTCTTCATAAGGTTTGTCCTCCAGACCCCTCACCAGCTTTGTAGCCCTTCTCTGGACATGCTCCAACACCTCAGTGTCCTGCTTGTGGTGAGGGGCCCAAAACTGAACGCAGTACTCGAGGTGGGGCCTCACCAGTGCCCAGTACAGGGGGATGATCACTTCCCTAGTCCTCCTCACCACACTATTCCTGATACAGGCTAGGATGCTGTTGGCCTTCTTGGCCACCTGGGCACACTGCTGGCTCATATTCAGCCGGCTGTCGACCAACACCCCCAGGTCCTTTTCTGCCGGGCAGCTTTCGAGCCACTCTGCCCCAATCCTGTAGCGCTGCATGGGGTTGTTGTGACATTGTGGATGCCCCATCATTGCAAGTGTTCAAAGGCAGGTTGGATGAGACTTAGAGCAACATTATTTAGTGAAAGATGTCCCTGCTCATGGCAGGGGGGCTGGACTAAATGACCTTTGAATCCTTTGAATCATTCCAACCCAAACCGTTCTGTGACTCCATGATTCTATGATTCCAAATATCCCCCTAATCTTTGCAAGGACAAATCAGTTTTTAAGAAAAACTTTGAAGTCCCCGGTTGTCCTTCGTAATGCAGAAAACTGATATGGTTTATTAGCTCTGTTATTAGCTGGTCGGCCTCACATAAGTGTTCCTACATATTAAAATATGTATTCCTGCAGTGATCTTAGCTATCAGTAGACTTAGGCGATAATGTCTTGGAACAGAAAATGGACTTTTTAACAAGTTTCTATTTTCATGAAAGCATTTTGAGCTTTTTGGTAGTATAGCATTTCTTTTATCCTCCTGCTGAACTGTATTATCAAGCTTGCCTCTCCAATTTATTTCAAAGTTGCTTTCTTCCAGGAAAATTTGGTAATACAGAATCACCTTCTTTGCTCTACTCCCTCCCAAGCTCACAGAGCATTATTAGATATCCATGTGTATAAGCTAACCCAGGAAGCCATCACAGCTGTTGGATCATATTTTTAACAGCTACCTGAGGGTAACGTTGGAAAATTCACAAAACGTTAGAACATGAAACACTGAGTCCTAGCCAAGTGAAATCCTTGAATTCCTTAGCCTAAGGATTTCCTTAGCACGAGATGTCCAAACTTGTCACCTGCAGAGCCTGTGAGAGGGAAACCCAAGACAAGGAATAACCTACAGACAGTGAGTGCATGAGCAAGGAAAAAGGCTTAGTTACCCTACCTGCACAGGGAAGAGACTCTGGCATGCAACTCTGAAGTGAAGTGTATTGGAAAGTGTAAAACTGGTGCTGAACAAAAGTGGGATTTTTGTACGAATCCTTTCCCATCTTTTCTTGCTTAGTGAGAACATCTTTAAACTATTTTTTTCTTCTGAGTGCTTTCAGTTTAAACAGCATTACTTTCTAACAAATGGGGTAATACTCCTAATCATTATTTTGCTTTTTCTGATTGGAGAACATGCACAGGACAAAAAGACGATGACGTATTTCACAATTTTTTATACAGAAACTTTTATTGTTGGACAAAACAAAGTGTTTTTATTTAGCTTTTATAAATAGCTTTTATTTCCTGGCTATAAACATTACATCGAGCTACTGTTCCACCATTCATCCATCTTGAGTATCATGCTTAATGTGGAAACAAAAAATACATGTGTTGGATTTCATAGGTTTGAACTTTCCATTCCCTGAGGGCTGGATTTCCTGCGATTGTTTGTTACAGGTGACTATGGACGCTCACTGACCATGCTGAAGAGTAATGTTGTCTGAGGTGGTTTTTTGGCCCGGTACCTACAGAGCTGGACTTCAGAGCACATCCTTCTGTTTGGGTTAAGGGTGGAAAAATAGAAAATATAATTTTCTTTTCATAGAAAGGCTTTTCTTCCTTCACTTTGAAATCAATGACAACTTTCTTATGTGATGAAGAGCTGATTCCTTAAATAAGTGTCTTGGGAGACAGATTGTCATGCTGAGGTGAAAAAGAAAAGCAATAAGCTTTCAGCATGTTCAAACTGCAAACAAGTCACTGCAAGGTATTCTGGCCATGGCTTCTTTACAAAATAACAGATACAAAATGATTTTCCCCTCTGCGTCTTGACACATGGCTCCTTTCACCTGTCTGCCACAGCTACCACTTGTGGCAGTCACATCATCCTGTTCTAGTTTCCACCTGTATGAATGTGACTAGACTGTGCTTGGTGAGTCTTTGCTCATGAAAATGCCACTGTAAAAAGTAGTTTGCCTTGCTGTGGATGCACAAACTCAGATCAGATCCACTCAAGATGACCAAACAGCCAATGCTGCACTGATGGTGGGGAGAGGACATGTCTTTCAAACCTACAGTCTGCTTCTTTCAAAATAAGCATCACTTCCTAAGTGCTGTGATTGGCAGCCACCACTGATTGCTTGTTATGTTTTTGGATATTCACCAATTTAGATACTGTAGTTTTGTTATGCTGGCTGGGGACTGGACACAAACCTCAATGGAAACAGACCTCAGATAACATGTGTGTAATCCATTTTGCAAAGAGAAGTTTGCAACTTGACCTCTGAGCAAGCACTAAATTTCTGCAGCCTGTGGAAATTTCTTGTATTTACTTCAGGATCCCTCTCAGCTACAACCAATGAATCCAAAAGGAGCAACTCGGTTTTATTTCTTTTTCTCCCTTACTATTTATATATCATGCAGCAGTAAATCTGCATTCTTGGAGACTTGTTATACTAAGAGTCCTTGTACATAAGCTCCTTGGAGCAGAAACTGTTCTATGTGTTAGCAGAGGTTAACACAAAGGGCGCTACATTGTGTTGTTGCAGTCAGATTACGAATATCATTCACTTTTAGCCAGAGATCTGATAACGAATGGTTCTGCTTTCCTATTGCTAGCAAACAAGATAACCCTGTCAGAGAAAGCATCCTTTTCAGGAATGTTCTTTTAAATTATCATCCTATATTTATTTCTTATTAGTGGAAGTGCTAGTCACACCCAGGAGAGCAAATATGAATACATTTAGAGAAAAAACATCACACTTGAATAGAGAAGAGCGTCTTTCCTATAGAAGTTGGAAACGAAGTTCCAGAAGGGATGAAGAACTATCTTACAGCCTATGGACTACTATCAAATAAATATGAAAAAAACCCACCAAAACAACCAGGTTTATTTCAATTAATATTGTAGGTTATAACAATTAACAATAAATCCTGTTGAGTCTTTTTACTTTCAGACAGACTCGTACTGAGCTCACTTTTATGAGACTCTATAGGCTTTTTGTAAGACCTAAGACTAGGCAGATGTCATACAGAAGCATCAGAAGGAAAGGCTAAAGATTTGTAGTGATGTACTCTTGCTACGCCTTCAGATTCACCTCTTCCCCATAAATCATTGCAGAGGAGTGAATCACACCAGTTATCGCATTTTAAGCTAATGGATTGCTGGGTTAACTAAGGAAAGCACACTTCTCCTCTCCATAGAATCATAGAATGGTTTGGGTTGGAAGAGACTTTAAAGATCACCTAGTTCCAACACTCCTGCCATGGGCAGCAACACCTTCCACTGGACCAGGTCACTCAGAGGCCCATCCAGCCTGGCCTTTAACACCTTCTCTGGAGATATTCAAAACCTACCTGGACGCAATCCTGTGTAGTAACTTCGTCTAAGTGAACCTGCTTAGGCAGGGCGGTTGGACTAGGTGATCTCCAGAGGTCCCTTCTAACCCCTACTATTCTGTGATTCTGTGATCTCCAGGGATGGGGCATCCACAGCTTCTCTGGGCAGCCTGCTTCAGTGTCTCACCACCCTCACAGTAAACAATTTCTTCCTAATATCTAATTTTAATCTACCCTCTTTTTGTTTAAAACTGTTACCCCTTGTCCTGTTGCAATGCTCCATGATAAAGAGTCCCTCCCCATCTTTCCTGTAGGCCCCCTTCAGGTACTGGAAAGCTGCTATAAGGTCTCCCCAGAGTCTTCTCTTCTCCAGGCTGAACAACCCCAATTCTCTCAGCCTGTCCACATAGGAGAGGTGCTCCAGCCCTCTGATCATCTTTATGGCCTTCCTTTGGACCCGTTCCGTCAGTTCCATGTCCTTCTTATGTTAGGGGCTCCAGAGCTGGTCTCAGTACTCCAGGTGGGGTCTCAACAGAGCAGAGTAGAGGGGGGGAATCACCTCCCTCCACCTGCTGGCCACACTTCTTTTGACGCAGCCCAGGATATGCTTGGCTTTCTGGGCTGCAAGCACACATTGCTGGCTCATGTTGAGCTTCCTGTCCACCAACACCCCCAAGTCCTTCTCCTCAAGGCTGCTCTCAATCCATTCTCCACCCAGCCTGTTGGATTTCCCTGATCCATATGCAGGACCTTGCTTTCCTACCTTACATTCAGATGCTAAAGGGGATACCTCTGTTTTTCTGCCTTTTGGCCATGTTCTCCCTTCCTCACAGCTTGAAAGACTTCTCATAAATGTGCAAGATTTAAAAAAGTTGTAGCCTGTGAATGGGTTTGAAAGCAGTAGGAATACATCAACAAAATGTGTGTTTGTGTGTTATAAAAAGGATGTGTGTGGAAAGGCATGTAAATTACAAAGGATAGTGTCATCGTTTATAAGTTATTTCCTTTAAGGACTGGTTCTATTCAAATCCAGATGGTGCTTGGAGAATTTTCTGCTACTGAAAAAAAGAGTTCCCTTCCTCTTGGCTGTGGTACATCCTTGCACCACACCTGGGAGTGACGCTGGTCACATTCCTGTTGCCTGGCTTTGGATCTGAATGTTCCACGTGTTATCATAATGTGGATGCTCAGCTCAAGTCCCTGAGGTGATGTCTCCCTTTTCTCTGGGACATAAGCAGCATGCTGCTGTTGAACTCTAACATCCTTTCTACGTTTCACCCTTTCCCCATCTGCCGAAAGTACTCTCTGCAGATTTAACAAGAAAAGGGGAAGAAAAAGTGAAGACTGCTCGGGAGAGTACTGAGTAATTTCCTGATTTAATAAATAAAGCTTGAGAATCTAGCTGCTATTTTGTGTAACTATATTGTAAGTAGAAAAGCTGCAATATTTTTAGAAACAAATGAGGAACAAGGATTCAAAGTTAGGTTAGCTTCCAGCATTTTGAGTGTTTTTCAGATTCATGAGAGTCTCCTGGGAGTCCAAACTAGGTTATGACAATACAACAGCATATTGTTTCATTTAGTCAAGAAGGACCTTTTAGCCCCGCAGATTCCCATATGTTTTCCTAACACTACAATTGCAAACAAGTTGAAGCTACTTTCGAGCTAGGATAGGAAACCCATTGGAAAGCAGCCATCAGCACTGCCCAACTGCTTAGACCAAGAAGCGGGGCAGGCTGTCAAATCCATAGAAAGAGCAGGAAGCGAGGCGGCAGCATGCGTGCAGGGGCAAATGAAGCGACACCACCACACCTAACGACATATGTGTGTATGTGATCAGGACCACGCTTTCACATGCGAGTGGAAGGAAGCAGGTCACCTTCTCTGCTCACCTCAACAGATGATCTTCAGTCAGAGCAGATCCCATTTAGAAAACGTGGATCAAATTTTCCGGATGGGTATCACGGTGTGTCGCTGGCACACCGCCAGAAATGTAGGAGGGTTTTCATTGCACACCACCACCACCACTCTCCAGCTGGCTGCTCCTTGGAGGTCTACCGCCAAAGAGAGTTCAGCTGCAGACCTGTTAGCCAAAAGAGTGGTGAGAGCTACTAAACCTTCAGCTCTGTGAGCTGTTACATCAAGTGTCAGACAATAACATATATCCCTTAACATCCAGGGAAGAAAAGCAGGTGCTTCTAAGTTGTGATTCATCTCCTGAAGACATTTGAAACAGGTCAGTTAAACTGTTTCCTAAAGGTGCTTATCATTCTCCATGGGTTATATAGAGAGGTATTGCAGATGGAGATGTCTACAGTGGGTGAGGTGGAGATGTCGACCCTGCATTGAGAATAAGATCAGAGGTGAGGATTCAAAAGGAGAGTAAACCTGAATTCAGGAATTACTTTACATGGACTCAGATCAAGTAATATGCATGTTAAAACTCATTGATAAGCCACGGCCCGACTGCGGGGTGGAAACGGAGGGAGAGGCACGGCTGGGTTGCAGAAGGCAGAGCAGGGACAATCTGTTTGGGGTGGCTGAATCCAGTCGCCCCACAGAGGTGAGGCTGCCTGGGCTCCATGCCCCAGGTACAGTCAGCATCGAGGCTGGGTTTGTATTCCCAAAAGGTGCGCGTGGACGCACACACGCACACAGGCACTGAACATACACCTGTACGCACAGCCAGCCACGCAGACCAGCACGGACCGAAAACACTCAGCGTTCACACAAGCACGGACAGGTCCCGTTCTGTTTTCCTCCCTGCTGATTGGGAGAAAGGTGCATTAGTGGGAAATTAAGTTAAACCAGTAATTTAAATAGCTATGGGAAATGAGGAGTTAGCAGAAGAGGCAGAGAACAGCTAGTGTGGACTGTCTGTCTGGCGAAAACTGATGGGGGGGGACAGTGTGCTGTGAGCAGTGCAGGCTGCCAGGGGGAACAAGCTTGAGCTTTAGGCAGAAAGGAGAAAAGGTGTGCTTTAATCCCCTTGTCTTTTGATACCACTCATCTAAATGTTGTGTAGGGATTTTTTTTTTATTTGGTGGTTCTGGGTTTTTTGGGTGGGGTTTTTTTTTTTCAGATTTTCGAAATTTGATTCAAAGCCATTGTTTCTGGCAGACCAGGATGCTGCAGACTGCTGGGGGAACCCCTGCCAAATCCCACCCTCCCTGGCCTTCCTGGATGAGGCGCCCCAGTGGGGGCACATCCCAGATCTCTGCACATAAGAGGTGAAGTACTGTGGGTGCACTTGGGTAGATTCTTGCACAGAGGAAGAAATGCGGCTGCATCCACCGCCTGTAGCAGTGCACAGCACAGACAGCATAGAATCGTCATAGAATCGTAGAATGGTTCGGGTTGGAAGGCACCTTAAAGATCACCTAGTTCCAACCCCCCTGCCCTGGGCAGGGACACCTCCCACTAGACCAGGCTGCTCAAGGCCCCATCCAGCCTGGCCTTGGACACTTCCAAAATGGGGCATCCACAACCTTCCTGCCCCACCACCCTCACAGTAAAGAATTTCTTCCTAATACCCAATCTAAATCTACCCTCCTTCAGTTTGAAACCGCTACCCCTTGTCCTATCATTACACTCCCTGATAAAGGGTCCCTCCCCATCCTTCCTGTAAGCCGCATTTAGGTACGGGAAGGCTGCTATAAGGTCTCCCTGGAGTCTTCTCTTCTCCAGGCTGAACAATCCCCAGCATGTATTGAGCCATTCATATATATATGTAAATATATAAACTCTATATTTTTTTATATATGTATTATATATTTATATATGTAAAGTACCTATCAGCATATTGATAAACATTCTTTGAAACCACTCTGATGGTTAGCCCATTTTTGAATGGGATAATTGCCATCTTCCCAGTTAAATGGGAGTTAAGTAAAAATACCCACGCTGGGTATCTTTCAGGAATGGTTTATTCCCCCAGTCCCTGGGGACAGTCCCCCATCAGTCCCTCTAAGTGAGCTCTGCCACCAGCGGGCACCCAGTAGATACCCAGCAGCATCTGACGTCAGCATAGGTGACTATGAATTTGTCTGAGCAGCAAGAAGTAATCTTGGCCATTTTCCTTATCACCTTAACTGTTCTTTTAAGATATTAATTCTGATAGCACAGCCTTACATCAAAAACATAAATCATATTGACACCCCCATGCTGACCAACAAGAGCTGTCAGGGGGGGTTTCCAAGCTGGTTTCAGGTGGAAGAGCTGCTCTTGGTGCAGAGTTTGAGAATATTTTTAGTCCAACATTTTTCTTCAACATACGACCACCAATCCTCAAAGGGCTCACAGCCATCACATAGGCAACCCCTGCTTTGCAAATCCAGAGCTGGTGCTATTACATGGGTTTTAGGGAAGCACTCCAGCTTGAGTACAGTCAAAATTAAGTTAAAAAGCACATTCTTCAACTGTTTTCATAGGCCCCTGTGAATAATCTGAAACTTACATCAAAGAACAATACAGTGATTCTTTGCTGATCCTAGAAAAGCTTTGGGAAGATGACACTTAATCACCATATGGTCACTTCCTCCATAACAGTGACAGGGTGGCAAGCATAGCTTTCTTAGGAGATACAGTGTCTTCTGCTTTATAAGCTCTTCAGCATTTCTGAAATGATGACAGATTTAAGATTGTTTATGTTTTTTTACTTATTTCAGATTTTCTCTCTCTCTTTCTGTCTTTTTTTTTTCTTTTTTTTTTTTCTTCTGTTAAACTGTTTAGCATCCAGCTGCTTCTATATCTTGAGCAAAGGAGTACCTTCTGCCAATATATTTTACAGAATCATAGAACAGTT
The DNA here is from genome assembly GCF_963924245.1 of Chroicocephalus ridibundus. Taxonomy (NCBI): domain Eukaryota; kingdom Metazoa; phylum Chordata; class Aves; order Charadriiformes; family Laridae; genus Chroicocephalus; species Chroicocephalus ridibundus. Next base: position 138,133,751 of record NC_086285.1, read on the forward strand.
TGGGTTGGAAGGTACCTTAAAACATTGTCTAGTCCACGCACCCCTGCAATGAGCAGGGACGTCTTCAACTAGATCAGGCTGCTCAGAGCCCCGTCCAACCTGACCTTGAATGTTTCCAGGGACGGGGCATCTACCACCTCTCTGGGAAACCTGTGCCAGTGTTTCACCACCCTCATCGTGAAAAATTTCTTCCTTAGATCTAGTCTAAATCTCCCCTCTTTTAGTTTTGCATTTCAGGTGCAAGCAACTTCATTCTCCAATTTCATATGATAGATCAGTTAGAGAATACGAGTAGTAGAAGGAAATCAGGAGTGTTGTTCATTCTCTGAGTAATCTACTCTTTTGCTATAGTTCTTGTTCAAACTGCCTCTTTTTCTTTATATGCCGAGCTTTTGAGCTATTAGCACATGTACTTGGGCAGCTGAGGAGAGATCCACTGAGTGGTGACTCTCATTGCAGGTACTGCAGAGGTGAGGTTAGTCTCAGCTGCGTCAACGCCTGGACAGTTTCAGTGGTGGAGAACAGTAGTCACAGGACCTTGGTCCTGTGTCACTGGATCTGATTAAAACCCTGTGTATTAACAGTTGATTCTGTATGTGTGCGTGTACATGTGTGCGTAGATTACATATATCGCACATTTTACCTATACGAGGAATTTGATGTCATCAGTCTTCTGTGCCCTTGGACAGACTCTCTTCCCTGAATCCCTTCTTAGTAATTTCACACTTCCCTTTAGAGCATGTTTTTCAGTCTTCATCATTGCTTTTCTCTGAACTCTCTCCATCGATCCATTGATTTCACACTGCAATGCTCAGAACTAACCATGGCAGTGTGGGTCCTGGAGTTTTTACCAGTGACAAGCAGAGCATGCGGATGGTCCCAGCTTGCTGGCTCTCCTCCTGACTGTGCACGCCAGTATCAGGTTTGCTTTTTTTGGGTAATACCACATTTGCCAGTCATATTCAGTCTGTGATCCACTAGGAACTCCCAGTGCTTGCACTATTTCTTGCTTGTTCCCCATCTGTATTTGTGCTACTGCCCATATTGCCTAGTGCATTTTTCCCTCTTAAATGTCCCCCTGGCTGTTTCAAACTATTTCCTGAGTTTGTTGAGATCATTTGAATTTGAACCCTGCCCTCCGGTATGCTTGCATTTCCTCTCATCTCTGTACGGTCTATAAATAACACTCCGGTCATTACTGAGGAGATTGAATAGGACTGGACCAGCACAAGTCCACTTGATACATCCTTCCACTTTGACACCAAACCATTGACAGTCCAAGTCCAGTTTGTACCCCCTCTCTGTAGCAGAAGCCTAATCTAGCCTAAATTTCTGACATGTCTGTGAACATATCTTATGGATTTCTCTCAAAGCCTTAGTGAAGTCAACAGAGGAGACTACTACTGCTCTTCTTCCATCCACAAGACTCTGTGTAGAAGAAAATGAGGTTGGTTTGAAATGATTTATCCAGATAGGCCCCCATTCTTAAGAAAAAGAGAGGGAATACAATCTTAAAATTATTACTCTTCCTTGACCCAAGTTTTCCAAAGTCATTAGCTTAGACTATAATGATTGCCTTTTTATTTCACAACATGCTCTCTGCCCAACTGGAGACAGAGCCAGTATAAACTGTGATGATGCTTCTTGATTACACCAAATTCCCCAGAAAGAGGAAGCGCCAGGGAGAGTCTTAATGTTGGTTCCTGTGCTTCTGGCCAGAGGCCTCAGATCCTATCTGGAAAGTGGAGACATTTATGCATCTAACCTTTCATAATCTGGCTGCTCTATCTCTTGTTAACTTGAATAAAACCACTTGTGTTAACTGGGTAATTACGGGCCTCGAATGTTATGTCTTATAGTGTCAAATTGCTTTGCAGCCTTATTTTTCCACTGTTCATAAAAAGAGGAAGTTTGTGAAGGAATTAATATTCCTTTTAAAGGAATTTGCATATACAAATTTGTAAGAGTCAGTAGGCTGTAAAACTCTGAATGCTATATGGTACAAAATACAAGAAGGTGGCACAATGCTGTACAAAGCTGTGCCGTTCTGCTAGGAGATTCTCTATACAAGGCGACTGAGGGCTCCGCCTTCACTCTATCACAGATTTTAATATCAAATGTGCAGAACCTTCAAGCGAAACATGCATATGTATTTTAGATTTCAGCTCTGGAAATTCATGCTAGGATCTGAGAGATAAATGAGATTATTGTTGGCATGTGTAAGTATTGTACAGTAGCTAGATACATTAAATATCTCTCCTTTCCGGTGATTATGTCTACAGATTTCCCAAAGAAACCCTAAAACTCTGTTGAACTTGAGACAGGCAGTGCTTTATCGGGCACGTCCCACAGCTCCACTACAGAAGCGTCCTCCTGTAGCTGTAACTGACAGTGAGATTGTTTATAAACGTGAAGGATAAGATCAATTCTCGCAGTGTTTTTGACCCCATTGCTGACAGAGGTGCCTCTAAGGAAATCTTGTCCACAGGGGAGAGTGCCAGGAAGTAGATGTGTTCCCTTGGAAGTAACTAGAAAACCCTTTTTCCCTGCCGTACGCTTCTCAAAAATAATATGATCAATATTGGTGATCACATTTTAGCAAATAATATGAAAAATACTTTAAATATTCACAATTAATACTCCACTGAGGAGCTGAAAATAGATCCAGGTGTAATCCATTCACCCCACCCTTCCTAATCCCTGAATCATGGCATTCCTCATGATTTTAGTTTTAAAAGTTTTCATAACATTTGAGGATAGTATATTTAAATACTGATTTGCTACTCGAAAGGTAAGAAGAGCACAGTCTCCTTTGAAAATACTGTATCGGCGGAGTCTAACACAGCTTTCTCTCTCTCGGCAGTGTCTCAGTGGGAATAACTGCATTATTCCCAATGTTGTTGTGCCCTTTAGTCCAAATAACATCATTCTCTCGTGTTTCCCATCTGCAGCACGATGGCCAATAGCCAATCACAACGTTTTGCGTTAAAATGGCAAGGATATGCTCTAATTGCCTCCCTAACAAAGACCTTGATTACATCTAAATTCCAGGATTTCTGAAGGCGTTTTTTTTCATGGCATCAGCCTATTTGTTTCTGACTGATTGCCGCTTCAGCGCTGCTAACCTTTCACTCCTTTGTATCCCAGACATCAACAGAACATCTTTAGTCCAAAGTGAAAATTATGAAAGGTAACAGTGTCTTAAACGACGCGGTTGAGTAATTTCTACAGGGCACAGTGTTTATCAGCATAACAAGTTGTTTCTCTATGAAAAAAAACGTGGTAAATTGTGAGTACTTCTTCTGAAGCGCTATTGAGCTTCTTAACCCAGCCTAATCCTCCTCCCCAAAACTTTGCTGTGTCTAGAACTGCTCAGCTGTACGTTTGCTGTCTAGTGAAACTGTTGCTGTAGGTGGCAAGGTTTCTGTGTGACTGAAACAGCAGCAAAGGCCGTGTTCTGAGCCCCTGGATGGCTGTGAATTCACTTTGCAAGAATACGGCTGCCCTCAAAATGAACTTGCCTAGAACAGCTAAGAAAAGTTTAAAGATAGTACCTAAGGTATCAGCAGGGACAAAGGTTCCTTTGCGGGAGAGTCAGTGGCTTTGCCTCTCCTCTCAGCTCCACTCCACATGGAAAAGGCCGGGGTGTGGGGTGCAGTATCCCAGGTTTAGCTGTACGTCACCAGGAGATGCTTTCTATCACTAATTGTCAAGTTCTGCCCCTTCCAAGGCAAGAGCTATGGTACCCGGAGTCCAGACGCAACTTCTATTTGATTCCACTGCTGCCTGTGGGAGCACCGGGGCTGAGGTGGGCTCATGTCACGCCAACTTGCTTCACCTGCCCCAGGAGACGTCAGGCAGGGCAGAAGCAGACAACGTAGGCAGGTCTGTAGCAACTGGAGGATGAATACCCCATGCAGGAGTTTCCTACCACCTCGGGAGATGTGTGGGAAACCAGGTGTGAGAGTGTTACAGCACTCCCAGAAAGAGTGACCAACAGGAGACGAGCGTGACTGTGAGCCTCTGAAATCAGCAGGGGTTTCATTACCTGGGGCGGGCACTAGATCAAGCTCATTGCTTTAAATAATGCCGTTTATATGCCAGCATCAGGCTACCAATATTTCTAAAGTAAGTGCATACACAAGCCAGGAAAATGCCAAATGCTCTTGTTTGTCAATGTGAAAGCACGGTTCATCCTACCTCAGTCTAGATGTTCGTTCCATAAGTATCTGGCCCATGTAAAAAGTTTAATCAAGAAGGAAAACTAATTTACAGTAAGACATTAAAAAGACCTTGAGACGCTACAATTCGTATTCCCCCTAAATTCTCCTGGAAACCCCAAGGATTGCTTTACGGACACCAGTATCCCAAAGCGCTCCGTTTCTGTGCTGATTTGTACCACCTGCCTTATTGTTTTTGCCTTCAACACTATCAGTTCTCTTGCACTTTTCCTGTTTTGGAAAGTCTCCAGCTCTCATGACATTTTTCAGTGACCTTTGTATGGGGTGAAAGTGCCAAATACTGGGCTCCTAATAGCGTATCTGCATTTAGTCAGGAATTTAAAAACCCAAAGCTACCATTATTTTAATCCCAAATCTCTGGAAAAATAAAATGCAATTAAAAAGTTCCACATGGATAACAGGAGAGAGATGGGCTATGTCACAGAAAAGGAGAAGACAGTAAATAAATAAATGAGGACTAGGTGAGCAGTCCTTTGTTTTTTCTTTTGTTACTGTTTCCAGATCTGGAAAAACTACAGTTTGTACCAAAGCGAATGTTTATTTCCTTTCCTCAAGGAAATAAAAAAAGCTGAAAACTGGTATTTTTTTTGAGATTAAAATTTTCCATTTAACCTCAGAGACGCATTTACAGGTTGCAGCAGGAAAAGCAGAGGAAACACAGAGCTCGTTTGCAGCAGTAACCGCTCCTTCGCCTGTGGCTCGGGGGCGGGAGACGAGCTCCGCTTGAAAGGCTCGGGATGGCTCCCACCCTCTGGGTTGAGCATCTCCAGCAGCCTCACTGGGACTGTGTTGCACTGCAAGAGGAGGGGAATGAAGCAATTACGGTGAAAAAAATTCAAGTTCGTAAGTCAGTTTCAGGCCACCGCAGTTTCTGAGCTGTAAGAAATGTATTTACGGCTCTCTGTTAAGTGTCTAGGAGAATAAACTGGACGCTTACGTACAACAACAGTTCATGCTGTATGACTGTTGGTATGGAAGCCTGGTGGATGGTCTTTACTTAAAATATGTGATTACGATCTGTTTGCAAAAGATGATACAAGGGGTATCGTGCTGCCTCCCTTCCTTGTTGCAGTCACAGACACTGTAACACTCACAGAGGTGACTTTTAATTGTAAGGCTAAATATGGGGAGTTTGTCCCTCCATCTAAGTTAGAGACCCAAATAAACTCTTCCTTAAAACTGCTGTCGATAAACCTCACAGCCTTCTTTCACAGCTCATATTTTCAAGGACTTTTTTTGTCTTCTGGCAAAAATTTGCCTTCTATTTGCCTTCTGGCAGCTGCCACCAGTTAATCTGCATCTACATAAAAGTATGTCCAAAGCTGGACTCACCTTCCAGCTTTTCCAGTGACGGGTAGAGAATTAAAGTGACCTTTACATTTTGCGTTTACATACGATATCCGTCTCTTAACTATCTGCTTGGCCACACCAATTAGATTGTGACGTTCAGGATCTTTCCTAGCCTTGAGAATTCGTGTTCTTGACTGTAAAACCAGTAGGTAAAGGTTCACATCAGCACTGTAGCTCCTAACAAGCCAAAACAGACACACGCGCCTCTCTCAGTTGTTTTTAACCCCACAGAGAAGGCAGGGAGAGCCCTGCATGATGGCACGGAGGTGACAAGGAATGAAGTACTCCATGTGGTTAGTGTGAATGCTGTGGTGTTACTGAAAACCCATTAATGGAGGCAAAAATTAATAAGCTGCTACAGTGCTTTTTTATTAAATACACTTCCAGAAGTCTAGGTTTGGTTCGTCTGTTTTTTCCTTCGTTAAAACGGAAAAGTGCAATGGGAGGAATGAACAGCTTTAGCGACTCAGCCAGGCTTGGTAGCAAACTCTACCCAATGAAATCTCCCTTGCGTGCTTAACATTAAGGACACTGTTAAATGCTGTGCTAGAAATTGAGTGCATTGCTGGGCAGTATCCAAAATGAAGCCCTCCAGCCTTAAGTTTTCTGCGGTTCATTGACACCTGCTCCACACTTCGTTTCACAGTTCAAGAGCTGTTTGGCGAAAAAACCCATGGAATATATTCTGATCATTTTTTCCTCCAGTAGCTGTTCTCTTCCAAATAAATGCCAGGATATAACAAGTGGTACTGAAAGAAGTATAAACATTTTGGGATGAGAATGAAACAAAGATGTGGTAAAACTATAAGTCTGAAACAATAAAACATACTGAAAGTAAAAAATTCTGGTGGTAAAGATGATATTCCCTATAGGAATTATTCATCAACAAAATCTTTTACAGGAAAGGAATATTGAATCCACAAGATGAGAATTTTTACACATACCAAGGAAGCCGTGTTAATCCACTCATAGAGGCAGATCAATTGTTTTTCACCGTTTTACTCAGAAATAGTTTGACCGTTTAGACAGACTGAAACAACAGGAAAGATGGCACCATCCAAGAAGGAAAACATAAATCATTCATGTGGAGACAAACACTCAGTTTTATGTGTTGAGAAGCTTTTATTGGATCACCACAATACTTTGGATTAGTTACACTATGGCTCTGAAATATCAAATTATAGTGTAGTCATTTTCCCAACAAAAGGAAATAAGAAAATAAAGCAGCACAGTGCGTGAGGCTTTGGTCACCCAACTAAGCCGAGTTCTAAGAGCCAGTCCCAGTCTGGTGCAGAGAGGGAATTTCTTCACGCTCTTTCATACACTCTAGTGCAGACAATTCCTTTCATGGAGCATTCCTAAGGCACAAAGGAAAAGATTAATATAAACCTTTTGCTGACAGCAGGTGTGTCTGCTGCAGTAACCTCTGACGTCAGTGAAAATCCAGTTGTCATGTTTTACATCTTTACGTATTTACATAATTTTTAGAGCAAGCAGTAAAGCTGTTTTTATATTGCAAATGGAGTGGTTTCTCTTTTAACATCTTTGGACTTAATTAAGTGGCATACAATGACAAATAGATTGCAGAATTAGGCTCAGCTTCCAGAAACAAATTTACTTTCCTTGGTATTATTGCTGGCTCGACAGAAATACAAGCCTCACCGGTTTATTGTACCATGGACCACAGACGCTTTCAAGTTTACAAAGGGTTTTTTTGTGGAAGCAGAAGTAGCCTGGGTAGTTCAGAGGCCAGGCTTCTGGCCTAAAAAACTTTGCACTTATGAGTCACAATTTCTCCTGGTCCTCTTGCCCCAGTGGCCTTCAGCAGCTCCTGGTGACTCTCAGCCACAGGACGCCTGCCACAGAGGCGACGGGGCATTAAAAAAGACCTCATCAGTCTGCAGAAGACGAGGCCACCTCACCTGACAAGGGGCAGATGTCAGGACATCGATGGAAGAGGGACCCTCCCTCTCTCCTTTTCGAAGGTGGTTTAATAATTAGAAAAAATTTACACAGAAATGCGGCCATGAGGAGATGCGAAAGCAAATCACCCTTTCAAATGCAAGAGACCTTAAAAGAAAATGCAGTCAGAACAAGCCAGCACGTAAAGGTGTAGTGCTGCCGATTTCAAAGAAGTTGCCAAAATTAATTTGGATCCACTTTTTAAAAACTTTAACAAAGAAAGTACGTTCCTTCATTCAAAAGTGAAATCTTAAATTTTAGCAGTGACCCTTACAACTAGTGTCCCTAAAATATGTTATCACCCAGGCCTGGCCAGCCCATGGTTTCCACATGGCTGCTAGAGAAAGGCAGGTTGAAGCGGGGGTGAGGGACAAACCATCGTTCCCCCGCCCCGGGGAAAGACGGCATTCTTTCATGGTGGTGGGTGTTTGGGAAGAGCCGTCAGGACCTGCTGGTCCCTGCTGCCGGTCACCACGCAGGCAGGACTGCGCACAGAGGTGCTGGCTTTCACGCAGTAAACCTCAAGTGCCTGCTTAGTGCTCTCGGCATGCTCATGCGGAAAAAGCAAACTGAAGTTTGTGAGTTGATGGGATTTAATGGAAGGAGATGTGTGAAAAGGTGTAAAATCAGTTTTCTATGGTGGACAGGCTTTATTCCAAAGATAAGAAAAAGGAAAGAGCCAGTCCAGGGACAGCAATACCCAACCTGCAAACTATTATTTGCATTTCACAGGTTTCTGCTATTTGAAAACCTCATTTCTTTTAAGAATAATAACCTTGAGAGCAGTAAGTATGCTGACAATTTATGGCAGCTCTGCCATACAATTTGCTGTATGGAACAATATTTGTTTCATTCTAGCTTGTTTCCTAAGCTTGGTTTCCCTTTTCTCCCTCTTAATTTATCTCATAAGCCAGACAGAAAGCCAAAATTGACAGTCTGTTTAGACAGAAGCAAACTGAAGGCTGCATCCTTCTGACCTTCATCAGCACACAAGGAGAGTGAACTTACCACCACCATTTTCCCATCAACCAGTCTTCTCTTTATCGTGGTCTCTTTGCCATTCCACTTCTGCACTTGCACCAATGCTCCTTTCTCCAAGGTTACAACACTCTGTAAAGGCCAAGCGAAGAGTTTCAAACTGAGGTCTGAGCTTTGCAGATAATTACATTCAGCAAGATCCACATTCTTGGCTAATGACACACTTAGTAATGTTAGTTTCAGCTGCATGCTAGTTCTCCTTTTAGTGCTTTCTTTGAATAGTTTGGAAAACTCATACTGCGCTAAGGAAAAACTCCTTCTGATGCTGTTCTAGGAAGTCAAGACCACTCAGAGACCATCAGCCCCCTTACCTTGACTTTCCGGTCATCTGCTGTTGTTTCATCAAACTGCTGGCCCAGTTTGAAAGAGATGGTTGTATTTTTGAAGGTGCTTTCAGTTCTGATGGTTACTATGTCCCCTTTCATACTGATGATCACATCAGGCTTTGCCAGGCCACCTAGTTTCCGGGTAGCTAAGCCCACTCCTAGAAATCAGAAACAAAACTATAATTACATTCTAGCAAGCAAGAAACTCAATATCCTGTAATAAATCTTTAGTGGATTAATAAGGAGCAGTTTCTTCTTGAGTACTCCAATGCCTGATTCAGATGAGACATTAATTCTTCAAATGTGGAAGTACTGCATGCAGAGGCTGAGGCAGCCCCAGTTGATGGAGTGCACCTTCAGCAAGAAATAGAGATATACATAAGTATTCACTTGTGTAAATTAGCTAAGAAGAAACCTAGGCGGTTATAAATCTGAATGAATTTGTGTAGAGGTAGAATGGGTAGAAAAATTCGGAGGAAAGGTCTATTTCTCATAAAAGTCTGCAAAAATCCTTTTTAAAAAAAAATTCTTGACAAATCTGAGAATCTACGCTTTTGTTAACCGGCTACATGGAATAAACTGGACACTGAACTGCCAATTCTTAATTGTTCATTAAAACATACTGGAGACTGGGCAATTCCTAGGTTGCTACTAACATCCCTTAAGGATCCTTAAAAAGTACAAGCATGAAATATAAAAAACATTGAAGTATAAGAGCAAAAAGCTGCAGAGAGCTTCAGGGAAAATTCCATGTCAAAAGCCTTTTGTATCGCCCAGTGCGATTCAGTCCACTTCGTTGTCCACAAGCTGTGAGGTCTGGGGCCAGTTAGAATGAGGGCCACTGACGATGTATCGCTGCTTTATAAAAGCAGAAAGGGGGTAGCTGTAGTTATTGCCTTCGGTAATGCTAGCTATGCTCAGATGAAAAGATCCATAAAAAAGGGTATAAAGTTGTCTGTAAAGTATGACACTATTTGTAGTAATTATTCTATACTAACCAATTCTGTTCAGATCTTCAGAAACATATCTGTAGCTGGACTTTCACCCCACATTTACTCTGGTTAATTAATTAGCTGCAATTCTTTTGTTATTCAGTTTAACTTTTCAAATAAAGGGAATCAGTGTTTCAGTGAATCATTTATGTAGCAAAAGCGATGCTGTAGCTGACTGTCTGTGCACTTGCTATATAGGAATGAAGCCAGCATTAAAATGAAAAACAATGCTTAATTTATTACATTCCTGGCATTCTTCAGTAACAGATAGATTCATTCATAAGATTTAGACCTCTGAAACCAAAGTGTCATGAGACATCAGCTCCATTATATATTGTAAATTATCACAAGTCACGAGTTTAACAGTGCAGTCAAGAGAAACGTAAAAAATGCTGCATCCCCAGAGATTCTTCTCATTAAAGGAAAACAAATAGGATCAGGTCAGCTCAGTTAGACAGAAGTAAATTTATTTCAGTAATTCAGCACCTACCTTTCTGATTTTCATTTTAGATGCTAAAGGAAAGAAAATAAATCATGCTAGAAAAGTAATTAAAGTGCTTTTGTGGCCATGAGCAAAGCATAAGATGAAGAAGAGACATTGTCAAAGAGAACTTATTAAAAAAAAAAAAAAGAAAGAACATTTCTCACCCAATTCTTTCATATAGTCATCAAAATTTTCACTAGAGACGAGTTTCCAGGTTCCCACAAATCGGTTACACATCGTATCGGCTTTGTGAGGCAGTGGTCCCGCAGAGAGAGGCAGTGGCCACAGCAGCTCTTGGTGGGAGTCAGAGAGATTGTGTGCCCAACTCAGACCTCGCTGGCCCCCTTTTAAAGATGCCCAGTCCCTGCAGCGGTCAGGACGGGCCAATAGGAGAGGCAGTGCCAGGGCAAGACAATGTGCACCTTGTCCAAGGCAGCCTTGTCAGTACCAAGGCTCCGGGTGACGCCTGCCTCGGCTTCCTCCACTGAATAGATCACGACACTGAGGGGTGCATGGGGACGGGGACGTGAGGCCACCGCTGCATCCGCAGAGCCATCAGGGGACACTGCGGTGGGGTCTCAGCAACACCGAGCCACCAAGCACTGCATCCATGTGAAACCAAGCTCTGACTGTCCTCCCAATGCCATTCTCCTGCTATGACCATATAGAGTAGAGTAGAATAGAGTAGAGTGGAGTAGAGTAGAGTAGGATACCATAGCAAAGCATAGCATAGCATAGCATAGCATAGCATAGAATAGAATAGGACTAGACTATTTCAGTTGGAAGGGACCTACAACGACCATCTAGTCCAACTGCCTGACCACTGCAGGGCTGACCACAAGTTAAAGCATGTTATTAAGGGCATTGTCCAAATGCCTCTTAAACAGACAGGCTTGGGGCATCAACCACCTCTCTAGGAAGCCTATTCCAGTGCTTGACCACCCTCTTGGTAAATAAACGTTCCTAATGTCCGGTCTAAACCTACCCTGGTGCAGCTTTGAACCTTTCCCACAGGTCCTATTGCTGGACACCAGGGTGAAGAGCTCAGCACCTCCCTCTCCACTTCCCCTCCTCTGGAAGCTGGAGAGAGCATTACCACATTTGTCACCTGTGTGCTAGTCAGATAAATCAAAGCCATGTGGATTTTTGGGAGGAGCTGTCAAGAAGCTGCTCTACATAGTGGTCTTTTTTTAACTTTCCTGATCCATCCTGGAAAGGGTCTGTGTGTTTTATCATTTAAAGGCAGAAATGAATTATACTGTTCTGTTTTCTCTTTTTGCATCACAGCAATGATTCCAAGCTGCGAGTTCTTTCCTGCACATACACCAGGCAGCACCACAAAATGAAGCAGCCAAACGTCGCTCCCTCCCTTCTTCCACAATAGGGCATCTTCAGAAGATCAGCGCATCAGTGGAGAGCAGCTCTTGTGCTTGGCAGGTGGATGGCATGAATGGAGGGACTTCTTCTCAGTTCAAAGTCACTTGGTGAGAGGTGAGCAGTTTTACGGGATTGGAAGGAGGACATACACTACTCTCTTTTTGCCTTTCTGCACCTGGATAGTTGGTCTGTCGTAGAATCATAGAATCATATGATCCATATGAACATAAAGAGTTAAGGGCAGATTTAAGCCAGTGCAGTCATATAAGGCATTTCATTTAAATGTGTCCTACTATTGTCAGATTTCTTCAAGTTTCCCTGCTCCCATGAAGAGACTCCACAACCTCCCTGCGTCCACATCTCCTTGTACTGGGGAGCCCAGGACTGGACCCAGCATTCCAGGTGTGGCTTTGCCAGTGCTGAGTAGAGGGGAAGGATTATCTCCTTCTACCTGCAGCACTCCTCCTGATGCAGCCCAGGACATCACTCGCCTTCTTTGCTGCAAGGGCACATTACTGGCTCATATTCATCTTGGTGTCCACCAGGACCCCCAGGGCCTCTTCTGCAAAGCTGAGTTTGAAAGGTTGAGAAGTTTGATTTTGAACATTCAAAAACTTTTTAAAAAATGTACATTTAGAACTATCATCTCGTGGTTAGTAAAAACCAGACACAAAGAACAAAGCCATAAACCATACGTATTTGACAGGCAGGAATTTAAAGCATTGCAATTCAAGACACCTCAAACTATCTGAAACTATTTAGCTTAAGACCACATCAGCTGCAATTCTGTCCTTCCTTCCTAAACCACCTTCCTGGAGATAACTATTACTTGTTACATGAGCAGATTAGATGGCTTCTTTCTTACTTGTGTGAACAATAGTTGCCTGTTTAGTTTTTTTGTATGATTACACTTTCTGGGTTATGACCGCTCATAGGGACTTCTCAGATCTACATTGTATGTATGGAGGGGCACTGGGTAACCCCAGTGTTGTGGGACCAAATTTCTTGGTAGCTGATCCTGGGCCAAGGAGGGTGAGGTTTGGGTCTCATCTTGAAAGCTGTCATATGCAAGAAGGGGAACATGCTCAAACAGGAAAAGGATACAGCCTGAGCAGTGAAATTGTTGTACTCCGATTATACTGTGGTTGTGGGGAAATAAAAAGGTCTTAAGTCACAAATTTTAGTTGTATGTGTAAAATGGTTTTATCCCTTCAGTCATAACATCAACAAGGGTAAGTTGAGAAGAATTTCCCATTACCGCTCAGGTCTAATTACAGTGCAGTGTAGGGAGTGAAAGTCTAGAGTTATTGAAAATGAAAATGAAGTAAAGAAGAATTCTTTCTTTGCCACAGTAGGAAGCAGATGCTGTAACGGTAATATGTAAATAAATGCCAGTCTTTGAAGGCGTTGTCCACACAAAGCTCTTCCAAAGCAGATTTTGTGTAAAGAATAGCTAGCTCTTTTATCCAATCTCTGGAAACAAGAAAGCTCCTCCTAAATGACACTATCCATTATTTCTCAAGGAATAATAGAAAAATATTCTACCGTTGCTCCTCAGGCATTCTTTGTTCTTTCATTTAATTGTCTTATCCACATAAAGGCACTTTAACAAGACAAGGCTGGTGCCTTTAGGAAATAAAAGATGATTGGGATGTTGTAAAATCAGGCCCAAAGAAATTCAAGAAGAGAAAATTAGTCAGAATAGAACAGCTATACTGCAGTACCAGTAACCTTAAGAACAAAAGTGACAGAGAATTATTTATACAGACAAAACCCCAGTCTTAAGCAGTCTCAAACAATGTTGACATTGCTACCATCTATCTCTTTGTCACTAAGAAAAATCAGCACTTTCATTTAAAGGACTTACAGTCCAGAAAGGAGCGGAGCAGGGAATTCTGTCTCAGTAGAAATAATATCTGTGGAAATCAATCTTTTCTTCAAGTTTAAAGGGAAAAAAAAGTGTCAAAGATTGTGAGTACATGTGATGAGGGAGTTTTGATTCCCTTTTTTTGCTCATGGTTGTAGTAAAACAGGATTTGAAACCAACACACTTGGAGATTGTGAAGCAGCACTAGAGATAAAGATAAAAATTGATAAAAATAGTGAGCTAAAAATGTAAAGAGACTATTTAAAGAAGTACAGAAAGTAAATTTATGTCAATTCCTTAAAGGAAATGTGATCTGAGCAAATGTAGTACCAAAAAAAGTCTAAATTAAATTCCTAGGAGAGTAATGATGAAAACAGAAATAAAAGCAGAGGACAGAGGCCAAATGCCTGCCTTGCTGTGAGGACCCAAGGATGTTTTAACACTGACTCTGTGGAGCCGAGGGATCAACTCCAAACATGAGTCCAGCAGCCTGCCTCTTCCTAATGGCTACATTGGAGGGTACAAGTAGCCTTGTGTCTCCTGAACTGGGACATCCCACGGGACCAGACCAAGGCTGTTGGGGCCAAAGGAAGGGGTGGCAGCTCGGGGCAGACCACAGAGCTGGGCACGCACCGGGCTTGACTGGCCAGGGCACAAAAGTACCCCGAGTTCCTTCCAGTGGAAACAAGGAGTTAAAAAAAACCCAGAAAAATAACAGAAAGGTCAAAGCTCACAAGCCTTGCTTCATCTTTCTCCTGAGCTGCGAAAAATCTGTGGGTGTGAGTCCCCTTCCCCTCTTGTCATCCAAGAAACCCGTGCAGGAGTAGTGAGCGAATATGCCAACGGGCAAAGATCTCCTCCTCTCAGCATTGGAGGGTGCCTGCTGCCATAAGCGTGGCACGCACGGGCTTTGTAGGGGTTTAGTGAGGTCCTCGTTTTTCAGAGAGGAACGCTACAGGATGGTTTCTGCTTACTGGAGAATAGTCCAGCGCTACAGAAAGGAGAGGGGGAGCTGTGCTGCTCTGCAGGCAAGGACAAGACACTGATCTGTCCTTGCCCCTCAGAAACGTGTGCTGTCACCTCCACCCAGGTCTGAGGGCACGCACCTTTGTTTGCCAGAAAGGAATTATCTCCATTTATTCAAGAAGTCATTAGACTGCTGCCTTTTATAGAGAATAAGTTTTGGTTTTTTTCAGAAAATATATTTCAGACATGCTCATATTCTAAGAAAAGCATCGCTAATACTTCATTATGGTGCTGGCCTTGTTAAAGTTTATAGACGCAATGTCACTTTATTGAAATTTCCAAAAGTTGAAGTTTTAAGTGGCTTGATTCATTCACAAAGTCTGAATTCATTCGCCAGGTACTAAAATAAATGGTGATGCTTTTAGAAGAGATTACCGGCCTCTGAAAAAACAGGCTGTGAATGTTACAATTGTAGCTGCAGGCTTTATTAAGAATGTAAGATTTCTGGAAAATAAATGCTGCTATATGAATATTGGAATATTGGAAATTTGACCTCTGGAATATAGTATTTCCATACCTGTGGACAATGGGGTATATTTAATTATAGGCTGATCTTTAATGTCTATATATAGCTTATTTACTTCAATGTTGCTGCTTCTCATGATCATCTCCCCCATGTAGGTTTTCTGCCACTAAACCATAATTTTACCCCGGCTTTTGTAAATCATTTTGGTTCTTGTTAAGTGGTAAATAGATTTAGCATTGTATATATGGGGTACGGTGAGGCATACTTCCTTCCCCTATGCAACTGCTGTTATTTAAACTCATGAGATTTTACAACCAATGAAGGTAAAAAGAGGGGAGCCACTTTATCATGGCTTTTTAAACATTTTCTGCAGAATTTACTGATAGTCTTTTGGAACTGCTCTGAAATGACCCCTTAGCTCATCCAGCGTGCAGAAGTCCTTCTTTTTCTTTTCCCCTCCCCAGTTGTATTAATAGTGCAGAAACTTGGGAACAGTCTGAGTCATGCAGAGGAAAGTTCAAGTGTACGAGGTCTCTGCTGCTGGCAGCAGGGACTCAGCACCGTCACCTCTGACAGCTGACCTCAGGAATGTCAGGAATATGTGGAATTTGGTTCACAGATCTTAATCACAAAGCTTGAGATATGCTCATTTCCCCATTTTGTGGTTACTGCGCACAATTTCAGACTCTTCTTCTCCAGGTTTTCCCTAGACTTCTTGGGTTTTTTGTCCTCAGTTTGAGTCATCCTGGGTGTAGAAATCAGGGCTCCCATGGACACAAAGTTTTGAAATAGGATGCCAGGCCGAAGGGCAGTAGAAGAAGGTAGTTTGAGAATAAGAAGAGTTGAAAAACACGGTGTCCAAAGGGCTTTGCATCTGGAGAGGCTCATGTTTCCAAGACTGATCTAACTTAATGAGCTCACAGAAAATGCATATAGGAAATCAAGGAGGTTGTACCACCAGCAAAATTTTACAGGCTTTTAGTACTTAAAAGGCACTGAAGTACTTTAAAGCTATGATTCTTAATTCAAGGCTTGTTGTCTAATTTAGGACAAAAAGAGATTTTAAGAAAATAATCACAGCTGAGAGCTAAAGCAGCTATAATTTCAAACTTCAGTTAGAAGAGGACAAGATCAAGCCACTTAGATGATTCCCGGGTTTAAAATTGTTGGCATTTGTGCGAGGAAGTGGTTCCTGGTTCCCTGCTCACGTTGGAAGCCAAGGCTGGGCGCCCACAGTAATGTCCCTCCTCCCTGCCCCAGGAACAGAGCCCTTCGCTCGAAGCCAGGAAAAGCAGCCCCGCAATTCCCCTTGCTGTGCACAGACTCCTTGCAGAGGGTAGCCCACACACCGTGCTCACCGGAGGATGTTTTTGTGTCCAGGTCTACATCTGTCACTGACACACAGCAAGTGCCACTCGCTGATCGTCTCCAACCCTTTTTCCGCAGTGAGATGGGTCACACTTACCGAGCGCGGTACTCGCTCTCACGCAATGCTTTCCCACACAGCACCTCTTCCCATGTTGCATCCCCCCCAAAACCCCTTTCTGACAAACTCCAGCAGAAGCATGGGTTGTAGAAAGCTGAACATTTTATTGAATAGCCACAACAAATTAGACTAGCTGCATGTAACTGTTTTGGGATATATCTGTAAAAAGTACAGTTCTCTTTAAAATGGATTCGTGGGGTTTTTCTCCTTGGGTTAAGTTGTTTTTCTCCAGCTTTAAGCATTAGTCCTGTGTGAAGATGGCTTCTTCATGCTTTTTCATAAACTCTTTTGCAGGTAACATTATTCATGGCGCATTCCTGGAAAGAGAGACAAATTTAATTGGCTTTTAACTCTCACTAAGTGTTTGTAAGTCAGAAGGTAGAGAATTACTTATCCATTGGAAGACAGAGTAAGAAAAAACCTGCGTTGCTCCCATCTAAAACCAATTGCCAAGACAGTGAAACTCAAGTTTGAGAACTTCAGAAACAGAAGTCTGAAATACAAGCACAGGACCGAATGAACACCAAAGGACTGCTCCAGAGACCCCCAGGAGAGTTCTAATCTCCTCTTAAAAACCTCTAAAGAAGGCTACTAGGACTTCTATGGAGGGTGATGGGATTCTGGAGCTGGGAATTAATGTTTTTTCCTTCCACCTTTTGCAGTTGTGGCTTGTCTTCTTCACACCCATGTGCACAACACGTACCCGCACAGAGCCCTACGTAGCTTCCAGACTTGCGGCTGCCGGTGTCAGCCTCTGCATGTTAGGCTCTGTCCTCACCTATTTTTCTGTTAGATCAAACTCTGTTTTGTTCATCTTTCTTAATGAAGTTGTTATTAAAAACTATTTCTGTTTCTTCTCCTCTGGTCTCTATCCAAAGAAATTTGAATATTAAATTTATGGACATACTATTTTTCTCTAGGGGAGGGCAGAACGTCCCAGGAATTTCGTGTATGTGTATCGTTTTGTAGCATGTAGGAATCTCAGCTGCCTTTTATGATCACAGTTTTAGTCCCCTCCCAGATTCTTCAAAGTGTCTTTCCTAAAACTGGAGAGTGGTGCTGGGAAGCCCCACACTGCAGGTGGGCCTCACTGGCACCACGTCAAGCACAATACTCTCTGACCAGATAATGCCAGCCAACAGAGCTCGGATAGAGCTTTCTGGTTTTGCTATAACAACATATTTTTGGCATAGTTGTTGGTGATCCATAGTATGGTTCCCACAGATGGCTGTTAAGTCTCTACTGGAAATGAACAGGAGTATTTTGCACCAGCATAGAGAGAATGCACTTATTTGTCTAAACTGTCCAGGAGTTAAATATTCTGATATATAAAAATTTCCCTCACAGAGATGACGCTTTTTTCTCCCTACTCTTTCCTAACCATGTCTTGCTATGAATGGAGGTCAGGCACCTCCATACCACTCCGTAAGTTTAACAGCATTTCCGTTTTAATACATACTCCAGACTCATTTGGAGAAACTTCTCGCCAAGAGCACAGAGCCCTTTCAGATGCTTTCACTCCCTGTGTTTGAATCCAATATAATACATCTGGCAAGCATGAATTCTGCACAATGAATTCAGTGATTACGTAGCAAAAATGAACTCACCACCACCAGGTTCCCATCCACCACTTTTCTCTTTATGATAGTCTCTTTTCCGTCCCACTTCTGCACCTGGTTCAGTATGCCATTGTCTAGGGTTATGACGTTCTGCCAAAGAAAAAAAAAGCAAAGCGTGGCTGTTTCATCAGGGTGCTCCGGGCTGAAGACCGTCTCCATGTCCAAACAGCACTGAAGGACACAGCATCCATAGCACTCTCACCTTTGAAGGCAGCATTTCTACACTGGATGTCAATATCACAACTCCATCCACCTGCTCCCACCTCTCTTTTGAGAGGTGTATTTGGAAAGTGCTGGTTTGGGACTCACCTTTGTTTTTCTGTCATCTGCTGTGGTCTCGTCAAACTCTTCACCCAGCTTGAAAGAGACCTCTGTATTTTTGAAGGTACTTTCTGTTTTGATGGTTATCACATCACCATTGATGCTGATAGTTACATTGGGCTTGGCCACACCAGCCATTTTCCTGGTAGCAAACCCCACACCTGTAAATAAGACAGGGCACTATGAAATTTTTATCTTTACTCAATGTTTCTCTCTTATTTTGGGGGAAAGAAAAAGAATTCGGTGCTGATTTCACTATTACTTTCTACTTTCTTTTTTTTTTTACTTTTTTTTTATTACTTTTTTATTATTTATCAATTCCATGTTGCAGAGGCTCCTTTGTAACATCTCACTAGCTTGCTATGGCTATAGACCAAGCCGGGTGGGATAACATAAGGCAATTCTCTGCTGTCATTGTCAGAATAGTAAAAGCAATATTTTGAAGACAGAGGCAAGATTTTAATGCCAGATATTTGCACACACACTTGTTCAAAATAACTGTGGTGGTTTGTACACTAACTTGTATGCTAACTGTATCTAAAAGTAAACAAGCAGACATATATGACAGTTTCTAAGCCACAAAAACAAACAAACAATCAAGAAAAAAAAAAGCAAGCACTTTTTTCATTTATCGGTGGCTAAGTTGAATAAAAGGAAATGATTAAGAAATAGCTGGCAATGGTTATGTCCTGAGTAAAATCTGGGGTAAAGATTAAGAGTGCAAGAGTCTCACTGAAAGCTGTCTGAACGCTGCATAAGTCTCAGTGAGTATTTTACCCCTACTCTCCAAAAAAACCCCAGCTTTTTAGCATGTACTGGTCCAATCAGTGCAAGTTACCCCATACTGCCCCCACGCTACCGCACTAAAAGGATGTGGAATCCTCTGAAAGCCCAATTTTAATTCTAAGCAAGAAGTCTACACCTGTAGAGAAGTGTGTTATCCCTCAAATCTTTTGCAAGTATCTGCATGAATCCACGCAATTTTCTTTTTTAATATTCACTGGAGGCAGCTACAGTTTCATTCGCTATAATAGCCGTGACAATTAATCCGTCTCCTAGTCCAGTAGGAATATAAAGAAGTTCAGGCGTGTTGCTTTTAGACATAGAGAAGCTTGCTGCATTCAAGCATTACACTGCTTTGTACATACAAGGATAAAAGCTAATCGACACAAAATATTGCAGTGACGCATTTTACTTCCATTTATAACGCTACTAAGTAGGCATGCATAGACTTGGCTTACCTGAAACTATTCCTCCCAATCAAGGTTTTTCTACGTTATAGGAATTTTACACCACTAATTCAAACAGCCCAGTTCTCCAGTTTAAGAACATCTGATCAAAGTGGACTAAAAACCCCCTTGTTAAACAGCATAGCCAGAAAAAAAAGCAAGCAAGGAATAAAGTTCAAAATCAGCATTCCTTCCCTGTCCCAGATAGAAGATCTCCAAATAGTAATTCTCACCCAGCTCTTTCATATAGTCCTCAAAGTTTTCACTAGAAAGGAGCTTCCAGGTGCCCACAAACTGGTCACACATTTTGTCAGGCTAGAGAGGTGTCTTCCACGGGATCAAGCAGAAATGCAGGACAGGAGGATAGTATGAGCTCCAGGAGATCAGGAGTTATCTTTAAAAAGGAGCCTTGGCCACATGATGCTCTAGGATGACCAATGAAGAGGGAGTCCCAGTGCCCAGTGTTTTCCTTCCTCCCCTACCCCTCCTTTGCCAGTAGGTCATAGTGTTGTTATTATTCATATGCCCTTACTAGCACAAAGATCACTGTCTTGTTTTTATTTAATTATTTTTGTCATTCAAGAACACTCCATCTTAAAGGCAAATAATTAAACCACACTGACTTTCAGAAGAAAAAGGTAGGCTCAACCCACAGAGGGTTATGTTCTCTCCCATACCCTTTCATTTCAGTCTGCCATAGCAACTGAACACAGCTAAATTTCCAGTCTGTAAGATCTGAAATGCTTGTTGGGATAATTTAGTTTGTTTTTTGGACCCCTGGAGTTAGAAGTTTTCTCCAGAGAGGCACAGAATTACAAGAAGAAGTGGATTTGGGGCACAGAGAGAGCGTGCTGGTGGCTGTAGAAGGGTAAGGCAATAAAATTGCTTTTTTGATTGGGATCTCCTTATCATTGCACCCCCTGAATCGATTGACCAATATTCTGTATTCTGCTTTTATGTGATGGATATGGGGCTCTGTGAAAAGCAAAGCAACAAAACAGATTATTTCTCTCCCTTTTGTTCCTGTGCTTTCTGAAGACCTATGTCCCAAAGACTAGCATTATGACTAGTGATGGCATAAAAGTGGACTCTGGTATCGACTCACCAAAGGTCCCTGGATGCTTAATTTGTTTTCTGTTCATACTTTTCAGGTAGTAATCTGTTTGAGGCAAGGTGTGTACAGGCCTGACATAATGAGGTCCACCTTTACTGATCCCCTAAGCTCTGCCATTGCTCAGATCACAAAAAACTGTATCGGAAAGCAGGCAAGCAATTTGTCAGACTTTCCTTTTGGCTGTAACACGCTATTCCAATAGCAAAAAGCAGCTAATAAGTGCGGACTCCAGCCCCTGCAATTCCCTTTAGATGGATTTCCTGGAAATACTCCGCTGGCTGTTAGGCATCAAATGTGTTGGTCCATGTATTTTCATACTTGTTGACTTCATAACTAACAACGTTGTAGAAAAAATATTTATATAGGATTGTAAGATTATAGGGAAATTTGGAAAGGAAGGGAGGTCGGGATGTCTCCAGCACAGCCTTGCGCTCAGGCAGGGCCACCTCTGAGCTCAGACCAGGCTACTCAGGACTGTGCCCTGTTGGGGTTTGGAAACTTCCAAGGATGGAGCCAGCACAACATGCCTGGGCAACCTGCACCCCTGGCCACCTGTGCCCCTGGGGTAAAGAGTCTCCCTGTCTCCTTCTGAACTTCTCTTCTTTCAGTCTCTTGTTCTTCCACCACTCATTGCTGTGAAAAGTCTGGCTCCAACTCCTTCGTCACTTCCCCATAGTTGTTGGGGGTTGCTGTAAGCATACCCAAAGCCATCTCTTATCCAGGATGAACCACTGCAGTCTCACAGCTTCTCCTCAGAGGGCAAGTGCTCCAGCCTCCTGAGCATCCTGAGGGCCCTCTGCTGAACTCACTCCAAAACTGGATGCAGTACTCTGGTTACAGCCTAATGAGTGCTGAGGAGTGGGGAATAATCACGTCCATCAACCTACTGGCTGTGCTCCTGTTCATAGAGACCAGGAGGTTTTTGGCCTTTGTGCTACCAGGGCTCAGCTCACTGCCCCCTGGGACCTGAGGGCCTTTTCTGCAGAGCTTCCCCCTTGCCACTCTGTCCCCAGCCCGCATTGCTGTGAGGGCTGAATATGTTTGTACATGTAAAATTAATTACCCTCTTGTGCCTTTAAGACTGCAGACCTTTTTTTCTTTTCTCTTTTTTTTTTCTAGAATCGCCAGTCTTAGGTTTGGTCTACTCTTTTTTGAGTTTTTGCATACTGACTTTTGGCTAATCCCAAACTAAATAAAATAATATTCTAATTATTGAAGTCGCTGATTCCTTTCCTGATTGTTTTTTTTTCAGAGTATCGCATGCTCAGGTCCTCTTTAAAAGGAAACTCTGAGGGGCTTTCAAGTTTGTGTCATTACCTTGGGATTTTTGACTTAGAATTATTGGCTTGAGAAACACGGCACCATGTCTGATCAGTTTGCAGGAACTTGGGAAGTCAAATCCAGTAGTTACACAAGGAGTACTTGAAAGTATCAGGTGAGGGTTGCCGCAGTGCCATGGACAGAAAGGACGCGATTGGGCTGAACTCAGTTCCTGCGCTTACTTTGCTTGCCTTTTGGGATCTGCTCTGTGTGTGGCTTACTACAATTAGCATTCATTTCTTTGGAGGGGAAATAGGCCTTTTATATTCAAAACTATAGCCTGGGAGAGGGGATTGGCCTTCCTTTGGTGTTAACAGCTGCCTGCAATGCTTGTGCTGCTGGAAGAGTTTTTTGGGAGAGAGGTGAAGCACCTGTTCCATGCAAATCAGTTCGGAGCAGGCAAGCGCACCCTCCCTAGGCACTCAATTGCTTGCATCTATTTAAAGTGAATCTGAGCTATTTGTAGATGTCTTGCGAACACGATGACTCAAAAATGCAGGAAGAAGGCCAGCTTGTGGGCTGACTTGCTTGTTTACTTCAAAGCAAGCAGCTATCTGGGAGCAGGCTCATGGCTGTCACTTGGGAAGTGTCCTACCAATGGTCTACTTTCCCTCGCAAGACTACCAGTGACAAGATAAGCTTGCGGCATTGATGTCATCTAATGCAAGTCCTGCCTGCTCTCTGGGGCAAAGGCCTCAAGTCATCCAGCCCTGCTGATAAAGACTGAAGTGCTTAATGGCTATGAAGAAATCAGGGGGGCTTCTGAGCATGGAAGCTTAGGCAAACCTGGGATTTGAGTCATTTGCAACATGGCTTGCCAGCAACAGCTGGGCATCGTGGCTAAACAGTCCTGTGGTCATCAGCACTGATGGGATCTAACACCATCAAAAGCAAGGGCATCTTCAAAAGTGTAGAAAGCTCCTTCAAAATAAGAGGGAATTTTGAAGAAACCACATCAGGTAAGAGGTAAACCACAGAAGGGAAGCTGGTGAGAGTTCAACACAGTAAAGAAATGCTTGCAAAGTAAATTCGTTACAGAGGGAAACCTTGTCTCTTAATCCTGATATGAACTGAGGCAGCTGAAGCCTGCAAACAACGATACACTGTCTGCAATGTGGTTTTGGGGTGCTGTGACCTTTAAGGGTGGTTCCTGATGCAGGAGGTGCAGAAGTGGAATAGCAAAGCAGCAGCTGCGCAGAGATCTGTGGATGGGAAGGTGGTGATGGTGGGTTAACTCTTGCTCCGTAAGTCAGACCAATGAAGCAGATCTGCTTGAGAAAACAGCTTTTTACAAAAATGAGCACGATAGTAACCTCCCTTTTGCTTTTTTGGGCATGCAGGAGGAATGACGCTGCTTCCACTAGAGAATGAGAAAGAGGATGCTTATTCCTGTCGTCGAGATCTGTGACTTAGGACAGCTTTTAACTGAGGAGCGTGACAAAGCTTTCCTGGTACTTTAGATATGTATGGACTTGTCAAAGTGAAAATGCAGCTTACTCTCAACTGAGAAGACATGAACTAACAAATCATGGTTACGACTATTAGCAACACTCTGCTTAAATAGAGGCTTCTTTCTCCAGTTCCTCCTTGTCCCAGAGGGCAACAGTGTACAACTCCTTCGACTGCTATGGCTATTGAACTGGTGACTACCAGTGGGTAGCAGCGTGTTGGGCTTCCACAGTTGTCTCCATAGTTCTGCTACCCTTTGAATCAAAAACTGGGATGAAAAGACAAAAAGACATCTGTGCTCAGTTCCACACCTGATGCCATAGCAGACTATTAGGCCATTGACAATGACTTCTCTTGAAAACTTTCTTAAAAGGAATGTTGCCTCAATGTGGGGTTATTAGTGGCACAGATGGCAATGTCCATAGTAAGAAAAAAATACATATTCTTGGAAAAGTTATTAAGAATAGGGATTTTCCCTTAAGCAGGGAAGGAACAATGGCTTTGCTGCAAGCTTCCTCTTCAGGCCCAGTAGTATATATTGTGAAGATGGGCTACAGCAGCTCTCGTGCCAGGAAGGAGGGACCATGTCACACTGTCTGGTACTGCTGCAACTTAGACTGAGCAAAAAGTTTTCTTAATACTTGTCTGGCCAGATACCAGAGTGGGAATCTGTTCTAGGGCCCCAGGGTAACTTCAAGAAAGGTGAGCTAATGCTGGAAAGGTAAAACGATGCCCATCTCTGCTCACCAGCTTGCTACTTTCATTTCTGATGAATGTTTGAGACAGGTGAATTCCTTAGACTTCTGCTTAGCCAGGAAAAGGTGTAACTAAAGCATCAGTACGCATGATGCAGGGCACTGACTTTACAAAATACTGGCTTCAGTTGGTTTGAAAGTTCAAGAGGCCAGCTGGTTTTCAGGGTTTTTTTTCTCTCTCCTGGGGAAGGAGATGAGCAGGAGACACCATCAGGTCCTTTTTCCTATGCTCAGCAGAACGGTCCCCAGCAGCAAACCCGACTCACGGCTGTGGCTTCAGGCCTTGCTGAGGGTACCATTGCAAATGGTTGCTTTGCTGAAGGAGTCAGATTTTGCCAGCAGCAACAACAAATCTGTTGTTACATTGAGTGGGTCCCAGCACCACTCTACCCAGTTACTTTGCTGGGCTGTGACATTTGGAGACCTCAGGCTGGTGGGCCCCAGCACCTGATTTTTACTTTTAGCTTTTTTTCTTGTATTTCTTCCTGGGCTTTAGCCCAACCTGTGAGTACTCCACACACTTAGATAGGTTTCCAGTGTCTGAAAGTAGGACTGTGAAAATGGAAACATCTAGAAGGTATTTCTGAAACACTAAGCTTAGTTTGTGGTAATGCTAAGAACAGAAATGAAATCTCATAACTCCAAGGCATAGTAAGATCAAGCCCAAAACAAAACCTGCTGGTTGACACCATTAACTTGCAATTAAAATACACAAGATTACATTTTCTGAACTTGCTTTAAAGATGAAGACAGAATGCAGATATGGCTGGAAGGAATGGAAGGCCTCTGGACCCTGGCCTTCGCCGGGTTCTCATGAGACTAGTGTTGACAGCTGAGATTCTGACTTTTCTCAGCAGATGACATGGCAATAATGTATTCTCTCAAACATTTGTGCCTGATGACAGGTTACTGCTATTCCTGGGGAAAATACTGACTTCTCATACACTGCTCTAAGGTGTCTGTGTTCCCTCGTTCCTGGAGCAAGTCAGTTGGCAGTGTGAATCCCATCAAGCAATACTATGAAATGCAGGGAGTGAGTTAAATGGCATATCAGAAAAGCAGGAAAGAAGGAGTATTTCCAAATCAGTTTTATTTTCATTGCAATGAAAAGAAATACAGGTATGCTAGCTCCTATGGGCATGCAGGTGATAGGTTTCCAGAACATAATGTGGGCATTTCTGTATAAGAACATTCAAAATATCAGAGCTCTACCTCAGATATGCTGTATTCAGCAAATGCCATAGTGAGATTAATGATAAACCTAACTTAATGACTTGTGAAGGTTTGTACGAGAGAAGATCTTGTTTTGCTATCTATAACATAGGCACTGCATATGCTTCATATTTCTACCTACCTACCACTTTCCCTTGCTTAAAGAACAAGTTTAAATTTGTCTAAAGTTCCTGATGCTCAAATCTGTCCCACTTTTTTAATGTACTGTACAAGTCTTGCACCTAACATCGGAGCATTTCCTCTTGAGAGTGTACAGTGAAAGTCAGCCTTTTTTTGAGTCCCACTTTGTCTTGTCCGTGGATTTCATTTCCCTGGACTTGCCTCAGAGCACAGAAATCCTGCCTGTTCTTCCTCTCCCCACCTCTACCCCTCACCCCAGAAAAAAGAAAAGCACCTTTTCTTTCCTTACTTCTTTATCCCTAAACTTCTCTCTAGATTTAGGTATTGCAGCAGACTTGCAAATGAAGAAGTAATCTGTTTCCCAAAGCACTTTTGGGTTTCTTCTAGCAATTTGAAGACTTGCTAATAACGTTCTGAAAAATCCCTTTGTAGTCCTTCCCCAAATGCTCTTCTGAATTATCTCAGATCATCCAGCTGAAACCATCTTTTGAAGCATCCGTTTGATCAAAGCGATAAGACCATTGGTTACATCTGCTTTGGGACTGCCCAACAGGACTCCATTTCATTTCTGCCTTGTTACTGCAGCTCATACGATACCTCCTGCACAGAGCCAGGCTTGCCTCTTATTTCCATACGGATCTGCATTTAGACTCCTTCCATTGTTTTTTGTGCTTGTTTGTTTCTTGCTAGATATTTTTTACGAAGCTGAGGAAAAGTCTTCAAATAAAGATGACGGACTAGTGCATTTTGGTAACAGGTAATATCTTGTAAGTTTAAACTATTCCTATCAGCGGTTGTCCTTCTCTTAAGAGTTGCCCTCTTGTGAAGTGAGAATGTTGCCAGAATTTCACTTCTCTTTCTAAGAAAGCTAAAGAAGGAACAACGTGTATGAACAATATTTCAACAAGACTAAAAAGACCTTGTACAAAACATTGAAGCTTTGCTGAACCTGCACTTTGAGTAACTGTACATGCTTTTTCCCATCCTTGTTTCTGCATCTCTTCACTCTGCATGTCGCAGTCTATTGCTAGCAATGCTTTACTCTGACGGCTTGCTCTGAAACCTTCGGAGACCTCCTCTTTATATTTGCCAGAAAGCAATCTGTTATTACAGATGCGTTTGGACCGCATCCAAAGACCTGTTGCTCCACGTAAAGGAAAGGAAAAAAATATCCGAGTATGAAATGCCCTGAGTTCAGAGACGAAAACTGCCCTCTCCCTCTACGGGTGGCCGAGTAGCGGGTGGGTGTGAAAGCTGGCAGCTCTCCCGGCCCTCGGCAGAGCTCTGCAGCTGACGGTTGCCCCCGGGTGCTGGGAGCTGGAGGGAAGGAGAAGGAGATGGTTTGCAGAAGCCACCAGCAGCTGCCCAGCCATGCACCTCGCCTGGGCCAGCGGCTTCTTACAGCTGCCTCCTTTGCAGCATGGCCGCCGAAATTCGCTGTCACAGCCATCTCGTTTCATCTCATCTCGTACCAGATAAAGTAGGTTAGGAATCAAAAGGATCTCTGAGGAAAGAAATGCAAAGGGGTTTCTAAAGCAATCTAGCACTCCTGCCCTTCCCGCCCTGGAGAGCTGTCTTGCCAGAAACAAGTCGGCATTGCTTGTGTTCAGCATGTAAAAACTCACATCTGACTGGAGATGCAATATGTAAAATGTATTGCTTAATGTCAGGTAGCCAACCAGCTCCTCCCTTGGGAGGCTGCGGTTGGACTGGAGGCACAGGGCAGCTAGCACAGGGAGGACGGAGCATGCTGTCACTTGTGCTGCATCCCTCCCAGCAGGCTTCTTCAGCAGATGTGGGCAAGGTATGTCCCTGTGGCTCTCGGTGCCCAAATCCAAGCATGTTTTGACATACACAGAGTCCCTAAAGCTGCTAGGGACAATAAGGATACCTAGATGAACCTCAAATGGACCCGGCAGCCCCAAAATTAGTTTAAAATCCTCTCTGCCTTCTACTTTTTCCCCTTTTGGAGGATCTCATCACAGCTAGTAAGCAGGGGAAATTGTAGGTCTCTAGTGGAGACAACATGATCTTTCAGGAAAAATGAACACCCTCATCTCTCCTTCTCAGTACTGGAAGCTGTTTCATTGATTTACCTTCCTTGTGCTTTAAAGCACGTTTCTACTTATCTCAACATCTTCCCGAACTCCAAAACCTATTAGAGACCAAAGAGCTGCTTCAGCTTGTAACTCCTGAAACTGCTGGTTTTGAACTATTAGAACATTGTGAAGAAATGAACAGACCTGGAAGCCTTGTCCCATACCAACATCATCTATTTGCATTTGCATGCTAGCTATCGTAATGCTGGTGTGGCATCACTTCGTGGAAGCACCATGGAGGAGTTAGAGCCACAGTGTCCCTCTGAGCTGCCGACTGAAGGCCTGAAGCACTCCAGGCCATTTCAGAAGCATTGCTGCCTCCCTTTCCTTACACCAAGGGCCTGCTATCTTGGGTGCCTTTATTTGTTTCAGAGCTTCTGATGATTCTTTAAACTATGCTGAGTTCTACCATTCCTCTTAAGGTGGGTTCTTGCAAGCACTTGGTGGAATGTTTGCTCCATCATGAGAGTACAGCAGTTTATTTCGCCTTAACAGGGGCTCTTCACACATGCTTTTGGTATCATGAAATGGCTGGCGGAACCACCAATGCAGTGTACACGAGGGGACCACTGCACATCTTCCAGGCGAGAACTGAAGGAACCAGACGGCAAGCATGGCAGGAGGCTACACACATGCTCTTTTTTAACAGATGCTGTTTCTTCCTCATTCTCTCATACTGTTTTAGTCTTGCTGCCAAATTATTTAAGCTGAACAAAACTTAATTGCTTTTATGATCTGATATGGCTTTAAGTTGTAGATATCCCTGCTCTAACAGTACTTTCTGCATTAGTTTTGTTAACGTGAACTTCTAATAATCCAATATTAAATTGCTGGAATTATACTGAAGTATTTGAAAATTCCTTCTGTCATTTATAATCTACTGCCCGGCTCATGGCTCCTTCAGACTGCTCTCCACAATTTAGGCATGACTGTGCCCTCCTTGGTGTATATAAAGGTTCTGTGAAGAAGCCCCTGGCAGTTGTAGCACCTCAGGTTCTTCCCCTGCCTATAAGTGGCACGCATATAATCATTAACATCAAAAGCAGAAGACGCGAATGGCAGAAACGCTGCTTTTGACTGTCGAAAACGACTCCCTGGGTCACAGAGCATGAGCCAGGGATGTATTGGTTGTTTCACAAACATCTAGCACAGTTCTGTTGTACAGAAATGGGCTTGGTAGAAGAAGATAGTTTATTGTTTGTGTTGTACTGTTGTTCGTCCAGTTTCCAGTCAGTTATTGCCTATGACTTGTTTAGCCTATAAACATTTGCTTGTAACTAAATATGTGATAAGGTGTTGCTGGGCTCTCTGGGGTGACTGAGCTGTGTTTGGTGACTACCAAGAAAAAGCTGTGTTTCCTTCCAGGTCTCTTCAGTTCCCTATCCTTAAGGACATGAACCTTAAGCCCGATGTCTTCTTGCCTCAGCCTCCTGCAAAGCCTGTTACAGAACTGTTGTGTTTGTTGTGTTTATTCGATTTTTCAGTTTTCCATCTATATTCTATAAAATGCTTTGAACTGTTAATACCAAGGGTAGAGGTTCCCAGAAAATATGGCATCAAAGTAGTTGGAAAAAACTTTCAGGCCTATGTATGAAAACTTTTGACAAAGGTGACCGCTATCTCATGTGTCACCTTACTGTCGGAAAACTAGGCCTTGGTTATCTAGCAAACTACTGGTTAAGCTAGGAGGGAAAAACAAAAACACATCCCTTTTCCCTGGAATTAGTCTAGTATTTACATATTTAACTTGTGTCTGGGGCTGCCCAGGGCCCATGTTCAATGGGAGGAGTAGTGTGCCTCTTGCCCAGAAGAGCTGATACTTTGGGTGTGCTGGTGGGAAGTGGGGCACGCAGGTTTGAATTCCCTTGGGCTGAAGGGGCCGCTGAACCTGTGTCTCCTGATACTCAGACAGCGGGTGAGAGGGAAGTTTCATTCAGCTGCTTTGGTTACTTTTTTATTAGTAAGATGCCTGCATCTGCCTGGAGCAAAAGCATCTTCACGGCTGGTAAAGCTTCACGGAAATTCCCACACATGGAAAGGACTTCAGAGAGATGCTCCCTCTCTGAGAACTGATGAGGAATTACTCCATCTAGTATCAGAACTTGCTGTTGTGGACTGGTTTGATTATACCCGAGATATGTGACCATATTTTTTATAAAAACAATCAGCAAAGCCTTTACAAGTGTATTGAAAGCATCCCTGTAACTAATCTGCCAGTTATTTTGCTTATTAAAACTTCCAAATACACAAAGCAATTAATTTGCTGAATTTACTGCCAAAGGAACTATCTGGAGCAATGCTATTAACCTATTAGATTTTATAATTTGTTTCCTTGATGACCACAGTGTCTACTTAGGCTGAACTCTTTTTGTCTTTAGAAAGTCTGAGAGATCATTTTTTCCTATCTCATCCACTAGAGAAGTAAACATTTTCTGAAGTAGAAACAACCTGAGATCCTCCTTGTCTTGCCTAGCAGCTAACTTCTCAGGTGCAACATGGTGTTAAGCATTTGTTCCCATTAACAATAAAAGAACTCAGCTGCAACAACGATGTTGGAGAATCAAGCTTTCTTTGGGGCAGTGAGGCTTATTTGCCAGTTCCTGCAAGTAATTTTGGTAGGATAATGATCACGCTTAGGCTACTTGCTGCTAGATAGAAGGTGTGCAATCTGGGACAGTACTGAAGCTACTGGATCTCCCAGAACGTACTGACATGACCAGCAAAACTACAATCTCTCTGACCCTGTAAGGTAAGTGGTGAGACACATCCGTCAACTACTTGGAAGTGCTTAGCTAAAACTAAATCTAGACTAGTCCAGGACAAATTATTGGCTCACTTTTAGGTGAGCATGGCTCTCTATAACCAAACAACTCATGGAGTCTGTTGGAGCTGCAAAAACACTATATGCCTAATATTATCTAATCTAGCTGCGTAGCTTCTTCTGCTCCATGAAGCAGAAAATATTGGAGACTGCTTTCTCAACTGGTCGTGCAAATTACCCATGTGTTTCCTGACATTTGCTGGTACAGAACATGAGTATGGCAGCTGTTCTAAAAAATACTTCTGTCTGGTAGCCAGTAAGGTAGTATGTTCTAGGATGAAAGCAGAACAGGCTTAACCCAGTATCCTCACTGGCACTTGATGAAACTGCTGTTCAGTGTTCTTTGGAAATTGTGTCTATCATGTCTCAAAGTTATTGGGATGAGTGTAAAGGCTGTAAGATAAGTCTGGCCCAGAAGGAACCTGTATCTTTCATACACACTTGGGCTACTGTGGAATTTAGATTAAAATTTCTACATTTATAATCAACCTGGATAAGTCAGAAGTGGTGGCCTTTGGATTCGTGGCTGCTTACACAAAATTTGTGAAGATCCCTCACCTTCTGGTGTACATGACGAAAATCAGTGTGCTAAATATACCAATACTTTAGGTTAGCACAACATTATTTTAACGTTCTATAGATAACACCATCCTGATTAACTTCTAATTGTACTCATATCTCTATTATGAAGATAAATGCAAGATTATTAACATTGCATATGAAAAGAACAATTCAATTCTGAAAAAATCATTTAACTTCATATCCTGGAGATAAATGAATTTTCAGGAGCTGAGGTTAAAGGTCTGCTTTACATGTAAGGAGAGATAATGACTTTTAGTTGCTTGAGACTGCAGAGATGTCAGCCACTGCATGCGCCAGCATAACAACAACCAAGAGCTGATACCAAATACATAATTTAGTCTTCATACTGAAATGGCAACTTTCTTATTAATTCTGGGAGAGTGTCAAGTGCACTTGACACTCTAGAATACTTCAATCTCAGATATCTCTCTGTGAATTTCAGAGGCAAGCTGATCTGCCTCCTGCCTCACCTTTCCTTTTATCTTCAAATTTGACTGTATTCTTAAAAGTAACATCTCCAAAGAAGAAAAACTATGATGCACATTGAGAGAAATCATTAATTCTGATGCTTGAACTAAATCTGTTTATTACTTGTATTATTTGGATTACTGCTATCCAAAGTCATGACGACTTAAATCTCTGTGGTTTTAGCTTATTGGCTGGATGGCCAAATTCTCAACCTGCTTTTAAGCAGGAAGGTGGTCTGTGCTTCGGCTACCTGGGCTAAATCGATACCTAACACAACTTGTGCAGAAAGCGCGTCCCTCACGCTTGAAACTTGCTTAGTTTATGCTGCTTGTCAAGGTACACTAGTAATGATCCTCTCTGGAGAGAAGAAAATATACAAGATGATCTCTCTTCTTTTTTTTTCCCCTTCCCCACCAAGCAGACAGAAAAAACCTTTCTCTTTTGAAACAAGAGCAGTCGATGAGCTTGAGATGTGTCTGTCTGTGATCTTCTGTGACCTGCTTTACGATGTGAACAAGAGGGACAGTGCTGCCAAGAACGAGAGTGTCGTTGCTTGGAGAGGAAAGTGCCCCTCTTTCTCTTAAAGTAGGGCTTGTTAATGACGTCAAGATGAATGGAAAAGCAGGCACTGACTCCAAATAGCCACTTCAGTGAGACTGCTGGAAACCGAGCTAAATCCTCTGTCATTCGAGTTTGTGAAAAGGCAAAGGCAAAACAGATGAGAACTGTTGCTCTATTTATTCCTCTCTGTGCATATTAGTAACTCTTCATGCTATGAAGCTGCTTATGCTTCTTAAAGTTGCTTACACTTCCTGCTGCCAAACTCAAGCCCTTGCACTTTGGGAGCCTTTGTCTTCGCTGCCTTTCCTGAGGCCCAGCTACTCAAATCTCCCTTTCAGGTTCTGTGTCATTTTTTTCTGCCTCTACATGCCTACCAAATGGGGAACCTGCTTTGGTGAACATGTAAAGGTGGAAAAAGGCAAGGAAAAGCTCATTAACATCTTTTTTTTTTTTTTCCTTAACAGGATGGTAATGTTAAGCCTTTTACTAATTTGGTATAAAATTTCCTTTAAAATCAAACAGCTTTATTCCTTTTCCTGACTTGTATAGAATTGATTTAGTATAGGTGAGGAAGCAGCAACTTCCCTTCTCAGGAAAACCTGAAAATCAGGTTAGGTTTCTGGGGCTGTGAGAGTACAAGGAAGGTCCCAGACTTGTCCAGCTCAGTAAGGAATGAAGCAGGTATGTGATGGAAGACAGCTGTAGGAACCAAGCAAATTCCCCATCCCTTTTCTGCTCCCTGAAACAGACATTCCTATGGCACAAGGAAGAAATTTCTTACTCCTTGCATTTTATAAGGCAACAATTCTGAGGGATTATCTAGGGATTTACTGCAAAGCAGTGTTTAGTTTCTGGCATCTGGAAGAGGTGAGCTATTTGCACGTGTTTAACATTCTTACTGGAAACCGTATTATGATACTGCTGCAATAAATCAGCGTATAGAAAAGATTATTATTATCACAAATTAAACTCCAAACTAATTCCCTAAGAGGATCTGGACTTTTTAAGTAATACGTTTTTCAAAACACTGGAAAAAAGGTCACTGTAAGTCATCTATTTCTGCACATCCCTGTCTCAGAGTAGTGGCATGTACCTGTGACCCAGAAGGTGTTGTTGGCTTGGATCTTCAACTTCAGTTGTGATTAATTAAAGGCAGATAACTTTAATTCAGTCATAAGGTTGTAATTTTCTGAACTGCAGTAAGGGTAATTCACCAGCTGTTGTGTGGCCACCAAGAGAGCAATCTGTACTCGGGCTATGTCCTTGTGGCTCCAGCCTATGCCAAATACAGGGTTTAACTCTCTAACTATTGGTTAAGGCAAGCTGAATCATTACATATTTTCTGGCTACTGTGGTTTGGCTGATATCCCAGATGGGACTGTCCGGAGTAAATGTGGATGTCTAGAAAATGGGTATCTGTATCAAAGCAAGTCACCTTGGATTCCTCCTTATACTCAACAGAGGTCCAACGGTGGATTACAGAGTACAAGTGTTCTCATTTTAAGGTCATTGCCAATGCTAGAATAACAACTTTGTAAATTGTATTATAAATTGTATTAATATCTTGTAAAAGTGAGCAAGAGTGCTCCTACATGAAGCTCTGTATCTTCATGTCAAAACTTAGATGAGGTACGTTCTACTTGATGACAAATGATAATGAGAGTCGGATGCACTCTAAGCTTTTATCCATTGGCATTAACTGAACTTGAGCAGATGAGGGATTATAATATTATGGTTATCCTTGTCTCCGGTAATTAGCTATTTCCTCTTGAATTAGAATCTAGATGATTTGTAGACCATCCAGCGTAATTTTCCAACCATACCTTGAAACACTGGTCAACATTCAGTCTTCCGTGTTTAAAACACAAAGCCATGGATCATTTCCTTGATCTTCAAAGTCACCTTTGTCTTTGTAGTTCTAATATCCAGATGACATCTTGGCCCTGACTAACTGCTGCTTTGTATCCCTGTAATCATTGGGGAGCTAATAAAGTACAATAGATTAAATACTCTCAGCAACGTAATCTTTAAATTAACAATCTGACTTTCTCTCTTGCTTTTTTAAAAAAAAAAAAAACAAACCCCAAAACACTATATTGCAAAGACTGTAAATCCTGACTGTGATAATTTTATAAAATTTTGGGAAAGAAGAAATATCCCTTAATTGAAGAACGATGTTTTTAAAATTCTCCTGCCTTTATTTTATTTCATAACAAAAGCTGATAATGCTGTTCTGCTGAGTTCAAAAATAGCCTTCAAATTGGCAAAAATATGCTGCCACTTCCTTTGGTGAGAGTAGGAGGTTGAATATTTGGGATTTTTTTTCCTAGGTACCTGCTCTTTCCATAAAATCTATGGAGTTCTTATATGACCAGTACATGCTGTACTGGGTCTGGCTGTGATGGAGTTAAATTTTGTAGCAGCGTGTACGGTGCTTCATTGCTGGCTGGTGTCAACCCACCACAGACCAACACATGTAAACTTGACTGGATGACTGCATACATGATAATGCAAAGGTTACCATTGGATTGCATGAATCCTTGGTTGAATTTTCCAGACAGCAAACAATAAAATGCCATAAAAAATGTGAACTTGCTTGATAGTAATTTCCGCCATTTTGGGCAAGTGCTACAGTATTTAGGAAACCTGACTGACGAAGGATAGCATCCAAGCCCTCAGCCACCCAGTCAGCTGCACAGGCAGGCAAAGAGGGTGAAAACAGTCACATCAAAACCCCTGACCTTTCTAGGTTTCCAGGCAGTGTCTGTTCCAAGCAACTCAAGTACTCTCTTCCTACTGCACATCTTGATGTGACTGATACTCCACCTGTGGCTTCCTTTGAACTTTTTTTTCACCCAGGAGTGAAGGATATGCAACAACTCCAGTAAAGACTATTTCAGCTATTTAAGTCTTGGCTATAAATCAGAAGCTGTTGTTCGTAACATACACATCATTTTCATAGAGTCTGTCATGTTAATTTACCTCAGACTTGCCCTTTAGTGGGTCATGTTCCTGGTGTGTGACCTGACTATGCAGAGGAGATGGAACAACTCTAGACACGAGCTGAGCCACTCTCTCACTGGATATTGGAAATAGGCTCGCTGCCACCATTTCCCCCTCCGTTGGCTGTCTCTTGATTATGTACTCTGTGCTGTCCCATTTCTGGACCTGGTTCAGTGCCTGGCTGTCCACAGCCACAATGCTCCGAGGAAATGCAAAGATAATCCCAAGCCTCCTCTTCATGCTACAGTTACACCTGAGATTACAGTGGTATTTCAGTTCCCTCCTTAGGCTGGTGTTTCTGTTCTACTCTGACTACGGAAACATACAGTTTTGGATTCATATCACTTAATTTCAGCCATTCAATAATCAATTAGTCAACTTAGCTAAGCTAGCCCACTAAGCTCCAGGTACAGACAAGGTGCAGTGGGAAAGGCAGATCCAGGCCATATACTAACAGTGTATATTTTATGGCCAGCTGCACCTGGAAGTTAACTTCTCTTGCCATTGGCTACAGAGAGAACACAAATGACTATCTTAAAATTAAACCTCCTGCCTGAACAGATTTTGGTCATGCAGAATCAGGGAGTGATTATTCAACACTCAGAAATGCCCATATGCCCTCCTGGGGTTTCATGCTGCAGATCATTAGTTTAATAGGTTTTGTGTAAAACTGGTGGGCGGTAGTCAGTACTGGCTTAATCTAATACCTTTATTAAAGATGGAAATAGATATAAAATCCCTGCCAATAAAACCTGTGGATGACACAAAGACTGGCAGAATGATAAATTATGACAGATTAAGGGCTGGTAATACAGCATGAGCTGGATTTGGTAACAAACAAAACATGTTACAGTGTGCCTATAAAATGGGATGCTGGAAAAAGGTAAATTTGTAAAGGACTTCGACCAAACCACAAAGTGTTAACATCAGTCTAACAGTGTGACAAGCAGGGCTAATGTGGTTCTTGAGGGTGTTAAGAGGAGTAGGATATTTTTATGGTATTAAGGATGCTGGATGCATAGAACTGCTGCATGTCTTGTACAGGATCAAGAGAAGACTCGTTGAAGAGCTGCACAAATTTTCTGAGGGATGAAAAAGTGTCTCTCAGTGACTGAGAAGGAAGCTGAACACAGTATAATCATCTCGCCTTCACTGCCGATGCACAGCAAAAGGATACTATTACGTTTGATATAGCTCCTTATTCTAAGGTATAACAACAGCCTGTGTCTGAAAGCTGAAATTGGACAAATCGAATTGAGGTACACTCCCTGAGCGAGTGAGATTAATAAAGACTGACAGAAATTTTCTGTATCTTGTTTCCAAGTCAGTACCAGTTATTTTTTTGTCATCTTCATGTTTCTGGAAGATACTTTTTAATCAAATTAAAATGATGCGTTCCACTTGCAGGTATTACCATGTGAAGCTGAATGATTTAGGAAGTACAGAAATCTGGCCAGATTAATATCTTAACTTCTATGAATCTACTGCAGAAAACACACCCCTCGTGGTTTTCTTGAAGTCCCTGGTCCTGTCTGTTTCTCGGTATGGAGTATCTGTTTCCATTTCATTATTTTTTCCAGAAGTAGTTGTGTTTCACAAACATTCTTGCTGTTAGTCTGCATGTCTTTTCTTGTTCTCCTGTAAATATGGGCAATCTAGTGGAAACCTTTCAATCTTACAGTTTTACAGTCATATGGTGCGTTTTCATTGAACCCCTCACCCAGTGTGAAGGAGATCATGATGCTTTAAAGGCACTTTTTGTTTTGGTGGTGATCCCACGCATTTTGGCACTGATTGTCACGCTGGATCTGGCTAGTCTGCCTGGTTTCCTTGAGAATGAAACCACTTAAAAAAAAGAAAACAAAAAGAAAGAAAAAAATAAATTCAAATTGTGTAGTCTCTGCCAGAAACCTGAGCAAACTCGTGGGGAATTGAATGTCTTGTAAAGAGAAAAGTGGCGTTGATGGGAAATGCAAACATTTCACAGCATGTGGTCTTGAAGAGCTCTTAGCATCTGCAGTATTTAATTTCCTACTGGGGATAGGATGTGATGTATCATCTGTTAAAGTCAAGGGCTCTTATTTACTAAGTAGGAAAGATATTTTCCATTGTTGTCAGGTCACTGCACTCCACTGCTGTTTTTTACAAGTGCCTTAGAAATGCCCTGTAAGGTATTCTGTACACATGTTGAACTGTCACACCGACCCTGCACTTGTGAACAGAATGCGCTTTGTGAGATGAGGGTAAAGGCATATATTAAACCACCTTCATCATATGAATTATTGCTAAGGGCAATAAAGCATTCCCCTTTTCAGCTTTCCTGGGTGGATAAAACACTACTGGTAACTGAGCACCAAGCGGGGAACTGAACACAAATAAGGTACGTACTTTTGGTAGATGTACTGGCTCTGTGAAGAAAACCAAGTGCACAATAACACTTAGAGCTGTAAGGTTTCTGCCCATTAGCTCCATTTACTGCCAAAGCTGCTCATGCCCAGAAAAGCTGAAATATAAGAGTCAAACATCCCACCAGTACCAGGCCTGAAAGCAAACCAAGGAGAGACGCAGATTGACTCCTGTAGCAGTACTCTTCCAGAGTCTGGAAATACTTCGTGCTGTACTTTAAATCGATAAGAATGAAAATCATATATCACCCTGTCGTGGTTTAACCCTAGCTGGCAACTAGGACCATGCAGCCGCTCGCTCACTTCTGCGGTTGGGATGGGGAAGAGAATCAGAAGAGTAAAAGTGAGAAAGCTTGTTGGTTGAGATAAAGAGAGTTTGACGAGTAAAGCAAAAGCCGTGCATGCAAGCAAACCAAAACAAGGAATTCATTCACCACTTCCCATTGGCAGGCAGGTGTTCAGCCATCCCCAGGAAAGCAGGGCTCCATCACACTTAACAGTTACCTGTGAAGACAAACCCATCACTATGAATGTCCCCCCTTCCTTCTCCTTCCCCCAGCTTTATATACTGACCATGACATCAAATGGTATGGAACATCCCTTTGGTCAGTTGGGGTCTGTTGTCCCAGCTGTGTCCCCTCCCAACTTCTTGTGCCACCCCTGCTCGATGGCAGGGCAGCGTGAGGAGCAGAAAAGGCCTTGAGTGCTAAACAACAACCAAAACCACCAGTGCACTATCACACTATTCCCACCCCAAATCCAAAACATAGCACTAGACCAGCTGCTAGTAAGAAAGTTAACTCCATATTGACTGAAACCACCTCAGGTGGCTGAATCTTGTTATCCTCCCCTGAGATGCTGCTCACCTGAGAAGGTGAATCGGCAGCACATATTGTTGCTGTATGGCATTCCCCTGCACCTTACAATCAACCCATCCCGTTTCACAATGAAATGAGAAAGGATCATAAAAGTTTAGCGTAATAGTCAATCTTGTGTCAGAGAAGCCAGATTTTCACATGGATTTGGTGCTCAGAAAAAAATGACACTAGCTTTAGAAGCCAAAAATGCTGAAAAACAGCAAAATACAGCATCCTGCTAATTCCTGGGGTGGTACCAACTGAGTTATTGCCGGGTTGCCTGATGATAAAAGAAACAGGAAACTTCAACCTGAACTTGCGCCCCAGCTGCCTGTGTGGTCCAAGGCTGAAAACAGCCAAAGTCACTACATGCACTACATGCCATAGACACAGACATGTGAATGTTGCCTGATGAAGATGCTGTATGCGACTGCTCTGCCCGCGGACTTGAGGGTTTTTACACTGCAGAGAAGTCCCTGCAGACCAGCACACAGCTGTAGCACACGCTTGTATCTACCTGGCCATGCACCTGCTCAATCAAAACTTCTCCCAAGCTGATTGAGGATGAAAAGCAAGCCTGAAGGAAAAATCCAGGAATTCCCAGAGCTGCTAGTAGACTAAGCAAGCTGAAACAACTCCACTTGATCAATCTCACGAAAAATATTTGCAGTGTTCATACCTCTGTGCCCTCTGTGGAAAGCTTTTAGGAACCTACTCCAGAGACTGGCCTGCCATGGCTACTTTTTGTTTTTTTTTTTTTTTGTTGCTTTTCTTTCCAGCAGTGGCTTTTCAAAAGTGGGAGATGGGCAATAATATAATGCATAATGTATAATTCCTGCTATGGCAAGTGCCATTCTGTCTGTGGTTTGATGAGGTCTTTTCTTGAGTGTTGCTGGCACATTCTGAACTCT
The DNA here is from genome assembly GCF_963924245.1 of Chroicocephalus ridibundus. NCBI lineage: Eukaryota > Metazoa > Chordata > Aves > Charadriiformes > Laridae > Chroicocephalus > Chroicocephalus ridibundus. Next base: position 138,173,233 of record NC_086285.1, read on the forward strand.
ATCTGGTTGGCTTGCTCAGGGCTGGATAAAGATGTCTTACAGAGAACAGTTTTACAAGTATTTTTTATGCAAACATCAAAGATTTTACAGTTCATAAAAACTGAGACAAAACGATCTCTTCAGACTTCATGTCTTACAAAGACAAGTCTGAAGGGAGGACCATCACAAGAAAATCTTACTAGAAGACCCCCAAGCAGGTTCTGTTACACCTCTAAGACAGAAAAGTTTCTCAAGAATGATTAATGGAAAGCGGTTGTGCGCTTAAGATGGGGCAGCTCAGTGGTCAGGGAACACCTACCAGAACCAGCTGGATTTGGGAAATTATTACTGAACAGGCATACCTCAGGGTAGAAAGTGTCTGAGATAAACTGTAAATGCCTCGATATTAGATTGCAAGAGCATTGCAAAAGAGAAAAGAACCAACAACAAACCCCCCCAAAACTAATTCACTTGTTTCTAGAAACTGAAGAACAAGGGCCTCTGCTCTTATCTTCTGTGTCTTCTTCCAAATGTTGGCTCTTTTGAATATGGTATTTAAATAGATTTTCATTAAAACTTTGTTTCTTAGCTTTCTAGATGCTAAATTTTATCATTTTGATTAGTCTCTTGAATTCATTTTTTTCATGGGAAACAAAAAATTATCATTAAGGTATTAAACCCTAGCTTATTTTTAACACTATTTCCGTGATAAAGACGCCACCTTTAGCAAAACTGCTTGAGTTAGAAGACGGACAGATGGGTTATTAGTAAGTGGATGTAATAGCAGAGACTTGATACTCTTTTCTACGTGAAGCAGATTACACGGGCAGTTTCCTCACTAAATGGGTTACTCCCTGCAGTTCAATTTCCAGCCTTTTCCCAGTCTATTATTCCTTCTTTCTCTTCAGGATATTCTATGTCTTCATAGTTATTGCCTTCTTATTCTTGCAAATAAGACAGTAAATTAATTCATCCCTTCTCTCCTATCCCTATTTCTTTTATTTCTATTTCAAAATGGTGTTGATAAGAGAAGTTTTAAAATTAATATCATATATATACACTCACATATATATTTACATATATACTATATGTCTATATGCATATATGTGTGTGCGCTCATATAAAAATATATATAAAAACCATGTCTCACCTAGTTCTTCCATATAGTTTTCAAATTTTTCACAAGAGGTTGATCTCAGATTCCCCAAAGATGATCCGTCACCTTTCTGTACGCGGTGAAGTGCTGCTTCTGAAGGATAAGAAGACACAGCTGTTTTACTATCGTGATGCAAAGGAGAGTCCTTTGCAATCTGTCCCTACCTGTGTGACACACAGAAAACAGCACTTTTCTAGTGTATGATGACACGTGCCACTAAGCCAAGATTGAAGGAAAAAAGTACCTCAGAAGTCAACCTACAAGCCCTTCGCTTTCACATCCCAGTCTTCACAGCATTTCGCTTTTCCCATTCACAGCTGAGGAGGGTAAAGCAGCCTAGCTGAGCCTGAATGGAAGCAGCAGCTAGAACCAAACACAGGCAGGACCGCGTCTGCTTCCCACTCCTCCACGCTGTTCTCACAGGCATCGGGAGTCAAGTCTAGAAAGGTGATTTTGCAGTTTTGGAGGGATCCTGGTGACGCCGGTATGGCTTCCCAGAGGCAACAGATGCTCAGTGCTCCCACCAGTCCTTGTCGGAACATCCACAATAAGCAGGAAACATCAGAGGGAGACAGGGCCGGTCACCTAGGGAGACATAGGGATACTTAGTAAATCTGAGTTTAAGATGTGGCAGATGAAGGCTTAAGGCTAGTTTACAGTGATGCCAAAGAAAAAGATACGAGGAAGAAATGAGTGTTAAGAAGACGACAGGAATTTGTGGTTTTGAGAAGTTGATTCCAAAGTGACGAAAGACCATTTCTGGAGCCTCTGAAAGACAAAATGGGGAGTGAGAGCTCAGGGGGAACTGGGGAGGAAGACATTGCAGTTGAAAAGGAGGTGAGGAGATTCAGGGATCTGCTAGAAGCGGAGAAGAGATGAGATCGCTTCTGGATGTTGGCAGCAAACAGAAAAGAAAATAACACAAGCATGAAGAGTTCTGGTCAAATAGTGAGTGATGGGGGGGGAGCTTGCCACATACAGCTTCACATACCCAGAGAAGAAACAGGATCTGGAAGTTATCCAGGCAGGATTCAAGGACTTCTCTGCATAGTTGCTGGAGATGTTGTTGTTAAGGGCTGAAAGCTGTATATATGTTTAAATATTAACCAAACAACTGCCCCTGCCTCTTGCTGGTGCTATATGTTTCTGATCTGCAAGACCTATTTTTGAGCCTGCTTCTCCATTACAGCATCCGAGGGCTGGCGCTGGGTAACCCTACTAATGCCACTGGTCACTGCAAAGCCAGGAGGCCACATCTCAAAGCAGTTTTCAGCATCTCAGCTGGTCCCACCAGGTTGTCTGGCCATACCCTGCACTGTGCACCACAGTGCTTCTTATTGTTGCCTTTTTTGCAATGTCCAGCCAGAAAGTGAGCAATGCAACCTTGGAACAAGATTCCTGTAGAGAAACTGAAGGAAAAATCAATTTTCTGGGTAGATGAACATAGGATCATAGAACTGCCTAGGTTGGAAGGGACCTTTCAGATCATCGAGTCCAACCATCAACCTAACTCTGACAAAAGCCATCACTAAACTATATCTCTAAGCACTATGTCTACCCATCTTTTAAATACCTTCAGGGATGGTGACCAAACCACTTCCCTGGGCAGCCTGTTCCAATGCTTAATAACCCTTTCAGTGTAAATATTTTTCCTAATATCCAGTCTAAACCTCCCCTGGCTCAACTTGAGGCCACTTCGTCTTGTCCTGTTACCTGGGAGAAGAGACCAACCCCTACCTGGCTACAACCTCCTTCCAGGTAGTTGTAGGGAGCGATAAGGTCTCCCCTCAGCCTCCTCTTCTCCAGGCTGAACAACCCCAGCTCCCTCAGCTGCTCCTCATAAGACGTGTTCTCCAGACCCCTCACCAGCTTCATTGCCCTTCTCTGGACCTTCTCCAGCACCTCAATGTCTTTTTTTGTGGTGAGGGGGCCAAAACTGGACACAGTACTCGAGGTGGGGCCTCACCAGTGCTGAGTACAGGGGATGATCACTTCCCTAGTGCTACTCACCACCCTGATCCTGATACAGGCCAGGATGGTGTTGGCCTTCTTGCTTTCTGTTGCTTAGGTCCTTCCTGGGTGTTAGAAGCAGCGGCTCATTTTGTGACCCTTTACCACCATCATGTGATTGTTTTTCCAACTGTTTCACTTCCTGCAGGTCATCTAGCAAAGCACACAGCATTTTAAAATTGATTCCTATTTAACTCCTGCTGGATGAAAATAAATGAGTCGTCCCATTAATTGTTTTAGAATTTGACAAAAGCCTTCATGTTTTTAGAGTGGCTTATTCCAATAGGGAGGTAATATCTTTCATTAAACCAACTGAAATCATTGAGAACAAACACACTTTTGCTCACATAAGGCTTTTCCTCAGATCTGAAATGGACATAATGGTCTGGAAAAGTAAGGTTTTCCTGTGCTATGCAGCACAGTAGGAAAATACTGTTTTCTTGGAGTGACCTTGAAAGGTTTTTTGGACAGGCCAAACTTGTCTCTGTGTAAAATCTGAGATGATGCCGCAGGTGAACGTAGCCCGCCACCTTGGAGGTTTAGGAAGCTTTGTAAGACCTGTGGCTGGGGAGAGGGAGGGCAGGTGGCCCCCTTCTCAATCCATTGTGCAACGCAAGAACACCCATGCAGGGCTTGTGCCCAAAGTTATAGGCTATGATGTAAGCAACTGGGGGTGACGTAAGCAGTTACAACTACTAAAACAGATTAACACTTCCTACTGAAAGACGATTGTCCTGTGACTCTCTGTGAAAGGACCTGGGAAACTCAGGTGCATTGAAGCTTAATCCCAATGAGACGCATCCCACTACAGCCATTACTGGCCGATTATTCAAGCTACCAATGTGTTATTTCTGCTGGGCAGTTCTCCATGCCCTTACCATTCCCCTAATCTTCTTTTCACTAAATCCTGTTCCAAACTATTACTGAAGAGAGAAAGTGGTACTGGGTAGAGCAGGATTAAAATACTGATCTTCTCAATGAGCTGAGACTCAAGAAAATGAAGGTATTTCACAAATATAAAAGCCATTAAGGCTTAGATTTACTTCTGCTGAATAGGATTAAAAAGAATTTGACAACCTGCTAATGATTCACTAAGGCTTTCCTCCCCAACACATTACCCTGCACAAGCACGTAATATAAGGAATTGCAGAAACCTATTGAAGAAATTCAAGAGTACTCTGGGTCTGAAGTTTTAAAACGAATCCTTGACTGGGGAGAGAGCGAGAGTCACGGACTTAGTGTATAAAAAACACTGAATATTGCGCAGTGGTGGATAAAGCTTTGTGATGTGGTGAAAACTTGTTATTCAAGATGACACTCTTTAAATGGCGGTTTTATCATCCCTAGGGCATAACAGTCCAAAAACTGCTTCCCACACCTTCACAAGACATGTGCAATTTGCCCTTGATAACATACCTGGAAAAATATGCTCACCTTCCAGTACCTGATGGGAGCCTTACGTGTGCAGGCAGGGCTGGCTGATAAAAGTCACATGTGCCAGCAAGGCCAGCAGATTGCTGCCACAGCATTTTCTTCCCAGGCAAATGAATTTATTTTTTTTTTTTTTAAATGCAGCAGGTGCCTTGCTAAGAAAAGCAATGCAAGCTATGTGCCAAAGCCCTGACAGGAATTAATGATAGAAATAGCTTGCATCTGGGTGGCTTCACCTTTGGTAAGTGCAACTGTGCTCTGGAAGTCTTGCAACTGATAAGAGTGACTGGCTGTGAATTAAAAAAATAAGAGGGAAAAAAAAAGAAAAAAGGGTACCTTACAATTTATCTTCCTTAACAAAACAGGATTTATCATGCTGTGAGCAACAACAGAGCAAGCACTTCTTGCCTTCACAGAAGGAGATGTGCAATTCTGTTACAACACAGATGCTGATGCTTTCTGCTATTCAGTTTATTTTTCTCCATATCAGCTGTTCTGTGGTATCATAAACTGGTTTTGCAAAGCATCCAAAACCAGTCAAAGCACTATAATAACTCTGACCTTTCTTACAGCTTTCTTTTCTTTAAAATATTTTTTCTAAGAAATGTGACTGTTTTCTGATGCCATCAGTTTTGGTGGTATTCCCCGTAGTATCTGCACAGAATATCTCTAGTCTGCTATCACTGTTGTCAGTTAATGGGTTTCCCAGCATTGCTCAACATTTAATAGCTTTCCTCAAGTCCCATGAGAGACAGACATTTTCATCTAAATTCTGAGTTTCTAGCTTTGATGACTAGGAAAAAAAAGACCCTGAAACCATGTACTCAAAAAGAAATAACACCTAATTTATTGATTCAATGTACGCATATTTTAAATCAGCTCATGGGGGTTTTTTGTTTTTGTTTTAAATGTTGGGGACTGACTACACTGAGTTTCCATTTATTTATTTATTTGTTTGTTTGTTTGTATATTTATTTATTTATAGTGTGCCTAATCAGAGCTAGGTGTTGATGGACTGACTGACTATGCCTTTGCTAACATCAGCTGGGTGATGCCACCAACTAAAGAGGAGACCTAGTCTCCTCTGCCTTGACCATCTGGAGACTGTTAATTTCTGCTGATCCAAAACCACAGAGATGCCTAAGAGAGTGGCAGGGTTTGTAAGGACAATAACAGTGTTTACAGACCAGCTGATCTGTAGGGAAAAAATGGACAAGCCTCTGAGCACACCAGCTCTTCCAAGGTTGTCTTTGCTTTTCAGCCTTCTATGTACGCAGGACTGCAGGTGCATCAGCCCTGGGGGCTACTGCCCATGAGGCAAAACCCACGTGTGGTCACCCTCTGCCTAAAATCACCCAAACTCTAACGGCAGCCCCGAAGCTTGCAGAGATTCACCAGTCTGTCCATGAGTTCCGCAGGCTGTAGCAAGCTCCTAGCGAGCTGGATTGCTCACTTTTCCTTGGAGAGCTCCCTGTCAGGCATTAGGGCTGGTAAAGACAAGGAATCATGCAGGCAAATTAGGTGTCAGCTCCCAGCCACCCACAGCATGGTGGTGCTGCCATCCTGAACAGTTATGGTGCCCAATGGTGCCAGAAGCATTGGCCACCTGTATTATTGCTACGGTACTCATGATCCTGGCCTTTTGTCCTTTCCTGGCTTCCCCAGGCTACACTCGTGCATGGCACCTCACTCCCTTCACCCATCACCGTGTGGTGTTGCAGCCTCTTCTGCAGAGTGAGGTCTCCTGAGGGCAGGTCCCAGCTCCAGAGGCAGATCTGGTGGGCTGGTAATGGGAACAAGCTGAGCAGGCAGGATGCCCTACCCACAGGACCTGTAATCTTACGGATCCATTTTCCAAGAAACTTTAAAGTTAGTAGTGATACAGCAATACTTTTCTGATATCATCATTATGGCAGATTCAAACGGATCTCTCACCTTCATACATTGTGCATGTCTATGCATACACAAATAGCTTGGTGAGTTATTTGAGAAACACTTCCCAGGCTCTTTAAACTTGACCTTCTCTTTCTGCATGAAAAGTAAAACTATAGGGCCCAAGTTACTGCTCTCTAATTTGGTCCACTAAAGGGAGAGGGACTTTTGCATTTCAGAGATAATCTGTGGCAGAGCACTCAGCAAACAGAAAAAAATAAAACCAAAACTAAAGTTCACCTGTCTCTCACCTCCACACTTCTATCACCATGCCCTAAAATAAGATAGCCTTAAAAATAAACTCGATTTGAATTATATAATTTGGTTCCTTTCCATTTACATCCGGGTCTTCAGAAAGTTCTTAATTTCTCTGCATCTAGGAGAGTGAGAAACGCTCTTCAGACAGAAGCTGTAAGTCTAGTGCAATTTCTTGGCTGCTGACTCTGGGTTTTGGGGGGAAAAAAAAAGGTCTTCAAAACCAAGAAAGAAAGCACACAAATTTATGAAACACTCTGCAGCTTGGGATAAGTGCACAGTTAGCTGTACTGTGGCCATAAGAAAAGAGAGCATCTTTTCATGAAGCCCAGTGATGCTGTAAGACTGATGGCTTAGGTAGGAAAAAGGGGGTTTGCTTTTTCTTGATAAAGGTGTATGTTATTGTCAAACTGACATACAGAAACAAGTCGCAAAAGCAACGGAAAGCCACTAGAGAAAGGGCCCAGCTCACTATGGATAAATTAGAAAACAGCTGAACAGGGGAAAGGCCTCTATGAACAGCATGAACAGCAGCCATCACGCTGAGTGCGGGCTGGCCGGTCCAGGCAGAGCACACACAGCTAAAGGTGAACTCGGGTGTGATTTATTTTGCCATTTATTGATGTCAGTAAGTTTCACAAGTACCTAAAATTGAAGCGTCTAAACTCAGGGGGCTCCTCATCTCTGCCTTCGTCTTACACACTAATACTACTGACCATCCATCACACTCAGCATCACCCACTTGTAATTAGCCAGTTTGTAGCCAGGAGCAACAACAGATTTTAACAGCATTTTTAGGGGAATCTTTTCCTAAAAATAGCAGAGGCCCAAAGATCTTACCCAGTAATCTTTCCCTCTCCTTTTTGGCTCCAAAATATGGTTTGTACGCAGCAGAACATTGTCAGACAGGAAGGCTGAGACAGCTGGCTTCTACAATGCCCTGCAGCTTTTCAGCTAGGTCATTAGTCTTAAAAGAAGGAGGCCTTGGTGTGCCAAATTAGGGGTAGAGAGTAATTTAACCTGGGTTTCCCGTTTCAAACTATTCCAGTTATGGAGATTCTAGATTCCTCACCAGTTGTTTTCTAGCATGAGCAAGAAATGATCTGACTCTAGTAAAGGAAATGGTCTTTGACTGGATGGATCAGCCTTTCCCTGACCTGGGTAAAAATCAGGTAGAGCTGAGCTGTGTGGGACTTCTTCCACTGCTTGCCTACTTTGGGTTTCTTCCAACAATGTTTAGTTGCTCTTCTTTCCATGTGCTGGCTTTTGTGAGTGCTGGTCCTATGGGCCTACCATTCCCCCGACTCTTTGCTCCTATCTCCCTCAGCTCCCTCATAAAGGAAGGAGACGTGGGCAGGCAGCTGGAGAGAAGATACAACCTGCTCTGGGCAGCTGGGGTCAGGGTCCCTGGAGCCTGCTGGAGCATGCATTGGTCACCTTGTCAAGGTGTGCGCTCATGTTTCTGTGTATGACAGTTCCTACTTTGCAACTGGGATCCTACTCCTCCATTTGCTCACTGAGCATCCTTGAGCCCTCTCAACCCCCCAGCTGTGGAATCCAGCTGTCCCAGAACACTCATAAAATTCCAGTTTTGAGAATTTTTCAACTGAGCACGACCTTGGTCGAAGTATGTTGTTGGGTTTGGTTTTTTTTCACAGAAACATCTTTTTACTCCTTTCCTGTATTGCGGAGCAGGTAGAGTGTTTGATTGTGTTACGAAACGCCTGGGCTGGGCCGCTTGCATTTTGCTGCAAACGTGGCTGAGCGTGGAGGGAGAACGTCCAAAAAAGCTGAGATCAGAAATCAGCAGGTCTTGTTTTAACAAGCCAGTTGAATTCGTTACAGGCTTTTTGCTGAGCGTGCAAGCAGAAACAAAGCAGAAAGAACTTCAGCGCCCAAGTGGTGCAACTGCTCTCAGCTCTACAGGTCAGGATGATTAAACCTGCTAGACTGAAATCTGAAGAAGCAAATGGGACACCTTCGGCTCTCTTTATGAACGTCTAACAACAATTTTTCCCACATTCTGGTGGACAAAAAACAAATCGCTGCATCTGGTGCAGCGTATGGCCTAAAAAGCACGATTTTGTGTATATGGCCTCAATTCTAGCATTTTGTTAGAGGTTTAACTAACTCCATAATTAATACCTAAGCTTCTGATGGTGCCGCCATTAGAGATGTTGGACTCATTTGACTGCTGTAGTAGTGATGCATATTAACGATTAGAGGACCTCTCGGTTCCCTCCCGGTGCCAATGCAGATAATGAGAAGCCTACTACTACCTATTGCTGTAAATATTTATACATCTTCCAGCTCTACAGCAAGCCCAAGGATAATGAAAGTAGATTCTGTTTCCCTCTTCTAAGTGTCTTTATGCTTATCATTTAAGCAAAATTTTGGCTTCTTCTTCCATATTCGTCTGCTTTTTATATTCAGATACTGTCCCAGGGATCTACCAGTCTCCTGAGGCAGAGCAGCAAAGGAGAACAATGTTCTAAAGTTTTTAATTAGTTGGATTTTCTTCCAGTTGCTAACATATCCTGTCACATCTGCATCTGTTTTGTATCTTATCACAGAAGTACAGACAATATGGCTGGAAAGGACCTTGAGAGGTCATTGTCCCTGCAGCGATGATCACTGACATCTGATTTCTGATGCGTATCTGCATAACCTGCTCTTGACAACTTGCAAGTAGCTATTTCCCAATCTCTCTGAGATTTTTTTTTCTAATGAGAAATAATCTTTCTTGCTGCAGTTGAAGTCTATTATTTCTTGTTCTGTCATCACTGAATGTTTATTCCTTTACTTTTTGCAGCAGCTGCCTGAGAATTTTGGGTAATACTAAGTATCCCCTCAGTTCTCTTATCTCTGTTTAACAACCTTCCTTCTTCAAAGCCCAAGTCCTCCAGGTGCCTGATCCTTCCTTTTGCCTTTTTCTGAACTCCACTGACAAACGTTGTAAGATGGGCTTCTCTACCTTGCTGCTTCTTCATTACTGTCAATGCTTAGCATGCTATTCAGTAATGACCAGCAAAAAAGAAGTTTCAATATGTCTTTGTGGCTGGTCCTTTTGCAGAAGCCAGTTTAAAATATACTTTTATTCTGAGATATTTAAAACCAGCTTATGAGGATAGTCACAGTCTTTGGCTTTGTTTTCTGAGCCATCCTTCTGGCAGAAATACAACAACATTTGTGCATAAGCAGCTCCGAAAGTCTTCCATGTACTGTCCTGCAAATAGGAGGAAAGGCAAATGATGACCCATTTATGTGTAGAAGGAGAAGCAGGTTCTTCGTGAGGGAATTGCGCAGGATTTGGAGAGATGGGTTTCCAAATGAGGCCTTAATGGTCCTAAGCAGAGAGATTCGGGGGTTGCTATAGGCAGGCACGCGAGACATTGCTTTGAAGCTGTATGAACAGAATGCTGGATGCTCAGTCTAACCTCAGCTGGTTAGAAATGCCCAAACACTACCTGGAACTGTTTCTCTGTGAGCAGAATATTTCCTTTTGTCACCAGAAAGAAAGCAGAAGCTTCTGCTAGCCCCATGCCTGTACTCCTGATATATGCAATGCACCTGGTGAAGGCTGAGCCCTTAACTAAATCAATCACCTGGGAGAAATGCTGAAAGCATCCCCAAATCCTATATCATGGTATCTCTTCTCTGTAAGCATCTGCTTATCTCCTGCATTCCTCTGCCTATGCTGACAGCTTTTATTGCTGAGAATTCGGCAGACATGTTCATCTTTTCCAGTGTGCCTTATCTGCTGCCTGGACACAGGGCTAACATCCTTGTGCCGTGGAGGTTTTAGATGTTGTTTTCACTAAATAAACTTTTATGAAGCGTGAAGCTGCAGCTGACATCATAGGTTTGGATCCAGCACTGTTATCAAGATAAAGAGGTTATTATGCACACACGGTGTGAAGCAATCTTTACAGTCAGAAGTGTCTGAATCATAGATGATTATGGCTGGAAAGGGCTTCCACAGATCAGCCATTCCACCTCCCACCCAAACACTGAATAAACTCTACCTACAACTTCCCTGGCAGATAGTCGTCTAGTCGCTTGTTAAAAGTCTCCCATGACGAAGCTTTCCACAGATTTCCTCAGGCAATTTATTCCAGTGCTTGACTATACTCGCTCATTTTCCTCACGTATAATTTGGACAGGACTAATGTGTAACTTTTCTTTAGACAAGAAAGGAGCATGATCAGAGATAAGTAATATTTCTACCTAGCTCTAGTAGAACTGCAATAAAAGAGAAAAACACTTAAAAATCTTGAAAGACCTAACCCAGAGGGACTTGTGTAGATACATACGTGGATCCGAGCACGGCAGCAGCGAACTTGTCAGGGAGCTATGTAAATTAGGTGGCTGGAAGTGCTGAGGTCTGACATTTATCTTAAGTTTCTCCCTCTCTGGACTCTAAGGTGTCTTACTCAGCGCTATGAAGTGATGCTTCCCTCCATGCAGGTTTCACATCTCTGAGCCTTCACCTGGAGCCTCTCCTTTGGTGGCAGAGGCAGAGCTCACTCCTTTTCTTCAACATAGATTGGCGGGAGGAACAAACTCTCTTAATAAATCACTCAGTTGTGGAGCACTCTTGCGAGATGAGAAAAATTGGGTTTAATGTCCTCTTTTGTCTAACGAGTCCAGGCTCATAACTTGCACTAAGGTGCCTTGCCCGCAGAAGGCTCGCAGTTTTCCCCTGTTGCAATGCCCTGCTTGATGTGAAAAAAGTTTCATTGCACTGGAAAGCAAGACTGTGATTTTTAGCCTTGCAATTAGGTGCTCACGTTGAAGCTTGGAACAGGGGGTTTGGGCCTGGCCACAAGGATTGCATCAATATTTTATGCAATATTTGTTTCATGCAAAATGCGTACACAAACTTTGGCTGAAAGAGCAGGCGTCACCCTCCAGCCCCAACTGCTTTTCTCGGGAATCCTGCTCACTTTCCGTGACTCACTGAACATTTCACTTTTCCACACCGTGGAACAAGTTCAGCAGGTGAAGCGGAGCCTACCCTGCCCTCGGTTACACACCCTTTGTGAGGTGAGCAACGGCAGTTTGGATCCTCTCCCACAAAGAGAAGAACTGAACCCTGTAACCCACTTCTTGGTGCTTGCTGTAGAGCATTCAACATTTTCCATCCAGCTGCATTTTGAAGGAAAGCAGCAGCTTCCACTGTACTTCACGTGGACCCAAATTTGGGAGCTCAGGGTGACCTTGCTGGCCCGCAAGGCAGGCAGGGGAGTGTCTGGGGAGATTTAGACAAGGGAGGGCAGGGGCTGAGCTGTGCACTGCCGCCCCAATGGGCCCAGAAATGGAGTTGCTGCAAGAGTGAGGAGGTCATGCCAGAAACCCCCATCCCTTCATGGTGAAGTACTCACAAACAAAGATCTTGAGGGTCCCAACTGGAAATAGGTGGATTAAAATTTAGGTGGCCTTCCCAAGAACATGCAGGGAATCTACAGATCTGAAAACTTCCCATGTCACGGTGCTGTGAGGTAGTTCCCCAATTAAACTTAGTCCTCTTACACCAGTAATGTGTTAAGGGATGTTGACTGCTTTTAAAATTGTTATCCTGCATCTTAGAGACCAGGGCACCAATTAATTAACATAACCTTCTTGCTACTATTCATCAAATAATTTTTATCTAGTTATAGTAGTTTACTACAAACTTTTCCCCGGGGAGTTTCACACTGTGGTGTGCTGAGTAAGTTGAGGATGCACCTTTCTAATTCAGCCATTCAGGAGTATTTTAGTGCCCAACTCCCACAGAGTCTGTTATCTCTCTTGTTTTAATTTCAGATGTGGTTAAGTTAATTCTGGAAAATTAATTAACAACCAGTAGAGAGAATTTGAGATTGAAAGCAGCTTGCATAAATGTGGACAAAAGAAAGAGAATTCATAATTAAAAGGTGAAGAAAAAGGGAGACCAGCAAAACAAAACAGTAGACCTCAAGAAGGTAGATTTGACTCAATTCAGGTAATGCATCCCTAAAATTTCATGGGAAGCCAAGGAGAGGGAAGGGTAAACTAAGGAGAATGGCTGTCACTCAGAAAGGAATAATATGAAGGACAGATACAGATAAATTCAGACAGGACACAGAGGGAGCTTGTCTCTCTGTCATTTCATCGCTGTCCTCAAATGCAAGAGGAAAAAGAAAAGGGAAAGGAGGTCATACGAATAGTTACAGGAAAAGAAGAACGAGTGTGAGCAATTATAGACAGAATCTAAAACACCAAGGCATAAAAGAAGATGCAACTTGTTAAAAAAAAATGGCAAATAACAAGAAATTCAGCTACAAACAGCCTTTGTAAGGGAAGAGCCAGGCAAGAGGAAGGCCTCTGCTTCACTTGCTAAACAGCTCGGTGTGGAGAAGGCCAAAACATTCAGTTCTTTCTTTTGCTCAGCTTTCCATAAAAAGTTCAATGACTAGCAAATCTATAATAATTAGTACCTGCCAAAAAAGTGCAAGATTTCAGCCTGGAATAGAGGAAGGATTGGGTAGGGAGATCTCAGAAGGTAAAATTCTTAGAGGTTTGATGTTTCAGTGTGGCTGATAAATTGCCCAGTATGATATTTAAAGACAGGCTGAAACAACCTCAGTGGAGAACATACGGGAGAGGAACAGGCGTTCAGGAAAAACACCTGCCTTTAGGAGAGAGGGAGAGAATTGGAGAGGAAATAGGGAATAACGGGCCTTACTGACAACATTTGAAAAACTAAATGTAAGTATCTGGATGTGAAAGAAATTCTGGTACTTGCCAACATAGATGTCAAGAGCAAATGACATCAATTCAACTGCGTTTTCTTCTTCAAAAGGGTAATTGCTCTTATGGTTAGGGAAGAAGCAGTGTGCCATCTGTGATGACTTTAATAGGGGCTTTTGACGCTCCTTGTCGATGCTCTCACAAGGGTGTTAAGGAGGCGCAGGTAGGATGAAAATAGTAGAAAAGTACAAAGAAAACTTAATTTTTCCATGATTTTTTGTCAAAATGGAAGGACTGGGGTTTCTGTAAGGCCCTTATTTAGGTTCAACTCTGCTAAGTTTTCTACTCGATGTAAGAGTAGATCAGTCAGGGATGCACAATTCTAGTTGACCCTGACTCTTCTCTCCCTCCCGTTTTGCTGTGATTAAAGGTATTCAAAGAAAAAAATTCTGACTGCAAATGCAATAAAAACCCTATCTTTTCTGCCTTTAACAAGAGGAGAACTCTTCCCATTGGTTTGTGCAGTCAGGCGCTTACACAGCTTCAACAATCAAAGCCTCCACCCCATCAAATGTTAGCGATGTTTGTGAAGATCACAATTTATCTGTATCTTTTATCTTTGTTTCTAACAGCTGTAATCATAATTAAATTCTAACATTGCTGTTGTGGTTCATGTTAAAGCTTCTTGCTTTGCAGTGGCGTAGCTGAGACACTGATCAGTCTCTGGAGCTGTTAATTAAAGGATGAACATTCATTGCAGAGAACTATAATAAAATGTGTTTGTTGTGGGAGACTGAGCGCTAAACGGAAACGCAGGCATTTATCAAGAGAAGCAGTAGCAACATGGAGAAAATCATTCCAATGAGTGAACGTGACAAAACACGATTATTAAAAAGAAATGCCGGCGTTGCCTCCTCAGGCTCAACATGTGCACTGCTTCCCACTGGGGCAGAGGGCTCTGCACCAGCAACGCCCTGGACTCTGCATGTCCTGATGTCAACAGCCGTAAAGGCGGCCTGCTTGGAAGGGTGAAAATTACTGAGCAAAAGAAAATGTCCTGATGAAAAATACTGACAGAGAAAGACCTGCCAGCCTGGAACTGCGAGCCGGGGGACTAGGCCTGGGAACCACAAACACCCTTGGCATCTTTGAAGTACAGTTGTGTAGCTAGAAACCAGAGATAACCTGAGATACCATCGATAAGCCCCAAAATAAGAAACTGTAACAGCAACTTATCATCTGAAAAAGCGGAAACAATCTGGGAAAATAAAATGGTTCTAAAAGAACAGAAAACAGCATCATCTGTTGGCTGTTATGGTAAAAAATCTAAATTGACAGCATCTATTGGCTACTTGAGGTGATGATGTCCTGCACCCTCTTATGCCTCTTTGATCTAAGAGGAACCTAATTTTTATCCAAAATTAAGCCTCTCTCTCTGAAAACTTCCCATGCTGCACGTACGTTTCCTTTCCTAAACAGGTTGAATCCCACACAAACTTTCCACGAGCACTGGGATGCTCACTGGGGACGCCCGTCTGACTCTAGGCTTGGTGATGCAGATCATCTCCTAAGTGAGACTCTGTCTATTTCTCTTATCGGACTCCCTTTGGGCCCAGTTTTGGGGGTTTGTCCTCCCACCTCTGGGATGGTTGGGTCCCCCTCTGAGATCAGTTCATCCTCTCCTTTGCCATGGTTTGTCCCCTTCTGAAATCTGTCTAATTCACATGATACCAGTCAGTATTATATACCCATATAGGCAATCTAGCATAAATACACCTGCTGCTATATTGCTGATAAATTGCTTCACTAATAACGTTTGTAGTAACCTGTAATAGCACATACCTCCTTGGTGGTTGCTATGCAATTGGTTGCTGCTGTTATTAACTGCTGCCATTCTAATGATTGATACTGTATTATTGATAGCTGATCATCATATGTAATAGCTTGATATAAGTACATATTCACTTTATTAATCATAGGCATACTTCCTATTGGTGATTTTTGTGCTATTTGTGTAACTTCTTTACTTTGAGTGTGGCAGAGCACTGGAACGGGCTGCCCAGAGAGGTGGTGGAGTCTCCGTCTCTGGAGACATTCAAAACCCGCCTGGACGCGTTCCTGTGCAACCTGCTCTAGGTGACCCTGCTCTGGCAGGGGGTTGGACTAGATGATCTCCAGAGGTCCTTTTCAACCCACACAATTCTGTGACTCTGTGGTTCTGTAATCTGTAATAAAGTAGAGAAATTCAGAGGGTAAAAGCTTCCATGTCCTTGTGTATTACGGAGTCCTAAAAACCATGGTCATGATTTCTGTCCACCCGTAAGCTGGGTAGCCTTTTAGGTCATGACATATTCCCAGGCATATGCTTAGCTTCCCTAAGTGTGCTCCACGACGGCATTAGGAATACAAGTGAACCTAAAGGTAAGCAAGCGACAAAATGTTTTGCTGGATGTACATGAAGCTGTAAAAATCAATAGCATCCCACCAACAGACGGGATCACGTAGGAGGTTCAAGGAAAGGAAAATACACCTGCATTAATCAAATGGCTTCTCATCCACTAAAGACGTTGGAAAATAGACTGCTCTCTTCATTCAGATCTGTGGTGTCGAAGAAGCAGACAGTGATTCGAACACTCGTCCCCCCAGAAGCTGGCGTAAAAGGGACTGTTCACCAGTGCCGCCTGCTCCTCTGCGACACGGTGTTGGTGGTCACTGCTAAAAGTGGAGGCTCAGTGATGTAAAGCATTTAGGTGGTGTTGAGCGGAAAATATTCGGCACCAGGTCTCCCAGCCTAGCCACGGAAAAAGCAAATTGTTTGGTACAAGTTAAATTAGTATTTACCAAGTTAAAGTTTAAAAATTTAAACTTCATCATACATTAATTTACACAGGAATTTGAGCTTCTCCAAACCAGTTTTGTTTCGATGTGTGTGGACATTGGCTAGGTAATAAGTATGTATAATATGGAGGTACGTGGATTTTAGCGAGTAACATAATATTTTCTCATGACGCTACCAGGAGTCATTTCTGTGGCTCGTGAATCATGACTTACAGTTCCAGCATGAAATCAGTGGAGTTACACATAGAACCACCTTGCCCTTCTAGTTTCCTCCCTATTTAGCTCAAATTACACCAACTACAATCTGGTTTAATATGACAAAGTACCTGCTGGATGTCTCTTCAGGCCCACCTACGGACCTGCTGTGAACGTGTCTGCTTTAAAGAGCCAGAGAACTAAGAACCAAAATAAAACCAAACCAAGCACACTCTGGAAGCTTTAGTTTACCCAAACATCTTCCCTCTGGTGGAAAGCTCTTTCAAAATGTCCTCTCTATCATTAGCTTGCAAGATCTCTGCCACCATAAGACAGCCCTCCCTTGCATGTCCCTTTCAAAAATAAACGCATCCTGTCTTTAATGGTATTTCAGTCTGAGTTCATGAAGTTCGCGTTGTCCCTGAAGTTGTTGACAGAAGACATTACAACAGGCAGGGTGGGAGTGGAGTTGCAGTTACTGTACTGCATTTGGAAATGCTAGGGACTAATTTCACAGACTGGAATGGAAGAGTCACACATCCCAGACATTGCCTCCACTTGTCATCTTGCGTATCTTGGAAGATGTGAAGTGGAGAGGGCGGAAAAGCCTTCAAATGAAAAAAAAACTTTAATGATTAAGCTCAGGTAAAGATGAATACAGCAGAAAATTTGATATGTGATTAATATAATGAAATTTCCTCTCCAAAACAATTGTTCCATATATTGTATTTTCTTTTCCCTGCAAGTGGAAAGAAAGAAGTCTGTCATGGCTTCCCAGTTTTCAGGAACAATATAATTACTGAACTTTCCCATAGCATCTGTTTTCTAGGAGTGAAGATGACAGCGTGACACCAAGGAGGTACTGACTGAGTGAGGCTGGGCCACATCCCGTCCAAACCTGGGGATTGGAGCCCCCCTGCTGGTACTGGACACCCAGCCATGGTGGCCATGGACAGAGAAGCTACTGAAGCATCTGTGGCATGGTGAAATGTAGGCGTGTAGGTCTCCACATTCATTCCCTCACAGATCTAACTCCCACCGGAGGCACCTAATCACTCTTATTACTGCATTATTCGTCTTGAGAACTCCCCAGGTGCCCAGAGGGTGCCCAGTTCTCCCAGCACACTTGCCTGGCAACACGGGGACCAGACTCTACAGAATATGCATTTGTGGCCACCACCTTCTTTTGAAGTTTAAAGACCAACATGTACTTTTACGGTCTTTTTTTTCCTCACTTCTTGAAGTTGTGTCACTCTGAAGGGGAAGACAGGAGGGTGCCCTAGCCAAAAGAAATCAGCACTACAGTGAAGAGCGCACTTACCCGAGAGAGGGAAGGAGGCTGTGATTTCTCTCTCTGCTTCCCATTGTTTGTATATTTTGTCTGTAATTCTTTCATTTAAAATGCACAGCAGTTCTTGGACCAGGAACTGGAACCAAAGGCTCTCCATTTCACGGCCATGTGTGCAGCCCACCTAGCAAACTACTCCCCTGAAGTCTTGCTTGCTTGCTCTCTAGTCCAATGAACCTCAAATTCTTCTTTGGTAGTCAGGAGACTCTCCAAGAACGGAGGTGTGAGCTTCCTCAAGCAGAGAAGGAACTAAATGTGGACTCCTGTGAGCTGTGAGCGTGCTCTGCCTCCTGCACTAGGTAGGTGCCTTTGTCTCTGGCCATGCGAAAATACAGTTTCTGCTCCAGTACCATAATAAGAAGAGGAGGACCACAACAAACCTCCCACCCTGTGCACTCCTAGCTATCAGCCACTTTCAGCTCAAGAACTTCCTGAGATTTATAATATATTTTCTGTGATTTATATTTAACAGCTCTCGGTGAATTTCATTTCACTGGCAACTTCAGTCTCCGCTACATCCTTTTTTGAGGTCCAGTTTTAAATTTCTGCTAGGAATAGGATCCAAGACACATTGTCATTCTTCAGCTCTGCCTACTGATTAATTTAAAAACTTCCAGCTGAAGACTTCTCTGTTTTGAGGACTGCCTAGTTCTCCATGTTTATCACACAGGAAAACTAAGCAATTAACTCTCTATTCTGGATTTCCAAGGAGACATAATCAGCATGATTTCAGTCGAGGTGTATTGAAGGTTGCAACGAAAACTTCAGGAAGAAGAAGAAATAAATACTAGTAAGAGAGCCTGCTGAACTGGAGGGACTAACTTCAGTATAGTGTAGGGCTGGCTTTTCCTAAAACGTCAAGTATTAGTTGGCAGGTACACAAGGGGCAGAAAGAAATACTTCCGATAGAGCCCACTAGTTACTCGTTTTCCACAATATTTAAATAAAAGATAGGAGAAATTAACCAAACAGGAGTGCGCATTAGTGGAAAACATATTTTCTCTCTTAATGGATTCAGTTGACCGAATAGCAGTGTTTTTCAGTGTCAGAAACACAAATGGCTGTTGATGGGAATCATTATGCCTGGGTTTGCACTTCCTTTCAGTAAAAACTGCTATTAAGGTCTAAGTGCCTACAGAAATAAAGCTTTTACCCACCCCCCGCTATGACAGTTTATCATTATGAATTCCATTTCAACATAGTGAGCCAAACAAGGTGCACCGATGAAGTGGGATACAATTTACTTTTACACAGCTAATACATTGCTAATTACACCTGAACAAATATTGAAACAGGAATTTCTAACAACATTAACCATTAATCTATTTTAAATGTGTTTCGCTGGAGGACTGTTCAGAACTGTAATCACAATTTCAAGTATAATGAAGCAGAAATAAAGGGAGTTTTTATTACTTTTAGCTGTCAGTAGTGAGGTGAAAACAGTAAGTATTTTTTAGCTGTTTTCCTACAAGAAGCCAATGCAAACATCCACTAACATGGAGGTTGCTGCCATTAATAATAAATAAAGTCATCCTGATGACCTCATAGACCCAAATTAACTTTTTTAATTCTGGAAAAGCTATAGAAAATTGAAAATCTCTACAAAGGCTTTCTATATGGCTCTATAGAAAATCTATATAGATGTCACCCTGCCTGTTCATCATAAGAGCTGGAAAAGAATAACCTTTGTAAAACTAGAAAAATTCCTTGGAGGTACTAACATGAGCTGGCCCCAAGCTAGGGCCTCGTGTCCCTTTTGCAGCTACTTGCCGTGGTTGGCCTTCTCTGGCCAGCCCCTCTCCTACCTTCCCTAAGATCACACACCCCACGTATTCCCCGGGTCGACACGTCTCCTCAGCTGGGACTCCCTTCCTGCAGCTATTTGTTCTCAGCCAAGGTCCCCACTGCCAGAAACAGCATTTAGAGCTTTTCTTGGAGAGATATGGAGACGTATTTCTCCTTTTGCTACTCGCTAGTAGGAAGCAGAGTACCTTGGGGCCTGCCCAACAGCCTGTGCAGATGTGCTTGGCGGGTTGCTAACGCTGGGCATGTTCTGGACGACGTGCTCTAGCAGGGCATCTCCAGACGTATTACAGGGAGGGCAGGAAAGTCTTTTCCTGAGAACACTGCTGAGGCAATCCTTAATCATCCACGCTGACATAAATAGTGAGCTTTTGTCAGTAACGCATTGGCACTTAATCTCTAGGTGACTACTTCCTGGGCAAGGTCACAGAGAAACTTTTTATAAGACGCAGCACACGGTCCTGTGAAATAATGATATAAAGGGATGAGTTACCTCCCCACGCTTGAACAAGTTCTGAAAAATATCGTCTCAATAGGCTAAACTGTGTAGGGAACAACACAGACACAGCTGGTAAAGTTCCTTTACGTCATCAGAGGTTATTTGGAGGGAAAACACTGGGCTTGTGTTCCCTTTGGAAAATAAAACATTTACGTCTCAAAGATCATAAAGGGCGGCTCGTTTGTGTCTGGGTTTGTGGTCCCAGGGCTGTTGTATCTGCACGCAGATTGATGTGTGCTTGCCCAGAATATTATCTGTTGGGTTAAAAAAAAGGCTTCTAAAAGCCATGTCCTAATTTATTACAGCAAAAATCTAGGGGAAATGACTACAGCCTTAAATGAAGTATAATCTGATCATTTGCATGGCTTTTATATTATTTTAGAGTTCAGATTCATGCTCTTGTGATAGATACCACACTCTTCAATATACTTGCATTGAAAAGGAGGGAATGTTAATGCTGCTGACACAAGTCCTGTTTCAAATTTCTTGTCAAGTCACAGAAACGCAGAGCCCGAGTCCTCAGAAAGTTGTGGTATAATCCTTCCGGATAATTCTCAGATACGCTCTTAGTTGTATCCAACAATAATTACAGAGAGCAGAAGGAGGATGGGAGGGAGGAGCGGAAAAGGGAACCTTGTCTATAAAAAAAAAAGAACCTGGACCTTCTGGTGTTTTCTTGGCTCCGGCTGCCATCTACTGTTCCGTCGGGCTCGGTGAGGCGCACGGCTTATTTTGAGCCTGCGCGAATCTTTCCCGAGACTGAAACTCCACCTGTGTAGACAGGCAGGATAAACAGTACAGAAACACCTCTCCAAGGGACGGCAGAGGAGGAAGATTTAACGCCGCCGGACGAGGAAGAGCTCCTATGAAATTAGTTCTCAAGTCTTTGGAGGTAGCATCACTTCTTCTGAAGTAACTGCTTTACGTGGTTTTAAGTGCGGTCTCTAAGTGAGCCAAGGACAGACGTAACAAAATATAAACCTTGATCTTCCACTGCATAAAAAGGGGGTGGGCTTCTGTTCGTCACTGCTGCTGCGGTACAGTAGTTGCTGTTGTATTTTTCGCTTCTTTTCCTTTCACTTCAAAGGGCGTATAGAAGGCCTGATTCCTAACTAAAGCAACACTGGGGCGGGGAGAATCGTCTCGGTGTAAAAATCATCAGCACAACTGTGCAAACCAAGAGCAAGTGTGACACACAATGTGTAAACTCAAGCTGATGCAGCAGTCATCAACATAGGCTACAAGCTTCTGGAACAGGATGTACATACACCATTATTTTTGGCATCTTACTAGCTCGAATTGTGCTAGGAAATTTCTTCTCTGCTGTGGGAGATCTAATCCAGCCTCCTCAAACAGGCAAGAGTGTGTTGCACATGGCTTTGAAGTGTGGCAGGTTTTGTTTGCCCTGCTGTTGCAGCAGGCAGCCAGCGGAGAGTGGGCACGTTGCAGAAGCTCTTACTGATCTTTGAGAAGCTGCGGATCTTTGTGTGAAGTCGTACAAACTGAAAAGTAATGTGACAGACCACATTCACTGCCACTTTTGATGCAGGACAAGCAGTAATCCAGAGATCGAATGGATTATGTTGTCCAGGAGATCTGGCTGACTCTGGCTGAGACTCTTGTGGTGTCACATCACTGACAACGTCCTTCTGATGCCTGGAGTTTGTGCAAACAAAGGAAGCCATGCCAACTACTGTAGATGCAAAACCAATGTGCTGTTGGAAAGTTGCCTGTCGGCACTTTAGCAACAGGATCAGGCTTGAGAAGCAATTACTTCACTCACAGGTAATGAATAGAGCGGAATTAGCAGCTGGCTTTGAGAGGGTGGGAAGCAGCTCAGGAAAAGACAGAGATGTGCCTTATTCATATGGAGGTGACAGATTCTCATCTTATATCTAATCAGAATGTCTAGTTCACACCTAGGCACGAGGCTATGCAGAATTAAAACCATAGCTTTGGGTCACAGCTATTAAGAGGAATAGTCCCTATTTCTTTGGGGTGGGGGAGGATTTTCTGCAGGGCTGCTCACCAGGGCTGGACAAGAGCCTGAAGCCTTTTATGACTTTGTCTTTGGCAAAATTTCATGCCGGGAAAAGCTCTAAAGGATTGAATCTACTGCAACACCCTCCTTTGAAGGAGCAAAGCTGTGCAGGTTTTCATAGAAAATAATCACAAACTATCAGCAAGTCAATAAATGGAGAGGATTAGTGAACAGGGATGATAGCCAGGATGGTAGGCTAAGGCTACCTCCCCCTTTTTATACATATCAGTGCTAAAATCAGTATTACTTATTTTGTAGTACTGATTATTTTAGTCTTGGGCTAAAAATCGGTACCTCTACTGTGAAGACCTTTGCTAAGAACAGCAGTCGGCTCTGTAGCAACATAGCGATGATGTTGACCGTTCAGTCAAACTCTTAAAGTAAAGGTGAAGGGACTGGTTAAATTTGGCCCTGTGGTCCTTTAATTTCCAGTAGCATTTCTTGTAATTTTTCACTTCCTCCAGTTGCTGAATCTGTCCGCCTGCTCTCCTCCTTCTAGCACTTGCAAGTTTTGAGTGTCCTTTACTCAAGAGTTGAGATTCAAACCACAGTAGAATTTGCCAGCTGAAGTCACGAGTTCACTAAAAAGCTACGCAAGAAGGTTTCCTGTATACTGGACTGTTGATGTCTTCTTGAGGGATATTCGTGATCTTAATTTGAGTCTTATGATCTTAATTAAAGTCTATCTGTGCAATCTGTGGTAACAGGAACGGATTGAGCAATCCTTTCTGATTGTCTCATTGCCGAGCAAAAGCTATCTTGTAAATATATAACTTTATTTTAAATTATAACAAAATCTAAGATTATTATCTATCTGTCACTCCATCTTTCAAAGCAACAAACCCAGGTATTTTACTGTTTTGAACATTGAGAGGCTACCCCTCATATATAATCTCTCAAAAGCATTTTGATTACACAGCAATCAACTTCTCTGTTTTACTACAAAAAACACTACAAAAATTTGGCAAAATTGCAAGCTAGCATAGAACCAAAAAGAAAATGCCTTTATACTTAAGAATTACATTTTGTTGTCCTTTCACATACCAAAAAAAGTGGCCACATACTAGATGAAGTGTTATCTGAGAAGGTAATATTTAGCAAAGTAGCAAACAATGGGGATTTCTGATCCCCCTGAAAGGGAGACTGAAATTAAAAAGAAATCAGACAATTGATAAAAGCTGACATTTATAGAGTAAAAAAAATTAGGCTGGTCTCCAACACAAATAGAGTGAGAGGGCCAAGATGGGAAATTCATATAAATTTTTCATGGAAGGGCATTATTAGGAAAGCTAACAGTGAGAAAGCCACATGCTTCAACCCACTGATGGGCCTCCAAAACAAATCACAGGCAAGATAATCCATAGTTTGAGCTCTAAGGTTGGAGATGATTAATGCACCATGATCTCATTGGAAGGTGTTGGAATATTCACTCTAAAAGCCTACTGCAGGTGTATACATAATCTCACCTAAGGGCACAACCGTTTCTGATCTACATACATCAGAGGCCAAGAAGAAAAAGTGTTCAACTTGGAGAAAGTGTGAAGCCCACAAATCCAGCTTGTTGGGACCCAGCATTGTACTCGGATGAACACTGAGAAAGGAAGCACATCTGAAGCCACTGCTGCTAAAGCACATTTATTTCGAATGTGTTCTCCCATCTCAAGTATTTTTTATACACGTCTCCATTTCACAATAAATCAGTTTTAAGAAGTTATGCAGAATTTGTTATACAAAAGCCACAGAAATCATCATAGAATGGCTTGGGTTGGAAGGGACCTTACAGATCATCTAGTTCCAACCGCCCTGCCACGGGCAGGGACACCTCCTGCTAGACCAGGTTACTTGAAGCCCCAAATGGTACAGCAGACATACTTCTCAAGAAATAATGATGATCCCACATCAGTTACAGTGAAATGCTTAAAAAGTTTCTATCCTTGTCAACGGGAATTTAAAAAGAAAAATTAATGTACGTCTGGCTTTTTGACAAGACTTTTAAATGTCATTAACATTAATCATCTGGCATTAGATACAACATCAAATTAAATATTTCTGCAAAATCTGCAAAAATCACTGATACAAAAGACTGAAATTTATAATAAGAGATCTGTTGAAACTTCAAGACAGAGAACACTGTTTTCCAAAATAAAAACAGTGGGACAGCAGTAAAAAAAGTCAGGTTTTCCAGAGCATTGCGGTGTCTTGACCAGATCACCAATGAGACAGCTTTCTTTAGGAAGCTTCAGACACAGAAAAACCCTTCTAAAAACTTAGATAAGTTAAATCTTTTTTTTAAAGTGCATTAATTATTTGAACAGTACACTGATACTTTTAACAATCTTCAATACAAAAATTCAAAGAACCAGTATAGTTTTCGAAATTTAGAACAACTGACACCAAGAATAAAATTACTAATCTTTCTTAGATTTATAAACCCTTTAGGTTTAGATACGTCTCTTCTTTTGTGCCTCTACACTCTATAACACAATGGAAACCTGATCCTGGTTGGTCAGTGCTTTTATAATTTACAGAAAATGAAGTAAAAAATCTGGACTATGGGTTTATTTTTTTTGTGAGCTGAGTTACTGAAAACTCTCTTGGATTTTAATGATTCCTTAGACTTTGAAACACACTCATCCATGGAGAAACCTAAGCAAAATTAACAGGAATTGTAACTGCCAAGAATAAGATAGAGGACCTAGGATCAGCTGATTCCAATAGTCAAATGCAAATCATAACTTCATCTCAATTTAGAGCAAGTCCATTTAGTGATAGAAGTTGTGCTCAGAACTTATTTCTGGGAGATGCACGTATTTTCTGGCACAAAACGTATTATTTTTGCAACTGTAATAAATCTGCAAGTGTACTGACCACATAAAAGGCTAAAGAAGAGAATGCGTTTACCTACCATAAGAACGGCAGAATGACGACTACAAAACCAATGACAGCTAAGTAATAAAAACTTTAAATTAGAGCCAAACTACAAGCAACAAAAAAGTTTGGAAATATGTGAACACCTCTACAAAAACTGTGACCAGGTAAGGAAATGGATACAGTGATAACACTGAAGAAGACAACAGATGGGCTAGAGAAAGACTGGATAAACAGTAATGTCTTCATCTTTTTTGGATTCAGGATCAGATGTGATGATGTGGTGTTAAGACAGTGAATTTTGTTTTGTCACTTACATAACTAGAGATTTTTACTTATCTATACATCAGAGTCTTTTTGCTATGCCTTCCAGTGCAGTATAAAACTTGAAAATACTAACTGTATATATTTGCTTCTTTTTATAGATCTTTATGTAATCATGATGTTGAATAAAATACTTAACAGTAAAAGCTTACTTAGAATGTTGGTCCAATCTCAAAACACTACTTAACAGTCACACCAGTGCTGAAAGACTACCATCTATTTATCTATCTTTTTATCAGGTTCAAGGTGTAGAACAACGACCACATGGGAGTATGAGACAACATTGTATAGTTACATTGAAGGTGTAGTTTTGTTATTCAGTTAGTTGCATCATCCCTTTTCAGAGGAATTATCTGAAGTGCTTTGGCTATTCTCTCTCCTATAGCTCGACTACTTGCTGCAATTATTCTTCGAGACATCAAATCAAATGGTCCACCTAGAAATCAAAGCAAGCAAAATAACTAGATTATATCTAGAGAAAACTGAAAGTTGGTAAGAAAATAAGTGTTGAAAAAAACAAGTGTAAATGATACATTGCTATTTAGGACCAAGTTTTGCCTCTAGATAAAAATGCATTTAACACAACAGGTATCTCATATGAGCTACATTTTACACTCCTCAGTGTATGTTTACTGTCTTTTTTTCAGTCTTCCAGGTGCTCAACCAAGGGAGTAAAGGTTATCTTGTAGCTTAAAAACATAGAATTGACTCTCTCTTTGTCCATTAACCGGATAGAAACTCTGTTCAGTAGTGGTAACTTGGAAAGAGGACTGAAAAACCTCTTTGCCTTCTCATTTCAGCTATGTTTTGCTCCCAATTAGCTACTTAAAAGGACAAGAGAGTATCATGCATGCCCGTGTATTTACCTGATACGTCTAGCAGTACACCGCCTGCTTCGGTAATAATGATTCCGGCCCCTGCCATATCCCAGCAGTGAATCCCCATTTCATAATAGGCATCGGCTCCACCCGTTGCCACAAGGCACATGTTCACAGCTGCTGTACCAACGGCTCTAATCCTAAAGGAGACATAATTGTTTTTTTAGTTGAGAACAGTTCGTAAGAACGTCAAAATGTCTGTGTACACTGTACAGAGAACACAGAAGCGTCATACGCAAAGTGAACTGAGCCTGAGAAAATAAGATGGAACGCTGCAGTGAAACAAATGAAAAATTGGGAATAAAGTTTTGCTTAAGTAGCTTGAAGAGCTCTCTGAATATAGCAGATTACCAGAAATTACATTTATGAATTCTGTTAACCAATTTTGTTTTAGAGTGGAAATAAATCTTAAACAGCTTCTTAACCTAAAACATATTATGGAAGATATCTACCTGTGAAACAATAACAGATATTCTACTTTGCTTTTTAATCATCAGTACATAAAACTGTAACTGATGGCAGCTAAATTACTGCAAGAAGCAACTTATATCAACTCCGATCTCCATTTATTCTTCACAAATAAAATACCAGAGTTGAACTGACAATGTACCTAAAATGTATTCTCTACTCTACAATTCAGCATATATTCTTTAATGACAGCAGAAGACTTACTGATAGTAGAAAAAAACCTACATGTGAAGTGTCAAAACAAGAATTCTGAGAATTTCAGCATAAAACTAAAAGCCCTTTGAGATTGGAAACATGAGTAGGGTTGAGTTACAAGAAACTGTCTACTGAAACCACCTTTAGACATGAAATGGTTTGCGGAAATGTTGGCTTTGGCTTATCTAGAGGAGAGGAAGCAGGGAATGTAACCAAAATAAGAGCAGTTTATGGACAATTTCAACTACTTCGACAAATTAAAAAAAAAAGTTATGATGCTGAAAGAGAAAAGGGAGGTCTACTTTTGTCTTCTGATATATATAAAAAACCCAGCAATTATTTTCATTGCTACAAGGAAAGGAAACTAAGAACTGTAATACAGCTTCTGTTAATCCAGTTTTACCCCTAGTGTGTTTCTGGGAAAAAAAAAAGGCACAGAATTGTATTTCTTTTTTTTAACTAATACAATACATTTTAGTCCTACAAAAGCAAACATGCTTTACTTCTCAATACTGATTGTTAGGGGTCTCTTATATATGTCCCAGCTTGAAAAAGTTAAACACACTTAAGAGTTTCTCTGCAGAAGCTACTATACAAAAACATTTAAATCATGTTTCACATTTAAAGTGTCAAATGTAATGCAACCAATCCTTCCTGAAAATGATCTTATTTACATATTTACAGTACATATTAACATATATCAGTAAATATAAGAAGTAGGAAATATCTTACCCGTGAATAGGAATACTGAGAAGTCTTTCCATGTTAGAAAGAATTATTTTTATAGTCTCTGGATCACGATTTGATCCCAATTCTGTTACTAAAAGGGATTTTGTAATGTCTGGAAAAGAAAAAAACCCTCACTTTTCCAACAGTACAACTTATACAATAATAATAATTAGCAGAGTTTACATCATTGCTTTCTTATTAGACTGATTAAAAGGTATTTTAATATAAATATTACATATATTGAATGTATACAAATTTGTTCTTACATGGAAAATGGCAGGGAAAAAATAAAATACAACGAACAAAGCACAGTCAATTGTGCATATACATTAATCGATGTCATTAGTAAATAAAATTCTATTGCTATCAAAAATTAGAACAGTTCTCAGATCTTTAAAGGTGACGCTTTAAGTGTGGATTTTACTTCACATAGGGTAGTAAGTATACAAGAGAGATACTGATTTAAACAAATAGTTCACACCTGGAAGAAGCTGAATTGTTTGGTAGATTTATTACAGACTCTAAAGAACAATCACAGATGGATTACAGACATACAGGGAATTAAAAACAAACAAGCACACACCGCACAGGGAATAAAATCTTCAATTGCTGAGTCCTGTTTTTGCAAAGATCACAAGCATGTTAAATGCATTAAAGAGAACATAAAAGTTGTTTCCCAAAACTGAACAACCCATGGCCAAAAAAAGTCTGTCTTTGCAAAACAAAACTATGAGCTAAAAACAGAAATATATCCAGGTCTAAAACTGTTGATGCCTCATTTTCAAAATAAATGTAATTACTGGAAATAAGATACTCAGTTCAACTTACCTTCTTGGCCTGATACTTTAAGTTTTTGACCATTGCAAAATGCACCTTTTCCTTTTCTGGCAGTATACATTTTGTCTTCTATACAACTATACACAATTCCAAACTCTATCTGCAAGAAAAAGTAAAGATACCTTGAGGTTTTTTTCCCTTTCTTCCTATTTACTGTGAAAATACAGATCTTAGTTATAACTAGCATCAAGGAATTAATTTGGTTTTGATTGATTAGATATTAAGTAATAAAAAGTATACCTTTTTGTTTACAACAAAGCCAATTGAAACTGCCACAAATGGAAACCTACAAAACAAAACATTTCACTAATTTATAGCGAGATACTGTGCTTCTTTCATTACCACGCTTACTCTTAATAAAAACAATATTCAGTTAAACGTAATGTATATTTCAAAAAGAAACTTGGCACTGTATAGGAAATAATAGTTTTCTGGAATTTGCACAATTTACTATGAAAATAGACCCTAGAACACCAATTAACATTTAAAATACAAACTTTTTCACCCACTGAAACTAAGCCTGTTACAGCTTAGTGACTGTCATTTTATAGCCAAAGAATACAAGCAAGCCTCTACGCTACTAACCTTTCTCAGGAGGAACATGCCGGTCTCATCAAAAGCAGCAAGTCACCTCTCCCCCCACCTCCACCTTCTCCACCAAAGCAACGAGAAAGACAGATATTGAAGTGAGAAGGAAGAACGTAGGGGGAAGAGTGAAGGCAGTGGGAGTATATAGGACATGGTGGGCTGCATCTCAGTCTAAGTTTTTAATGATCAACCAGTTAATTTTTTTTATAATTGTTTTTTTACTTTTCAAAATTTGCAGTTCCAAAACATTTGCCTTAATAATGATCTGCAAAAAATACAGACGACTTTTAATTCTGTAAATCCAGCAGAATGGGTTCTTTTTTTACAGCTTTTTGAACATGTCATTTAGCAGGATTCAGCAGCTGTTTAAAGCCGTGGTGCAAATAGCAGCAGCCATTTCAAAATTAGAATAAAGTACGTTCATAAAAAGCTCATCAGGACCAAAATCTGTCATGTTTCAAAGACAGAAGGAATAGGCAGTCGGCACTAAACTGAAACTCCCCTCCTTACCCTGGTACAAAATACCACTAAACAATCACTGGTGATATTCTGTTTATTTTCACAGTAGCAGCTCCTAAATCTTAATGAATTTGAAATTTCTTAGAAATCAACACCTCTGAAGATGCTACAACTCCTAATTCTAAATCCTGTTGCTTTACTGTTAAAATCTGTCCACCTATCTTTGGCACCTCTGCCAAAGGCTGCTGACTCCTGCTATACAGTACAGGCCTCTCATGGAACAACTGCTGTTGGTTACAGACTGAGACTATTATAATACTTACAGAAATACTAAAATGATTACAAAAACTGCCCAATAGCTCTCAATAAATGCAAATAACAATTTGAAATTATTAACAAGTTCACAGTATCTCTTTTAAGGCAATTTAAAAAGTGACAAAACCTTACTTTCATGGAACTGGAGAAAGAAAAAAGGTAATCAGTTGAAGTTGCTAACATAAAAAAAAAAAAAGAAAGGTGGACCTGTGCACGAAGTTGGTAGTTCCGTCAATAGGGTCTATAATCCACGTGGGGTTATCTGTCAAAATGCTGCCCTCTCCAGCTGCAACAGATTCTTCTCCGATGAAGCTGAAGTAGCAAACGCATTTAAAAGATACAAAGAAAGCATTTAAAAGTTCTGAATTACAAGTGTCCTTGAAATGAAAAAATCTTAAAGTGAGATGCAGGTTTTTGCACCATCAGTGATCATATGGAAAAAGTAGAGAAATACACAATTTATCTGGAAAGCACTAACCACATCTGACCAAGTCTGCAACAATATTTATGATGTCAGAGATAATCACAGTACATGGGGAAAGAACTTTATGTAAGTAACTTTATGTTTTAACATCGAAGTTTTCATCATTTCTTCCAGTAACAGCATCATCAAATTTCAGTCAGAATACTTGTAGCTATTTACACCTTTCAGTTTATTTGTACTATACACCACTACTTTTTAGCTTGTGTTTTAACTGACGAAAGCCTTTCTGGTCATATCCCTCTGGTTAGACCACTGCATTAACTGTTAAATTTGTAGTCTGATTTCAATCCAAATGTGACAAAAAGTTGTTAGTCTCAAAACTGTTTAGTTTTACAAGCATTACAAAAATGGTAACATGGTAAAGGGATGAAATCCAAACCAGAGCTCCTCCTGAAGAAGATGGCAGAGTTACATGCTCAACCATAATACTAACCCAAAGGAATACACAAGGCACAGTGCTACAGGAACCCAAATTTCAGTTTTTGCTGCTAATGGAAGTATTTGTTTTGAACTGCAAAATTACTGGGATGACTCTAAGTGGGTGGAATTATCTTCTATGCCTTTTGCATGTTAAAGTTAATCGCATATTACTCAACCTATGAAAAGTATGCATCAAACACATGCTTTCCTCCACAAACACGTAAAATGAGGAGAACTGCTGAGAGTAAATAAATAAGGCCCCTTTAATATTGATTAGGAGTTTTATGATTAACTATGGAAGTGAAGATGATTGTTCAGAAAGAAACACCGTGTTTCCAAAAAGCAGCAGATCTTCACAAAGAAAAGAGAGAGACTGCATCGTTATTTAGGCGGATGAGTAATTCGTTAGAAAGACAAATTCAGCACCAGTATGTCTAATGCGATATCAATTATCTAATATAAAAAGAAGCTAAAATATTCTACGATGTTTATCAAGGTCATTCTGTAAGTCTGTATGCTTGCACTAATTTGGTTAGGTTACTGACATTTTGTATCACTGCAGTTGTTTCAATTCTATGCACATTTATTGCATTTCACATATAGGGCTACAATAAGAAAATGCAAGAAAAATTAGCAAACCCACTTTAAGGAAACTGTATTAAGTTTCAGCCATTATGCCAGGTATCTTGGGGACACCTTTGATTCTCCAACACAAATAACCAATATGTTATTTACAGCTGGCTCAACTCAAAGTGCCTTTCAGCATAAGTCCCGAGCAAGGCTAAACTCATGTCAGTAGACCCTGGAGACACCTTGTTTTGTTACTACAGCCCTGGGCAAAACTTCAGCCCACTACTACTCTAAAATACTTAACATACTGAGGGCAAGGGAGAATTCTGTAACTTTCCAGCATGCTAATTGTAATGAAATTTTACCAAGCAAAATCACAACCTTTCTGTTTTCTTCTTCTAGTCACCTCTCGCCTTCCCCTATCAAAAGTGTATTGGTAGGAACCCATACCTGTGAGAAGGATACTTTTCTTTTATCAAAGAAATAATGAAGTTTTCTACTTTTTGATCAGTTTCTGTCACTAGATCTACCGGCGAACTTTTAGTCATAACAGATATTTCTTCTTTGAGTGCTCCACGGATTATCTGTTAACAAAAGGGGGGAAAATTTTTTTTTCTTCATTAACAGTATGGAAAATAGTAGTTTTCCCAGAAACCTGAGCATCATTTTTACTGAAATTTTCTATACTGTACATACAAAACACAAATACAAAAAATGACAAAACCTGGATTTAACCGCAGGAGCTGGGGCCTACCCTTGCATCTATCTTCAGTCCCTACTCAATACAAACTTTTACATGACCTTAAATCTAAGTACTACAAGAAGATCCACTGGTACATAAAACTAAGCTCTATTTTCCTAGGACAAGTTTTATATTTATAAATTTAAATGCCAGAATTGAACAAAACACTTAAGACTGAGCTTAAGTCAGCTATTTTTAGCCAGACCCTGCATTTATGATCTTAAAACAATCAGAGTCAGCTTAAGCAAGAATCCATGCCTCACAGCCCACAGAATTATTTTACTATTACTTAGGAGATTTTGAGGGAAGACTTTAATGAGGTCACTGCAGGGACGATGTTCTGCAGGTTCTGCAGCTCCAGGGGACAGAATTTGTACATGTGCCACAGCAATAGCCTTCAAATGTACCAAGCAGAACTACCAAGAACTGAACATTTAATAACCACTCTTATGCTGAGGCTCTGCCAAGCTGTGCAAACTCTGTCATGTTTTAAGCCTTCTTAGATCACAAATGGGCAAAATACCAATACTGCAAGGGATGCTTCTTATTTACAGAAGTAAAACAGTCTTCATAAAGAGAACACGATATGATTATCCTGTACCAACAAGTCACTGTACAAAGTTGACTGAGGAGTTCGTAAGAAAGACTGTCAACAGCTTTCAGGTGGTAAAATAATAAGATATACGGGTGCAGTTTAAGAGGTGCTCATTGTTTACCACACTTCAGAATTTATTTATTTTTTTTAATCAAAGTTAAGAAACAAAAGTTAATCCTTGTTCTTTAATCAGACTCTGGTACAAAGAAAGGTGCAAAGTTGTTTTCTTAAATTAACCAAGCTGTAAGCATGAAAGACAGTCCAATCTTGAACCTGAACATCACTGAATGATTCTGCTAATTTATATTTTTGATAAAATACTCCTTAGGAGAATATACAATATCAAAGCTCCTTTAAAAGCTCTATACATACTAGACTCAATAAATAAAGTTAGTATTTATAAATAGGTTATACTTACCTCTCCAGCTTTCCTTGCTAAAGCAACTGCATAATCCATACATTCTTGCCAAGGGTCTGCCATCTTTTCTTAGATATACAGCCTATGAAAAGGACAGATTAACACAAACATTATTATGGCTATTTTTTTACAAGTTCTGATTTTCTGCCCCCCTTGTTCTGGACTGCACTGTTTTCTCCTTGATGGAATATGGAAGTTTGTCCTATCCTCTACTCTGAAAAAACTAACTTAGAGAGTATTAATATTAGTCTAAGTTACCAGATCTTTTTCCCACATTTTGTGATTACCAAAAAGGCATAACGTAAAAACATTAACAAGTACAGAGCCTCAGTCTTGAAAGGTACATGGATAAACAAAATTCTACATTTAGACACTGACCTCAATATACATAAAGGCTTTGAAAAACAAATAGTGTGGTTACACACAGGCACATTCACAAATACAGCGTACAGCTCAAGGCCTTTTTGCTTAAAAATACTAGAATCTTCACTGTAATTTATTGCAGAAACTGTTGACATACACCTTAGTCTATTTTTAAGTATGGTTTAAATGACTTTGAATATCTTAAATTAGAAGACTAGAATCTTAAACGCCAAATCTGTCCTTTCTGTATTTTAGTCCTCTGTGCTTTGTTCTAGGGGTTTACTCCAAACAGAAATATGAAATGGTTTTGATTCTACATGAGACAGTTACAAGATCCCTGTCATTTAAAAGCATTTTCTACATTCTTAAGTATTATGAAGCAATACTAGCCACCTCATCTTCCATGCATCTCTACTTTCACGAGGAATGCAAAATACAAATCAGCATATTATACGTTATTTCTGATACACCCTTAACAGACCACAAATTCATTCAAAGATGTAATGGTATTCTGAATTTTGGAAGTCTGTTTCATTTTTGAGACCTATCCCTTTCAGAAGCCTTCTGGGTATCTCCTACTAAAGTGAGCTAGTTTTTAAGTGATGACGTGGGTAGCAGTTTTCTAACACTTGCAGATTCACAAAGATTAGGTAAATTATAAAAAAAACATCACTGAGACAGTATAAAAAAACCCCAAACCCTGTGCAATTAACACAATCCAGAAGTCTCCACTCCAAGCATCCTGATCTAACTGTCCTTGCCTTCTTCAGCCTTGGTCCTTAACAGAGAGAGATGGCTACAAAAGCTAGGTAGAACGCAAAGGGTATGAAGCTTCAATTATGTTGATAACGTTCTTTACTTATCATAGCAGGCAAAGTACAGATTCTGTTAAATAAACACAGAAATAACTTTGTCAGAACACAGAACTGGGTACAGACAGAACAGATCCAGGTATGCGTCTACAAACAGACAAAGAATTGGCACTAGGTAAAAGTTACTCTGTTATCCACAAACGACTGGTAGTACTGGTGGAACCTTAAGTACATTTTAGACTCACAGAATGTGTTGGGCTGGAAGGGACCTTTAAAGGCCATTTTACATCATTTACATCTAAACCCTCTAAGTTACTAAAACAGTAACTCCAGAACAAACATTCTAGTTAAATACCAGCACCTACACTGACTGGGAAAAGTGGGTTTTTTTGCCCCAGCTATGTTTTGTCGTCTCCGGGTGCCCCATGACGAGTTTGTCCCGCAATCCCAGGCCATGCATTCAGAGTAAAGGTTTGGAACCCGGGCTGAAGGGCGGCCCACATAACGCGGCCGGAGCGACAGCACCTCCCGCGGCCACCGGGGGGCTGTGTGGCCCTGTCAGCGCTGACAAGGCCACACAGCCCCCCGGGGCAGCGGCGCATTCCCTTCATGATACCCCGAAATGGCGGCTGAGGAAAGAGGAAGAGGCTCACCGCGATCCACCGCTGTAACCGCCGCTGCCTCCCCTCTCGCTGAGGCGCGCAGCCCCGTCAGTGCGCAGGCGCCGGGGAAAGAGGCCGTTAACTCCGCCCCCTCCCGCCGCTGCGCCTGCGCGGAGGGCGGCGAGAAGGGGCATGGTCGCTGCCCGCGGCGCGTGAGGTAACGGTCGCCGGGCGGGGTTGCCTCAGCGCCTGCACCGTTCAAAATTGCAGTTAAGGTCTTAAAATTAGCCTTTAACGTCGACTTCTTTTTATTAATTGGGCGTGGCAGGGTGAAGATGCGGAGAACGCGGTTGGCGTTTTCCTGGGTTTGTAGCTGGCGAGGACGCCGCTGTTGACAACGAGACCGGGTTATACAGGGTGTGGAAAAAAGTATAAAGGCCCGTGAAAAAGAACGTGAACGTCACTCGGCACAAGAAGGACGGACGTGGATGTGTTGGAGCGGGTCCAGAGGAGGGCCGCAAAGACGACCCAAGGGCTGGAGCACCTCTCCTATGAGGACAGACTGAGAGAGTTGGGGTTGTTCAGCCTGGAGAAGAGAAGGCTCTGGGCAGACCTTATAGCAGCCTTACGGTACTGAAAGGGAGCCTACAAGAAAGCTGGAGAGGGACTTTGTACAAGGGCATGCAGCAATAGGAGGAGGGGTAATGGCTTCAGACTGGAAGAGGGTGGGTTTAGGTTAGATATTGGGAAGAAATTTTTCATTCTGAGGGTGGTGAGGCACTGGAACAGGTTGCCCAGAGAAGCTGCGGAGGCCCCATCCTTGTGGTGTTCAAGGCCAGGCTGGATGGGGCTTTGAGCAGCCTGGTCTAGTGGGAGGTGTCCCTGCCCAGGGCAGGGGGGTTGGAACTAGATTATCTTTACGGTCCTTTCCAACCGAAACCACTCTATAATATGTGTGACAGTGCCCTTGAAGTAAAACAGCATTTAATGAATTCAGGTTACAGTGCTTAAAAACAATAAACTGATCAATTTCTGAAAGATGTGGTTCTTTTCCGTTACATCTTGTGGTTTTTTTTCCTCAAAAACTACCAATACCCTTGAAACTGCTGCGTTTGCCCCCTCACTAGCCCCTCCTGCTGACAGTTCTGCTAACTGGAATAATACCAAATCAGTACCTGGAAATACATAGTATTTTTAAAATACACAGTAAACAGATTTTTCAGAAAACTCCCTAGCTTTCAAACAAAGATTTCCGAAAACAATTTGCAGTTCAAATGATGCATTTTCAAGATCAGTATAATTAAAGTTACACAGAGGACAAAAAGCTTTCCTTTCCAAGACCGACTAAATACCAGCTTCATTGTTTTTCTGTGATCTTTTGACCCTATTGTCTTTCACCAAGTAAAGGTAAACAGTGAAGTGTTCTCTTGTGTTCACAAATTGCAACTGATGTAATTTACTGTCATATGTGAAATGATGATCTACTGTAAAGAGGACAAGGGTTGTAGTTTGCTTTATGATTTAAAACGGTCATAAAATGTCTACATCACCAAAAGAAGCAGCCTTACCCCATTTCCCCAATGCTGATCCCACCCATGATTAGGCACCTGTTCAAGGCCAAACAGGGGCAGTTTTGTCCTTTCCACATCAGAGAAGACACAGTTTCCATTCCAGCGGTGCTGTTGTGTGGGACAAGTTGCTTGCCTTTTCATGTTTCCTCCTTCCCATTTCATAAACAGGAATAGTCAAATAAGCCTGTTTTTTAAAGTCTTCACAGTCATTGAAGATCTGCAGAGATGGTAAGGTGTGTTTTTATTAATTATTTTGCAAGTCATTCTTTACAAGGTTAAGCTAAAAGCATACAGCCAGCTGAAAGAGGCACGTGGTTGCGTTGAGGCAAGCTGCCAAACGTGCCTCAGCACAAACCATATTGGACCACACCAGTATTATGGAAAATGGCTTTTTTGACATCGTTAATAGTATACTGAAGGTTACATTAAGTGTTTTACAAGCTCTATAAGGGGATTTCAAATTCTGCATTGATCCTAAAATCAGCAGAAGTAAAACAAAGAGAAACGCCTGAAATTCTGTCCTCATAAGTGTGTAATTTCCCTAATCCAAACCACAACTTCCATTCCAGCTGAAATTTACTATTTCATGCAAGACGCTTCTATGAGGAGAACTGAGCTGCAGGGAGGTGTATTTGATAAGCGATATGAACAGAGCTGATCTATTGATAGGAGTCTTCCAAACCAGACTGATGACACTCCAGGGCACATACTTTGCTGTTTTTCTAAAACACGCACACAAAAAGGAAACTAATGAAAGCAAAAGTATGAGAGATTACTGCCTGCTTTCTTAGTGTGATGTATTATTTCTTGTTTGCTTACAGCACTGCTCAGCTGATCTAACAGATCACACATCCAAGCAACACTGAGCTCTTGATATTAATGTAACCCTTTCCAAACTGTGTTACATATATCACAAATACATGCCGGGCAATTTTGTAGCAGTATTTAAACTGGAACAAGGCCAGGAGCTGCTACCAAGAGCATTCTCAGTGGTAAAATGTTTGCAAAGCCTTGACCTTGTGCGTTCTCTAAAGTTATTCTGCAGATAAAACAACCAAAAGGCTTGATATTCACTTATTTTAATAGTTCAACTGAAAGTACTGTTTATTATAAAATCATTCATTGACAAATTCCTCTTCTCAGTTAAGTAACTTTGCATATATTTTCTTTACTAAAAGTGGGTTTAACATTTTATTTATTGACTTTGAAATGAAACAGTTCAGCAACTTTAAACACAAGCCTGTAAATTTAACAATGGTTTCAAATGTTAAATGTCTCCTCTGAAGTGTTTTGGGGTTGTTTTATTTTCAAATCCAGTTGCTTAACTTTCCCTATGAAAATGTGCTAAGATAATAAGCTTTAGAAAAACAAAAAACTGTATATGCTAAATAAAGATATGCTAGAGTCTTAAAAAGCTAAAATGTTGGCAGTTCTAGCCTCAGCAAGATACTGAAGCTCTGGGAAAGTTTCTGCTGTTGTTCCTAGAGTTGATGATTAGGGCAGAGTTTTCACCTTTCTTCACTTGTTTATCTGTCAGATTAGCTTAATTCGGTTTTGCTTCTTAGTTTCTGAAAACTGAGTGGAATGAGCTTCTACGTACAATCACAGACACATTCCTGGACTAAGATGAAAGTGAATGTGAAAACTTTTTGGAGTCTTAATCAACTGTGACTTGCCGTATTTGTACTGTCATTTACAGGCTGCTGGCCCTTAGCACTAACTGGCGATTGATGAAAGCAACCTGCCTGGTAAAACCTTTGAGATCTCCCCAAAGATTTACTTCCTGCATCCCAAGTTTTATCTTCTCTCTATCCACAACAAGTGTTATTTTAATTATTTTGCCTGCAACTGCTAGGCAGAAGAATTGGGGGCAGAAGGAAGGGGCTAAGTAGAGAATGAGGATTTTCTGCTAAAAAAAAAAAAAAGGATGACCCTGTTCTGTAGCAGCACTTTCCACTTGCTTCAGTAACAACAGCAGAGGGAGCGAGTTCAGATTGGGGCTTTTCCTTGACTCACTTGCCCCAGAACAATGGTTAACCTCTTTCTGCATGTTCCTTACCACAGCAGCCTAAGATGCAAAGAAAGGTGAATAGAGAATTGCGGAGGAAAGGCAGGAAAAGAAATAGCAAGGGAATAGGAACTGTTCCTCTTGCGCTGGAAAGGGAGATTACAAACAGCTGCGGAGACAGGAGGGGGAAAGTGGAGAAATGCAGGTATACTTCCCGCTGCCAGGAAACAAAGATTTCCAAAATATTCAGCCACTGAAGACTGTTTCCTTCATGGAAACCTGAAGCACCCTCCTTTTGGTGACATCCACACCACATCCAGTAAAATAATTTATCAGTACCCAAGTCATATTAAAACTACAGTAAAGAGTACTGTAAAGCAAAATAAGAACAATTAACACTGACACACTCACTGAGATGTTTTTGGTTTTTATGCAAGTCCAATTAATATGTAATAATCCTACAGTTATTCCTAAGTTGTTATAAAGTACGCTACTTGGTAGTACCGAAAACCATGATACTTTACAGCCATTTGAACAAGGCCACATTGCTGTTCTGCCAAGGGAGAGTACCTTTGAAAAAGATGCTAGGCAGACTCCTCTTACATTGTGATATTATTTTTTTTGCAGCTGCAGCTAGAATGGGTATGTCATGCACGGCTATCTATTTTCAAACTGGTACAAATTAACCCGAATCTAGCCAGTGGACAATGGTTTCCTTTAAGCAAGCATGTACTTGAGAATAACCTGGACAGTTTTTCTCAGTTAGTGAATACAGTAACTGAATGAGCCAAAACACCAAATCCAGATTTGTGAATGCCCAGGTGACCATGGTGTGGTGTCCACCTCCAGTCACAGGTCTGAGTACAGCTCTCTGCCTCACATCAGCTCTCCGAACCAAAACTCCATTTCTCACAGGACTAGCAACATTCCTTAGCCTTATGTCCCCTGCCCTCCCCATAGAGTTTATCCCCATTTCTATATGTATGTCCTGCAACGTCAGGACAATGTTCCTGAAATGCATCATATTGACATTTTTGAACAATGTAGACATTCAATCTCACTGTGGCCCAGTTACACCTCTGGGCATTACTGCGTACGTTCAGTCATGTTGCACGTATGATCTGGAACATAGAATCATAGAATCACCTAGGTTGGAAGGGACCTTTCAGATCATCTAATCCAACCATCAACCTAACTCTGACAAAACCCACCACCACTAAACCATATGGCTAAGCACTATGTCCACCTGTCTTTTAAATACCTCCAGGGATGGTGCCTCAACCATTTCCCTGGGCAGCGTGTTCCAATGCTTGATAGCTACCTGAAAGAAAGTGCCCTGTGTCTGAAAACGAAAGGTAGTGAGTCACGCTGATCCAGCAGTGAGTCACGCTGTGGGAGGCAGTGATTTCTCCCCCTCTGTGTGAATACTGCACCCCAATCACAAGCCACTAGGTCATTTCAGTAGCGATAGACCACACCTTACATACTGCAGCTGAAAATCTTGCCAGCCTACATAGTACCTGATGAATAATTTTGCCTCAGTTCACTCATGCTGCAGGGCACCACGGAGCTGCAGAAACACACTACAGCTTTGCAAATGGAGCCCAGGCTTGTGC
The DNA here is from genome assembly GCF_963924245.1 of Chroicocephalus ridibundus. Lineage (NCBI taxonomy): Eukaryota > Metazoa > Chordata > Aves > Charadriiformes > Laridae > Chroicocephalus > Chroicocephalus ridibundus. The sequence goes on from NC_086285.1 coordinate 138,213,293, forward strand.
TTTCCACTGCTCTGTTTACAGCTGTTCATACTCTGTCCTTTCTGTCATCGTAGGATTGCCTTTCCAGCTCCTCCCCATTGGAGAACACTCGCTGAATAGCTGTAAACAGATGAAAGCAAATCGGAGGAATTAGTCTTGAGAGAGTTCTACTCCAGCTTAAATAGAGGCAGGCTCAAGGCCACTGTAGAATGAATCTGGGTTGTAACAGGCTCTTTCAAGAAAGATGAAGCGAGGCTCCTTGGTTATACATCAGAACTTATCACATTAGGGAAGTGCTGATCCTAATATTTGTGTACAACATTACATGTTTTTATGTTTCAGTAATTCAAAACAACTGTGATAAAAATAATCTTTTGGTTATTTTTTGCTATCTTCACTTTGAATTTACAATCCAGCTTTGAAATCCACCAAGAGAGATCCAAAACCTGGAGTACAACAACTACCGATATTCTGAACAATCTTCTTAATGAGCACCAAACAATTTCAAGACACTGACAATGCTGAAAGCCATTAATTCCATAGGTTATACTTACACGCCCAGAGGTGTAACTTCTTTATGTACAATCACTGTAAACAACTGCTTTGAAACATAGTAAGTCCATCTTGGAGACTGCTGAAGAGGAAACAATAGAGATTTACCTAAGGTCGGAAATGCCAAGATGAAACTGCACGCTGTCAAATTCTATGTTTCTAGTTGAACTGCATTTCTTCCTCTCTTACCATATTTCTTCCTCTTTTTCACAGAATTAGAAAAGGACAATTTCAAGTTCTCTCTTTATCCCCCATCTAATCACACAATGATGCTGAGATTTACAAACACTATAAAGAAATCTGTGTGAATTTACTTTTGCTTCAGAAAGCTTTCCTTCTAAAATGTTGTTACGCTATTACGAGGAGACAAGCAAATGTGAACCTTGGGCATGGACACTGCTTGATTCCAAACTCAATGAAATCTGTTCCTGTAGATGTAGAAAAGATTCTGCAATAGTGTAATGTATTTCTTCCCTTCAAAGGACTGATAACACTGCAAGCTTACATTTTCATTATTTATTGTTTTTAATACATGCTTTTCCCATCATTTACACAAAAATAAATATAAAATTTAAGAAAACATTATTGACATTATACTGCTAAATAAGGCAAGAATTTATTCTAGAAAGTGAATATCTGTAATATTAGTTGTTATGGTAACTAATTTTCCTTTCAGGACATAGTTCTTCTGTCAGTCAACCAATTGAGAAATTGATGGGAACTGTGTCTTTACAGCTGAGCACAGATTCTGGCATACCAGTGATTTTAAAAGAAAACTGGACTTGGTTTGAATATACCATGATTCTAAAAAAAATCTTTGATTTTTTTTGTTTGTCATAATTTACTGATTAACTAAAGTATGACTCTGTATCTTCTATAAATAGAACATCATTATCAAGATACTCCAAAATTATATTTCCACCATTGTACAATGGATAGTCTTTATCAGATAGCCACGTTTCCAATGTGTGCTCAAATGGCAAGGCTTCTCCAGAGGCAGTATGGCATAATCTCAATTTCTGTAAAACAAACAGCACAGAAATTAACATCAAGATTTGCCTATCTGAGATGCAAGAAGTGGGGTGGGGTAGGGACAAAAGAGTTAAAAAAAAAAAAACCAAAACGAAAAACTCAACAACCTGGAAAATGTTTGTTATTATTACTGATTTACCTGGGATGTTGATTTGTTGTTGTCATTTTTAAGGCTTGCTAATGAAGCTGCAAAATCTACTACTTTGCCAATACTCCACTTACTGCAAAAGAACATGGGCTTGCTTTTCTCTTTGTTCCCCTTTGGTAAAAATACTTGGAAGTAAATTCTTTCTGTCTAGAAAAACATGAAAAATAAACAAAAAATTATTCACGGAAGAAACACATCATTCAAGTCATACATATCTAATAGTTTCTCAGTAAAAAAATGTCAACCCAAAAATTACCAATTGAAACTTGTTCTGTTCTCTCAGAACCAAGGCCCCATTTTACTGCAGAATATAAATAACTGAGTCCAATCCCCGCCAGCTGCAGGCACACATATGATGGACAGTAAGTTCAGAAAGGTGGAGGGAACATCTTTTGCCAGAGTCCCACAGCTAGACTGTTAAATATAGACAGACATGAAATAGCGTCTACCCTGGGTTTACTAGACAATAATGACTGCTCTGGGGAGAAAAAGGTGAGTTTAAATAAGCAGTGCTGGCTTTTGGCAGCAGTGTAACGTCTCAAATTGGAATGCAAAGGCGGTTAAAACAGAACAATTCACCGTACTAGAAATGCCTGCTTCACAAACCAACATTCTGGTCATGGCCAGCTAATCCTTTATCCTGTTTTTCCTCCTTTTATGTACTAAATGTTCTTTCAGTATCTACTAGACTGAAACATTTGTTTAAGAAATTTCAAGAGTAATCTACAAGGGACAGATTTTGAGCAGGAATGGGACAATCCCTTCTTCAGTTTTATTTCTTCTTGACATGCAACAGAAGACACAGAGCAAGCGTGGCTGGTCCATCAGTTAAGACCACCCTTGCTAAGTGCAAGCCAGACACTATCAAACAAGACAGAAGTATTCTTTTTAAAGGATTTATTTATGCCTTCCCTAGAAAAATATGGGACTACCCTTCCCCCAGCTATGTTAATAAAACCGAGTCTGAATTTCAACGTGTGCATCTTCCTCAAAACTTGAGTGCTCTCCACACACAAGAAAATCTTTATCATGCAGAAATATTACACAGGGGCAAGGGAAGCAGGACCTGAATCTTGCTAAAATGTAAATGACCACAACTTGCAAAACAGCTAACAAAATGGCCACCCTATTATGGAGACATGCTAAATCACTTAACTGTTATCAGTCCCCCGGCACCTTCCTACAGTTGCTCCTCCAGTTCTAAGGACGATGAGACAGTCTCCCACAGTTCACTGGAACTTAATTCACAAAGCAGCTCATTCTGCTGTTGCACTCCTAACTATGGGGTATGCCTCTTGGAATTTCTGTGCCATACCCAAGGAAATAAGAGTCAGTCAGGGACACAATAACTAACCCTATTTTGCAGCATGGCCCTCCTGTTTTGAGCTGGTCAGTCTCAAAAAGGGGTAACTCTTATGAGGTCTGACACCCAAAGAAGCAATCATCTACAGAAAGCTAATCTGAACAAAGAGGCCAGAGAAACGATATTTCTAAGATAGCCTGATTTTCCTGATCATAGAACCAGAAAGGTCAGGAAGGACCTCTGGTGTCATGTGGTCCAAAACCATGCTCAAAGCAGAGGGAACTTTAAAGTTGGACCTAACTAAAAAGGTAGATCAGGTTGCTCCAAGTCAGATTCAATCAAGTTTTAAACATCCCAAAGATGTAAATTCCACAAATTTTCAGAGCAGTTTGTTCCAAAGTCTGACCACCATTGCTGTGATTTTTCTTCCTATTATCTAATTGGAATTTCACATGTTGCAGATTGCGCCCATTGCCCCCTGTCCTTTTGCTGTGCACCTCCAAGAAAAATGTGTCAATCTTCTCTATATAGTGATGAGAGTATATAGTGATGAGAGAACCAATGTGCCTCAGAGGCATCCCAGAAACTTCATATTCAAAAACTCTGTCATCGAACTGGAACGAGCTGGGCAGAAGGCAGCTAAAAGGAGTCTGGGAAGCAATTTAAATAGAGAGGTTCTGAAGGTTAACAGGCTTCATTTATCACTGTTAGAATTATTGCTATGCTAGATGGTTAAACAATTAATATCCAAATGAGGAAATGAACAGTAAGAGAAATTAGCATACAGTAATTTGTGCTACACTTTTCAGAGATTACTGGCTTTGGAATTAGAAAGCAACTTTTATATATGTTGAGGGTTGACTTTTTTAATTATGTTCCACAATATTTGAAATTAATCACTTTCCCTCCAGCACATATTTATTAAAGTGGTACTATCTGTGAAGAATGCTACAAGCAGGTCTTTCTATTATGACTTCTGCTTAAGCAGAGTTATCTAATTTCTAAGCATGAAGTAGTTCATATGAGGACTCAGTAATGGAATAGCTGTAGTTATTTTAAAAACAATAATTAAATGTACTCTACTAAGATAAGACCTAACAATAAGACTATCACACAGAATGTTTTCAGTACTATAAAATCAATATAACAGGCCTAAACTTGGCACGCTCCAACAGAACAATGTGGTGAAAAGAAATTTAAATACCTTTCATTTAAGAGGATGTGTAAATACAGATCTAAATTGAAACCCTAGATGAAAGAATCAAGGTGTTTCTAAACCCTACATAATCCTGATATGTGGAAAAGACTTGAACAACAGGTTTGACTGGCCATGGTAAAACATAAGGAATCTGTGAAATACTTCAAGAACCAAAGAAATTAAAGGCTGAAAGAAACATAAAGCAACTCTCAAAACCATTTTACAACCCAAAGGCAGGAACAACTGACCCCAGGCCCTTCATACCTCATCCAGAAATGTAATAAATGTCTATCAAATCTGAGCAGCAGAAATAAGAATGGAGCTTTGCAGAACACAAAGCTCAGATTCAAATGAGATGGGTTCAATCTGATTGGTAGAGAGTTGTGCAAGCTGTGTCCTGTCTCTTTCAGAGGCCTTTCAGTTCCCAGCATGAAAAGCATCCCTTTGAGATGGGTTTGCCGTGTGTGACTGGTACCCCCTACTCCTGACCCCTGCTAATATGTTTAGCATAACTAAAGCCATTTGATAAGGCAAATGGCCATTGTCTGTGACTGAGCTGGTCACGTATCAGTCCCCTCTCCCCTCCTCCTCATGGCCCTGAAGGTCCTGTGCACCAAGCAGACTTCTGCTCCCCCTCCCTATCAGCCTCAAGATGATAGGACAACTACTCCCCTCCTTACTGGCCTTGAAGATCCCAGGCACACGGCCAACCCAGTGGTGATGACCCCGTCACACAACAGGGAAGCCCAGCAGCACACAGAGCACTGTCCATAAAATCAAGCAGTTACAAGCCCCAAGTGGGACTTGGACCAGAACTGCTGCTGGACTGCAGAACCCACGATCCCCCAGTGGCCAGGGACGCCTCTACTGTTGTCTCCTTCCTCCAAGGACTGAGTGAGTTGTATGCTTTTACATGTTTTGAGTCTTGATGATGACTGTGATATTGATACTGCAAGCCAAGCATTAAGATTTGACACAATCTGCAGAGGGCCCAGCCATCAGGAATTCTGCTATGCTACTTACAAAACAGTGCTACACTGATTCTGATTATAAAACTCCTGTGCTACTGTGACCATAAAATTCTATGCTATGCTGATCATCAAATTCTGTTAAAATAATAAAGCTTTAGTTTTAACTACAACTTAGTGCTGTCATTACTCTGCCAAGGATCCCCAAAAGAACCTGTCTGTCCTCATAGTGTCAGGTAACAGAATAACTTGGTGTAGTTGGCAGAATCCTTGGGTCAGAGTGATGACTGATTTCCCTGATAAATGAGACTCCTGGAGAAAGGGGTTTACAGAAAATGGCAAGATCCCAAGTAGGACAAGAAATGGCTAGAGGCAATAAGCCATGATCCAAAAGCTGTATGGAATGAGTTTAATAAATGGAAGGATATGTGTAAAGTGAAGAAGGACAGACAGAAGGTAGGAATGTGCTGGCTATTAGCTGCAGTATGGAAAATTGAGAATGAACAAGCTGAAAGGTTAGAAAAGGAAATTATGAAGTTGAAAGGTGAACCGTCAGCAAAGGATTTAGAATTAGTATCACCACATTAAAGGCTGATAGCAAGTCTGGAAAAAGAGTGTCTCGTGAAAAACAATGACTGCCACAAGTTACAGAAAAAATAAGAAAACATTGTGAAAAACTGTTAAAAGGTGGAAATATAGACCCCATAAAGGTCTGTGTAGCTATGTAGGATAGAGACTGGGCTGGAGACATTTGGGACAGCCTGGGTGAATCTGGTGAGGAAGGAATTGATTCTGTACCAGTACAACCCCTGACTAAACAAGAAATCACTACTGATGACCCACAGAGGAACAATCTGCAGAGAAGGGATACTACTAACATTTAAGATTTTAATATGGATTATTTGTGAAAAATTCAAGCAACACACCAAAAATGACCTGGGCAGTCGACAGTTAAATGGTTGTGCCGCCTCTGGCATGATAAAGCAGCAAGAGAAAATCTGTTTGCAGAAGACGCAAAGGACTTAGATTTAGGTCCTACAATTTTTCTCACTCTCGGAGAGAGTGTCGCTTGAACCTTATGGACCTTTGCTATTCAGTGGGCAAGAGGGTCCCCTATCAAGATCGGAGCAAGAAGCCTACAATTCCTTGGCAGGGTCCAGATGAATTGCAGGAAGCGTAATTATAAACGGCTATTATAACCTTATTACATTGATCCGAAGCCCCAGGTGACAAACCTAGTCTTTGTGACTTTCCTGCTGTGTCCTCTGATTTGAGGTCTGATAGGAAAGGAACTGCAGGGTTAGAGACATCAATCTTTATGCAAACATGCCGGGGCTGACCTGCAGAAATCCCCTTTTCACAAGTGCTCCACAAATGCAAGTACTGACCCTGACCCTCCCATATGAAGGGAGAACTGCCAGGTCTTAACTCCCTCAGTCCCATCTGGAGGTTGAACAAGTGCCCTACGCTGCCATCAGGCCAATTTAAATAAACAATATAATGCCATCAGGAGGCTTCCTAATCAAACCGAAAGTGCACAATCAGGGCGAAGCAAGTGGTGGCACGCCTGCATAAATCAGGGGTACACTGGTGACTGGCTCCACGGTTTGCCTACCTAAAAGTATGATTACTAGCAAAGGAAGGGGAAAAGGAGGAACAGCTATCCATATCTCTACCTAGTGCCCCTCCCATAAATGGAAACTCCTTTAAATCACAAAAATATCCTGACTTATCTCCCATCAGAGAGCAGTATCAGGGAAACTAGAAAAGGGGCTCGGACTGGCAGAGGTACAAGTGGCCCTTCCCTCTGCCACTCGAGGACTGAGTCCCACCCTTTGGGCCATAGCAAATGATAAATTAAAGACTGAAACATCAGAAAATATTAGTAACTGGAGTAAATAGTTCTTTATTAAATTGTTAAGGTAAATTTGGAACTTCTCTTTTGCATCCCTCCACCTCCCAAAAACAGTGAATGCAACTAGGAATCCTAAATATATTCGCTATGGATATTCCATGAACTGGATACAGGGCAACACTAACTGGGTTACTGAAACAATTGATGAAGAAACAATGCCAGGGCCTCAGCCAGGAGGTCACCTTTTGGGGGACCAAATGGACAGGGGGTAGGAAATAAATCCCCTGGTTCACTTGGCAAATTGATTGTGTTGGACCTCTCCCTTGAACACCCGAGAGGTGGCGTTATATCCTTACTGGAGCTGAAATAATATTGAGCTAAGGGAAAGTTTTTGCTTGCCGGAACGCGGATGGTGTTACCACTGCAGCAGGATTTAATCAACGGTTTGCTGACACTCCTATGCCCTCTGCTGTGCAGTCTGACAATGTCACTCACTTGAAAAAAAAATATTTTCCAGGAATGGTGTGAACATCATGGAGTTACCTGGGTGTTCCACCTGTCCTACAGACCCCAAAGTAATGGCACGGTCAAGATGTGGAATGGCCTACTAAAATGAGCTCTAGGGTAAAGTTTATATGTAGGAAAATGGGATAAAGCCTTACCTTAAGCTGCCTGATGCTTAAATAACTGGCAGACACCCCCTGGATGCCCGGTAGAACAAGCTCATTCTCCTGCTCTCCAACCCATAAAACATCTAAAATCCCCATTGTCAGTCTGTCATTTTTCTCAGGGTGATACTGTTCTTATTAACTACCTTCTGATGGTTAAAATATGTCACTTTCGTAACTTCCTGAGAAAAGGGCATACAGGAAACTGTTCCTAAAAGGGGACTCCCTTTAACTTTCACTGAGGCTTGGATAATTCCCAAGACTGAGGAACTTTTTACTGCTTCAGTTAACAAACTATACTTGAACGGATTCTTTGGCCTGAACAAACCTGAAGCGTGCCCAAGGAATCATCACTTTACCTTCGTGGAAACCTCAGCTGTAAAGAGATGATCACAGCACCCACTGTATTGTACCCTCTCCCTCTATATTTCAAGACTGGGATGATAATCGTGTCATTCAGTTCACGAACATAATTTCTCACATGGGTAATGAATCAAACTGCTGGTATTGTTTACACCACCCTCAATCTACAGCTGCTAATTCCGGGCGGGTAGCTGAACCTGCTCCTGAAACATCTTGGTACCAACTTAAGTTGGCATACTCACTCCCCAACACTCCAGATTATCAAACTCAACCTTTTAAGGCACATTCTTATGATAAGACCCTATGGTGCACTGCCATGCCCAAAACAGAAATTTGTCCTGGGTGGGGAAAACAAGCAATTGTGATTATAGTCTGCTCTACAATAGAACACAAACTTGGTTTCAGCTGATATGCTATAATCAAACCAGAGTTTGTAGTGAATCTAAGTTAAGCACCACATGGATCTGTAAAAACAAATCAGTGATTACGGATGTTTTTAATATTTTGCTACCCTGGAATCTCACATGGACTGTCAATTGGACATTTTGTCAAAGATACTATAATCTCACTCGTCCTAATTCTACATTCTACAGAGTAATGGTTGGTTAAGAACTAAAAACAATTGGACCATCTGTAATTGAAATTACACATCTGGCTGTATATACACCAACCGTTTTCACACAATTTGAATAAGCCACCCTTGCCTGCTTACATTTGATCATCCTGACAATGAAAAACAGGCTCATCAATGGTGTGAAGAATGTTTCCCTAGAAATTTTATGGTTCCAAATCAGTGGCCCACCATTCCAGCATCTGTATGGTTTTGGCTCTGTGGCACAAATGCCTATAAAAGTCTGGCACAACAATAGATGGGTATTTGTACTAGATCGTGTCTTCTCCCCTATCCATTTCAATAAAAAATATTTTTTAGTTCTACCTTTTTACACAACCGTTACCCTGTACACAAGAAGTGTGTTTGTGATCAATCCCTTGGTGCAAAGAATGATGAAATTCCATCATTTTATGTGTGCATTGTTTCCAAGTTTAAGTATTGATGATTTGGAGAGAGCTATTGTAAATATTTCTGCTATGCTTGAAATTGTCCAAAACGCTACTGCAGATGCTTTCAAAAATGTTTGCAATCAGAAATTAGTTCGTTTTCACAATTAGCAATTCAAAATCATTGGGCCTTAGATTATCTTTTACCGTCACAAGGAGGTATATGTATACTGTTAAACACCACTTGCTGTTTTTATGCCAATGAATCTAAATAAACTGAATATGATATAAACATAATTCAATGACAAGTTCCTACTTTTGACCAAGTAGCTCAAGAGCAACTCTTGTCAGAAGGTCTACCTGCTGACTGTTTTTTGCTACAGTCCTGGCTACCTGACTTTGGAACATAGGCCTGTCACATTTTGTTAATATTAACTCTTATTATAGCTGTTGGAATTATGTTATTTTGTGCTGTATCTTACTATAGATCTCTACGCACATCAATTGCTAATATCAATGTTTTATACTCCCCTTCCTCCCTTCACATGAATGGCCCTTGGATAACACGTCCCATTGCTGACGTGGAGTCCTTTTTATGAACCAGTTACTAAGCTGTAGGCTGTGAGCAAGAGGTGACAGTACCACCCCCACTGGCATCCTTCCCTGTTCATGGTGGTGTCAAGAGGTGGGGTGTAACTTATACTCCCTGCTCCTGACCCCTGCCAATATGGTTAGCACAACTAAAGCCATTTGACAAAGCAGACCGCCATTCTCTGTGACGGAGCTGGTCACGTATCAGTCCCCTCTCCCCTCCTCCTCATGGCCCTGAACATTATGCGCACAAGCAGACTTCTGCTCCTCCTCCCTATCAGCCTCAAGGTCTGTTGAAATAATAAAGCTTTAACTACAACTTAGTGCTGTCATTATTCTGCCAAAGATCCCCAAAAGAAACTGTCTGTCCCTGCAGTGTTGGGTGACAGTCATATGGCAGGCAAATACACTTCTATAAAATACAGGAATTTGACCACACTGCTCCTAACTCCACACAGAGACCTTATAACAGACATAACACTAATGAGATTGCTTTTCGGTACCAGGCTGAACTATACCTATAAATGATTGTGGGCTTGAGAATTAAATCCAAAATCAAACTGAGGACACTAAATGAAGAACAAGAAATTTAGAAAGCTTTCCATTTCCTTTGAGAATTCAATTATTGAAAACAAACATGACTGACCTGAGGCAAGGACTTGTCCCCACACGCGTGCATTTTCAGTTTCATTAATGCCACTTTTGCGGCTGTCTCACTGTTTTTCGCTCCTTTACGTTTTTTGCTTTTTGCTTCCTCATTCTTTTTAGAATCTGCGAACAATATTATTCCTGTTAGTGTTATGAATCAGACTGTCTCCTGAACACATCTTCGAATTAATCTATTTGGCCTCATTATATCTCCAAGGTTTCCATCCCTTTCATGTCCTCCTGAGGCCACAATATCAGGTACCCCTATTCAAGAATATCTGGAATTGTTACAGTTCTAACTGAACTCCTTTACACTGAAAAGTAGATGAAAATACTATCACGAGGTAAACACAGTTTGCAAAAGCCAAATAGATACAAATTCCTAAGTTTCTACACCTGTGGCCATCACAGCATTCATATAGTAACAGTTTCAGCTCTTCCTTTCTATGTGTACGTTCTACTGTCCGATTAGGCAGTGCTGTTCATTCTCTTTCCTAACCTAGAGCTTGTTTAAAAGCTGCAAAACATGACATTGTAGACTCACATTTTTTTTCCGTCTTGGTTGTGTAGGTATAATCCCAACAGACAGGCATGTGCACCCAATAACATACAATTGCATTATGTGCACATGAATTAATATGCAAATAATGATGCCTAGGTACAATTCATTACATTATAGTACTTGTAGAATGAGAACAGGACAATAATTCTGAAATACATCTGAGCCCTATTTAAAGATTCTCTTTAGAGACATATGCCACTGTTGTCTCAGCCTAGATGAACGATACTATGTGCTGACATGTGAGTTCAGGGCTGTTTAGACAAAGGACTCCCATTCTTTCTTCTCATTTGGTCAAACCTGAACCCTCAGAAAAGGTCACAAGCTCAAACAGCTTTCTGAAGAAAACTGTAGAATATATATCCCACTGTACTTGCCTACAATATGTTTAACTAGTTGTTGGGTGGCAGCCATTCGAGGTTTTGGTGTGTCCAGTTTCTCACATTCATGATCTGACTGATGCCGGTGTCTGTAAACAACAGTGTAAAACTTTTATTACCTTTTCCATACACTAATGAATGAATATTGATGTTTAAACATTCTGTTTCACTCACCTTAGACAAAAATGTTTTTCACAGTAGGGACATAAAACTGGCAAAAGCTCCTTTCCGTTGCAGTCCTTGTATGAGCATGGGTAAGACCTGTGCTGATCTGGTTTCACAGAATTGTTTCTTATATTCACCTAGACATTAGTACAAAATATTTTGTGTAAATAAACAGATATTACAGATAGAAGTCACCATCCCAGCTTTCCAGAAGAACTGGAAACTCTCCTACTTTTGTCCTGGTTAAGTTTTGCTCAGCGTTATAAAAAGAACCATCATCCTACTCAAACTCAATTTACTTTGGACAGGCAGAAAAAGAGTAGATTCGTTTTTTTAAGCTTGTCACATTCTCGGTTAAATAATTCATACTTATATACTGTGTGTACATATCTAATCTGAAAATAAACAGTTAAGTTGCACAGAATTTTAATTTTAATTAGTCATATATTATCAGATTACCTCAGAACACCCATGAGCATCCCGGCTCCTGTGCTGAAGGCTTTGTGCAAGAGAAGAAAATACCACATTGTTATCAATATTTCAGGAACAGAAAATTGCATGTGAAAACACTTAAGTGTTTAAAGAGTGATCTGACAAGTTTTATCATGAGAACACTTCAATGAAATAATGAATCTTCTCCAAAATCCGTTCTAATCTATGCATTTCACGTCTTGAATGGATTGATCATATTCTTTCTGAGTATGTAAAACATTTAGCTCTTGGAACTTATGCCCCAAGATAACAAACCTTTTCAAGAGAATAAAAACATTAGCATGCTTAATAATTTAGCTCAAAGCAACTGCAGTTTGTCTGAATGGATTTTGAATCACCTTCTACAACAGCAGAAATTCCTTGAAGGCTTCTAACATGTTAAAGTGAAATCTGCCCTCAGTTTATCTGAGCTTATCTCAACTGCCCTCTGTTAATCTGAAGTGCAAATCAAAGTGCAAGCCCTGATTTGAACCTTGGAAGAAACTTTTTTTTTTTCCTCCAAGAAAAGATACCACCACCTCCCCCCCCAAAAAACCCAGTACAAAACAGGGTCTAAGATAGATGCCTTCCAAAATAATCTACCTGTACTCTAGAAATACTCCCACTGATTTCAAAGCTCCACAACTGCTCATGAAAAAATGTGGCAAGTTCAATGAAACAACTATTTTTTAACTAAACATACCTGAATTGAATCACAGAATGTTTTATACAACATTTAGGTCTACACAGCTGCCATACTGAGATCTTAGAGGAAAATCAACTTAATTTCCTTTTATAAGGTCACCCATCTAGTTGACCTAGGGAAGCTGGCAGATGTGGTATTTTGGGGGTTTTAGCAAAGCTTTTTATCTCTCACAGCACCCTTCTGGATAAAATGTCCAGCACACAGCTAGACAAGTCCATAATACATTGGGTGAGCAATTGGCTGACAGGTCAGGCTCAAAGGTTTATAGTAAATGGGGTTACATCAGACTGGCAGTCAGTCACCAGTGGGGTTCCCCAGGGCTCGATTTTAGGGCCAGCACTCTTTGAAGTTTTTATAAATGATCTGGACGCAGGAACTGAATGTACATTAAGTAGCTTTGCTGACGATACTAAACTAGGAGGAGCTGTGGATTCCCTTGAGGGTAGAGAAGCCTTACAGAGAGATCTGGATAGGCAAGAGAGCTGGGCAATCACCAACCGTATGAAATTTAACAAGAGCAAGTGACAGATTCTCCACCTGGGATGGGGTAATCCTGGTTATACATCCAAACTGGGGGACGAGAGGCTGAAGAGCAGCCCTACAAAAAGAAATCTGGGGGTTTGGGTTGATGGCAAGTTGAATATGAGTCAACAGTGTGCCCTGGCAGCCAAAAGGTCCAACCAAGTCCTGGAGTGCATCAAGCACAGCATAGCTAGCTGGGCAAGGGAGGTGACTGTCACACTCTACGCTGCACTGGTACGGCCCCACCTTAAGTCCCATGTGCAGTTTTGTGTGCCTCAATATAAGAAGGACAACAAACTATTAGAGTGTGTCCAGAGGAGGGCAAACAAGATGGTGAAAGGTCTCCAGGGCAAGACTTACAAGGAGCGGCTGAGGTCACTTGGTTTGTTCAGCTTGGAGAAATGAAGGCTGACGGGTGACCTTGTCACTTCCTCAAGTGAGGCAGCAGAAGAGGAGGTGCTGATCTCCTCTCTCAGGTGAGGTCACCAGCAACAGGACACAGGGAAATGTAATGAAGCTGTCGGGGGAAGACCAGACTGGACATTAAAAAAAGGGCTGGTGGGTCACTGGAACAGGCTCCCCAGGGAAGTGGTCACAGCACCGAGCCTGTCAGAGTTCAAGGAGTGTGGGGATGACGCTCTTAGTCATATGGTTTAGTTTTAGGTAGTCCTGCAAGGAGCAGGGAGTTGGACTCACTGATCCTTACGGGTCCCTTACAACTTGAGATATTCTATGACTCTATGAACTTACCAAAAGACACCTGAACAGCCATCACATACAAAGGGGAGAAAATCTGAAACAGATTTGTTTTCAGTTAGACAACATTATTTTTGTTTTGCTAACAGTTTCTAGCTTAATTTTTACACGATTAACTTTTGCTTACCTATCATGGGTTAGGTAACTTTACAAGGACACTTAGAAATTGCATCTACCCACTACCCAGAAGTGGCTTTTATAACACAGTTACACTGTTGACTCCTCTAGTTAGCATTACTGAAAAACATACAAGGAGGTAAATTATGTTTAGATACATTCCAAAAGTTGGAATTATGCTTTAAATTAATTCTTTTTCAGTATCAAACTTTGAAACTAGAACAGTTGGCTAGTCATCAAACTTACCGGTTATGCTAAAAATTGCATTTATTGTGAGACCACTCAGAATACTATTCACTGACTGCTGGAGCACTGGACATTTTACATTTTTATTATATGGCTTGCCAACTGGAGAAGATGCTATCCCTTCCAAAAATCCAGCGTCCCCTCCATTTGACAGTCCTCACGATCCTGCTCCTTCCTCTCTATCCTTCATGTCATACGTACCGCCCTTGTGTATTTAAACTGCACATACTTCTTAAGTCTTTGCACACATCCCCCACCTACTGCATCAGTTCCTACAGATAAAATCACTTCACTATCTGCTGAACTCAGCCATGCCACCAATGACAGCAAATGCCCACCTCCAGGCCATTACTCCATTTCTCCATCCTTCAGATTTGGTCTTAATGGACCACCACGCAACTGGACTACACAGCTCAGGTCACGAAGATCTCAATCGCTTCATTTATAAGACCAAATGCTCCCATCAGAAAGCTTGCAGTACAAGCTGGTTTGCTGCCTCTTTCCGAAAGGTTTACATTTTCACGAACACGATTCCTGAGATCAGTGACGGCAAGCAAGGGTGAAGAATGGAGAAACAGGGTAACAACAGTCGGCAAAGCAGGGGATTCACCACCCGCTGACACAACCGAAACGACCGGCCCCGGCAGCGGACGGGCAGGGCTGCAGCAGCACGGGGGCCGCCCCGAGGGGGCGACACCATCTCACGGCCTCCTCAGCACCGCCCCCGGCCCAGCGTCCACCCCGCGGGAGGCCGGACCCTGCCTCCGCGACTCTCGTGGGGACCCGCCGCGCTCTCCCTTACCGAGCTGGCGGCAATCCGCCACCCCGCAGTGCTGCCCCAGCTCCAGCTCCGCCATTTCCCGCGCGTCCCAAAGGGCTGGGGGGAAGGGAGCAGAGAAGCAGAAGGCGCGCGGCGCGCAAGGGCTGTCGGGACACTGGAGGAGGCCGCGGGGCGGGGCCTGCTCTGCGGCCGTGCCGGCTGTCCCCGCCCCGGGGAGCGGCTGGGGGCGGTGGCGGTTGGGCGCTGAGGCGGGGCCGGTGGCGCCCCGCTGCCCGTAGGGGTGGTCTGGGCCCGTCGGCTCGGAGCTGCTGGGTCGCCGACAGGGCCGGCTGCCTCGGCGGGCTCTGGGGAACCTGCGCTGACGAGCCCGCGTCGGCGTGAGCGGCGCGTCCGGCTTCAGGCTGGGGCTGTGCGTGGGTCAGGCAGCTGTCTTGGAGGGCAAAAAGTATTTTTTGTGGCTTATTTTTGTCGTTAGCCGTGTCAGCCCTCCCAACAAGGGCCCGTTCCGAGAGGGAGGGTAGCTCTCCGAGATGCTTCTTGTAATGTATTAGTGCCGCTGCGCCTTCCTTCGCCGTGCACCCGCGCTTTTAAAAGCCACGTTTCTTAAGAATTTCATGTTTACTTTTTCAGCCCTGGCCCGCGCGCGCTCCTGTGCCCGGGCGTTAAGGGCCCTGATGAACGGCTGGCTCCGCGTCTTGTCCCTTGTCCCCGCACACCGTGGTCAGCGGGAGCCGTTCCGCCCGTGTCACCTGTTGTGTCCCGGCCAGCGCTGTGACCTCCCGCAGCGCACCTCCCTGCGGCGCGGGGCTGACAGAAAACGGGGGGAAGCGCAGACTGGCCAGCCGCCCCCGCAGCGGGCAGGCCCGCCCGGCCCCGCCTCGGCCGCCCCCCGAAGCCCGCTTCCACCTCCCGGCGCCAGCGGAGGCAGGGCGGGCGGGCACGCCTGAGGCCCGCCGAGGGCAGCGGCGGTTCGGCCTCCCCGGGGCCGCCCCTGGGCGGGCAGCCCGGTGCCAGGCCCGCCCCACCCCGCCGCCAGGTGCGGGGCCGCCGCCCGCGGGCCCAGGCAGAGCCGTCGCAGCCTGCGCCAGGTGGGGCGGCTCCTGCGGGCCGGGCCGGGCCGGGCAGACCCTTCCGTCGGCGGGTGCCGAGCCGAGGCCGCCGCCATGAGCAAGATTTCCAAGTTCTTCAAGGGGGGCGGCTCGGCCGCCTCCAAGGGCCGCGGGGGACCCTCGCCGCAGGAGGCGCTGGCCCGACTGCGGGAGACGGAGGAGATGCTGAGCAAGAAGCAGGAATACCTGGAGACGAGGATCGAGCGGGAGCTGGCGGCAGCCCGGCAGCATGGCACCAAGAACAAGCGAGGTGAGCCCTTGCCAGGCCCGGCCCCGGCGGCTTGGGGGCTTGCGAGGCTTTAAATACCGGGGTTCAAACCTCTCCTGGTGGTCTGGGCGCTAATGAGGATAGGGGGGACTTGGGGTATGCGGTGTGTTTCGGGGTTCGGCTGTGGACTCCCAGCAAGCGTCACCACGGTGTTGGCACGCTGGGACACGACGGCGGCTTTGCGTCTTTGGCATCTGTTAGCGTTTAGTGCCTCATGGTTTCATTATGATGGGCTGATAACAAGGTGCTTTATTCTTAACTGATTTAATGTCAGTGATTCCCTGCGCGATACTTTTGTTCGTGCTGTGCACTACAGTTGAAGTTGGATAAATGGTGCTGCAAAGTACTGTTCATTGTGCGTTGGGGATCGCAGCCTGTGTGTTGCTTGTTGGTTGTGCAGATAGCAGAGGAGCTGACGAACGTGAGGATCTCCTGTATATTCATGGAAGAATTCACATTATCCCAGCTGTAAGGGTTGGAGAATATACTGCTGGCAACTGAGGAGCAAAGTGATTCAGTAATTTGCCTCAAATCACATAGGAAGTATGTGCTATCACTAAAAAAACGGATCATAATTCAGAGCATTAGTGACTACGGGTCTGGGCTGCTGTTGGCAGAGTTGGCAAGGGGAGAGTACTAAGGGATAAGAAGGTCTGGATCCTGCTTATACTGATGTCATCTCTGGGAAGCAAGTGATGGTAGCTAATGTCTTGGGGATGTACAGGCCTTTGAGGAACAAGTTAATTACTTCCTTGAGTCACCTGTTTGTCTATTACAGGCTTTATTTTTCTTTAAAAACTTCAAAACAGACGCAAAACATTTCGAATTAAAGATTTGTGGCATAACAAGAAAGTAGGTCCTTCATCTGCTCTTTATATTTTTGGATAATTTAAAAAGTTAATGCCACGTAACTTAGAAATTGTGAGGAGTTGTGGTTTGAAGGTGTTTTGGTTAGCCCTTTAATCTATATTTGTAACACTTTAGCATTTAATAATCATTAGCAAAAAGCATTTATTTAGAAAGGATTTAAAGGCATTGGCTGAGATGGGACAGATTGAACTCGGAGGGAGTAAAGCTGGTGCCACTCTGCGGCATGGGAGCTGTTGGGGTTGTCCCAGTCCCAAACTTTCTGCTGCCCTGGCTTTAACTGGAGCGTCTGTCTTGTCCCCTTGTGCAGGTACTGGAACCTGTGTGCTGGCACAGTGAGCTAGTTCAGGAAGGTGACCCAGCTGAAAACTAACTTGCTGTGGGACAGAGCAACGAGACAGCTTCTGGGTCTGGTGCCCTGTGCAATTGCCCGTGCAATGGGGCTGACTCAAGAAAACAGGCCTGCTCCTGTGACTGTGGCAATTCCTGTTTAGATCCGGACCCACTGCTGTGGAACTTCATCCCAAGGCTGGACTTTAAGCTGGCATTGTTGCAGGAAGAAGCAATGCTTCCTGCCTCGCTCCTGCCCCCGTGCTTCTCCCTTCCCTCCTTTGCAGAGCTCTCTCAAGGGTGTGTTTCAGAAAGCTGGATGTAGCTGTAAGATGTCGTGGGTTTTTTTGGCTGGGTTATTTTTTTACCCAGGGTAGGTAGGTTAAATTCCACTTACCCAGTTGAGTCCACAGCTGCACAAGTGCTCGGGCACCTGTGAAGGAGAGGGTGGTGCACAGGCAGTAATGAGTACTTGCTGTTGGGAGAAGGTGGATCTGCTTCTCCCTTAATTTGGCCGGTTGATGCTGTTTCCAGGTGCTTGTCAAACGACGGCCTTGTGCATCAGGCATGCAGTGTTTGACATATGAAGCTTTTCTACCAGGTGTTTGTTTCCATGGCTGTGCTCAGTGTGCCATTCCACTGCTTTTATCAATGCGATTGTTTGTGGAGTCA
This sequence comes from Chroicocephalus ridibundus, assembly GCF_963924245.1. Lineage (NCBI taxonomy): Eukaryota > Metazoa > Chordata > Aves > Charadriiformes > Laridae > Chroicocephalus > Chroicocephalus ridibundus. Next base: position 138,231,546 of record NC_086285.1, read on the forward strand.
TGCTGCAAACTGGATTGTTGAGCAGATCGTTGTTAAAAATAACTCCTTTTTATCCTGTCATTTGCTCAGGAACCTGCAGTTAAGGACAGTAAAGAGACAGGAGTAGGGCTAGAAGTATAGAGTGGGAATTTTTCATGCCAAAAATGGCTCTAAAGGCAAAATAGGGCAGTCTAACTACAGTCAGAGGAGAAACTAACCTTGCTGTGCCGAAGTGCTTGAATTTAGCAGGCTAGTGAGTGAACCGAAATCCCCAAGAATACCCCTTCATTTCATATGTCAACTGCTTTGTGGTTTAATTGCTGTTGATTTACATATAGCAGCATATTAGCTGGTATACTGTACCATATAGTTCAGAGGAAATCTGTTCTAACCAGCAGCTATTGTAGCATTATGTAAACATACACAAAAATGAGAGAATAAAAGTTTTAATCTTCACTGCCTTGTTAAAGTAAATGTTTCAAAGGGACCTTGTAGGTAATTTTTAATGTTGCATTTTCTTAATTGCATCTGTGGAGAAGCCTGTGGAAACTAAAAAGCAAGTGTTGGAGACTGGAGCAAGATGTATCTAAGTCTAGAATAACGCACCAAATTAGCATGATCTCATTTGATTTTTAGACGTGTGAGTCTGAGTCAGTTATGCTGACGCAAGAGAGAGCAGATTCAAGCACCAGCAATTTTTCACGGGTTCAGATGATTCTTGAACGGGTTCATGTGACATTAGTAGGCTTAACTTGACTTAAAGGCCGTAACACATTAGCTGTGCAAATAGATGTGAAGCATCACTTAAATATTTTTGCCTTCTCCTTTATGAAGTGAGTATCTCTGCAGTTCCTGTACCTAATCTGAAATTAGTTATGCCTTTGGGGTGATACATTTCTAGTGTTCCCCATTAATATCTTACTGCAGCTAGACCACTTGAGGGTTTTCAAAACAGCGATGTGTGCTGGAATTCCTCCTGCAGAGTTTATGTCATTATAAGCAGTATTTCTTTTCACAGTTAGCACCACCTTTTAATTTCTCCCCATTCCAGATAACAAACTCTTTTTTTTTTTTTTTATATCTTTTGCTATCCTTTTTTGGGTCTCTCAGTTTCAGCCAGTGCACAGCTACCAACTCCTTCTGCAAATTGGCCTTTCATCCTCGATATTTTGACGGTCATACAGGAAAACTTAAAGGACAGAAATTGATACGGAATGTTTTAGAACTTTAAAAGTTTAAAAGGAAATGTGTCTTCTGAAGTGTACCTGTGCCTGTGAAAATAACATACACGTGAATGAGTGTTGTTTCAGCCTCGAATCTTTCACAGATCCTAAAAAATGGCTAAATGAAAAGAATTAAGTTAAAAGAAGCCATCCAGAATAGGATTAAATCTTAACCATAAAGAGACACATAGTGCTACTGAGGACAAAACCTACATAGAAAGTTGGAATAACACATAGGGTTTTACAAGTAGATGCTGCTAACCATGTTGTGTGGTACATTTGGGCAGGGCTTATGTAGCCATGTGGCATTCCTTTTCCATGAGTTAGTTGTTACCAGAAGGCTGTTGAAACCAAACAACGATGTAGTAGCTGTGTGTTGACATGGACAGGGCCGTCATGCGTATGGCAGGGTGTATGACAGGTTGGGACTGAGGGTTTCTGGCGGGGAGATATGAGTAAGCCCTTAGTGCGTCCTTGTTCTGTGAGTTACACCTGTTGTTCTCTGATCTTCATGATCACGTTTCAGGTGTCTTGCCATGAACTGGAATGGTTATAATGAGTCAAGTGCATTATTGTTCTTGAATTAGCACCTCAGTTGTAACTGTATGTGGCTTCTCCCAGAAGGTTTTAAGGATTATTAATGCTGATAATGAGTTTGCTTAGGGTGGTATGATTTTTATGGCCTCAGCAGCATTTCTTTTGGTTGTCCCTGGTGTAAGGGAGATTGTAATCCATCAATTCCTTGCAGGACTGAAGTAGAGGTTTGTGAACTGTATCCAAGAATGAGATCCAGTATTTTCACTGTGGTGTTATATCTTCTGAAGAAACACTCTTTTCCTTCTTCACCAGTTTCCCCCTGGAAATTTTAAGGATTACTAGACAATGCTTTTATTTCTACTTCAGAAGATGAGATCTTCAGTAATTCCTGTACTGATGGGTGTTGGTGGTGGGCTTGACAGGTAAAGGTGCTGTTATCGCTGTATTGTCTCTTTTCATTCTGATCTGTCATGAAACCGTGAGGAGCCTGCCACAACTCTTTCTGTGTCACTACTTTTGTTCTTTCCTTTAGAAATCTGGATATTCAACGTGACCAGGATTACTATTGCCCAGCTGGCTATTTCTGCTTGCTTAATAAAAAAGTATCAGCATAGCAGTGGTATTGGAAAAGGGTCCTTCTGTTAATAACAGTAGTTCTTTAATATGCTTATTTAAACTGACATAATAGCCTGCTGTTGTTCCAACCACGTATCTTGAAAATAAAATAAAAATTCAGATTAAAAGCAGTGGTTCCTAATCTATGAGCTGTATCCTGCTTGCTGGACTCAGAAGTAGAGCACAAGAAACATGCTAAAGCCCAGCCAACTGCTAACCACTTCATTATGAAATGCAGGAGTTGAGTCGGCTTCTTTGGAGCGTGACAGAGACAGTGTGTGAGATTGCTTTTTTCCGGGAGAAGTCCTCCACCTCTTCCTGGTTGAATTGGTATTAATTAGACTTGGTTCCTCAGACTCTACTCCTGCTTTGACTCTTCTCACTGGGCCGATGGCCAACGCCCTTTTTCAGTGCCATTCCTAGACCTTCAGTGAAGTAAGTTTATGTTCTTTGCTCAATTTATTTATTTTTTGATAGATGTGTTATTCTTCAGTTTGGTTATTGTAATGCAGTAGCATTTTTGTGAAGTATTTCAATCTTATAAGAGTTGCACACAAAATTTAAAATGCTTGTATGCGCAGTAGAAAAGCACTTAAAGTTCACGATAATCCGTAAAACAGAAAAACAGATTTCAAATAACAAGGAAATTCTCGTATCTTAGCTATAGGAGCTACTGTTACAAAGCACTGTGCAATGAAGGGCATTCATTTAATATAAATGAGAAAAAGCATATAGCGTAGTGTGGGAATTATGTCTTGGTTGATAAGGAAGGAGTATGAATTTATTTCCTAAGAAGTGCTTTGTTCTATAAGTCACTGGTAAAACTAAATAGAATTAATAAAGATGATATGTTGCACTACAATAATTAGGAAAAGCTCTTTATGAATAGGTGAAGTCACACAGAGTCTAGCTTCTTCTGTGGTTTCTTAATTTGGGTGCGGTTTAATTAAATCTTAATACAGGAACCTTCAGGATTTTGAAAACAACTCCTTTGTGTGTAACTGAGGAAATTCATTTTCTCTCTGAGCAGCCAATAATAGCAGTACCATTACAGAGCCTCATTTGTGAAAAAACACTGACTGGAAGTATTTCCCTGTGATAGCTACTTATTCCAGCTGAAGCCTTTCTGCATCAGCCAGTTAGTGCTCCGCAGTCCGCAGGGCTTTAAAGTCTTCTCTGGCACAGCTGGTGTTATGCTTAGTTTCAGACCATTAAATTTACCTGGAATCTCTGGTTTCCTAAACTAAGAATCCAGGATAAAATTGTGATTCAACTAGAGCTAAGGAAGGGGGTGGCTGGTGTCCTAATGCTACCAATAATAAGCATAAATAAGTAGGGAAATAATGAGTAGATAAAAAGATAAATTGGCGTTAAGTCAAACTGATGTACTTTGGAATTGCCAGTGAGAATTTTACAGTTCTTACCTTTGGCACTTGCATGACATCATCTGGGGTTCATGCATCCTTTTCAGAATATTCGGACCATGCCCCAAAACCTGGGAAAATCTTGAATTTGAATACTGGGATTAATCTGTTGTGATTGTGGTTTGCTGTCCTGAAACATTTTACTGCAGGTGCTAGAAGTCATTGTGTATCTCAGTTTGTATGAATGCTTGTCCTTGCACAGCTAATGATGAACAGCTTTGACTATATTGATTCAAGCATTTGTCAACAAAGCACTAAATTTTTTAGTGTGTTGTTACACACCATAAAGCTGTGCCCCCTCCTTGGAGGGATCCTAACTTCATGTGTACCCCAATGTCAAGGTTCAGTGTTATTGCATGTGGGCAATTATGTGAATAGGACAGCGACAGTAATCACTGCTATCGTTTTCCTCAGTTTGGGGGGCTGCAGTTGCTTGCTGACTCTGAACCTGATATAAAAATTAAATGTAAGAGACAAGGGAAAGGACATGGGTATTAATAGCACTGAAAGAGCAATGAGTTAATTCAGTCCCTTTTGGTTTTGCTTGGTTTTGGGGTTTTTTTGGTGGTCTGTGTGTTTGTTTTTTTTTTTGGTTGGTTGGTTTTTTTTGCCTGGCACGTGTAGTTTGGAAAGGACAGCGGTCAGGAAATGCTTGCGGCAAGATTGTGTGTGTTCCACACCCAGAGGCTGAGAGAAAGCCCTTTTCTCCTCCTGCTTGTCACGTGCATTTATTCTGGTAATGATTTACTCTGGGCAAAGTATGGTGCTCATAACTTAGCAAATATAAAAGATATCTATATATATTTTAAAAAAAAATTAAAATCTCAACCAATTTACAGTGATAATGGGGAGTAGCTGGATTTGGTTGTGGCTGTGTCTACAAAGTTCTGTATGTTTTCAAGTTTTAAGGTTTAAAGGTCATGCTTCTAAGTGATTGTAAGAAACAGATGCAGCTGAAAGCCAGAGAAGCGTGAGTCCTCCTCTCTTCTAACCCACCTGCTTGGTTATGCCATGTGGGCTCTCCGTTGCACCGGATAATTTCCGCTGCTGAGACAAAGTTTAGAAGGCAGCGTTGGTGGAGGTGTGGGTATCATGACAGATCTTCTTACTCTGTCTTCCTTAGTTTTTACTTATATTTTGCAAACTCTTCTTTTCTTTGTTTCTTTCCCCTGTTTCGTCCTTTCTGCTTCTCTCTGACATTTTTCTTTTTCCTCCCCGTCTTCGCTGCTTTGCCTGTGTGCACAGGATGGAGTTCAAGATCTCCCGCAGTGGAGGAAGAAGCTGCTCTTCCCTGTGGTGCTAAAAGGAGTTAATCTAAAAGAGGCTTCCCAGCATGTTCATGCAACAGCATGTTGGTGATAAACAGGCTGCTGATCTGGTGTGGGCAAAGTTTGTCTCCCTACTAGTAAGGTAGGAGGGTGAGAATTATAAATTCTGCAGGTCGGCTCGGTGCTGAACTACTTGTCCTTGCATTTTGCTATGAAAATACACAGTGCACTTTGCCTCTTCCCATTCCAGCTGCCTTACAAGCACTGAAGAGAAAAAAGAGATATGAGAAACAGTTGAGTCAAATTGATGGGACGCTTTCAACCATTGAGTTCCAGAGGGAGGCATTGGAAAACTCCCATACCAACACAGAAGTGCTCAAGAATATGGGTTATGCTGCACAAGCTATGAAAAAAGTGCATGAAAATATGTAAGTGCTCGCTAATAGCTTTCAAGTTGAGTTTACCAACCACTTTCAAACTATTTAATCGCTACAGTATATTGTATCAAGTCAGCCAGTTTTGACTTAATTTCTGGTTCAGGCATTTAATGTCAGGAATGCTATTGGTGCTCTAATGTTGTATTTGGCAGAAAGGTATCTTTTCTTAACAGCAAGTGTAGAAGGAAGTCCAACTAACTAGAGAGATCTGTGTGGTACCTGGTTTTTTTTTTTGAAGTCTGCCTTGGCAGTAGAGAGTGGCCTCTGCCCTCAGTTTTTCCAGAAGAAAACTTAGTTGAAGAAATTAAGTGGACTCGTTTCTTCAAAGTCCATAAGATGTATTTTGTGGTTCAAAGTACTAATTAGATCTGAATAAAAAAGAGTGTAATTTTTTTTGTGTGTTTGTGTAGTATTTTTATATGTCCTATATTGTTGATGAGGCATTTTCCTGCCTGAATAAACAGAGTTAAATCAGAAAGGTTGTTCTGGGAGAAGTAAACAGGAACTGAAACAATAATGAAGTTAACAATAAGGGGAAACTTTTAAATGGGTATAGTCCTGTTAAGTTCCTTTCAGTTCTGGTGAAAGCTGAACATCAAAAAGGTTCCATCTATAAAGATGCTAACCTTGGGAAGAAGATGGCATCTTCCCAGGGAATGTGGCTGTTGGCTGGCAGAGGTATGGGAAGCCCAGAGAGGGAGAGAGACACAGACTGCTGCAGTTTGATTTTTGGTATAATCCTAAAGTGGAAGAAATTGGACTGGCTAAAACACACACAGAATCTTGCCAAGAAACCTTAAGGTGTAGGTGAGGGAAATTATTCCCAGTGAGTTCTGCTGTTTATACAGCCATGGGCGTAAAAAGAAAATAGTCTGTTCAAGTTTTTCTGAGTCTCTCCCATAGGATTTGAATGATATATCTTTAAAAAATGTTTCCATGTTATCTTGCCAGGGACTTGAACAAAATTGATGATTTGATGCAAGATATCACTGAACAGCAAGATGTTGCCCAGGAAATTTCAGACGCTATTTCAAACCGAGCCGGCTTTGGTGATGAGTTTGATGAGGTTAGTACTTCAGTAAAGCCTGTGAGTTTTAGCTGTTAAATGACTCCATAGTTATTTAGTTGTGCAGTGGCTTGTTACAGTGGTTTGTTTCTCAAAAGGTGTGGATGTGGAATTCCTTGATTCTAGCTTACCCTAACTAGGACATTTTTATATATATATATATTTTTATATATATATATAAAAATAATAATATACACAATTTAATAAAGAAAATGTGTATATATATGTAAAAACAGAAATATTTTTTATTTATATATAAATTTTAAAAAGCCAATTTTAACTGCGCTCCTGTAGTTGTTATCCTCATTTGTACCATGGAAGGAGGTGGCCACTAAAACGTGTAATTTGTACTTCTCCAACTGGATGCTTGAAACATATAATTTTTTGTGCTCCAAATAGACATCTGTTTGACTAAGTGCATGTTCCTATGCCATGAACAGGCTGCTGCTGTTCACAAATCTGAATATTTGGACCAGTTTTTTAAGGTCTTTTTTGGTGCTTGGAGGTGCAGGTGCTTTCCCTGTTTTCCAGATTTTCTACAGACGTAGATACATTAGGTAATGAATTAACATTAACATTAATTCCTCTTGGAGGCAATAAGGTTTCTTCCTTGAGCATTTTTCTTCTGAAACCCCCACAAGGCACTTAAGACCTGAAAATTTGTTGCAGTAGCTTTCATCCAGTGTTCCTGGACTTGATTTTTGGATGTCTAACTAGGACATTACTTACCTTCTGATCCAACCATGTCTGAGGACTCAAGGGTCAAGCATACACAAAATTCCTGCAGTCAGTGGAATGCAGAGCTATGGATCAGGCTCAATATCACAACTGGTTTGGTTTTGTTTTTTAACTGAGTTTTAAAATGACCAAGCACTAGGGATCATTTTAAGAATGTTCTAAAGAATCAAACAATTCGGTCCTTCCCCAGCTCATTTGTTCCTACGTGCCCAAATGGATATCAGAGGAAAATACATATGCTATATCATATTTGCTTGATTTGGGGGGGAGAGGAAATTTCATTCAACAGTTACAATTTGTTGAAAATAATAATGATTCTTTGTATTTTGTTCCCATTATCTGCTTTCCTATTTTTTGACTTTGAAGGTAAATAGACTTTCAAGAAACATTTAATCAATACTGGCACAAGGAATGGGATTTGGCCTGTGTAAACTGGGCTTCAAACAGCTGAAAAACACTGCCATCCCAAACGGCTATACAGTGTTGCTTACCTCTCATCAGTGCTTAACTTTTAGGAATCTAGACTTCCTAAGCATGCTGTAGGTTGACCTGGAAGTTCATAAGAGATACTAGTCTAAGTTGATTGTTTTCTCTTTCTATTGTTTTCTGTTCTGGGAAAATGTCGCATGGAGCATCATTGTACCGTGATGCCTATGCACAGGAGCATAATAGTTTTAGCACTTGTCCAGTAACTCGTAAACCTGGTTTGCAGGCCGCTTCAGCTTAGAAGTACTAGAATCAATTACTTAGTTGCTGGGTTATGAGATGATTTGTGTTGGAGCATGATATTTAATTTAATTTTATTTTTTTGAAGGACATTTTGACCACAAAGTTGGATTTCCTCTTCACACATGTGCCATGGACATAAGGAGATAATGAAAGCATTTAATTTCTACTGATCCAGATAGACACAAAAAATAAGGGTTCTTTCTCCCTGGGTTGACACAGTGCATGTCATGAAGAATGCAAAAAAGCTCGGTCCTACTGAGTAGGATGCTCACTGGGAGGCGTGACTCTTGCCTTGAGGCCTGTTTCTGATAATCAAATGCAAAATATGCACATTCCAGTGGACAAAGCCTGGAACCTGAGAGTTCACATGGTATATTCCCTCTGCTCTCTTTTTGGCCCAGGTTCAAGAAGAGAAAGTGGATTTGTTATTGCTGTTGTAGAGCAATGCCTGAGTTGTGGGAAACAGAAGTTAAATCCATGCCTGAAGTTTAGAACTTAGAACTTGGGTCTCCCTCTTTGAGAGCAGATGTTCTAGCCATCACATCATTATGTTAAAAGTGTAGGGGTCATGATCATTGTTTCCTTCACCTCTTTTTTATTTTCTTTTTTTATTTTTTTCCTGAGCCTGTCGTGGCTGACATGCCTCTTAATTGTTTACTTGTTCAGCAGAGGTTGATAAGGACTAATTTGGTGGGGGAGAGTGTTAGATGACCATGTAGAGATCTTCAGAAATACCCGTTTCTATTGACTTTACAACAACTTGGATACTAACTTAGTAAGAAGCTTGTATTCACACCACTGTCTGAGGCACTTGAAAGTACAGATACGTTTGCGCCTCGGCTAAATGCTGAAGTTAGACATGGGGCCCCAACCTGCACATTTATTTGAGGTGTCAATTGAACATCATCAGCTGTAGACCTGATGTTGAAATTTTTAGATGATATCCTAGTATTTGCACTGTGAACTAGGTCAGACAGACAAACCGTAGCCTTTTTTGGCCTTAAAAATATAAAAACCCGAGAAAGTAAGTCTAGGAAGGCCTGTGGTGGCTATGTAATTATCATTTTAATTTTCACATTGGAGATAAGGTATAAGTGGGTAGGCAAAGCCCATTTCAATACTTTGAATACTAGTAGATCTCAGTTTGCTACAGCCACTTCTTCCCCACCCACTTTTTCCCATTGTTTCTTTTTAAACCATTTTATCAACATGGCAAAAGTCCATTTCTCTACAAAGAGAGAATAATATTTAAGCTAATATTTAGCTTCCTTTCTTTGGGAAGCTCCAGCCAAGGAATAAGTCTTTGTCTCTGTAAAAAATGTTGTAGCCTCTTTATTTTTAGTATTATACAAGTGGGTTAGATCATCTGTCCAAATCAACTTCTGCAGCTAAAAGCCCAAGAGTGTTATGTGCTTCAAAAGTGAATAACAGGACCCAGGAGAACATCTCTGATTCCAGTGCTGCTTTGAAATCATATATAATCCTGGACTTGTGCGATAGGGTTGAAGCATAATGTTTTAATGACAGGTTACCTTATAACCTGTTTTCTTTTTAAAATGCTAGAAATTGCACATTAAAATTAGAGACTGTTAAAGGGTACAGGTTCTAGACTTGGAACAAACCTGAGGAAAGCAGAGGGACCTTTTTTTTTTGCCTACTTTTCTCTTTGCCTTTTTGATGAGTTTTGACTGTTTTCTTTCTAATTTTATACCTTGTCTGTTTCTAACTTCCATTGTCCTCTCAACTTTCAATTAAGGTTTGTTGTTATTGCCCACACTTAGTAAAAATTATACTTGTGATATGCTTTTTTTTTTTAATATATTTGTTTCCAGGTCTAAACTGTTTTTTCAGTAGTGCTTTGCTTCATGGTTGTTAAATGTGCCCTTGCCCGAGATCACTGTCAGGACAATGAATTTGTAAATGGTGTTTTGCTTGAATTTAGGATGAGTTGATGGCAGAATTAGAAGAACTGGAGCAAGAAGAATTGAACAAGAAAATGAGAGATGTCAGGCTGCCCAGTGTTCCGTCCACATCGCTGCCTTCTCGCCCTGGTAAACTGCTTGCCATTTTACGCTTCTCATGATTAAGGCATGCTGTGAGTAGGAGGAAAGGAAGAGAGAGCTCCAGACATGTATTTAACTGTGTTTTAACTTTTAAAGTATTATAGGTTCCTCTTCCTATTTTAGTATCTATTTATCAGAAAAAGCAGGGTGGAATCCTGGTTTTCTGTATGAAAGCATTTGGGATCAAATTCTGTGTAGATTTGGGGAGGCAAACTCGGGGAATTTGACCTTCCACATATAAGAATGCATCTCCTACTGAAGTGTAGTGAGATCACTGAGGAATGGGAAGACCTTTTTTCTCTTTTTGGCAATTAGATCCTTAGTCTTTTTTAATTAGAGTCTGACCTAGATTCAAAATATTTGCGTCACAAAGATCCAGCTTTGTAAGGTAGTGGTTTGATATTTGCCACTGGTATTTTAATTAGAAACGAAGGAGGCAGCAGGAAGTACACGTTTAAAGAAATACTGTCATTCCTTTGCTTTCTTTCTACAGAACAGACTTATTCCTGGCATTAAGCAGTGGTCTTATTTTTCCGTAGTTCTACGCTGTTAATTTTGAGCTAAGCCAGAGACAGTCAACTTTTACCTGTACCTTTTACCATGTCCCTGTTGTCCTCTGTCAGCTGAAAGACTCGTTGTGTACTAATGCTAGCAAAAGAGTATACATATTTGGTGGCAAGAGCACGCACACTTGCTACAGGTTGTTTATGGTGCATTCTGCTGCAGAACAGGTTAGTTACACCATCTCAGCTCGGAGACTCTTATGTGTGTTTTGGCAGTTGGCACTTAAAACCCTGAGAAACAGTTTAAAATGTTCAAACTGTGATTGTGGCCTCATCTACTTAAGTTAATTGCAGAACAGCTAGTAAAAAAAATGGATTTAGGAAAACCCAGTGCAGATTGCAGTCTAGGCATTTATGGCTTGTTCGTACATCATCTTCCAGATTCAGCGGTGCCAGTTCACATTTTTATTAAACCCAGGCCATCTCCATGTGCTTCTCACTATCTTAATTTGCTACTCCATCGGTCTGTATGACTGCTTCAGGCAAAAGTAGCTGGTTACTTTAATACAGTGTAAGGCCTGCAAAACTGGCTTATCCTTCGTGAAACTCCATGCTTACTGTTACACAGAAATAGCAAAATAAGAGCAAAATGGTTCTATAATGCTTCTAATTGGAGATGCATGTTACGCCTCCTGAGTTTAGAGATGAGGAAACTGAGATGGAGCAAGGCATAGTGACCTTCCCCAGTCGCGCACTGAGCCAGTGGCACTGGCCTCTATAGTAGGGACTGGACCTCTGGTCTCCCATGTCCCCGGAGGTGGTAGCTGCAGCCCCTCTCAAGGTGGTGGCTCCCAGCAGTGTGGCTGCCACAGGTGGGAGCCAACTGGCTGTTGTAAATGTACACGAGGGTATTGCACCCAGTAACAGCATTCCACTGGGGTTTGGAGGACAAATCCTGGCACGCACAGCCTATGGGCCGGAGTTGAACCTGGACTGTAGGGCATGCAGATTGTAGGTCAGTGAAGGAAGACTATTCGGGTGAGCTTTTAGCTCAGGGAATGTGAAAAATGTGCAAGAGGAGATCTGGGTAAAAGAAGGAAAGTGTGTGTGGGACTTCGTACAGAGCTGAGAATTGCTGTTGCTGTGACCACAGCAGTTAATTGATGTCACCTGAGGAAAGATAAGTTCAGGAGTTTCTTTCTCCCTTTTAATAAATGACACCTCTCGTTAAAATGGAGTGAGTGCGTTTGGAGACTCCTGCACACGCAGAACCCTTCAGCACCATTTGGAAAGGCAGCAGGATGCACAGCCGGCCAGGGGTAGGTCACTTGTGCCTGCTCAAGTGGCAGTGAGAGAACTTGCAGCATTCTGGTGCGCGCCTGCTCCCTCTCACAGCACATTGTGGTGGGGCACAATAGTTGCATCCCTCATCAGCTTCATTACTGCATTACCTACGTTTAGCTTGCTACTCAATAAATTGATCTGAGATCTTCAGACTGAAAAGCACTGTGCAAGTCCTCCTGCTAACAAACAAAATGGTTCTGACTGTTACATTAGTTGATGGTTATTGTTAATCTCTCTTTCTCTGCAGCATCGACCAGGAAGAGAGTGGAGGATGAAGACGAAATGAAGCAGCTGGCTGCCTGGGCTTCATAAGAACATGATCTTTTTATAACACTGAACTTTAGAGCTGTAATGCTGTTTTATAACTGTACTGATTTAGTGTGGTTGCATCTCATACAGGCTATTTTTTTTATTTTTATGGCCAATCTTGGTAAGAGTACTGTTACTGCCATATTACAAAACTAGTTTAAAAACAAACAAAAAAATACAATAGTTGCCAAAACCTCCAGGCATCAAAGTTGTTTTTTCAGCGTAGGCTAGAGATTGTTGCTATTAGTATCAGTTTTTATTAGGTAATGTCTTACTATGTCTTGCTGGTTGGTAAAACCCTTGTGCCTCACTTATGCACACAGCTGGAAAAAGTTCAATAAGTTATCAAAGCTCTGTCCTAGGGGGTTATTTGGTTCAGACTATTTGAATATTAGCAAAACAGCTTTTTCCATGTCCTGATTTGCAAATTCCTTTGAGTCTAAGAGCTAACAGCCATTCATTTGGGCATGGAGATTTAGACAGTCTGTCTGGAGCAACTTCTGGTGTCCTAGATATTAAGAGGAGACTCTTCTGTAGATTTTTTGAAGTGGGATAGGTTTTTTGGTTGGCTTTAAACTTTGGCCAGAATACCCTTGCACATCTATAGGTCGACTTGAATTGTATTTTGAACTATTTCCTACTCACTTAGAGAACAGTTTTACAATGACTGGGGAAATGAAATGTCCAAGATGTTATAGATCCCTGCCAAACAAAACTGATTTCCGCTAACCCTGTCAAAAACCCAGAAGAGAGTTGACTTTCCTGTGTTCTTCTCCTCCACTGTGTCTTTCTAGGGTGAGTCTTTACTTTGTATGATAATACCCATCCTCAAAGGAACTGGTAACACAATGTTTTAATTATACCATTTCAAAATAATTTTAATTTCTGAGCATTTGGTTCTTTTCTCTTATTCGGTTTCTGAATGGAAATAATATGAGCATGTTGCATTTGAAATGCCTTGCTAAGCCTGGTTAAAAGCTGATCCTGAATTGCTTGTAAAGTCTGACATGTTATTTTCCTACTGACAGCTTTTTAGCTTAAGGAACAAATGCCACTCTGAGTGCTAAACTACTACACATATAGAGAAATCACTGTTCAAGTACAAAACAAAAATTAAATAGGCTGGTTTGTACTAAGAAATGTTATTAAATAAGATTTAAGCTCTGTGCTAGTAGCCCACTGTCAATCACAGAGAAACAGTAAAACACTGTGGAGTTCCTAGGGATGTGGGAAGCAGAGTCACATCGATAAAGGTTTCTTGTTTTCAAATTAGTTTAAATTTACTGGTGATTGAACCGCTTGGGGAATAGTGGGAGACTTCGTTTCTGAAGATCTATAGCAACAGAAGACTGATCCCTTCTCCTGTGGGCTTTAGTCTGTGATGTGCTGGGTGTTTCGCTTCAACAGGCTACAACAGGCTTCGGCTTATTGGATTTTAGATTAAGCATACGCTAATGTGTGTTTTTTGGACATGGCGTGGTGGTGTGCTCAAAACATTTCAAGATGAGTTCCATGGATGAAACCCAAAATTTACAAACCCTGTGGAGAGATTCAGTTTTTCAGGACTTTTTCATTCTCTGTTGTGGAATTGCTTTTGGTTTGCATCCATATGAAAGGAGAATCAAGCCTTGCCACTTTACTTGGGATAAATTTCCTACTGGAAAAAATTAAGTTTGTTAATTCTGTCCCAAAGTTTGGAGGTACCAGGAAAATTGTCCCTTTCTGTTGAAAGTAGAGAAAACATAGAACTATTCAATTTGCATCTTAAAAACAAACAATAAAAAAGAACTGCCTTACAATTTGAAAATACATTTTGAACTCTCAGTAGGAAAAACAAACACTAAAAATATGTTACTCAGTTTTAATGCTTGCTGAAATTCAGGATGAGATGCCAGCTGAAAGCAGGCATATTTAATAAAATAACAAATACTCTGAGTTATTTAGAATCCATTTGCTAATCCTTTTGGCTGGAATCCTGTTTTCAACATGTGCAGTCTATGCAAGTCTCTGAACTGGGTAGAAAAAGTACTGGTGTGCGCTGATTGCATCACTGTGTGAGGCTGGCCATGTGCTTGTGGACGCATCTGGTGTTTCTAAATGCAAGGCTGTGCCAACATAGTCCCGTGCTTAGCTTGGAACAGCTGCCTTCTAGCATCTGTTCTTGGTCGAATTAGTAGTTTTCCAATACTTGGCACTTATGTAGCACTTAGCAAATTTAAAAAGTGGTCTACAACCTAACCGAAATAGGTCTCTCAGCCTCCAGTTTGAAACTATAGTGATTTTCAGTCTGTTTTTGTGCAAGAACTTTCCATGTGAACACTCTGCAGGGAAGAAATCCTAGGGAAGGCCTTCTCCTTTGCAAGCTGGTGCCTGACTGCTGACCTCCAGCAATATTTTGTCCAAGTGTTGATCCTGGGAATCTTCAGGTGTCTTCAGCTTATTGATTTCAGGCCAGGTACTTTAGGAACTAAATTTCTGAAGGGTGAAGAAAAGCTGTAGTCGTTTGTGTGAGCTTCTCTAAAAGCTTGTGTGTAGTGGCTGGTGATTCTGGAGGACAGTCACGTAGCAGCTCACAGGGTAGGACATGTGTGGTTGGTGAAGCTATATGCAGAAGTACTATAGGCTAAAATACAGTATGGACCTCCAGAACTGGAATGCTTGTTGCCATAGTTGTTTGGAAGACAGTAGATGACAGGTTTTCTTCAAAAGCGAAGGTGTTCTAGGGACCTGAGGAGGTGGCTTTTTCCTGTGTAAATTCAGATGTCACTGGGACAAATGTTTCTTCCTTTTTTTGAACATATGTCTCTCTTCATGCCAAGATGGTATTTGTTTAGTATGTAAGCAGACAAGAGTGAGTAGTGTCAACGTGTTATTGTAAATGTACTCTCTAACTGGAACATATTTTACAAGAGGGCTGTGGAAGCAGATGGTGTACTACAGCTGACTTCCTTTTTTGTTTCTTATTTATTTTGAGAATGTTCTCTTCTCTTGACAGACTTGGACGTTTTCAATCTGAATAGCTTTAAAAGGGGGGAAAAGCTATTAATATAAAGTGAAAAGAATGAATATGTATGTATGTACTGTAAATAAATATTTTGTGTCATATTTGTGCTATATGATTGTATTAAATTTATTTTCCTGCCAGGCAAAACTGTAAGTACTCTCCTTACACTGTCATTAGGATACAGTGCTATTTAGAGGATATGAGGATATTTTGAAACATTTTTTGATATATTAGTCTTTCAACATCAAGAATTCTTCAATGTTACATTGGTTTAAAAAAAAAAAAAGATAAAAGCAGTGTATGCTGTGGTGTTTGGGCTGCGTTTCTTTGCACTTAACAGTTGTGTTGCAAGAGATTATTTTATTTTAATGTGTCAAAAATACCTACTTTTTGACCCCACCCCACCTCCCGAAGATTTCTTCATTGTTTCAGAAATGTGTGTATTTCACTTTCCAGGCCTCAGTTGAAAGGAAGAATGGTCAGGTCTTTTAAACATGATAAAGAAAAATTACTATAGGAAAGGATGAATTAAAACAAATAAAATAATGCATTTTTTCATGTACCTTATTAGAAACCCCTTAAAGTTAAGTGTGTGTACAGTAGCTCACACTTTATGTACATACACGTGTATATTTAAACATATATTTAAAGTGTTGGAGCAGTGATTTAAGACCATCATTCGTTACCTGGTCTGGAAAGGGTCCAGTTGCTTGGGCAGCTCGTCTTTGCCTCTTTGTAAAGCCTAAAGGCTTCATCACAAAGCATCAAGGAACTGTTTGGGTACAGACACGCCTGCTGTGTATACAGCTGTTGGGGAAGGTGGGTGGAAGTAGAGGATTGGTATCGGTTTTCCAATGAGGAAATATCACAGTTTTACATGATGTAGACCCTGCATTATTTTAATGACGTCATTTTTTTAGAAACATAAGGCAGAAGCTTTACTCTCAAAAATTACTTAACAGCAGGGACGAGCTTGACCATCTTAAGAAATGCCAGCTATCATCAGTCTAATCTTACGTAGCTGCCGTGTTTTCTCACATCTGTCCCCATTGCAGAGACACCTGCAAGACCCACCAGCAGAGCACAGGTGGGTCAGATGTGTACTGTAAGGAAAACCTGCTCCGTTCATGTGACTGATCACGCTATCACGGTTTAAGTGGTTTATTGTTTTGTTATCAACACATAATTAACTGGCCATCGCTGAACTATACACTTGGGATCAATATCTGCAGTGCAGCAGATAAAGTGAGATGTTAATATGTGCCTAGAAATGTCTTGTATCCTTGTATAACTGGGATGGCTGTGTCAGGCAGGGTCACGCCGGCCCCTCTGCTGCCCTGCTCCCCTCCTCTCCTGCGCACTGCACAGCCTCACGTTTTCACGTTTTGCTTGTATGTCTGCTTAGCTGACTCCTACCCCCACCCACCCCTCAACTAAAAGTCTCGTGGTAACTCCCCGGTTGCTGTTCAATACGGTTGATCATTGTTGTCTTTGCCAAGGTGAGCTTTGGGCAAACACCCGCTCAGGCAGTTTGGGCGCCCCAGTACCCTCCCTGTGCTGTCTCACCCTCCGCTGTTACCCGGGCTGTTTTTAAGGCAGCAGGGCTGTGTCGGTGCCCACTCGGCTGGCTTTCTCCAAGAGCAGGCAGCTGGTTCTCCCAGACTTAAACGGCAGGATGTGTCTAAATTGAGGATCCTGCAGTTCGTAAGTGAGCTAAATTTAATCAAATAGATGGGAGGCTAATTGCTCTGAGCTAGCGGTGTTATCCCGTGCCGAGTCTCGATATCTCTCGTTGGTATGACATCAGCTTTCAAAGATGTACTAGCTTAGTTTAAGGAGTGTTTTGTGGGTTCAATCAGGGTTTACATGGACCTCCTTCCACCCCAGCTTTAGCACCCTTTCCTCAAAAAAATAAAAGGTGCACTTTTATCTGAAAGTCTTTGGATATATTTAGTATGTAAATATATATTTATATTAATATGTAAATATAGATAATATGTAAATATATGACAGGCTGAGAGAGTTGGGGCTGTTCAGCCTGGAGAAGGCTCCAGGGAGACCTTATAGCAGCCTTCCAGTACCTAAAGGGGGCCTATGGGAAAGATGGGGAGGGACTCTATCAGGGAGTGTAATAATAGGACAAGGGGTAACAGTTTCAAACTGAAGGAGGGTAGATTTAGATCGGGTATTAGGAAGAAATTCTTTACTGTGAGGGTGGTGAGGCACTGGAACAGGTTGCCCAGAGAAGTTGTGGCTGCCCCATCCCTGGAAGTGCTCAAGGCCAGGCTGGATGGGGCTTTGAGCAGCCTGGTCTAGTGGGAGGTGTCCCTGCCCATGGCAGGGGGGTTGGAACTACATGATCTTTAAGGTCCCTTCCAAGCCGAACAATTCTGTGATTCAGATGTATTATATTTACTTTTGTGATTGGATTCAACTTACCTAAGTACCTATTGTATATACCCTATATGTATATAGGGTTGTTGAAGTGCCTGGTGCGCTCGCTGTTGGTGTCAAGCAGCAGCGATGAGCTCCATCAGCAGCAGGACTCTGCAGACCTGCAGGAGGAGCTCTGGATTCAGTGTACAGCAGCAAACACCGACCCGCTTGGGAGGCTGCGATTTTCACACAGGACCCAGGTTCAGTCTGTCTTATTGCTCATACTGGAAGGAAAAGGGCCTGCTTGGAAGTGCTGCTCAAAAAGTGGTGGGGAACCCTTCCCCCCAAATTCCCACTTTTTCAAAGCCTTTAAATACTAACCCACCTTCTTGCCTGCTTTTTTGGCCTTTGTGTCTTCTCTTACCTTCCCTCGCCCATGGCCACCTTGGCACCAGCCTGGTTCCCTGCTCTGGATTTGCAAACTTGTGGGACAGCAGGACCTCAGAAGCAGAGCTTCATGCAGAAGTTTACCAGTCCCCACACCATGACAAACGAGCGAAGATAAAGATTAAATCCGTTAAAAGCAGCCATTTTCGAAGAGAAGTTCAGCCCAGCCTGATGAGGGGACTTAACCTCTTTAACACTGGTTCAGCTGGATGTCATTGCAACACATTGAGGACACTGAACTGCCAAGAGGCATTTCTCGGTCAAGTCCGTGCCTCAGCCCCTGCTAGGGTTCAGAGCACTTCTGTAGTTGCGTGGTAGTGTCAGTGCTACATTGGGTTAGGTGGGAACACGTGGGAGATGCCTATAGGAATGGCAGGTGTTGGTTTTGAGGCTGTTGAGGATGTTCAAGTGTAGCATTAATCCCTTTGATTTATTGAAGACTTGGGTCTTGCAGGTAATTTTACCAAGAAGTAGGGGTCTTATTTGTCAAAGGAAATCCAGTTCTGAACTCACACATTCAGCAGGTATTGGCCCCATTTTCAGGAGTGGCTACGCAGTAGAGCTGAACTGGGTTTTGGGCCCTTTGACCACGAAGGAACAAACTCCGCAGCCCCGTTAGCTGCTGCAGTGCAGTGTCTATGTGTCAGCGGGGTCGTTTACTGAACTCTCCAGAAAAAGCTTTGCCACACTTGAAGTATCGCTATACCCTGGAGCAGCACCTCACGTGTCCCTCTTCAGGTACTGTAAGAGTGTCTGCAGTGAGGCACTGCAAAATATTCCTCCTGAAGGATGATAATAGGCTGGAAGGAGAAAACCGTAACAGGAGAATAAATCATATAGATAATGCTTTGATTCTTTCACCGTGCCTTGCAAACATGCTTTTTACGCTGCACAAACAAGAGCATGAGAGAAAAAGCCCTTCAGATCTGCACCGAGAGGCTGGTAAGAGTGTCTTGGCTAAGCTAGAAATGGTGGCAGTGGCAAATATACTGAATTTGGCGGCACGAGCAGGTAGCCCGGGGCTCCTCTGAACCCCCCCCCCCCCCGCTTGCTTTAGCCCCACAGTCAGCTTTCTTCAGCGGTATCACCAGGACGAAGAGTTAGAGTGCTCTGGGGGAAAAAGAAAAAAAAAAAGCTGCCTTTCGCTCAGGTAATTTCTGCTAAACCAAAAGCAAACACAGTGAAACCGTGTATGGACGCACAAATAAAATGGATTACGTTACTACTGACCTTCCTACGGCTGTAATGCAAGGTGTCAGAAGTTACTAGCTGAACACGGACAGCAGAGACCACCTCATGCTTTTCAGCTTAAAACCTTCCGCTCCCGATGCTTTGCAAGCTCTGTCAGCAAAATGCGTCTAATTAATTTAGTTTCCTGAGCTAGGGAAAAAATAATCCTCCTGCATGGACCAAGAAATTCTGGAAAAGGTTTGTAATAGCATTAACCCAATGACAAATCTTATCTGTGTATTGTATCAGACACTTGTGGTTGAACACAAAGGGTTTTATTTCACAAAGAAGACAATAGGAGAAAAAAAAAATGATGCAGGAAAATGGTAAGTAGTCGAGACATTAATTTACGTAGGCTGAGAATCTGTCTAGAGCGCTTACTGTGTCTGAATAAACTGAAAGCCGAGCCAACAGCTGCTTCACCGGGGCGGAACAGAGCATCCCCTTTGTGGAGAGAAGACACCTCGTGCTCTGACCTTTGGACGATCACGAGCTTGTGCAACTCACGTCATTTGAGAAGTGAAAGATGTTGCCCTTTCTGTGGTTTTCTGGCATCAGAACTGAAACGCGTACCCGGCAGAGGACACCAGCAGTTGCCTACAGCATGCTGATGGCAAAGATAGATAAAAGTAATTATTTGCACATGTTCTGTTTCTCAGGTTAACTCACAGCCAGGTTGAGCTTAATTTTTCATTGTTTGATACTCCTTCATAACACATTAGTTTGCACATTCATTTTGCAACGCTCTCAACCTAGTTTTTAATTGCCTGTTTAAGTAGAGACGACTGAGTCAGATCTGACTGGTCTGTGAGATGAAAGAGCAGTGATCTGTACAAGAAGCCGGCTTATCGGGGCTCTTCTTGCACACGTCAGCAGAAACACCACCTCGATGGGCACATCACCATCTTGCTGTATGGTGGATTTTAAAGGTTTTCAAAAGATCCCATAGAACGAGACAGTTTTCCCGTCTGCCTCTTCCCATGTAAGTCATTATCCCCTTGCCCAACTCAAATCTAAGAGGAATCGCGTATTAGGTTTACATCATCCTACTAAGTTTTCTAAATTAAGACACCGTACATCAACATAGAAAGAAATAAATTTCTCAGGACAAGACTTTTCCTAAATGTACAAAGCAGCTGCCGTAGTAGGGTAGGTCTCTCACCCAATGCCTCTGCTTATCCCTGTAACAGGCACATTTATACTACAGAATGAGGGGGAAACAGAGGCCCCATCACATCACAAGCTATCCACCCTGTCACCCAGTTATCGGAGATGCTGAGGACACCTAGGAAAGACCCACAGGAAATTTGGGAGGAGAGATCCTGTAGGAGGTTTGTCACGTGTTGCAACTGCTTCCTAAACTCCGTCCGTCCGTCCGTCCATCCATCCATCCATCCATCCATCCATCCATCCATCCATCTTATCTGTCTGTCTGTCTGTCTATCTATCTATCTATCTATCTATTTTTCGAACATGCAAAGCAGCAATGAGATCTCGAAAGGCCAATGCACAGCCTTCTCCCACAGGCATTTGCCAGATGAGCAATGCCTGACGAACCCACATTAATTGCCAAACAAACTTACGAGCAGCACTTCATAGTCATCCTCAACATTTCCATAAAACAGCTGTGGTTTCTCCTGGATGAAAAGCATTCATCCACAGGGGGTTCAGAGAGCAGAGGCTTGTTTCTCCACCACAGTAATGCAAGCATCTTGGCGCTTTCAGTTCGAACAGGTAACAGAAAGGAATATTATGACATCTAGAAGCAGCTAATCATTTTTGAGCAAGGATGTTTAGACCTACTTGAAAGCCAGTCGAGATATCCCAAGACACAGTCCCTATATTATACAGACAGGAGGCTCTCCGTATCAGCAAATTATCTAATTTTAACCTGCTGACAAGTCTATGGGATCAGCAGTAACCCTAGGACTACACCAGCTGACTTACTGTGCAATTAGGGTGAATCACGTAATTGCTTTCTTCCTCCTTTTCCCTATTTGCAAAGCAGAGGGAAATACAATTCCTGTCTCTCAGGTACAAAGTGGGGACAAATTCATTATTTGGAGACCATCTTGATGATCCTCGAGTCACGGGCGTGCTGAGTAGGGAATGGCAAGTATTTAAGATCTCCATGAAGAGCTTAAAAGCAGTAAAAAGGGGCAGCAGGGGAGGTTTAGAGAGGTTTAGATTAGATATTAGGAAGAATTACTTTACTGAAAGAGTGGTCAGGCACTGGAACAGCCTGCCCAGGGAGGTGGTTGAGTCACCATCCCTAGAGGTGTTTAAGAAACATCTAGATGTGGCACTTCAGGGCATGCTCTAGTGGCAGAGATTGTAGGGATCTGTTTTTTGTTTGGTTGGTTTTGTTTCTGTTTTGTGTGTGTGTATGTGTATGGTTGGACTCGATGATCTCAAAGGTCCCTTCCAACTATGAAGATTCTATGATTGATTCTATGATTCTATGAAGATTGTGTTGAAACCCATGAGAACAGGTCAGAGTACTGCTCCTGAAGGCTTAACAAAGGCTTGTACAGGACTTGCCAACTTCCCTTAAGACAGATGAGACTCAGCCAGCGCTGGGAGTTGAGCCCGGAACCCCCTTTATTAGGTCAGTGCTTTAATGAGCTGAGCCACAACACCCACCGGCAGGCGAGACCCGCGCCGGTGGCTTCCGCACTGTGGGTGGATCTCTTCTCTGATGAGACATGTTCCTGTCTCCTGAAGGGCTCAGCTCTGGCTAGCAGTGATGGCCCCTCTGAGGACTGAAATTGCTACTCAAGTTTACCACTCCCACTTCCAAGTCCCCTTTTTCTCCAGAGCCAGGCTGCCCTGCTTGCAGTTTGGGATCTTTACAGGCCATACCAGAACTTCAGCCTGGGCTGGTCCCCTGCCACATCGTCGGTGAGACACAAAAGGCACAAGTCACGCCGACAGGGACAGGCAGAGGGTAAGGATCTGGGTTGCGCGTGAGACAAATGAGTTGCAGACCACTTCTCTGCCTGTCAAGGTGAGGTTTAAAGGTATAAAAAGAGAAGCTTTGCCAGTTCAGCTAGAACATCATTAGCTTTTCCTGAACTGTAATTTCAGCGTCAGGTGCTGCTCCACTGCAGAAGGAATTAATGCTAAAATTTCTCATTATCTATTATGTAAGAATGGCGCATATATATCCGGCTTTCTGATTTATCCAGCTACACAGTCCAGCTATCCAGCTACAGTCCTACATTTGGGGACTCGGTAACTTTGGCCAATTGCATAGTTCCTTCAGCCTTCCTCTTACCTCTGAATGATAGTGAAAAATGCCTGTCTTTCAGAAACACCCCGTCTATGCGCATCCCCTGCTCTGGGCAGCCTAAAAGTAACTTGTTAAACAGGATCCTTCAATACTAGTATCCCTCTGTTTTGATGATACTGGATAAAACTGTGCTTTTGGGCTTTAAAATGTGCCCACCGGAAGAAAAAAGGTGCTTTGTATGTGACATAGGGGTTACACTTAGACACATCTTGTGACAGCGTTCTCCTGACTCTGGAACAACCATCAGAATGGTCCTGAATTCATCAGCCCAAGGAGAAATTGAGAGAGAAACGTTTCCTATTCCAGTGTAACGCTCAAGCTATCCAACTGGAGAATAATCTATAAAGCAACGGCAGGACAGATACGGCCAACAGTCGCTGTCACTCGTAAGTGGGGATGACAGAAGTTGTAATTTATTACAAGAATAATTTAATCTTTTATTGTTTAGAATAAAGGACTGCGTTATCCCATCTCTCCACTCTCCCAAATCTGTACGGTTGCATCAGGTAACAAAAGATAGGTGAAACTTTGGAGGAAGACTGAAAACATTTAACAAAAGCCCAGGCTCAGTTTGTTTTCCCTGCAATGCGCAACCTGGGAAGGACCAAACACAAAAGACTGCCCTTCGAAACCAGACTAGGATAAAGCAAGGGATCGCTAAGAAACACCAGTGCTATGGAAGAAGCCCTAGAAAGAGGTTCCTGAATGGGTTACGAGAACACAGAACCTAAACCACTCACAGCACAGAAACTAACATTTAATGGAGAAGTGATTCCGGTTCGCAAATGATTGAACAAATTTTCAAAGGGGAAAAATCCTCAAGTGTAAACTATGGACAAGGCAATCCCCTCTTTCTCCTCTGCCTTTCCCACTCCTCATTTTTTCCTTCAGCGAGGAGGTTAAGATACATTAAAAATGTGATGACGATAATAAATAAAAATGTAGGATGAAAAACTCCACTGGTCAGTCCATTGACTGCTCCCCCGGAACACAAACTGTTCAAAAGAGACATCTCCTTTGGAGACAGCTGCATTATCAGCTCTCCGAGTTCAAACAGAGAGACATGGATGCGAGGAGATAGCTCGGTTACCCCAGCATCCCTGAGACCAAGCCCAGTATTTTATAGCAAAAGGACACACCTAGTTCTGAATGTTGGATCTGTCTAGAAATCTGGATGTACTGATCTCCGGGACGAAGACTTAATTGAAATATAGACATGAACGATAGGAAGAAAGACCACCAGACCTGGTATTCCATGAAGGGAGTGTTTCCCACGGGACTCTTCCCTTCCTTGCTGATTCATGACCTCAGACTATTTGATGGTGTTATTCGACATTTCTTAAAAAAATTGATTGCAGCAGCAGCAACTTTAGAGCATGATTTCAGAATTCCTCCCCCAGCGTGTGTTAGAGCCTGCTGTAGCACAGGGGAAAAAAAACCCACAAAACTTGCTAGAGTAAGTTGCATTTGTTATCAGTTCTACTAGAAATGCAAATTTCTGGCAGGAGAATTGCTACTGCTTCATAGCTACATTTCAACAAAGGAACAGAAACCCCAGAGAGACAAATCAAGGTACTTAGAGGTCTATTGAGATGTACAGAGAAAAACCAATTTGGGGCAGACACAGCACCTAGAACAGGAGCCCCTGAAGGGGGCCTACGGGAAAGCTGGGGAGGGGCTGTTGGCAAGGGCATGTAGCCATAGGATGAGGGGCAATGGTTTTAAACTAGAACAGGGCAGGTTTAGATTAGACATTAGGAAGAAGTTCTTTACAATGAGGGTGGTGAGACAGTGGAACAGGTTGCCCAGAGAGGTGGTGGAGGCCCCATCCCTGGAGACATCCAAGGCCAGGCTTGATGAGGCTCTGAGCAACCTGATCTAGTTGAAGATGTCCCTGCTTGCTGCAGGGGGCTTGGACTAGATGACCTTTAAAAGTCCCTGCCAACCCACCACATTCTATGATTCTTTCCATGTCCCTTTTCTGCCCAACTACGACCCCCCCCGGAGGAACAGAGATGCTTGACCCAAAGCAGCGAGGACAGCAGCCCACGGGAAAGCGCACGGTGTAGGAGACTCCTACAACCATCAGGTGCAGTTTCCTGAATTACCGCATTTGTTGCCTTCCTGGAGCTGGTTCAATGGCACTCTTGTACTCACAGTAACTAACGGGTGTCACAGTGGGAAAGGGATGAAGTGGGAGTTTTACAGGGACTCATTCTTGATTCCGTACTAGTCAGCATTTTAACTGATTTAGGAGTATACAAATCAAAAGCACAGAAGTGGCAGGGGCAGACTGCAAGTGCTTTGGAAGATAAAAAATCCTGCAGGATTATTGAATTTATAGTATTAAAAAAAAAACCAAACAAAACCCCAGTAAAAATAAGCTGGGTACAATGTATTTAAATCTAAAATTAAAGGGGAAAAGACTGTAAATCAGTGACTGAACTATTAAAACAACTACCTTTGCAATGATTAAGTGCAACAGAAAAGAACAAAGCCTTACTGGCTGCGATTCTTGTCATTAGTTCACTCCGCTACAATTCCAGTTTCAATATTCTGCACGTTGTGAAGAGCACAGAATTCCACTGTGAAATCCTCATGAATGAAATAATTGAAAGTTGGCTGCTTCTGGACTAAAATTGCAGCAGTGAGTGAAATGACAAGGATAGGGGTAGAGAATAGTGCCAGAACGGAAGCAAGCGCACCAGAAAAAAAAACAAAAAAAAAATCAATACGGGACAAATTTGGAAACCGCCTCCAGCAGGATGCTCAAGGCCACCGTGGGCTGCCCACCTTGAATTTCATGTCCCTTGGGAGGGTAACCATTCATTAACCAGTAACATAGGCCAAGTCATACCACATGGCTGCTGAACAAAGTCACAGTTTTCAGCTCAGTTTAATTCAAAAAAAATAAAAATCAAGATCCACCTAAACAAAAACGTCTATTCATGCAATACCAAGTCTTTTGTGTCAGCAAAATATCATATAAATCTTAAAGACAGAGCACAAAATTTCCCTTCCTTTGCCTGCTCATGACTAAACTGTAAGTTACACTAATGCTTTCTTTAGTGACTAGATTTGCAGATTTACCTGAAGCAGTCCTAGGATGTATGACCCAAGCACCTTGTCAAGATTTAAAAAACATTTATAGTTGTAAAGCTAAGGCTATTTTAACATACAATGTTCAACCTTCTTTCCAAATATTAAGTGACATCTGACAGAAGATTACATGAATTTTCAGTAAGGTGTCAAAACTTTATTGAGTTCACTCAACATCTATGAGGATTCATGTGGAATATAAAAAAAAAAAAAATCAGTTTCTTTTTTTATTTTCGTCTTCAACAGAAGTACAGTAAGTTTTCTGGTATCTTGTTACAGCATTCTCATTCATTTTCATGCAGACAATTTTTGGTACAAATGAAACTCAGACCAAAAGCTGAGTAACTGTAGGAAATCACTGAGGTAAGAAATGTCTCTTTCCAATAGTATTTTTGTCCTTCTACTACATAAGGAATTGAGCTTTTTTGTTTTTCCTAACGGAGAAGAGAAGACAGGTGTTTTGTCCATAGTTTTATTTCACCAGGAAGGTTTATACAGTTCTGCATAAAGGTCATTGTATGCACAGCCTGAAGTACAAAGCTCCCTTTGAAAACTCCAGCACAAAGACACTGCATATTGACAACATTAAACAACGATGTGGGTGGTATAGGGCGAAAAAAAAGAAAAAAAGATTAAAACAAAACAGCATTCTTCCTATTGGAAAAGCGGAATAAAACAAGGCACTTTCAGTAAATAAGTGAAGAACAGAAACAAGCTGTATCAAAGATTCCACAGAGCTGACCCAGAGCACTGTAACACAATCCTGCAGTAATGAACAAGTAAAATACAAAAAGGCACTACATAATCCTCTCCCTGCAACTCCCCTTTCTCAACGAATTAGCCAACTGAACTTGGCACAGTGGAGTCTTAATTATAAAGTGCATCTCCTGTCTTAATACATTTTGAAAAATAGGCTATCGAACATATGGAGCAACATCCCCATGTGCACAATATATTGAAACAAAAATACATTGCAACTAGATTCAATCTAGTTATGAACCGTGCAGGAAAAAATATGGCTTCTTTACAAGTCTTTCCATCATCTCCATATAATCTGGAATATTTTTAAACAAACATGAATGCGTTAGCAAGATGGTAAGAGGTAGTGTTCCAAGTAAAAGGCAAACTCACGGATTTTATTGTTACATGGGTATGTAGCAAAGGTATCCCAGATTTTAAAAGCAGCATTACCGAACAAAAAGTATTACAGCATGCTAACTTGGGATGAAAATACACAGTGTTTTGGGGGTCTCACTAGTTCCTTCAGCAAAAATGACCATTTTTTTTTTTTCTTTAAAATGTCCAACTATAATCCCATTTCGTAAGTACTTTTCTCTTGGTACTGGAAGTTTTCCTATTGCATTGCATTAAAATTGCCAGAGAAATAGTCTTCAACTTTACAGCTTAAAAACAACACATTCTACACTCTTATTAAACATAAGATGAGCCCGTTTTTACTTCAACAAGCATTAATTTATGGCTATAAGAATACGAAAACACAAATACCAAACAGATGAACGCATCAAATGTGTCACATCAGTGGCAACATATGACATGCTAGTTAGGAGTGTTTGGTGATTTAATGTGAAGTTTTCACCACTCTGCTAGGAAAAAGTCAGCCAAATTGTGTATGTATGTATCTAAACTTTAGCTGATTTTAGCCCTTATTAGACTGTAATATATTAAATATATAAAGGCTAGATAAAAATTGAAATCAAAGCAGCACTGGGTATATTTCTTACGTTAATAATTTGTAAGGATTTATGTAAACATTCAGTGTGTGCATTCTTGCTCTTTGCTGTAAGTTCTCTGCAGCTGCTATGTGCCCCTACCCACAGGGTATGTCCCAAACATGAACCTTTCCCAGGTAACAGCAGCTGCTAGTGATCTATTCTTCTTCATCAGCGGTGTATGCTACTTCAGCGACTTCAATTTCTGGCACAGAATTTTCAGCCAAAGAGCCACTCCAGCAAGCCTCATGGTTCTCTTTATCTGAGCTGCAATAACAGATCAATGAACTTTGTCAAACGGAAACTAGTATGATTCTCCATAGTCATTTTATGCCTGCAATCTACAAAACATTTACAAAGTTGTTCAATTTAGCACTTATTCCAGATCCAAAATCATCTATCCTGAAGGCCTCTGTGAAACATGGGATAGCTACAGAGAGGTGCAATAAAATGCTGAATTCCTCAGCTGTTCAGAATTTATGTAAGACCAAACATTTAAAGACATACTTTAAGAAAAAAAACTAAAATATAAGTAAAATAGTAGTATTTACCAGCTGTCCTCACCCAGGGTACCCTGGTCTGCTTCTACTGCAGAAGACTCCACCTCACCACTGCACTCACTCTCTTCTCCTGACATTTGACGAGTCATTTTTCCTGAAGATATGTCCCTACAACAAATAAGAACAGGGTACCACCAATCCATACAGCAAACATTCATTGCTGAAGAGCTGTTTGTTTCATTTTAAATTTTACAGTTTCTGGGAACCCATCAATCTCACTCCTACATGCCCCATTTCTTTTATTACTACAAAGATGCAGGGTTTGCACTAGATAGCTATTTAAACAGTTTATTTGCTCCAGCTGCTTCTTCCTAAACTAAATTCAATCCTCTGGTTGTCTTACAGTTTAGTAGCTTTACAAAATTCAAGTCCCAGAGGAGCGATTATGACCTCAGGTAAGAAATTACAAGCAGATGATCTAAGCCACACACATCTTGTCTAAATGGCAGAAGGATTATAACCAAAACATAGTTATAAGGAAGACAGCCAGGATAATAAAAAGAGCTCTGCAACAGTTTCCCAAATTTCTCATTGTAACTTTAGAGTCACACATTAAGTTTCAGAACAATACATTTTCCCATTAACAATAAAGAGACAGGTAATAATTTTTTCTTAACAGCAACATGAGTTAGCAGTCCGACTAGCCTGGCTACAAATGGGAATATGGTCATGTAAAACTATTACCAAAACTTATTTCCAAAGTATTGCTCTGTGGGGAAAATGTATATCAATTTAGTGTTGAAAGCTGCCACCTGAATTGGAAAGAAAAGCTTGTGAACAATTTTACGTTGAAAGTGATACTACTATATTTCACCCTCTTAATTACCATTGTTTCTATAGTGCTATTTTACCACATGCATTAAGTAGCACCTCAGCAGTATTCTCTAACATGATTATTGACCTACGTCTGGGGCAAATCCAGCATGATATGTAAAGGCCTACCAGTCTGATACCTTGTCCAACTGTCCCCTCCTACCTCACACACATTTCAGGTACCTGGCCTTTAGAGCATAAAGGCAGAAGATGCTTAATTCTTGTTGGGCCATCAGATCAAAATTCCACTTCGACAAAACAGAGCCGTTTCTTTTGGGTTCGATTCCCATCAGATAGGCTGAATTTCTTACACGAGGTCATGGGTTTACTTGGTAACTTTTACAACTGAAAATCACAGGAGCTATTTTCCATTAAGACTTCAGATACTACTTGGCTGGCTTTCAATAATTTCAAACGTCTGGGAAACTGGCAGTGTGTTAAAAAAAAAAAATCTCTCTTCAGGGAAAGCAGTAAAACATAAAATCCCTTTTTGCCACTCATGCTTTCTTATTTTAGTCACACAGACTGTGTATCATAATGTTTTAGTCAAATGTGAGTTATTTAATTTTTGTTGGCTATTCCACTGTTTAAGCCAGCAGTAAGTCATAACTTTCTCCTCAAACAGGGAAAGCATCTTTCAAGTGTAATTACTTGCCTTCAGGAGTAAGTGACAATATGAATATGGCATTCCGATCAGAATTTTCAGTGAGCCACAACAATTCCATTTAAATCCTTTTCCAAATGTAGTTCACTTAAACCGTATATCCAAATACGTGATTTGTTAGTCAACCTGGGTATGCTAGACTCAACAAGCCAAGCAGTACTAAAATATCTTCTAAAAAGACCATGGGAACTTACTCCTTTTCTAAGGAAGTCCCACAATAACTGACTCATCAGATCTGTCGGGACACTGAATAGCCCAACAACTGCCCTGGGCCTGCTACAAAATTTAGCAGACAGGCACCATGAAGTTTTATAATAAAAACTCTACCATTTTTCCCCCTTAGATTTAAATGGATGATCTGCAACATCATTCCAGGCAATTCAGAAGTTGCCATGTTGCCAACTGACTAATGTCAGTTGAAGACATTAATACAGACATATAATTGCGTGATCACTACGCTCTGTCAAAGCTTTGACTACAGGTGGAATCTTGTAACTCAAAGCAATTTTTTCCACTGCTCTCATCTCTAGCAGGGCATTTCACTTATCCAACATTTCAAAAGCAGAAGAGAATCTTTGCCTTATCTTTACAGGAATTATAGGATTAAGAAACATAATCCCCGTTACTTTAGAGGGAAAAAGATGGGACAACACTTTCTCAGTATTAAACAGCAGCTTTTTGGCCAGCATATGAGAAAGAGCCTACTGAAAATATTGCTTTGTGTGTGGTTACGTGGAGAAAATTGTTTCCAAGAATACATTTAAAGCTGGATCTTGTCACTATATAGAGAAAATGTCTTCATGGAAAGAAACTCCTAAACCCCATAAAATTTCTACGTACCTAATTCTTCTTTCAATGGCATCTATATGAAGTTGCTTTTCACTTAACAATTTCTTCAGCGATTCAACCTCCCTTTGTTTCTCGAGCAATTCCTTTTGTAGGCGGTAATTTGTTTCCTCCAGAGTTTCACAGAAAGCCTAAAAAGACAAATTTAAGAACATATTCTATTTAACTTCAGTGAACTGCCTTTATTGATTTTTCTTTTAGAAATATTAACCTGTAACAGAATTGTAGCTGCTTTGCTTTGTATTGATTATCATAAAGAACTACATAAGCTTAAAAAAAAGTCCTGTCTGTAATAGAACAATGCCGCTTTGCTTTGAACACTGAATTATTATCCTAAACTGCAATGCAAATACTTTATTGCATTGTTTGTTTGTCTCACAAGAGACTTCAGAAAAAGGTTTCTCTCCTTTGATGCACAGTCCCTAATTTTGTACCTTTTTCCCCTATATGGAACATCAGCTGAACTCCTTACTCCTCTTTCCCCTCATATAAGCTTTGCTTTCACAGGACTTGGAAGGCAATTTCAAAGTATCTAATTGTTCCCACAATGGTAGGAATATCTGCATAAACTGTATGTTCTTCCCCTACCCAGGATAAAGATGAAGTTGTACAGTTCCGTACCAAATATGACAATCACGAGAGTCAGAAGACCAATACAAAAACATTTCGAGAAGGTTTAGTAAAATGCTAAGAACACTAACTACTCAACCATGATAAGTATGTCGTGTTACTCTGCTGAGCATGACGTGTATATATAGCACATCCTGACGAACCTGACAGTGAGCAATCTCAAAGTTTAATGTGAAGAGCCAACGTGTAACGCAACATCCACAGAATGCAGGAAGTGACAGAAACGTTGGCACAGAGCCTGCTGCTCTATTACTGGAAAGAGCAAGTCTACCAACAGTAACGTGCGATTCTGATTTAATAATTTACATGCTCGTGCTAAATAAGAAACCCTTTCTTGGCTTAACACCACACGTAACTAACCACTAATTCACGGAATCCATTGAATATAAACAGTTTATGTGAGTTCAGTTAAGAACAATGCTCTTAAGACACCTTTTTTCCTCAAGTTTTAAAATGGGCTATGAAGATCAAGAAGATACTATTCTTGGGTTTAATTGAAGCAGACTTACAACTTCTTTAAAATGTTAAGTTTTCCTGTAATTCTACAATTCAAACAAATGCAGTGTTTTTCAATCCAATAACCATTTTGATTTATTTTTTTTGCACGGAGTTTTAGTTTATTTTATTGACTCAGATAGCAAATTTATCTTGGTTAACAGGCATTGAAGACAAATAATCAGTTAAGCCACAGCTTTATTGAACATCTACTAGAGCCGAGAACACGTGGCATGCAATTCACACAGCATTTTTCGTGATCGCTGTAGTAATCATTGCAGTTAAGCAGTCATCCTGTTTCATCCAAGCCAATTAAGTGAATTCTAGTGTGTTTTGTAGAACTGTTCAGGGTTGCTAGTGTCCTGACTGGAAATTGGCCATTATGTCCTTAAGAATATAATTAAGTTATATTATTTCTACCTTTAGATTTATACACTTGCAAATTTCCCGATTCACAGAATAACTAAAAGTATTCCACAGGTGGTGTGTACTGTTCCATTGTTCTATATGAGAACTGGAAAAAGCCTGTTGGAAAAACTCCTCTCTAGCTACAATCTGTGTATCAGCTGCCCAAGGAAAGGAAGTCACGTAGAAATCAAGAAAGGTGAACCAAAGCTGAGCAAGACCTATCGGGGAATTGTGTGTAATGATATATCTTCCTCCTTGAAGTGCTGGACACCTAGAGTCTGGTACAGTTCCAGTACTCTGGTGGGACCAATTTTCCCTATAAGTTTTTAAAGGGCAACAGAACTAGACCAGATGAAAGAGAGCTTTGCTTCCTTCTTCACTGGATCATGAAACACTAATGGCTGGGAAAGGACCTGTGGAAACAATTACCAATGATATGACAAAAAGGATTGCTTTAAGAAATATTTTGCCTATGGTTCTGTGATAAAATTTCTCTAAGGCCTAATCAATTTCTAGTGGGGGAGATACCTATACTTCTCCCACAAAAGATAAGTATGTTTTGGCAAGTCCTTCTTGAACTGGAATAATAGAATAGACATAAAACAAATAGAAGATATCCATATTTTTCATTATCAGGAAAACATAGAAGATTTTTTTTGCAATGCTTTGTATGACAACAGTAAGGCAGAACTGCAGTGACTTTTGAGGTACCTTTAAAAATAAACTCCAGGAATAAGTATGTGAACAACAGCGCTTGTCCTGTAGTTGGGCATTGTTTGCAAAATAAAAGCGAGGGATGGATATAGATGCTCTCTGATATGTAGGAGTTCAGGATCCTAACAGGCAGGAACAGGGCAAAAAGCAGGACCACAACCATGGATTTCAGGTGAGCAGACTTCAATCTCTTCAGAAATCTGCTTGGAAGATTCTTCCAAGATCTGCTTGGAAAATCCATGGGAAACCACCCTGGAGAGAACAGCAGCCCAGGAGAGCTAGCCGATATTCAAGGAGCACCACCTTCAAGCTCAATAAAGGTCCAGCTCAACAAACAGAAGTCAAGCAAAGGTCCATATGGATGAGCAAGGAGCTTGTAACTGAACTCAGATACAAAAAGCAAGCGTACTAGCAGTGGAAGCATAGAGAGAGGTGACCCAGGAGTATAGGGCTGCTGTCTGATCTTACAGGCACAGGGTTAAGAAAGTGAAGGCTAACCTGGAGTTGAATCCGGCAAGGCATGTGAAAGAAAACAAGACAGGATTCTACAAGTACATAATCAACAAAAGAAAGACTAGGGAAACCATGGAGCTGCTGCCGAATGGAGTGGGGGAGCTTGTGACAAATCACACTGAAAAGGTTAAGGTACTCAACACCATGTTTGCCTGTCTTCACTGGCAATACCAGCCTTCACGAATCCCAGACCTCTGCAACCAGAGACAAACACAGGGAACAGCGAGACAAACTTACCCTCAGTGGAGGAGGACCAGGTCAGGGAGCACTTAAAAAATTGGACATAGATAAACCCGTGGGGCCTGACAGGCTGCACCCATGAGTGCTGATAGAGCTGGCTGACCTCCAGCTTGTTGTCCACCAGGATCCCAGGTCTCATGACTCAAATACTATAATAAGAGATAATTGAGGGACTGAAGCATCTCTTATGTGACAAGAGGATGAGAGAGCTGGGACTCTTCAGTCTGGAAAAGAGAAAGCTCGGGGTGATCCTATCAATGGGTACAAATGCCTGATGGGAGGGAATGAAGAAGAGGGAGCCAGACTCTTGTCAGAAGTGGCCGCTGACAGGACAAGAGACAATGGGCACAAACTAAAAACCAGGAAATTCAATCTGAACACATGAAAAAACACCATTTTACTGTGATGGTGATCAAACACTGTAGCAGGCTGCACAGAGAAGCTGTGAAGTCCCCTCTGTACAACATTCAAAACCTGACTGGACATTGTCCTGGGCAACCTGCAGTAGCTAACCTTGCTTGAGCAACTGATCTCAAGGGGTCCCTTGCAACTTCAACCACTCTGCAATAAGGTGGGGTATCCCCTGGAGACCAGAATTTTATGTCAGATGTCTCTAACAACTTTACAGAAATGGCTAATAGCCAAAACTACAACAGCACAGCTATTTTAATAGTTTTACCAAATTCCTGTGGTGGCAGAATAACCCTGAGACTTCACCACAATACACACAATCAAAATGTCTATGAAGACGGCACTTAAATATTTTAATTATCTGAATAATTCCTGTAATTTTTATTACTTTTCATCAACTTAAATAGCTACCATGAAAAGTGATTGTACAGAAATCAAGCACGAGCTCGTAACACAAAAAACACACCAAATCCTTCAGTTGTACACAGTAATGTAATAAGAGCCAAGGCACTCCCACTTACATGCAAAGCAAGCTGGTAAATATAAGTTTAGTTGAAGGATTATCACTTAACATTCATAATTTCTACGGTATTGACAGTGTATGTGGAATTCTAAAATATACTGTTATTCTATAAAGCAAGAAAACTAAGACCACCTGTTCTAGACAGACTTGATACAGCTCTGCATGCCAGTGAAATACTTCTAATTAAACAGGCCACAGCATACAGTATTATTTGTTCAATGTGCTCATATGCATGTTGAAAAGCTGCTGTTTTACAACACTACTTGACACTACTTAGTTATCTGCAAGAACACTATTTTTGGTGGTCAGAATTAATCCTTTCATTACATTTCACAGCAGGAACATTCTACTGCAAGACCTTAAGTCTAAGGTGTACACATTGTGAGAACGTGTTGAATGTAAACTACAAAAACTCTCCTTATATTCAGTAGTTGCTTTATATAAGTAGTTGCCTAAAAACAAATTTCATCCACTGCTCACACAGGAAAAAAGGAAGAGATTGTATCTTGGGACAGGGATAAAGTACAGCAGTCAAACATTATCAGTGTGCACCAATAATCAGACTGTCAGTTTCAGAAACACATCCATTGGCAAACTTTTTTGAAAGAACAGAAATAAAAGTGTTTCATTCCATACCA
Source organism: Chroicocephalus ridibundus (assembly GCF_963924245.1). NCBI lineage: Eukaryota > Metazoa > Chordata > Aves > Charadriiformes > Laridae > Chroicocephalus > Chroicocephalus ridibundus. The sequence continues at coordinate 138,266,414 of NC_086285.1, forward strand.
TTCAGCACATTTTACAATATTCTAACAACAACTACTGCCTTTTGCATTCTGCTTTTATCATATTAAATAGCACTTACCCTGCTCTCTTCTAGACTGTCAAAAGGACCTGGAGGATCATCCAGACAAAGGAATTCTCTCACTGCAAGACTTTACCAAATAAAAGAGAGTGAATTACTTGAAGTACAAAAAAGCAATAACACTTAAATATGATCATACAAGGGCAATATTTCTTTAAGGGACACAAACATCTATCCTCAAATTTACTCCCAAAATGTTAACAAACTATTAAGTCTCAGTTGTATGTGTTAACCAGGGACAGTATTTAAAATATGACTTAAGAAATTGCACAAGTACACTTAAGAGCTTTCAAACAGACAGTACAACATGATTTAGAACATGACTTTTCAAATTGTCATGGTATTTGTTGATACATGACAAGTGACAAGCAAGTTTATCACTTTGGTATTGAAGAGGTTTGAAAAATTCTCCTGGTGAAAAACACATATTAAAAGATGGATGAAAGAGGATGCTGCTGAAATCCATACGCAGATTCAGGAAGTATCAGTGGAACCAAGCATGGGTATTGAAACATGCTTACGCGTCCCCATTTCGCTAAAATCATAATCCATAGACATATACACAATATGTAATTTTTATAGCTACAATATATGTTTATATATAGATAAAAAAGAATAATAGGTTATAAAATAATAAGAAGTGACAAGATTAACATGCCACACATATACTAAGCATCTCTAAGCATACATTTCAAACTAATGCGTTCAACTTAAAATTGTGTAACAGTTGTCATCCCTCTCTGCATTGTTTTGCAAAGGCCAGAGGAGGGAAGTGTGTGTGGTTTACTACAGGTTATTTTGAGCATCTTGCTCATTCCACCTTCCAAGTTTAGATCACTTTTCATAGAACTCTTCAACATCTCCAAACATGTTCCTCTGCCCACCTTTCTAAGACTTGCCTCCTCTTGTTGTATTCATTCTTCTATAAATAACCTCCAATCAGACTACTGTATTCACAATTAATTAGCAAGTAGTAACTTATTAGCAATTCTGTGCATGCGCTTTCTACTATAAATCTCTAAATCATCTCCTACTGCAACGAATGCAAAAAAAAAAAAAAAAAAGGGAAGACGTGAACCCAAACTAATTCCCTGTCTCTTCCTCCCAATTAAGTCCTGTGTCAAGGTGAGGGCAAAAGAAACTAATTTTCAGCCTTCCACTCATTCTCTGCATTTGAGGCAAACACAAAGTACAAACACAAGAAAGGAAACTTTTACCCAGCTACCAGTCTAATCAAACAGCTTCAGGTTTGGCAAGCAAAACAAGGAGAGAAATTTCTTCAGCAAACACTAATCATTGATCATACCATCATTTTAGTTCTAGAAAGGCTCTGAAGAATATTAATCTAAAGTACATTGAACCTTTATTTTGTTGTTGGATTTTTGTAAGCCTGCATTCCAGTCCTTATTGCGCATGTGAAGATACAGGTGGGGTTGTGGGGTTTTTTGGCCAGTGGTTGGTCAGAATTTTTGCCTTTGTATCCACTTTCACCTCATCAGCCTTTACACTAACCTGAAAAAAATTTTCTACAATCACGATTGTTTCTTTTCCCACTTAATCTATGTACAAATGCGATAAAACCTTCCCTTTTCAAGCCCTCTCCACTGTTTTACATTAATCAAGCCATAGCCTAAACTTGCACTATTAAAACAGCTTCTCCCATATACTCAAATAAATAATAATAAAAAAGTCTGCTATTTAAACCAAGATTATCACTCCAATTAGCACAAAAAATGATAGACTGTAACAAGTCATTAGTTAAATTATCAGAAAACATAACCTCAAACCAAATGAAAAGTTATTCAGGCATATAAAGTACATTTTCAAGGAGAAGAGCAGGGTTGTTTTTTTCCCTCCAAATAGTTTAATCTGCTTGAAGTGACCCTTTTCCAACATGATGCTCAAGTCCATTTTTTAATGGTTGAATCGTTCTTTTCATAAAGATTCTGAATGAGCTCACATATGCCTAATGCAGAAGAATTCATTATGCGGAAACACTTCTGCTCACCATTTTTCTTCAGCATCTTCATCCTTATTCACACAGCTCAGTTCAAACATATTTTAAAAGTGCTTAAATTTCTACATTTTGCTAGTAATTTTATTGTGTTATTAAAGGGTAACTTTACAATGGCATAACACGCAGTAATGCTTGTGAGTGAAAAAGCAAGTGTCCAGAAAAATAAATGTGCAAAACTATCCAATCTACATATATAATCTACTTAGATCTGGTGAAACCCTTTTTTTTTTTTTTTACCTACAGCTGGTGGCAGAAAACTGTGTCTTTTTCTATAGTTTTCAAAACTTCTTGAAAGCTGTAGATTTCATTATTTTACATGAGGAAGTCAAGAAAATTAAAGGTCACTGAAAACATTGTTTCTTTATCCAAAATACACACCTGATTACGCATAAACATTCATTTGCAGCCTAGGTTTACTCTGAGGGTCTGCTTTGCCTCTGCTCTCCCCTCCACGTGTTAGACTTCTTCCTTTTGTTTAACAAACAGGATAAAATTCTGCCTTACAAGTATCATAGAAATCTTCTAGATCAATTAAGAAGAGCTGCAAGGGGCATCACCCCACAGGGGGATCCCTGACAAGACTCAACATCCGAGTTTCTCCCTTTCAAGCTGCTTCTTCAACAGGGCGGAGGCAGAGGAGAGCTGCGTCATCTATATACACACACTTCTGTTCAGCAGGTTAAACTTCTTTCTCCCACTTCGTGGGCTGCACAAAACTTTCTTGAACACATCAAACTCTGTGGGTGGATTTCTATTTGATCTTTCACTGAATCTTCAGCACAAGGCAAAAATATGAGAAGAAAGCCATAAAAGGCAGACTCTAAGTTTAGTCACCTGCACACCATCCTACATTTTATCTTTAAACTGCTTTGTGAATCTAGTCTAATTAAAAAGTAGGTATACCAGATGAGGTCTCCTGTCCCCGATGGGCAAATTTCCCACTGTCAGTATGCCTCAGTGATAATACAGTGCATAAAGAGAAATGAAACAAAAAGAAAAGGCTCATTTGGTTTTGGTGCAACCCAAGCCGTTTGACTTATTTGCAAAACTGTAGAAGTAAATGGTGAACTTTTAAAGAGGATGCAGGGTCAGATGCTCACCACTGCTCATGTAAGGTGCAAATATTAACTTCCATTAATAGTAACTTTAATTCTTTAATTCTCTGAGGAGTGGGTAAAAAAAAAAAAAAAATCGGACAGATGAAATCTCCCTAGTTTTAGTCACTTCCTAAGAAATCCAGGCCTTCCATAAATACAAAAATTAGAACATCATCTGTACCAATAGATTATAACGTTTTTAATAAACTTAATCTTCATGCAGAACCTTACACAGCCAAGATCAGAGTTTTCCTCAAAAACACATTTCAGTTAACTATCTATTCATTAACCAAAATACAAATTGATTCCACAAACATTTAAATACCCTTTTGCATCTGATGAGCGATGCAGTCTGAAAGTTAGGTCTTGTTTTGTGTTTTTTTCTGAAATTATGACAAACACCATTTTTTCCAATATGGACCATCATCAGGATACAAACAAGCTAGCTGAAATACCAAACTAGCTGCAACAACATGAAGCATGAAGCCTTCAGATCTATTCAAGCAGGCTAAAAGTCCATCCAGCTCACTATTCTGTCTCCAGCAGCATAATGCAAGTGACATCTAGAGCATAATTCTTTTTTTTTTTTTTTTGGCACACCTATTATTGTGTAATTTAATAAGCAGGAAGTTCTTAAACTTCTCAGCCACATATTTCATCCACATAATCGTGTTTAATAGCCACTGACAGGGAAACTCACAGGTTGATCCCAATTCCTTTTTGAAACCATTTAAGCTTTTTGTCTGGTGACATCTCACAACAAAGCCTCACAACGCAGTGTGACATACTGAGAGATGACTATGAATCATCCAAAATATTAGCATTCTTTACTCACCTTCCCTATCCCCTGGGATGACTTCATATGCCCTGTTTAGCCAGCCCTTTCCCAAGATGACAGACTAAAGAAAACACATCTCTTCTTGCAGGGGAGTTTGTCTGTAGCTTCATCTGTTCTTCCTCACCTTCTCTGTACTTCTGGCAGACCCTCTTTTGACATGGAATGCTGTGTTTTAGCACCAGACCATGTGGAAGTGCAATTCAGATTCCCACAGCAATAATTTTTTTTTTCTTTTCAAGTTCCTCTTCAACAGTTTTTATGCAACTTTTTCACTATTGCTGAATACTGAACTGACTGAGAACACTGTATCAATACCAATAGTTATTTTCCAGGTTGCAAAAAAGAACAGAGTTTATGGTTCTATATGTACTTTTATGTAATTTTGCACTTCATGCCATGAAATTTAATGTTACTCATTCAGTGCCTTGGGATCCTTCTACAATACTTCGTGACCTCATTGTTCATTCCCTTTCACAGATATTCTTAACATCAGTTTCCGAAACTGTTGTCCAGCATTCCATATGTAATACACCTAAATTTCCATCAATCGTTTTCCCCTTGCCTTTCAACCATTTTATATGAGCTCCTTCATAAACTAGTTGTCAGATAGATTTCCCTCTGCAAAAGACATTATTGCTTTTCCAAGTATTATTTTTATTTACCTACTTACCACTTTGGGTTTTTCATTACAAGCAGTACCAAAAGTCAGATTTACTTACTAATCTCCAGCTCCCAGACTCAACAGTCAAATGCCTTATAAAAACGTGCCAAATGTAATACCTATTTTACTTTTCAGTGTAATGGCTATGAGCATTATATGGTCTCACACCACAGCTCAGCAATTTTACATTTTAGTTCCTTTAAAATTCTTGAGGAAATGCTGTTTGCTCTATAGAATTTTTTTACTCTGTTTTTAATGAAGTTTCAAATGAATACAGCTCCTCAGACTCATTCCTCACAGAGTCTTTGGTACCGCAATCTCACAACTTTTTTTATTTCTGGTGTTGGGAAATGTTTTTAGAATTAACTGCTCTGCCTCCAGCAACTTGCTTGCCTATATTAAAATGATTTTACGTTTCATTTGCCAGAATTATGTTCTGCTCATCTTCCAGCTTTGGAAGAATCTTCCACTTTGTATGAAAAAAAGATACTGTTCAAAGAGACTTCTGCACTTTGTTAATTAAGCATATTATGTTTTTTAGACTCTTAAACCTTTTTTTTTTTTATTTGTGGTTTACATTTACTCATGTAAAGCAATCTATAAAGGTACTTTATTACTATCATGTAATGTAAATTAAAAACCTTTAGTTTAATAGACATTTTAAGAACTAATCACATAATAGAGTAGGTACTTTCCATTATGACAGCCTAACAATCTCAATATAAATTAACAATATATCAGTTCTGCATTCAGCATACAGAACTAATGTTTTAGCAGTAAACATGTGATTCATCTAACATTTTAAATATTACAGATTTTAGTTAGTGGTTAGCCATGTACAATTCAAAATACTCAAAATACTGCAATTCCCCATTTTTGCTTAGGCTAAAATGGGATTAATTTAATAGGACACCAAATAATTCACATAATGACCAAATGCACAACATGAACATTAATGAAATTCCTTACTATGTTGCTGAAAGATAAACTGCTAGAGTCTAGAAGCCTATATGAGGAGTCTGAACACCAAAAAAATCCCAATCCACAAGCAAAGGTTAATCACATACCAGTTAGCAATATCTTTGTGAGCCACTAGGTTCTGGAGAAATGCTTGTAGTCCCAACTGCCGATCTTCCAAGAAGTCAGGATTATAATTATCCTTGAACCAGCGCTTTGGTGGAAGAGCCAACCGAAAGCCCGGAAACATATCCTTCAGCTGAAACAGAAATCAAAGCCAAATGAAGAAAACAAGTCTTGATGAAATACCAGATTTGACAGAGGCATTGACTTTACTCAGAATTACAGGATCTTTCTGTCTTCTGTTAAGTTCCAGCACAAGGTCAGTCTCAACCATAAGTACAATCCAAATTAGAGTGTAAATTGTGAACACAGTTCTATCACTTGCTGTGTTGCCTCATGCAATCAAATGATCTCTCAAAATTTACCATACAAAAATAGGAATAAAACCCTTTGCTTTATTATTTAATGTCTCTGAGCCTGCTATTTAATGCCTTTGAGTCAGTAAATTGTACGTAAGTAAAAAGTATCAGATGAGTAAGCATTTCAGTGGTGTTTCTCTTAAAGTACTCAGGGATAAGAAGTACTATATAAATAAAATATATAAAAGCCCATTACAGACCTACAGCTCTGCAACTTGTCTTTTTGGGGGGACTGGCAGAATGAATTACAGCACAGGCCTGAAAATTCTAATAAAGAGTAGCTCCTTGTACACCCAGAATATTAAAATTTCAATACACATGGATACAGCTCAAACCCTAGTACTAACATGCAAAACTGTATTTTTGAGTTACTTAAACAGTAATGGGGTTTACTCAATGACAGAAATCCCTGGAATTTTTCTTTGAATTCAGAAATGGAACAGGCAAATGAATGGAAGCATAAAAATATATAACAACAGACCTGTCCAACGATGCCAATTAATTATTTTTCTAATATGCATGAAGATAAAAACCACTTCCATAAAAAACAATTTTTAGATGCCTTTTCTTAGAAGGGATGCTTGACATAAAAGTCTCAAAGAGGATTTACAACGAACGGGAAAAAGCAAACAGGTTTTAGAAAATCTAATGTTCCTCCAACTGCCACAAGAATTGTTTAATTTTTTTCTGAAGACAGGATCAAGCCAAATTCTGTCAGGGATGTGCTGCATGCACTTAAGATATTCATATGAATGTTCCAGTGACAGAGATTCCAGAATCTGCCTTGAAAACAGTTTAGCACTCGACGTTTACATAGCTGCAAGATAATTCTACAGTGAGTGTCTTGATCCTTGCACAGCAAAATTTAAGCCATCTGACAATAAGCTTTATTTAACTGCTCTTTACAGACTCTTGGAAAAAGCTAATGGATAGCTCCTTCAGCAGATTCAGTTTTTAAAAAGTTTAAACAGACACCGTATTTCAGCTAGAATCTTCTACACAATTCAAAGGAAGAACCACGTTAGCGGATTACCCTTGCTCATCATCCAAGTACCATTTCACAGCACAAGAAGGGTGCTTTAACACCACAAGCACTGTATATTCAAATAGCCCATGATTAACTACCGGTTTCTTATTTATAAAATGGTTTACTGTCAAAGTCTTGCTCTTTATTTCTGTATTTAAGCGTATGTTCTCCTCTTACTGATTTTCACCTTGATATTAGCTCCTTCTTGATATTTTTAGTTTATCTTTGGTCATACAAAGTTCCTTCATCTCTTACCAAGTTATCATTAATACCATGTATGTAAGTATCCTCTGTGTTCCATAACCCCTCTTCCGCTAATAAAATACTGAATAGAACTGAACCCAGAAAAGGTAAGAAAATGAGTTCCTGTGTTAGCTGGAGAGAGGACCATAGATAATCATTGCCGGGAAAGCTTTTCAACCACACAGATTTCTGCTTAATGGTAATTTCACTTGTCTGGGTATGCAGATCATGTAATTTATATCTAAGGAAAGAGTACGCCTACCCACAGATTACTCCTTTTGTGGATGAAGAGAGTATAAGAAAGCTAGCTGCTGTCAGCAGACTAATTTTCAACAGCACAGTCCCGGGGCATGCTTTCTTGAACATTGCTCAAACACAGCAGGAAAAACTGTGGGTCAGACAAGTTATGCTGGTTGTGATCACCTTCTTGGATCCAGCATGTTTTCTAGATGTCTCTCCCCTACATCATCACCTGGCAGATGATGCAAGTCACATGAGGCACAGTCTCAGAGAGAAATGGTTAACTTCTTGATTCTTAAGACTGGCCATTTTATTATTTGTTCAACATCTCTACCAGCATAGTAATAAACTTCACAAAGTTATTTTCCCATCATTTTTTGGGACAGAAGAGTATTCTTCACATACTTCTCCAATGCACTAGTTGTTCTTCAACAAAAACTACGCATCTAGCCAAGTGTCTGTATTTTAGCCTTTGCTCCTAACCCCTCAAATTCTGTCATGTTCCAACATCCACTAAGTTTTTTCTTAACATTACAGTAAAAAGACAGTATTTCAGCCTTTGCTGTATCATTTGCTTTTGCTTCCCATAGTTTGCTCTCTAGTAACGGATCTGTTATTTTACTGCCTCCTTCCCTTATTTCTGTCTCTAGTGATTTATAGAGCTTTACCTATTGCTCTTAGCATCCTGTGAAAGTCCATCTTGTATCTCAGCACTTCTGCTTTAGTCTTTAGAAGTCTGTACTACTCTCCTTAGCCTGATTTTTTTTTTTTCAATTACTTTTGACTTTGAGATCACTGCGTGGCTTCTTGTGTGCTCAATACTGGCAATACCTCATCTTTCCTTTACATTGGATTACTTGTCATCATCTTCCATTTGTTTTCTTTCAGTGGGTATGGAGTTTTCAGAACCTTTTCCTTGCCTGGAAAGTAGAGCTTTGACACGCAGAGAACTTGTTGCTCACACTTGAAAATTGTTCAAGTCTTAACCTGCAGCTGCACTTACTCATTTCATTCATAAAAGCAGAGTTCATGGTTTTGAGCTTTTTTTACTCCCATTCATTTCTGTTTTATTAGCTGTTCCTTACTACAAATATTTCAGAAACTAGTGGAAGTACAAAACACTTTCTAGGATTCTACTGCTATCTATTTTGCCGTATTTATTTTATTTGTGAGTTCATGGCAAATAAAGAATGCTCTTACTAAGTTCACTAGCTGCTTCTATTAGTTAGCTGAGCTGCATTCATTCACCTAGTCCTGATTTTATTGGCTCAGGTCCCCATTGTGACATTGTCCGTATTCTCATATGTTTTCCATTTTTAGCCACTGCCAAAGTCCAACTCTCAGTTCAGTTTGGACTTGCGAATAAGTATATGCCTGATACATACAAAACATATTGCTCTTTTGTCTTTACCTGGTCTTCCTGAAAAGCCATTCTTCCCCCTCTATTAATACTTCAAACTGATTCACATAGTGGTTATTTAATTCAATTGGCATTTAATGCCAAGTTTCTAATACCATTTCAGAGAATTAACAATTTGCCACCAACCTCAACAAGGACGGTGAGGAAAAGGACTTACAAGACATACATTACATATTTCTCTTGTTTATATTGTATTTCTAGGAGATAGGGTACAGAAAATCCTGAAAGTATACATGCATGCAACTTCATGTCTGTATTTGTCACTAGAAAACAAGGCATTGCAAGTGTTGCACCATGTCTTTTGAATCACTGATGCATGCATATAACCATTTACTCTTCAGTTCATAGGAGATCATGCTTTTCATAATACAGAAATGCCAGCTCCAGGAACTGAAACGTACCATAATTCTAAAGCTTCCAGAGAATTACAGAATAGTAACAAGATAAAAGTTTAGATGTACACTGAAAGATGAAAAAGGTTCAGTAAGTGACACAAGGAAAAAATAAAGTTCCTCCTTTTAAACAGAAATCCTAATACCCATAAATTGTGTTAAAAATCAAACACTTCTGTCAAAGATTTGACTGCAAACATTAAGGACTTCACTCATAAAAATCTAAATATCAATTCTAAAACGAATACCTGTGGCATTTTAGTATTTGAAACTACTGATAACCACACTAAAGGTCAATGCATGTAAGCCAGTTCTTGGCTTGTCTCTGACATAGCTGACCAAAACACAAACTGTTGTATGACTTGACTTCTGAAATTTGAGTTGAAATCCCCAGAACTTCATCATCTCAAAAAAAGTCAGGCTTTTGCCAATACCAAGGCATTCCTTAATTCAGGATACATTGAAAACACAGGAATTTCTTCAGAAAGGGATCTCTAAACTAATTCACATTCAACAATTTGTGGTAGTTTTAGACTGCACTGGTGTTTTAAAGCTATCCTAACAGACATCTAAATAGGTCAAACCAAGAACCCAGAGAAATGTATGTTCAAGTCCAAATTAAACATGTCAGCAGAATTAAGTTCTTTAAGTTCAATTAGTTGATTAGGCACATTGATCCAAGGAGAAGAAAAGCTATACCAAAAATCCCTTACTATGGGTAAAAAAAAGTGAGCCTTAAAAAGTTACAAGTTTGAACACTGAAGGAACATTATAGAAGAAAATAGCGTGTCCAGAGAAGGGCTACAAAGCTGGTGAGGGGCCTGGAGGACAAACCTTATGAGGAACGACTGAGGGAGCTGGGGTTGTTTAGCCTGGAGAAGAGGAGGCTGAGGGGAGACCCTGTCACCCTCTACAACTACCCGAAAGGAGGTTGCAGAGAGATGGGGGCTGACCTCTTCTCCCTGGTGACAAGTGATAGGACGAGAGGAAACGGGTTCAAGTTACGTCAGGGGAGGTTTAGATTAGATATTAGGAGACATTTTTTCACTGAAAGGGTTATTAAACATTGGAATAGGCTGCCCCAGGGAGGTGGTGGATTCACCATCCCTGGAGGTGTTTAAAAAAAGGGTAGATGGGGCACTGAGGGACATGGTTTAGAAATGGCTCTTGTCAGGGTAGGCTAAAGGTTGGACTCGATGATCTTAAAGGTCCCTTCCAACCTCAACAATTCTATGATTCTATGATTCTAAAATGTGTTAAACATGCAATGAAAGATTATTCTTAGGAGTGGAGAGTAGGGCAAAGAAAAGGGTAATTCTCTTTTTTCACTTTTATGCTTCTGAAGAAATAACGGTAAATGCGAAAGCCAAACGCTATTTACCAATTCAAAACCCTTGTGTTTTTTAGAGAAACATTATTTGTTTTCAAGTGTTCTAAAAATATGAAGTTGCTGAACCAGAACTCCTATTTACCTGGCATCTCTGTCTTCAGCTTTAAAGATCTAATATTTCACAATTAACTTCAAAGACACTGAAAACAACTGAAGACTGACCAACATACAAAGAACTTATGTTCATGAAACTTCAGTTTTATCATGAAAAAAAAAGTTTGTTGTACTGAAAAACTACTGGATCATTCCTGCAAAAGAACACAGGCCCCTAGTTCTACTTCCATGCAGGGGATACAATCATTAAAGAGTTAATTTCCTTTATCACACAGATTAGGAATAAATATAAAGTAAGAAGCACACTAACAATTTCACATGAAGAAATACCTTCTTCACACTAGCTGTAGTTATTTCATGTCTCTCTGAAAACATAAGGAATCATATGTTTTCCATTCATTAATATAGTATGTGTTTTAAGTGCAGTAAAAAAGGCAAGAAAAGAAAAAAGCGTCAGAAATGTTGAGACACAAAGAAAATGAAACATGAAAGAAGAGGGAGGCAAGTTAGTTGAGAAGTTTACCAGCGTATAATTCTCACCTTGTCATTAAGCCTGGAGAAGTCAGTGTACCGTCTGAAAACCACCCAACTTTCCTCTGGACTTCTTTTTACCAGTATTTTGTATACCTGTGTGGAAAAACAGGAATATCAGAAAAAACGCACAGAACTTTAGGCTGCATTGGCTGGAAGACCGATATTATCCTTTATTTCTTAATGAAACAGGACTCGTGGATAAAAAAAAAAAATCCTTAATTGGAGGGGGTTCTAAGCTTAATTATCAGTATAAATGAATATGAGTTTAAGGAAGGAGTTTCTATAATTCCTAAATGCATTTAACTATTCTCTGTCTGTAAGAAAAGGTTTGTGAAACTGCATCCAGATTTCTTCCCCAGCAAAAACCGAGTCTCATTTATCAAAGAGTTAAATAAAGTCTGTTTTAGCGATCTACTTTAACCTTTGCCGAATTATGGTTTTACTTATCAATCCTTGAGGCCAATCTGTTTTAAAGATGACTGTAATACTCAGTAACTGATTATTGCACTTGTTTTAAAATGTCTCATCTGACTTGGTTCACAAGGAAAAGTAATGCAGGATAAAAATAACATCCTGCTTTGGTTTCAGTTGTCTTGAACATTAGGTTTTGTCTTTCGAGGCGTAATATGACCACTTCCTTAGATAACCGCATCAGAACAATTATACTAGCACTGTAGAACTGAGGTAATGGATTCTTTGAATCACGATTTAGCAAGAGAACAGGACAGTGGTACTGCTGTGCTATTTAAAAGCAAATGGATAAGAAAATAAAACAATAACAACAGTAATAATTAAAGAATAAATCAATTACCTTTTTTTTAGGAGGACTGATGCTCTAATGCCTGAACACACAATTTCAACTAGAAAATATTAAGCAGTGGCTAGGAAACAAGGATTCTTATGCCACAACCTTACTTTTTCCAATATAAGGAAGAAAAGGCTCTGCAATTCTACAGGGTTAGCTTTCCCAACCTAAGAGTTTTCTAGTTAAAAAAAAAAAATAGAAGGAAGAAAAGATATTTTTGGACTCATAGTGATAAACAATCCCTTATAGGCATTTAACCAAATTCTATTTAAAACATTTCCTAATCTGTTACATAGTAAAATCTTTCCCAGTATTTCACAGCAGGTTGTTTCAGCTGATAAATCTATTTTTCTTGTTGCAGTCCCAGCATGTGATAACCGCAGCAGTAGCCAACTTCTATACACGTGTGAGACTGTTTTTAGCAATTCTGTATTCTATAGTGTATTAAGTTGCAGACAATTACACAAACTACAGTGCAAATTAAGTGCAATTTTTCAGCAAGTATTTCTTTTTTCTACTTTTTAAACACATAATTCCACTTTCAAGAAGCATCATCTGTGGAAGTCATGTACTGTAACAGAGGCAATATTTCAGTCATTACAAAAAGCTATTAACTTTTAGAATTCATGCTGCAAGACATGCCTGTGAAGCCAGCATTAAAAAGTAATTCTTCTGTCTTACATTTTCTGTATAAATGATCTCCAATTGTTTTAGCTTTCCTGTCATACCGAAAGTATAAACAGAGTTTTATTTTACAAAAATTTCATAAAGCAATACTGTTATATAAAATTGTGAAGACTCTTTGCTAGTATACAGTAAAACACAGAACAAGAAGCTTTGGAATATGCTTGCTGATTTACTTGCTGATCAGTATTCTATTCTTTTATTCTACTAAAAGTTCTACAAAGACATTGCTGACAAACGCACATGTCAATCGGATCCTGGGCTGCATCAGGAGAAGCGTGGCCAGCAGGTCAAGGGAGGTGATTCTAGCTAGCCTGACCCTCACTTTGAATGGTTTCCAAGTAAATATTAGACTACTTAAAAAAAGCAAAAATATGGTCAACCTGAAACAAAAATTTTTTGTTATCTTGAAAAAGTTGAAAGAAGACAACTGTAATACTTCTGTATAACATCTTCATGTGTAACATGAATATGTTAGAAACTGAAAAACTTAAGACAAGGTATCATTCTCAAATAGACTATAATACTCAAAGACAAGTTTTGGGTTTGGTTCTTTTCTAAGATTTGTAATGAAGAAAAACTAGATCATTACAAAATCAACCGTCTGTTCCTTCAGACAAGGTTTTGGGAAAAAACTACAAATGAATTCAACAAATTCAAGTCACTCCAGTCAGTCCTGAATTGCCTTATTCCTCAAATACAAAATATTCAATGAAAAAATGCCAATATTCAGTAACAATCTCTGGCTGATTTAGCATCTCATTATCATTTCTACTTGGCTTAAAAGAAAAGTGCCAACTGAACATTCCAGGACTGCCAACTCATGAGACCAACTGCTTACAAACAGAGACATTTTCCAGCCTAGGTTTTTTCTCCCATAACCTTCAGCAGCACGTAGTCCAACATGCACTAACATTTAACTCCTGAAGTTAGTACATCACCCAGCTTAAGTAATTCAGATTCATATTTTTGGGAACTCTGAAATGCTAAGAAGCAGTAAAAAAACTTCAGCTATTGAGTCTCCTCTGTTTTACAGATGATTTCAATTTAAATTTCCACTGTCTTCCATCTCACTGACTTTGCATTTCAGAAGCAATCAAAGTTTCTAGGACTAATTACTTGCTGGTTTTAATGCACAATAGCATGCTTGTGTTCAACATGCAACTGAAAAAAAACAGTTAATTATGTGCTTTCAGAAACACAGCAACAAAAGAAGTGAATTCAGAAAGAACAAAAATGCAACCAAGCATTTTAATGATGAAGAACGTTTAATTTGTACTGTAACCTGGCCTTCCGCATAAAATAACAACTTTGACTCCTTATTTTAACTACAGTTGAGTAACATCTTACATGCACACTGGAATATGCCTTGGCATATTTTCAGAATAAGTTGTGTCAATATAACTCTACTAGTAATTGTTTTAGTTTTGAAGGTATTATCTTAAAGGAATCTTAATCTACACATAAAAAAAATTTTGGTTCTTCTCTTAAGCTACCATACATGAAGATGTTAGAAACTAGAAAAACTTAAGACAAGGTATCATTCTCAAATAATTTTAAAGCATCATTGTTAAATTCTTTGCAAAAAGAACTTGATTTTACTAGTATTTGAACTAGTAAAGTTAGCTTCCACAGTTTTATGGGAAAATAGGAGGAAAAAAAAAAATTGTCCGCTATTTCCTCCTCCTTACCTATTTGTGATTAATGTTGCTCTGCTGAAGTAATGTAACTAATAAATAATTAGTAACAAACAACTCCCATCACTCCCACGTGCATTGCTGAATTGTATCAAAGAAACATTTCAACCACATCCACAAAAACAAATGCACAAATGCCTTAATGTATTTATGGCATGTAAAAAACCTGACTTGCCAGCGACAGTACATTTTGAGAAAAATCAATGCAAATCGGTTAAGCTGGTGTTCTGCCATGAGATACTGCATATGTGACATCTCACTTTATGTTTTCAGAACTGATTGCCCTTTGTTATAAATTAAACCTAGCAATGCAAGAAGCTGTAAACTACATGTTGGCACTTTAATGCAAATGTTATATATTACTAATAACTGTAAAAGGCAGATATCAGTGTCTTTTATCACTCATTTCAGATAAAAGACTACATTTTATTTAAGATGTTTAACTATCTAGAACTTCTAGAAGTTCAATTTCACAAGGAATTGTAACTTTGCAAGGAATTCCTGACTTTTCCAGCAGAAATTGATACCTGAAGTAGAATGAATCCCTCTATTCCATGTACACAATTACAGGAAAGACTGCTTCTGAGTCTCAGTTTTCCCACCTGCGTAATGGGAATGATATTTTCCTGTCAGACAGCAGTACTTTGAAGCTAAACTGGTATTGGTAAAGTACACCAACATCTCTGAACTGCAAGAATAGCTACTGGAAAAGAATGCAAAGTACATTCAATTGTTACCTTGTCATTACAGGATGAC
This sequence comes from Chroicocephalus ridibundus, assembly GCF_963924245.1. NCBI lineage: Eukaryota > Metazoa > Chordata > Aves > Charadriiformes > Laridae > Chroicocephalus > Chroicocephalus ridibundus. The sequence goes on from NC_086285.1 coordinate 138,281,785, forward strand.
CATCCCCAAAACTTACAGTGAATTTTGCCCTTTCCTCCATCACCTCATAACCCAGTATAGTAGGCGTGGATGGCCGATCTTCCCAGCTCCTGGAATCTGTATTCTGCTCTATTTCATCCACGGGCTGAGTACAGTATTCTATGGATGTCTCCAGACCTGTAAATTTAGTCCTGACAAGTGGACTACTACACGTAGATGATGTAGAACCAATCTGGTCAGGCACGCTCATCTTTTTAAAACTACCAATTGCAGAGTCCTCCAGCTGTCCTTTTGAGGAGCTGGAACTCGTCGAGATGCTCCCAAAAGAAGAACTTCTTTGGTTTCTGTTTGTAAAGCTGGATGATGAACTTCCGATAGGAATAGGAACAGGAACATATGGTGTTGCCATCCTTCACGAAAAAAACCTCAGTTTTTGGCCCAGGAGCTTAAGGTTTATTCACTGTGCAAGCCATGATTTGTCTTCTTTTCAAGAGCAGTACCTGCAGTGGAATACAGAAAATTTTGAAATTTTTAAGTGAAAGCAACACTAAGACACTGCTTTGGAAGAATCTGTATCAGCACTGAGATGGTACACAGCAGTATCGATGGTTAAATATTTTCACAAGGAATTTGGCTTCATGTAAATTTCACTTTATATCTCTACAATTTGATGGACAGCTTTACAGGAGTTCACTGTCTTTCACAGCTATTAAAATGACAGAAAGTTAAAGTAAGATTACAAAAGAGAAAAATAATTTTGTCCTTTGTGATTTAAGCGCTACTTTGTTTTATTGAAAAAGTCAGCAACCTTTAGGCATATCTAAGAAGCTGTTGTAGTTTTAATGACTGTTTAGTATAAACAGTACAAAAGCTTTTCTCTGAATTGCTTCTGTAAGATAACCGGAGCAGACTACATGAGCTAAACATGCATGCGACAATATGGATGACACGAATCAAAAGACAACCCAGTAAACACCTTAGGTGAAAAACATATTTGCATATATTACATATTCACTGAAGTATAATGGATGTTTTCAAAGCGGAATATTTTTTCAAAACAACTCTGTTGCATATAATGCTGCAGACATTTGTAACATTGTTAACTGGGCACATTTTCTGTAGCTTGAATTGGAGCAATTAAGTTTTACAAGCATGCACATCAAAAGCTGTGTTGTAATAGCAACTAGTTTTCCATTCCAGCAGATTAATATGGGAAAAACAAGTTCACGGAAAGAAAATAAAGAAAATACACGATATTTTTTTCTTCAAGAAAACCATTTCAAGCCAAAATTAATCCTACGTGTGCATATTTATAAAGAAAGCAGAAGAAAATTAAGACAGCAGTATCAAACTGCCAAAAAAAAAAAAAAGCACCATCTCCTCATTTTAACAAAGTACCCAAAGAAGAGCTCCTACAAGATGCAAATTAGATGCCACCTCTTTGGATTAATAGGATTTGAGTCACCACCCATTTCACCCAAGAGTCTGCCAATCAACCACAAGGCTGCAGGCAGCTGTGAAACGGGAAACCATCAACCTGATTCGCGTCATATATGTAATCAATCATCTACTGGAGCAATACCCAAATGAGTTTCCTAATTACCAGGGTAAAGTGATGGTTTCATTCTCTTGCTATAAATAAATCTTAGAGAACACGAATAAGGAAATAAATATGAAATGAACCAGCATCAACAAGAAAGACTGAAAACTGCTTGTGAAAGAATTTCTTGAGTGAAGGAAAAAACCGACCTTCCACCTCCTTTCTGCTACACAGGGAAATGTCCACACACATTTTATAAGTCAGAAAGCTCAGGGAACTTGACCAACAAGAAAAATTTCAGCCTGGCAGTGACTCCTTGGGAGCACCTCTACCTCACTGCAGGGTGAGGCTGGACACTCAGCAGCATCCAAGGGAGCAGAACTGTCAGTATCACAAACCCCCGCTGATTTGATGTTGCTGGTCAGGTGCAGACTTTGGACTACCCAGCAGCTTCTGTTGCAGCACAGCCCTGTGTTGTGCGACTTAACCCCCCACCCCGTGTCAGACAGCTGACCTGCTTCAGCCTCACATCGCTTGAAAGAAGCATGTCACACCTGTCTTGGAGACAGGACATTCTCCTGGAGCTAGACCAGGATTTAAATCCCTTTTCCCACCTGTATCTCAGTAAGCGTGTCTGTTTTCTCCCTTGAACAATAAACTTTGCAATAAATTTTTTCAACAGAGGTAGAAATATCAAGACAGAAGCCTGGTAGATTTTCTCATAGCAATATTCTCATCTGCCTAAGACAATGAACAAGGTAACTCCTTTTTCACTTGACACTTTGGTGACTCTTCCATGTTACCAACATAAGGAATTGAGAGCATCCCCTTAAAGAATGCTCCACCAAGCTATGCTCCTGGAAGGTGTGGGATTAAATCCCTATAAACAGAAGAACCCAATTGAGTCCAGGTTTGCAACAAATCAAAGGAACTGTAAATAAAAAAAAAAAGAAAAAGTGTTTATTATCTTCTCCTGCATGACTATGAATCTGACCCAGAAAAGCAAAAGAAGCCCACATCTCCGAATCTGGTGAAGTTCACCCGGGAGTTCATGGAACTTTGAAAAGATAAAAGCCTGTGCTTTCCATCACTATTTGGAAAAAAAAAAAAAAAAAAAAAAAAAAAACACAAACCAAAAAACCAACCGAAACCCACAACATTTTTACCAGTTACAACACTTATGAACAGTGTATTTTCTAAAAGGGCTCATACTACCAACCTCACACCTAGATTCCTGTAACTCTGAAGAGCAACAGAAGTGTCAGGTCAAGTGAGCAAAAAACACACCATGTCATTTAATTTGATTTTTTTTTTTGGTCAATAAAACAAGCATTAGAACTTACCAGCCTCATAAATGCATACATATATATGTACGTAAATCCATCTTAAACTGTAAAGGCATCACAATTTCCAAATACCTAAAATAATTACATGCTATGAATCACAACAGGGTTTAAAATGTCATTTATTTGCACTTTATGAAGGCTAAGCATTAGAAAAAGAACACAATGCTCAAATGAGGGTCACAACCTTAGAACTCAAGCCTTTTTATGAATATAGAAGTTTACTGCCAATTCATGCACTAAAAGTAACAGAAAATAATCTTATAAAACACTTTTAGACGAACCACATCACTCCTCGCTTACGCTGGTGCAGCAAGGAGGGAAGATTTAGGTGCACAGTCTGCTACTAGCCAAGCTTCACCACGAACCGGTCTCACATGTGACTGCATTAAATCAGCAGAATCATTGCAACACATGAACTTTCAGAACAAACAGATTACTCGCAACACCTAAGAGATAATCCAGTCACTGCACTCTTTCTTGTCTAGATATTTACTTACTTTACTTTTTATACGAAATTTCTTTCCTGTTCAGAACCTGTATTTGGTTTAGTTTGATTCCCAGCTGTAAATTACAGTGAAATATAAAAGAAGAGAACATTTGCTCGAAGTACCGAACTGCTAAATCTGAAATGGGATAGGGCAGAGTCCCAGAAACTCTACCACACATGCTACATACAAAACAGCATGACGCCAACTTATCCTACTGGGTGTTTACAACAGCCACCTCCCTTTTTGCGGGTGAAGCAAATAGGCTATAATAAAACCACTTAAAAAGGGTTTGCCTCCAGCTTGCAGCTATCGCAATTCCAAACCCTTTTAAGCTAATGGTTTGTATCTTCAGTGAGAAACATGTAAGCGATACAATCTGAGGATAGTAGATTAGAAACAAAACAATCCTTATTTAACAGTTCTAATTGGATTTAGAAGACTTTTAGCTATGCAATACTATTTGCGATGGGGGTTACATATAGTACGTCTCTGTTTGGACAACGCAGTCGGGCTGACCTCTGTTTGGGATTTCAGCGCTACCGCAGAATGCCTCCTGAGGAACTAGTGGGTTATTTAAAGAGACAATTTGCTGGGTCGGGATTTATAAAACTTTAAGAAAAAAAACCAGCAATCGTTTGGCACCGACTTCAATAAAGTTACTTAACGACGTATTTCACCTGTTTACGAACTCAAAATTGGGGCGTATTTATCAAACCTCGCATGCACACGGGCACACAGAGGGAGCAATTCCTGCCCCAAGGAGTCTGTCACCACATCGCAAACAACTCTGAAGGTACACCCCCCTCCCCCAAATTCCATAGCGAGATGTGCTTACGTTTCCTACCTTTGCCCGTGACTTAACGGTGCTGAGACCGAAACGAAAACCACACAGAAACCGTACTCATTTCTCAGCCTCCCGCCAGCGACCGGCAGGGCCCTGACGCGGGGGTGACCCGCTGCAGGCCCGGGCCGGGGGTGGAGGCGGGGGGGTGGGGCGGCCGCCTCCGCCAGGTGCGCGGCTCCCGCCGCCGCCGGCCGCTGCCGCCCTTGTAGGGAACTTCAGGAGCGGCCGCCCTGGCAGCGGTACCGGAGGGGCCCGGTAAACCTCGCCCAGTCACAAGGCTTCGGACACCGGCCGAGGAACCACCCCTGAGGTGAGGCACCGTCTTCCCACCCCCGCCCTGCCGCGGGGAGGGGGAGTTCCGTCCTCGCCGTCCCGCCCGACACGGACCAGGAGAGGGACCGGCCCGTGCCTCGCCTCAGCCCGCGCTGAGGCCCAACCGCCCACCGGCGGGGGCCGGCGCAACCGCCCGCGGCCGCCTCCGCACAGGTGGGCGGGAGCTGCGCGGAGGCGGCGGGGGCCGGCCGTGCCCGCCGCGGGACGGGATGGGACAGGACGGGCGGTGGCGATAGGGCTCCACGCTCCCACCGCCCGCCCCAACTCCCCACCGCTTGCCTCCCTCATTCCCCTCGCCCCTTCCCGCCCGCCGAGCGGGCAAGTGAGGGGAAGCGGGCTAGCAGCCCCGCTCACCTGCTCGCCGCCGCGCTCGCCTCCCTCTGCCGCGCCACCGCGGGGGCCGCCCCTCCCGCTCGGCCGGCACCGCCCCCCCCCCCCCCCCTTCCTTGGCGTCGCGGTGCCCGCTGGGACCTGTAGTTCCGCGGGGCGCTGAGGGGAGCGGCGCAGCGCCCGGAGGGCGGCCGGGCCGGCGTCACTGCGGTGCGGCCAGCCCGGGCGACACCGGGGCCTCCCGCCGCCGGGCAGCCGCGCTGAGAGGGCGGTGAGGGGTCTCTGGGCCCCTCGGCAGGGTCAGCCTGCCCCTCGGCCGGGAAGGGGAAGGAGCGGGGAGGGAAGGAGCCCCGGGGCGGGAGGGGGAGGCCGGCGGGTCTTCGCCCCGGGGGCGGAAACCCCAGGAACTGTGTCAAGTAGTGGGATGGTAACGCGGTGTCACCTAACGCCACCGTACGTCGTGCTGTGCCGCCAGGTGTTTTTCATGGGGCAGCAAAACCAGTGCGGTAGTGGAGAAACGGATGAAATTTCACGGATAAAAGTGATCCGAGATTTTCCGGGAGACGGGGCAAAGAGGGGAATGAAATCACTGTTCATAAATAGTGGTGGAAATAAAACTGTATCTTGCTATTTTACAGTGGCCTGTGTATGTAGACGGAAGTACAATATTCTGAAGAAAGCACAATTTGTGTCAAAAGGTACATTTTCTTTGTGTGCTTTACATTCTTTATACATCACATAAAAAGTGATGCCTAGGATTTCTGAGGAAGTCTTTCTGTTGAGTTTTCATCTGGAGTTTACCATGCACCTTTTTTCCTGGAATTGTTCCCCCCGGCTCCAACCCCCCCCCCCGCTCCCCCCCCACCTCTCCACCTCTCCCCTCCATCCCCTTGTAGTTTTTGTCTGGAAGGCACACTTTGGATTTTTGGGTGTCAGCATCCTGCTGGAACAGTAGCTGTGGCTTCTGCCCGACATCTGTCTCATGTTCACGGGTCTGGAAGCCGTTAGATACTCCCAGAGAATATTGCACCTCTTCAAACGCTGCACAACTGATCTGCTTGTTTATAATAAACCTGATACTTGGGGCAGGGCATGAGCACACAAAATAATGTAGCAAAACTATGCTGGTAAGGTGATCTGATCTGTGATTGCAAACAGTAGCATGGGCCTGTTGCCTTACCCTTGTCAGTATATGCTGCTCTGGGGGCTACTGTTACCACAGCAGTGTAATTCTTCTGCTGGAATTGTATTCTTAGGGTCTTGGGGAATTTTGTTCTGTGTTTTTTTTCCTGAGTCGTATTGTTTAAGCAGTACATCAGACTGTTTGGAATTAATTTGGAACTTAGTGGTTTCGATGGATGTTGGTCTTTCAAGCAATTTCCTCAGATTTGGCAGGGTAGCCAGCATTCATCATGAGTAGAATTAATAGATTTGAAAAGCATTTGTGAATGACTAGTTGAGAAGCCATGCCACAGGGAACTTATTTGGATCTAATTATCTCTTTAAATTCCCAATTCTGTTTTAAATATGTAGTACTCAGAAGAGATAATACACTGGCTTTTTGAAATGCATTATATTAATGCATATATTAAATCAGAGGAAATGTAACCAATTGCATTTTGAAAATTACACTGCAGAACCTGATATACTGAACACATATGTTTAAAGTTATGAACTTTAAACTTTGTCTCACTCAAGATGAAAATGTCCTCTAATATAGTGGCCGAGGAGAAAAAAACTGCTAGCAACAAGAGAATCCTAACTTCCAGTTGCTCAGAACACTTTTTTTCTATAGTAGTTGAATGTGTCTGAGCATTATAATAATTTAGTTGTATATTCTATGTTTTTTAAAAATCTTTACTGTAAATAGTTAAAGTTTCCTACCTATACCAAGTTACTTTTTAAAAACAAAAGAGATTTTTTCCACCTGTAGAAACATTTTATAATTATAAATGCATGTTTTTCAGTCTGTTAGTCAGCTATCCTAACAGCTTGTGACATGACATTTATTGTATAATTGTATATATTGTATATTGTATAATTGTAAAATTTTTAACAGGCCCCACCAGTGATAGTGGGATCAGTTTTCACTGTGACACTGTCAATCAAGCAAGAGTGCTATCCTAAATCCTTTGAAGAGAACAGGATGCTTTTTTGTCAAGGTGAGCAGGTACAGGAACAAGGCATGAGGCTGCATTTCTTTGGTCATTTGGAAATTCCAAGGAAGTCAGTGGGATTTTTGGCTGCTGAGGAATGTGGGCTCGGTGCCGTCACGTCACAAGGCGCTATTCACTCACAAAGTCATCAGGAATGACTGTTGATTCACTGGGGTGAGAGAAACTATGCAGGATTAAGGTGAATTAAAATTAGGTCTGTGCCTTTCTTGGTTTTCTCTTTATAGTAGTTCTTCCTTGTGTGCTCCGGCTGTAGCAATCCGAAAAAGCTTCAAGACTGCCTTGCTTCGGCTGCTTGTGCAAGCAGAAAATCTGTTACTTTTATTGCAGGCTAGATGAGCCACCCTGTGGCAATACCGTGCATTTCACCTTTATCGAGTCGAAAGGACAGCAAAACTAGTTCTTAAATGTGTAAGAGACTGGAAAGTATTTGCTGGACTGCCCCGGAAAGTATTTGCTGTTTTTTTCTGCACATATTGGTACCGGATGTCACCCACGTTCTGCCTCCATCCACTAGTTACTTGGTTTTCCAGAGGATTGTTGTATATATATTATAGGCCTGATCAAAATCTGTCAGGCCATCATAATTCGTTGTCTCAAAGACATGATTTTTGCTAATGCTAGCTGGTTAGCTAGCTTAATTTAACCTTGTTTAGGGTCCAGGGCTTGCAGAATCAGAAAAGCCTATTAACGTAAAAGAACTTTATGCAACCCCTGTGAACTTCCCAGCACTTTCTCTGCTGGGAAGAAAGCAGGAACTGCTAATTATGTAACACTAGTGGTCCAGCAATTTCATCTTCTGTTGAAAAAAAACCCAACAAATAATCCTACAGGTGTGAACCCTGGGCCAATCAGTTATTGAATTAAATGTGGCTTCTACTGTGCTAGTTGAGGCGTAATGCGATATGTTTTCAACGTTCCACCTGCCCCCGTGATCATGTGAAACACTGAGGGTAGATTTTTCAATCAGGTTATGGGATTTAGGCACTCAAATCTCATTACATTTTGATTAGATGTAGGCACTCAAATTCCACTGTATTTTAGAAGAATTCAGGCATTCAATCCCATTATGTTTCAATGGGATTTGAGCCTTTCTCTCTCACAATACTGTGAAATCTATGACTTGGAGGATATTTGTTTTATGACAAAAAAGCCAATTTTGTTTCTCAGCTGTAGAGTCTTCAGCGTTAGAAGTGATGGAGTTTCTCCTAAAGGCAATAATTTCTGTAATTCTAAAATCCTAGAATTCTATAATGGTTTGGGTTGGAAAGCACCTTCCAAGATCATCTAGTCCAACCCCCCTGCCGTGGACAGGAACACCTTTCACTAGATCAGGTTGATCAAAGCCCTGTCCAACCTGACCTTGAACACTTCCAGGGATGTGTCAATGTCCTGGTTTGAGGCAGAACGGAATGGCAGAACTAGGAATGGAGTGCAAGTCTTCTGAGTAATCCAAAGCCAACAGAGCACTTTGGCCTTAAGTTTGTCACATATCTTCATAAATGTCATCTTCCTGGAGAAGCTGAGAAATGTCTACTGAATAAGAATTCAAATAATAAATGATGAGTAAGTTTCTTACTGTACATTAAATCCTAGTACAAATCCAGGGTACAATATCATTGAAGCAAAAGCTGAAGTCTTTTGTGTTTATTTTGTTTTTGTTTTCGTAATTTTCCTTTTCAGTTAAGTGTCTTCTAACAAACTCTCTGAAATTAACAGCATATTTTTCAGACAGTGTCTGCTTCTAACAGAAAACATCTGATGTTTGTAGTTAATACCAAGGAATGGTATGCAGAGAGGCTCTTGCTTATACTTATTGCTATAACAACCAAGGGCAGCTCACTTTGTTGTGTACCAAGTTGGAGGGTCAGAAGAAGAGTGTAGAGGGGTCGCATCTGTGGGGAGGAGCAGACAGGATAGGTGACGGTGACCCAAAACTCACCAACAGGGTGTTCCATCCCATCTGCCCCATGCTCAGTATAAAAGCTGAGGGATCGAAGGGGTTAGCCTCTTTCTTCAATGGCCAGTGTCCAAGGAGGACTCTGTTCGTCTGCCTTTGATCCCGATCCATGCATTCCTGAATCCAGATCTGGAATCCAATTCCCATACGTTGCTGAGTCCTGTCTGGGACTTGTACAGTGTCTGCAGGTGATGTGATTGTCATCCTGGGAGCTTGACATGGTTTTCTATATATTGTATATATTTCATTATTTTCTTATTAATATTATATTTTCTTTTTATTATTACTGTTTCATTAGTTTAGTTTCTTTTCAACTCATAAGTCTCTCTCTCTCTCTTATTCTCTCTCCCTTATCTTCAGGGAAGGGAAAGAGAGGTTAAAGAGGGCATCAAAGACAACTTCTCTGGGCAACCTGTTCTGATGTTTTACTACCTTCATCATACATCATTTCTTCCTTGTGTCCAATCTAAACCTACTGTCTTTCAGTTTAAAACCATTGCCCCTTGACCTATCACAACAGGCCCTGTTAAAAAGTCTCTCTCCATCTTTCTTTTAAGCCCCCTTTAAGTATTGAAAGGCTGCAATAAGGACTTCCCGGAGCCATCTCTTTTCCAGGCTGAACAACCCCAACTCTCTCATCTTTTCTTCATAGGAGAGGTGCTCCAGCCCTCTAATCATTTTTGTGGACCTCCTCTGGACCCACTTTAATAGGTCCTTGTCTTTCTTGTGCTGGGGACTGCAGAGCTGGACACAGTGCTCCAGGGGGGTCTCCTCCCAGGTTCAAAAACTACACAACTTTAAAGTAGTACAGCTGGAGAGTTGGAAAGTAGGCATAAGCATTGAAACTGGGAATTTCATAAAATACAGGCATCTAGATCCTGAGTTGTGATCCTGACATACTTTAAGCAGTTGCCTTGTCATTCTAATGTCTCTCCATTTTATAGATACTGTATCAGTGTGTGTGTGTTTATATGTTGTATTCAAATACTTCCTGTGTTTGTGAGATGCTACTACAGCACATGTTCAGAGGGACCTTGCCTTTTAATGGGCTGAAAAAGCTGAGCTTTTATACATACCCTTTGAGAGCTCCTGTCTTTGGGAGGTTGTACTACACAGTTTCAGATATCCAGTGGTCAAACAAAGGACTGAGGGAATGGTAAGAGATGGGATTTAAAATCCATTGTTGGCTGGCTCTTTACAGGTTTGGTCTGACTTTGTGTGATTCAGTGCTCTGTGGCGGACTGTGTTCAAGCTTACTTTGAAATCATCATGAGATATCTCACTTGTGCAGTATAGGCTCCTGGAAGCCTGCACTCCTTGCTCAGAGTTTGAAGTATCGCCCTGAGGACGAGGCACTCCCAAAGTCCAGTTCTTTCTTAGCTCTAGATCTTTTATGGTTTCTAGCTCAGGTTTTGAATTTCAGACTTAACCATTGTTCGAAACACTCAGGTGTGGGATACTGATTGCCCCATTGTCTCCTAACTGGTTAATCTCAGCCTGTTAACATCTATATATTATCTTCTAATGGTTGCTATAAACTTTATTCACAATATAGTTTTACACCCAGGTTGGCTTCAAGGTGGTATCCTGATAACAGACATTTTGTGGAATGAAAATAGACTTAATAGACTTTTTGTGGAATACCAGTTTCACATGTATAATTCAGCTGCTGTGTATTATTCTGGCAATTTACTGAGCAACAAATGGGACTTAGTAGCTTTCTGTGCCTGTCATGCTTATCTCTTAGAGGGGAGTCCTCAAGAAAGAAAGCAGAAGCAGCAGCCTCTAAGAAGTTAAGAAATCCCTGCCTGCCAGAGGCTAGGTCTACTTTGAGTTGCAGGGAATTTTTCTCTCTCAGGGGTTGCTTCTGGGTAGAGAAACTCTCAGGCATTATGGACAGAATTTTCAGATGAATGAACTATAAGTGTGGATTTTAAAATAATATATGAGTTTCAACGTTTCCTTCTGTCCTGTGCCAGGTATCGAGATTCCTAGCAAATTGTGTCTTTCCTTCTTCCTTCCTTTTTATTCTCACCGTCAGCATTTTCAGCTCCTCTCCTAGCTTGGTATATCTTGCTTTGGCTTTAAAATACACAAGTAATTATGATCACCAACTGCTAATAATGATGTGTCATTATTATGATATACATATATATACATATACAGAATTATTCTGATAACTAATCGTATTCATCCTTGGGCAAAATTGTCTTAGAAATTGACAACTAAAGACTCATTGACATCTGGCTACCCTCTGGAAAAAGAACAAAATAGGTAATTTTGACAATAGGTAGACTATGATATTCCACTGGCTTCCTGCTTTCCCTGCTTTCTTTACCTTGGTCTTTACTGGTAAAATCAACTCAGGGACTTTCAGTCCCCTGTGATCAGTGGGTAAGTTTGGAGCAGGGCAGATTTATCTTGGTGAAAGAAGATTATGTTGGGGAACGTTTAAACAAACTGGACATATGGAAGCCCAGTGACCTGGTGGGATATGCCCATGAATGTTGAGGGAATGGGCAAATGTCACTGCAAGGCCACTTTCAATAATCTTTGAAAGGTTGTGGATGTTGGGTGAGGTTCCTGAGGACTGGCAGGAAGAAAATGTCACTTCCTATTTCAAGAATGACAAGAAGGTGGATCTGGGGAGCTACAGGCCTAATGTTAATCCCTGAGAAGGTGATGGAGCAATTCAGAAAACAATTTCTAAACATGAAGGACAAAAAGGTGATCAAGAGTACTAGTTAGAAAGGGAAAATCATGTCTGACCAACCCGATCATTTCCTCTGATGAGATGATTAACTTGGTGGGTGAGGGAAGAGCAGTGGAAGTTGTTTATCTTGACTTAGTTAAGGCTTTTGACACTGTCTCACATAACATCCTCACAGATAAACTGATGAAGTAACATCTTCATTAATGACCTTGATGATGGCACAAGAGTACGCCTTCATCACGTTTGTGGACAATGCAAAACCCTGAGGAGTGGTTGATACACCAGGTAGTTGTGCTGCCATTCAGAGGCATTTCTTGACAAACTGGAGAAACGGGCTGTTATGCGTCTCGGGAAGTCCACAAAGGGAAATGCGAAGTCCTGCCCTTGGGGAGGCATAACCCCATGGGATAACAAGTACAGGCTGGGAACCAACCAGCTGGAAAGCAGCTTTGCAGAAGAAGCCCTGGGGGTCCTGGTGGACACCAAGCTGAACATGAACCAGCAGTGTGCCCTGCAGCAGAGAAGGCTAACGGTATCCTGGGCTGTATTAGGAGGAGTATTGCCAGCAGGTTGAGGGGGGTGGTCCTTCCCCTCTGCTTAACACTGGTGAATAATATCTGGAGTGCTGTGTTCAGATCTGGTCTCCCCAGTACAAGAGAGACACGGACGTACTGGAGCAAGTACAGCAAAGGGCCATGATGATGATTGCAAGCTTGGAACATCTGACAATGAGGAGAAGCTGAGAGAGCTGGGATTGTTCAGCCTGGAGGAGGGAAGGTTCAGGGGTGTCTTAGCCACGTGGAGAAATAACTGATGGGAGGGTGCAAAGAAGTTGGAGCCAGGATTTCTCAGTGGTGACCAGTGACAGGACGAGAGTCAGAGGGCACAAATGGAAATAGAGAAAATTCCATCTGAACATAAGAAAACACATTTTACTGCAGGGGTGATCAAACACTGGAATAGGTTGCCCAGAGAGATAGTTGCTTGATGATACTTAAAACCTGACTGGACATAGCCCTCAGCAACCTGCTGTAGCTGACCCTGCTTTAAGCAGGGGCTGGACTAGACAATCCTGGGAGGTCCTTTGCGACCTCAACTCTTCTATGATTCTGTGAGCTTAGAGGCCTGCCATCCTGCTGTTGCTATAGAACAAAAAGATACCAGACATAGTTTCTATTTTTGTTTTCTTAAAAGCATCTAAAAGCATCTACTCTTCAAAGAGTATGGGAGCAAAATTTGTTCTCCTCATCTGCTGTTGTGAGATGAAATAAAATTCAGCTTGTTGCAAGTTTACAGGTAGTCTTTGATTGTACTTTCTGATACTTTTTTCTGAATAAGGGTTTTTTTTCTTCTTTTTTCCTCCTTGTAATCAATGTGAAAAGAAAAGAACATTGTAAGGAAAATCCAGGGAGTAGAGAATAAAGAATTATTGTTAATTGAATGGTAGACTACATGGTTTCTTTTCAATCTAAATAAAATTATTATGGCAGAGATTTCAGGCATTTTGATTGAGGAGTCATATTCATGTGCAATAATGACTTCATTACATGCATTTGAAGCTTCAAGTTTAAAAATGATTAGTTTGCTCTCAGCTAGAAGAAGCGGTTTTAAATGTTCTTTGTTTTACATCATTGAAGCATTCACTCACTTTCCTTGCGAGGAAGAGGTGGTTCTCTCCCAGTAATAACCTTTTGGACATGGTGGTACCCTGCATTGTAATTTGACACGGCAAAGCTTCTGGGCCTTTGATATGACCTTTGTAGCAGGTTTTGGTTTTTCCTCCTAATGCTCTGCAGCTTACTGTTTTGCATGGCACAACGTATTTTAGTATTGATTTGTGAGAGGTCTCATAAGTATTTCTTTCTCTGTGGGTAAAGAAGAAACTTGGTCTTGTTAAAACACAAAGGGACACATGAGTGTGACAGACTGTTGTTTCACAGGTTTCTGTGTGACCTTGGACAAATCACTTCGATTTCACTTTACTGTGATTCCCAGGTTTCTGGGATTCTGGGTTTCCCCATTTTTACTGGATTCCCAGGTTTTGCTGTAGGCTCATTAAGCAAGCTAACAAAGTTACAGTGAATATAATCTTCTTCTAAATCTGGAAGGCATCACTATTACTTGCACAATCCTGTGTTCTGAATTTAAAGCGATGCTTGTCTTTCCTGCACAACACAGCTCTGTTACAATAGGCTCCTTCTGCACGCGGTCACTAATACAGCCCTATAAAGGGCCGTGTTCATTAACTGTATCCTGTGCACAAAAGATGTGAGTTTCATTGTTTTTAACAATAATACAGAAACCTTTCCCTTTATTTCTGAAGTTCAAATAGCAGCAGTGGTGTGAAACAGCTTTGTCTTGGAGAAACATGTGGCGCATTGATATGGAAATGAGCACACCCTGTGCTTCAGTAAGTGCCAGGGTGGCAGTGTTCCGTACTGCCACACTCAAGGAACTTTTGCATTGTGCTCAGCTTGTGTTCAGCTAGCCAAAATTCTAACAGCGTTTCCTTCCCTGCGGAGGCAGACTTTGAAATACTGCTATACTTGACATCCTTGCATGTAAAGTTGGGTAGAATCATACTCTTACCCTTTTCTTGTGCAGTAGCAACATGTAGTTGGTTATTTTTAGATGAATATTGTACAATAATGTATTTCATTTATGGTAAAAAACACCAGATAATTTGGACTTTTGGCTTTGAAGAAGAAAAATATCTCTGTCCTTCAGAAGGACTCTATCTATTGCTTTCTCTTTATTTAGCCTCCTAGTCTTTTTCTATTTCAACTCTACCTTGTGAATTGCAATTCAAGAGTATGTTGCACACTGACATGTTAATTTAGCATTAGTTGCAGGCTCTTCTAGGGCTGGAGGCTACTGTTTCGTGATTATTATTATTATTATTGCTATCTTGCAGAGCCCAGAAACGTGCTAAACATTTGCAGACATATAGAAAAACATCATTACTTTCTGGATGGATTTGTAACTTTATATTGAACAGGATGAAACAAGTGATGATAACAGATATTTCAGGCAGAAGTTGGGAAGAGAGAACAAGGGTTATCACATGAAGATCAATCACTAACTCATTTTAGGCCTTGACATAGAATGTTTCATTATCAAACAGTATTTATCGTGATGGATGATTACATGGAGCAAAGACTCTTTTAGGAGAGATGAGCTCTAGTGGGAATGCCTCAGCTGATCTCAGCTCTGCAGCAAGTTTTGCTGAGTGAGCGTGGTAGGAAACCTCCAAATCGCGGAAACTGAGAGACAAGTTCTGCACGACTTGTCTCACTGTCATCCGGACACTGTGCCATTGACTGGAATGCCCACCCCTTCCTTTTGAACTGTCTCCATATCTTATTTTCCAGTGAATGTAAGAGTATGGGAAGGAAGCAGAGGGTGGGATGGTGCCAGCGTGCTGGTAGGACACAGCTGTCTCTCACACCTTCACCCAAGCCTGGGGAAGAGCTCCCAGGTACCACAGCTTAGAGGTAGTAATAGATCATCTAGAAACCTGGACACTACTGATCACTAGTATATTGCAGCACTCCCAAAAACTCAATAATTTTAAATGAAGGGGAAAATTGGGCAGTTAGATGACTGAATAAACGTCTTTTATGTGCTGAGGAGGAAGACAATTTTTAGGATGCCTTTTGAATTAATACATTCCATAATACATCCATTCTGGATGTAACAGAAACATTAGGCATTGCAAGAAACATTAGGCATTGTAAGATGGGAAACATGAGGGTGGTTATAAGAAAGGTGGAATTTTGCTGTCAGAACTGTCACAGATTTTTCTAAGGAGATAGAGTCTATGATGGAACAAAGTCAATATTAAAATGGTCATTTTTTAATAAGAAATCAGTATTGCCTTTTTTTCACTACAGGCATGAACACCCACATCCCCACAAATGCATACTACTTGCATAATTTAAAAACGCCATCACTTTAATTTTGATGGTGTTAACTTCAAGGCAATAAGCATTCCTAAATGGTCAGAGGTGTTAGCCTGACTCTCTCACCGTGCGATACTAAGGACTTGGAGTTTCAACATGAAGACCTTGGCCTACTAGGTCCACTGAGTCCACAATTGCCACTTAAAATTGTTTCAAACTTTTAATAAAGATACAGAAAGAAGAAGAAAAGTAGAGTAGAATGAAATGTAACTTATTGAGATTTTGAAATATAAATTTTAAAATAAAACCTGTAATTATAGAAGTACCTAATACGATAAAAGGTAAAAAGTTTTCATTTCACTAGCATCCCCTAATTGGTTTCCTTTCTATATAAAAATATTTTAGATGGAAGTTCTTCTTCCTGTTAAACTATATTATAGCTGGTATTAAAGACTTTATCAAATGTCTTTTTTGGAAAAAGAAAAAAGTATTTGAGGTGTATTCAAGCTATTGCTTTTCCTAAGTTTATGCTCCCATATGGCTTTGCCGGGAACAAAACAAGACAAACAGACACAAAAGGGGAGAGAACAACAAAAGTTGGCATTGCACTTTCTATTTTTGGTGCTGATTTTTAGCTTGTAGCTTCCTGAGCTGGAATGACAGGCACACTGTGCCATCTTAGCATCCAGCCCAAGACGCAGCAAACCTGCATCAGCCACCTTTCAGGTCATGGGTTGACAATGAAATGAAAAGAGGTTCTGTCTTGGTTGGCTAAAATCAGGTTTCTTTCACACCAAAGAGGAAAAGAGAAGTAGGAAAAAACAAAAATAAGCCAGAGCAAGAAAAAGAGAAATACAAGAAATGTTACAGGTAGGACCCAAATCTTATGTTCTGTATGATGTTACAGATTAATCTAAAGAGCAGTGAACAGTCATGTGACAAAGGGACCTGGACTTTTCTTGCTCTGTACAGTGTAGAATACAGGATTTTACACCACAAAGCTCAGTGTATGAGTTCTCCTTGCCTGGTATTAAGTAGAGTTTCTTTGGTGTGAAATGAATTGTATGCTGTAATTTGAATGGTAGCAATCTGACTTTTGTGCAAGAAAGATGGTTGAGAAGAAGCATAAATAATAACCTTACCATTTCTTTCTGACATGTAGATCATGCTGAACATTAGATGATGAAGATATTTCTGTCCTTTGATATCCTGTGTTCTCACAACGAATTATTACACATCAAAGAAATGAGCTCTGAGTCAAAATGATAGCAAAAGTGATGAGCTAGAAAATAATGTAAAGAGCTGGTACCTCTGCAAATGTCTGCAAATTACTGCAAATGTCTGAAGAAATCGGGTAAAGGAAATTGCGCACAAAGTTGTTCAAATGACTTAAGCTGCTGTCTGAAAAATAAATAATCTGGGATATGACTATTAAAAATGAAATGTGGTTAAAAGCTGAAGATTTTGAAGCACTGTATCCGATACTGCATTACAAGCCATCTTTCCTTAACCTCCTTCCCTGATTAAAGTTTTAGAAAGATTGTAGCAGGGGCAAGTAGAGGGCAAAAAGATTGCCAATGTCATAAAGAGTCTTTCTTATCTGAGTCATTAGTCCTTTTCCAGCCACATCAATAGCGAGTTGAAGTCATTATTTCCAGAAGACTGTTCAGTGGTCTACGTGAAATGAGTTGATTGTTTCATTCTTGTTCCTGTTAGATACTTACCTCAAAAAAAAAAAAAAGTTTACTAGGATTGATACCCCGCAGCTGATACCAGAGGCTAAGCAGTGGTTGGGGATTCGTTGCAGAGAGAAAATCGTAGTTAATGCAGGTTGAGTCATTTACAGCAGTAGGGAAACTTGTCCTTTTTGCTGATGAGACTCTTGTGAGATCTCGTCTGGTCTCACTTCAGTGGAGTGTCTTTCAATACCCACTCAGGGACAAGGCTTCTTCTTCCACGTTTTGCCATCTAGGTTTATGTTTGAGGTGGTTGTCTAGGATCCCTCATAGCCCATAAAGAGACAAAAACATTTTCAGAGGACTTCAGTTTCTCCAAGATAACCATTTTGGAGAAGTTTTGGATCATGTTGCACAGGTTGCCCATGTAGTACTCTTCAGAAATGTTGAACTCCACGTCGTCCCCTCCTGCAAAAATGGCTGGGTCTTGATTTTATTCATATGCCCAGAGACGACATTAATGTAAAAAGTCTAAGTAAAATGACATGTGGGTTAAACTTCTCCATGATGGCTACAAGATTAAGAGGAGAGATGAACAGAGGACAAAATGTTATGTATTCTGGGAAGCTCTTCCTATGAAAAAAGACAAAGGAGGAGAATATAACGTTTTAGTGGGTGTTAAACATTCACACTGAAAGTATTAGTGGTGAAACTTACTCTGAAGGCAGAAAGCAGTGTTTCCCGTTACTCAGAGCACAAAATTTCCACAAATTGCTTCAGTGTAATCTTGTCTTTGATTCTTCCTGGGGCCTCAAATTTCTTACTTAGCTCCCTAATTCAGTTTCTAAGTCAATAAAATGAGGATAACAGGACTTTATAACTCCCTTGAAAAATGTTAATTAAGAATCCAGTGTTGAATTACAGGTGAATAGTGGTAGGTGTGTGCTGTATGTGCTCAAAAGCCCAGACTGGCACCAAGATCTCTTGAAGTTGATGGTACAGACTTAGCTTAAATATGTAACTACCACATTTCTATCACCAAACAGTTATAAGCTATACATAATTTTTTCAGCTGCAGATTTTGAGCCCTCCCTTGTGCGTCCTTTTTGGTTGTGGACTTAAATATATTTTTTTCCCCCAGAGGCAAAATGCAGAGCAGAAGGGTTACTCTAGGCTGTGGTCTTGGTGATATATTTGGATGTTATGGAAAATTGGAAAACAAATTATTGCCATGTCTTATTAAAGATCCATGTGTCTGGACCAGATGTTTGCTCTACAGCCAGTTCTGCTAATGAGGAAAAGGGTAACTAACCATAACATGATTGATATCTGGGTGAACGTCCATCTTTGCCTCTCACCCTAGCAGGTGTGTGTATTTTCTGTATTGCAGAGAATACACATTTTTCTGTATTGCAGAGGATATAATATAGCCTGTCCACTACCAGAACTTCTGAAAGAAAATATCTTGGCAAACACCGACAGATCAGGACTCTTTCTTTAGGAAAGGAAACCCTCACATTATTTATTAAAATTATCTGTACAAGTGACAAGCGAGTTTCTTTGATTATACTTATTTTACTGCTTCTGTTGCCTTGAATTGTGAATTGTGATTGCTGAGATAAATGCACTGAAAGACTGTCTGTTCTCACTTTGGCTTCCAGAAATGCCTCTTCATGTTTTTCAGTGACGTACTGTTTTGTAATTTACAACATCAGTCTCATTGTGTGAATCTCTACAGGTATCTCAGCAACCTTTGCAGGAGTAATATGGTGTGGGTACCATTTCCCTCTGCTTTCCAACAGTGAAAGAATAATGCTCTCACAAAGCTGTTCTAAATTAGAAGACTAGCTTTTTCTATGCTAAATCCCTATTGTTATGCATGATTTTAGTCAGTATGGTTAAAGAAAAGGGTGAAGCATCCCAGCTTTCTAGGTTGCCTAAAAAATCTGTTGTCTCCCCTCAGGTTTTCCACAAATGTACTTGAGCTTTCCTTTGTCTCATGTCTGAATTTGTGAATCCCCATAAAGGAAAGAAAGATTGAAGCAATCTCTGAATGTACTTTTTAAAAGTTGGAAATAGGACTAATGAAATCTCAGCGTGGGTCTGTAAATGATAATTTAGTGGTAGGCACTGAATAGAGCATGCTGTGTGATTTGCTGATGGATCCTATGAGATTTACTTAGACACAGGATCGGCCACACTGAGAGCAGAGCAATAATTCAAGCACTTCTCCGCAGTGACAGAATTGCTGTCTTCTGTAGCTGAGTTAGTGCTGAAAGGTGCAACAAGCTAGCTCATATATTTTCAATACGAGTTTTTTAATAAAAGGCAATAAATTTAAAGCACCCAGCTGTTCTGTAAAGGCATCATAAAAAAAGGGACGGTGTGTAATAAATTACCCATTATTTATTTTAAAAAAGGGTTTCTATAGAAAGCTTAGCGCTAATTAGATCTAATCACACGGGGAAAATTTGGCTATTTTCCAAGACATTTAGATCCTCTTCATAGCTATTCTACTTACTTTAACACTTTCTGGATTTCTGTCATCTGCGGTATGTCCACTGTTGTTTAAAATAACTTTTTCCCTAGTGACTGGAGACTACATCTCCCATTACGATCTATAAATTTATGCAGGCAAGTAGAATTTGAATCTTGACTAACTAGTCCCACTTACAGAGATAACTTTTCATTTTTGCGACAAAAAATGCTTGGATGTCTTAGCTGTTAACAATGTACATTTGCTCTCATGAAGTCTTTAATCTCTTTCTCCATATTGTCTTAGCTTAGTGTTACTTCTTTTGTTCAACAGAAAAAGTTTTGAGGTTTGTTTTTTTTTTCCCCGTCAGTCTCATTCTAAATTTGTCCCTATTTAATTCCATGTGCTGTCTGCTTGCTTGAGGGTTCAGTTCAAAGCACTTCTGCATTCTCTATCATCATTTGCTGTGCTTCCAATTAAGTATCGTCTGAAAATTTGTCCATTTCTCAAGACATTTAAACAATTCATATTTTTATTTTGCCTACTTTCTTTTCTATTTCTTTAAAAACTCCTAAAAACTAAAGCAAACCAAAATTAACCTGGTCTTCAGATAGGTTAAGATCCCAGAAAGGGAAGAGGTATTGTTAAATAAATGGGGCTGTGTTAGTACCAACAAAACGCTCTTTGTTCCTGTTTCACTTACTTCATTATGTTTGAGTCCATTCAATTATTTCTGTTGGAGAATATGAAAAAACACATAGTTTAATGCGGAGTAAAGACACTGATATATATAATTTTGCATTTAATACAATCAAATACCCTCTATTTTTTTCCTCTGTGGAAACAGAGGAGGCTTTCAAGGACAGTGACAGTAAAAACTTAGCTCCTGTCAAATACATGGAAATTGACTGGTTTCCTCTTTAATAATTTTTCAAGATTTCTTTAGATACTCCTGTTCATGTGGTCTGCAGACTGAAAAGACTTCTGCCCTCAGAAACTCTCTGCAATGAATTGAGACATCAGTACTTCTTAGCACTGATAAAATAACACCCTGTCAAATATTTGATGGTGAAAAGATGGTGAGTTGATCACTCAGATGACTGACCAAATCACAGTCACTAGATTTCAGGGTACAGGCAAAAATATTGCTTTTTTCACCTGAATTCATGCTTCTTTCACCTCAAGGTGCTGAGAAGTCAGGTGAAGTCAGTCTTTTTCAGAGAGAAGCTTGCCTGAAGGCATAGCTACATTTCTATCTTACACTTGGTTCATGTGTAACTCTTCTGCCTTGATCTAAATAAAATAACATTGCATATCTTTGACAGAAAATGAGTCGTTTCCTTCAGAGACAATCTGTTCGGGTGATGCTTCTTTTTTTAGTGACACCTTTCTCTTGCTGAGTTTTGAGCCATCGTTCTTTGGACTGCAGCCGTGTCTCAACATTTATGACAGACCAATATGACCTCTTATAAAATTTGTAATAGAAAGCATTAGGAAATCTCATATGGTCTCAGAGACTCCCACTGGTGGTCTAAGGGCTGCAGTTGCTGCTGTTGTAGGGCATTTTGCTTTCCCCTTTTTCTATGCAAGGATCTGTGGCTGGCCATTTGAACCTCTGACAAAGGAGCGGAGCACTGGCTGCTGTATTGCTTTTACTCCTGACGCCATTTGGTCACGCACAGCCGTTCAGTCACGCAATGTCTGTCTTCTGTGCCCGGCAACACCACCTGTGTCTCCATCGTTCACGCTGTGCACCTTGGTAATGGCTTTGCAGTATGCATACACAGAAATGCGACTGGGAAGGGCCTGGGTTTGATCTAACATTCGTATTTGCACCTATTTCAAGGTCTGGAGCAGTGTAAACAGGCATTAGTGGTGTGTACCTGAGAATTAAGCACTATTTAAACAGCAAGGGCTCAGTTCTGTCACCCTGACTCAATTTCATGTAAAACCTTACTGTACAGGTGCTACTAGATTCAGTGGATCCGTTTGTGTGACAAAGCGCCATTTGTGTGAGAAAGGGCAGCAAAATCAGGCTGCTTGCACTGAAGCCCAGTGGGAAATAGGATATTAACTGACTCTGTTATGGAAGAAGAGCTGTGGTAAAAGAAATATTTGGCACTGGGAGAGAAAGAACAGGTCAGCAGGATGACACACCTTGAAGAACACAGGCGGTGATTATATGTCATTATTTGTCAGTATTCCTCTTCTGTAATGTAGAGTGGCGCTGGCAAAGTTAGCTGCAGAGCTCGGAAGTATCTCTAATAGGGTGTTGGCGTACCTGAATGGCTTAAGTAATCTGACCTGAGCATGATCTACCTTTATCGGCAGCAGGCAAACAGAAGGCAATTTGGTCAAAATTCCTTCCATTATATTTTCAAGGATGTCCTCTGTAGAAGAAAACGTTGCTTTGAAATGTATTTGTTTTGAAGCACTTACATTCATGGAATAAAGGTTTGAGAGGAACCTCTGTGCATAACAAACACTATACTTATCAACTACATTTTCCCAGCATACATAATTCTAAATATTGAATGATGGCAATTACTAAGGGCATTTGAAGAGTGGGACATTGAGGAGTGTTGTCATATTATATTAGTTATGGGTAATAGCTGCTGACTTTGGAACAGTGAAGTGAAAATCAGACCACTTCAGAAGCTCAATTTGGAAGCTGGGAGAGTCATGCGACAGATCAGTACTGATGTAGGAAATGTCTTAGAGGCAGATAACTGCTGTTTTATGCATAAGTAGTCAGGGTCCCAATATTTTTCCTATGCAAATCAATGTCAAAATTCAGGTTAACCTGATTAGGATCATCTCCTTGCAGAGAAGGATTGTCTGTTGCTATATCACAGAGAAGAGTTATAATTACATTTTACATGGGGAAAAGTTATGAATTCCATCATTTACATAATATGTTGAATCTAGCGGTCCCTAGGAAAGTTCTTAATATCAGTTATTGTCTGTATAGAACAATTTTTGTTCAGAGAAACAAATGAGGAAGGTGCTTTTCCATGAATTTAGGAAGGCATTTTGAATTGGTATGCATGGTATGCATTTGTGCTGATCCTGCAATGTGCATTTCTCATAGACATATTCCGAACTCGCACTTACATTTGGTGAGAGTACATTGAACATTCCAGCAGACTGCTCGCTCATCTTTGGTAGTTTGCCTAAACCAGTGTGATCTCCATAGCTAATGATGCTTAAGGTTTTTTGTTGCATCTCATCCCTCATCTACATGGGGTCACCTTTACCGTTTTTGAAGAAAGACTCACGCAAAAGAAGGCTGTTCAGCAGACATTAGCAGAGACCTGCAATATGTCTCAGGGAGGAAGGAAGATTCCTTCTAATCTGTGCTATAAGTAATAAAATGTGGCCAGGCAAATCATTCTTCTTCTCTGGAAAAGTTCAAATAAACCATAAGGGAGATATTATGAACTCATCCAGCATGTAAAAAACTCATGTTCTCATTCATTCATGAGGTGACAATAAAGGATTTATTTTGTGTCTTGCATATTTATCATGGATGTCAGAAGTATTGCTTTCTGTCATCACTTAAAAAGATTTTCTGGGGAAAATCTTTCAAGGAAGATGTATATTATACGAGGAAAAAAGTTTGTTTGCTATCATAATATGAGCTGTATTTTCGAATGGAATTAACTGTATTCACAAAGGACTGTTTTTAACATCTGGGTATCTAGATTAGGAGTGTTGCCATTGTAAACAGAATTTCCATATGGGAAAATTTTATAAATGTGGAATTACTTTGGACTATGTAGTGGCTTACTGAATGTAATAAAGTATATCAGCCTCAAGATTTTTCATAAGCTGTGCCTAGTTAGGAAGAAGGATATGTTGCGTTGAGATTGGTTTAGTAGGATGCTTTGCTCAGGCATAGGAACACTCAGTGCTCTTGGCAAAAACATAATTTCAAAGTTAGTTCCCCGATTTGTCTCTGTTACCTCGTTCAGCCTCTCTTAACAGTGAGGGTCCTATTTCTAGAATGTATCTAGTGTCATCACCAACATTAGTCCTTAGCTGATAAATTTGAACATTAATGCAAATTTTTGGCCATTGAAAAATCATAGAAGTGCTTTTCTATATGTGCTCTTTCAAAGTAATTTCTTTGTTCCTTTGTTCCAGTGCTACTTTTTGCTTTTGTACAACCTAATTTTCTTTAAGTGGTCTGACAGGAAAATAGATGTGCTGTTGTTTAGATTATTGCTTGCATTATTTCAGGATTAAAAATTGTATTGTTGTGGTGAGTACTGAGTATTTACAGTGATACGCATTCTTGATTCTTAGGGTGAGAAGTAAATTTATTGTTTTTTTAAGAACATAAAAGGAAGGAGAAGCAGAAAAATGCACAAATTCTGAATATATGAATTCCTATTGTTATATCTTGGATATAGCCTCATTCTCTAAGTAGTAAGGCTCATGCCGATTGTAAGTACAGAAGAGCTCTGTAATTTTTAGGTTTGGTTTTGTGTCTTTTGACAGTTCTGGCCCCTATTCCTTCTTAGGTATTGCTTTACATTTCAAGCAAAGCATAGTATAAGTGTACCTAAAATTCAGAAATAAAAATAGAGCATAATACGCACTGAGTCTGAATCCATTACGTGATGGTAGATGTTGCTTATGACAAGATTGATTGTATTATTACCTGACCTGGACTGCTTTTTGTATAATTTCTGTATTAATTTTCATAAACTTTTCCTTTCTAAGTATTCTTCTAAAAGGGATTTTAGAGATGAAATAGTAGGGGGAATTTTTTTTCTCTTCAAAGCAAACACTCTGACTTAACTCCTAGGAAGTGCTGCTGGTATCTCTGTCTTCCTCTCTTGATAACTCTGGGGAAGTGAGGTTAAATGGCAGTAAATCTCACTGTGTGCTGTAAGTTATACATTTAAGTATGCCTGTTCCCTGATAGATAGGTAAGAACCTTAACATTCCCAGATCTGCAATCTAAAGTTATTATTTTTTGCAGATTTTTTTTTTCCTAAGCAAATGCATGGAAGTACAATGAAGCTTCCTTTCAGGAAGCAGGATGGTAATTTTTTCTGCCATTCGAGAAACTTCAAAACAATGGGAAACTCTTGAATTTGGTGCATTTGCATGTGCTTGGAAAAAGGCTACTTTTAAATAGGACAGCAGTGTATCATTTTAAGGCACTGAAGAGTAAGTAATATAAAATCAACCAAGAGGATAATCTCTGACATTTACAAACATTTATAATGGCATTAGTTCCAAGTAAGTTAGCTGAGGCAATTTGAACCTGTAGACCTGAACAAATAAATAAGCATGTCTTGCCATCAGCCATTTCAGAAATGTACCAGTATTGCTGTGGAGCTTTGTGCATCCAAATAAGCAGAGAGATCTACCAGATTTCTCTGGGGCTTCCTTCAGTCAAGGCATTGTCTGCTTTACTAGGAAGTATTTCACAAATGGGTAAAAATGCTGTGTTGCCGAAATTTCTGGGCTTCCTGGAATTTCTGCTGCAGTGTTTTAGAGCTGGTCTGAAAATAATGGGCTAACAAAAGGCTCAGTGACAGGGCTTAAAGGTGAAATTAGTTTTGGTGAAATGTCCCTGAGGGGCAGGTCTGGCAGTAGTTTCCCTTGCTTACCTGTGAAACGAGCCAATTCTGTACGCAGCTGAATGCAGCGGTTAGACTGTGTTGCCAGCGTGGGACTGAGCTTGCCCTTGATCCCAAACTTGTCCAAATTCTCTGAATGCAAGCCAATGCGAAGCAGCTTTCTGTGAGCCCTGAGGAGTGATGGAGAATAATAACCAGGCCTGTGCAAGTTTTTGGCATGACCAAAGTGTGTGCTTAGTGTTAGGAAGGAGAGCTAAGCCTAGGCGTGCCTGCTCTTGCTTAGCCTCCGTCCCCTGCCATAGGTGCCACAATGACTCGCAGTCACCTTTTGTGGCCATACGTGGATCAGAAAGACTGATATTGTGGTCAGTCCTTGCCCTTGTAGGAAATAGGTGACTGTGGCACAAGTGACCCAGGCGGTGTGAGTGTGCAGAGCGTGGCTTGGGGAATGCGCTGTGCTTTCGCCTGCTCTTGGGTTCAGTGGCCACTTGGCAGGGTGGGCATGGCCACGGGGCTTTGCTACGCTGCCTCGCCACCAGTGTGTATTGCTGTATGAGGGACAGAAGCACTGATACTCACCTCTTTGGGCTGAAAAGATAATTCAGTTCCCTACTTACTCTAACCTGTCTTCAGGGGAAATCTTATTTATTAAAGATATCATCCACATTATTCCTCAGGGAAAAATGTGAAGAAGAGGCATCTGAATCAGCCATCTGAGGGCCAAAGGAGTTTGGACTTTATTAAGCAGGCATCCCAGCAATTTCTGCTCAGAGGCTCAAGCAAGGGTGTGTAGTGTGGGGCTGACCAGTGGCAGAGACCCTTGCTAGGACAATATTCATCGGGGTCCCAAGTGCCTGCATCAGCAGCACTCAGATAAACCTCTAGCTCTCCAGTCTCAGCTCCAACAACTTTAAATACTTGCCCTGAGAACTATTTAAGGCAATTAACCTGATGTTCGAAACTAAAAGCTTGATTTAAAAGTAGAGAATTTACAGAAGCACAACTGAGAGTTAAATTTGGCTTGTGAAGCCTTTATTTCTGGTACTAATGTTTAAGATGGAAACAACCCAGCTTGACTTCCAGTTCCCCAGAGTGAATTTCTAGGCTTGAGCTTTAGAAGAAAAAGCCCTTTTACTGGTATATTGAGATATTTAACCTGCAAATCCACGAGAGAAGACAAAAATGCAATTCTCACAATGCTGTGATTGCATTTTTAAGAGGAAAAACTTATTTAAAAACTGGAAACTGTGCTAAATACCAAATCTAAGATGCAAGCTTTAATGCTGATTTCCTCCTACCATCTGTTTCTGTAACAAAAAGAGACTTTTAGTTTCTGGGTCAGAAACAAGGCTTGGGTAGTAACTTTGTACTTCTTGGAAGATATCATGTGCTTTCAACCAATTCACTCCTGTGGTGCTGTGCAGTGGGAGGTCAGCTGAAAAGTTTAAGATAACCCAGGACAATTTAAATCACACAGTTTTAGCAAGGGTCTGTTAGTTTTAAACACTAGCACAATTTGGCCAAGGACTATGTGTAGATTGATTCTTCAAAGTTGAGTGCACATCTAAGTAACACCTGGAGGCTTGCTGCAAGTTGTTTTATGTTTATTCTTTTTCAAGACTTCCTTTATAAAAGTTTGTAACTGGGTGACACTTTCTGGTTTATACCACACTTTTGTAATGGTGAAACTTACAGAGTACAGGATGGTCATCCTGTCTATAACTGTGACCACAGGCTCAGGGAATATAATTCTGTTGTCCTATTCTCTACATTGTTGTTCTAATGAATGCCTGTTTTATGGTGTTCGGTTTTTTTGGTTTGGTCTTTTTTTTTTTTCCCCCAAAGATGTGATAGAAGTAGTCTTCTTAGTTAACAACGTATTATATTTTCAAAATTGTTAAAAAATAGAGTTTTTAGAAATACCTGAAATAGTTATTGACCACTGGTAAAAACTGAGAGGGCAAACTATTGGTATGCCTTAGTGTGTGATTTAAGGCTTTTGTATGCATGGGCTTTTGTGGGAGCTGAAAGACTTGCTTTTTGTTACCAGCTTTCTGAAATTGCTCTTCTGCCCTATTATTTTGTCTTGTTTTCATTCCTTTTCCGAATAAAGTTCATAGATTGCTCATGAACAATCAGCCAGTAAACATTTCCATCTGCTAGAATACCCTATTTAAGCAGCGGTAGTTAGGGTTGTTTAGAAGAAACCCAGGAGACCAATATTTACAAGTATCACCATTTTAGAAATGAACATTGAGTATTTCAAGTAAGTCTGGAAATGTCTTGAAGCTGGGAAGAGAAGAACCACCAGCATTCAATGAAGACCTGGTTTTCCTAATGTGAGCGTCTTTCTCTCAAATGTAACACGTTCAGCATGAGCTGGAGTTCAGTTAAACTGGGTCCCTTCAGCTGGGAATATAGCAAAGATAGGAATATAGGGCAGTCCTAGTCACCAGTCTGGTGTTGGCATTGCCACCCACCTTTTACACAAGAGTCAAGGAGCACCTTGGGGGGAAACTGACATTACAGCCCCTGCTGCTGGGGAGTGGCATGTACTTTGTGTGGCTGGATCACCACATGAGCACAGATGTGATTCCCAGCAAATGGACTTCACTGACCCCTGTTCCCTTCTCCTGTGAAATGACTGGGCACCTGGGAAATCCTGCTGCCCGGCACCAGGGCTCACCCTTCCTGGGACAGTGCCCTACGGGCTGGCCCACTGCCCTGACACATGGCAGCAGGCCTGTCTTCCCTCCCATGCCAATGGTAGTAAATCACTCATAACTTTTTCAGGGACTGAAGGGGAGTCCTCATGCTTCTCTGCCTTGTCTTGTTGTGCCCTGGATCTTCACTTTCAGGTTCAGTGGTGGGTTTCCAGTGTATCTAGCAGCCTACAATGATGTTAGATGTACTTAGTCACTTAATCATAGATTATGCGAGGAAGTAACTTGTTGAATTGCTGTCTTGGACATTCAATGGGTTTTCTGGAGCTTTCTGAATATTTTCCTGCCCTCTGTCTTCTCCTGTTAACCCACATAATCTCCTCTTTATTCAAAGAAACATGGGCAGTGGTCCAGCAAGGCTGCACATATCACAAACGCTTGTAATTTTACCTTGCCTATAACAGAAGGGAGGGAACCCAAATGGAGAGCTTAGAGTTAATCCTTGGAAGTAAGATGAAGTTCACAAATTGCTTATTTGACAAGTTAGTTTATTTGTCTAGCTGCTGCCATCTATGTAGTCCACCTATCCCTTCTTGATAAATAGATCATTTATCGTTCAGAAACATGGCTCAGTTTTTTTCTGTGCTGGTGCACACAACTAATGCATGTCATTAATGCGATCCAGAGGGAGCAGTTCGGATGATGAGAGGATAATTTACTCACCATGTGCATTCAGTCCTCGGCCTCCTTGCTGAGATTCCCCTGCTGGTTTGGATTCTGTTTTCTGACATAAACCTTCCCTACCTGTAATAACCAGAAATGGAGTGAGCCTACTAGTTTAATTCAAGGATAGGATGGTACAAATTCTGTTTGCAATCTTTGGAATTAAGAAAGCTCAATTCTGTCTTAATCTGCAGACCCATGCCTAGTTCTGTCATTGCAACTTCTATACGAGTTGAGAAGTATGTTAGGAAGGACTGTGAGATAATTATAATATCTAAAATACGAATAAATTATTCATATTGATTACACTGGAAATAGATCTGGTTTGACTCCACGTGAGAAAGAAAATTCTGGGGGGATGAATCTATTTCAAGATGTGCTGTGCTGCAGGCGTGTTGCACAGTGCTGGAGGTACCAAAGTGGCTTGGCCTTAGCAAGAGCCTGCTCCTTGCAGCTCTGTAACCTCCCCCTGAAGCCATTGAGCCATTAGCTGGAGGCTCTCTGCCACCATTTTTCCATTATATTTTTCATGCTGTTATTCTTGTATCATTCGCATGCACTTACACCTGCAAATCCTGACAGTGTTGTTATGGCAGGCTTTCATGGAAGTAGCTACCACTGGTTTGAGAACCACCCCTCTTTCCCCTCTTTCTTTCCCTCCTTTTTGTTGTTTTTATTTTATGTTAAAGAAACCAAACACTCTGCACAACAAGGTGTTGTGCACAACAATAGTCATCCAAATGCTCCATAAACATTATCCAATAATATACATGGTCAAAAGCTTAAAAGTCAAGGTACAGCGCTTGCATCTGATTAGCCTACTCTGGTGAGTGCTAACAGCATCATAAACATGAGCAATCCATACGGAATTTGAGTAGGTCTCAGTGAAACATTTAGGATGAGGGGAAAAGTCCTCCTTCTCCTCTTCATCAGCACCACCTCCCTCTGTCACCACTGGAGGCACTGTCCAGAGGATGATGGTCACCTGGGACCCCATGGCTGCCCATACTGGCTGGCCTCTGGGGAGTTTTTCGTCCTTCTCTCTGCATTTTCCCCTCTCCTGTTCTCTTTTCTCTGTCCTTCTCCTCTGCTTTTGGTTTGTTTTCCCACCCCAAATTACTTTGTCTGTTAGAGTCAATGCATGTCATCAGCAGTGGATCCTGCTAATAAATCTTTGTGCAGGTTACCTTGCCTCAGCATCCTTTGTGCAGCAGGAAAATTGATGATCAAGGTTGAAGTAGAAAACTATAAGAGGAAGTGAAGTGTTGTGATCCAGACAGGTAAAAGCTGAAGAGGAAAGAGGGGTCGAGCAGCAGGACCTTAGGGCAGACGTAGCGCTGGTATGGATATGCTAGTGTGGTTGTGCTCATCTCTGCTATCAAAGAGCTCTTGCTGAGGGTACAGACTGTAACAAGAAAATTATGGTATGCTTTCAGCTCTCTCTGCAAAACTGCGCTTTTTCATGAATAAATGCAGCTGTGCAAGGACTTCACTGGCACTGATATGTCAGTCACAAGGACTCTTAGTGCAAGCAAATGGTTGTAGGACACCAGAGTGTGTTTGTGCATGTTGAAGAAAGCGGGATGCGGTCAGAGGCATGGACTTACATCCCCAGCTGGTCCAGCATGTTTCCTCTGACAGAATGGGACACAGAATGTGACAAAGCTCTTTTTCAGCCCATGAATGATTCTGGCCCTCCTGCAGTTTGCTTATTAAATGTCTGTTAAATTGTTTCTCCTCCTTCCTGGTACAGAGGGTGCCGGATGCTATGTAATCCCCCCTATAGGTAGGCGAGGATCCCAAGCAGTGAGCAGTCTTGAGGGTGTGTTAACCTAAAGGCTGGCTTGTGTGCGGGCGCCACAGGGCTGAGGTCCCCAGCATGGGCTGGGCTGGTCACTACATGACACCAGCTGTCCCTGCCTCTGCCTGTCACCCCCAGCAGGGCTTGAGGCACCTGTCAGAAGCCTGTTTGCAGATCTCTAGGGCCAGGAGACTCTGTAAAGTGACCTATTTTCACATTTGCTACTCCTTTTGCTTACAAGAGCAGATTTAGCTCGTTCCTTATTTTGTTTCAATTCTATTGTGTGTATACTAATTGTATATTCCATGGGAAAATATTACTAGCTGACTTATTCACAAAGAGATACATTATCAAATGTAGTGCTATTTTTTTCTATTCATAAGTAATTGATAGAAAACAGCAGGTGTTATATTTTGTCTTGGAGCAGATAACATTCAAGAAAGAAGAAAAGGAAACCTCTCCTTTTCCCATGGGTAGAGGACTGATAAATTATTCCGTGATAGATAAAGGTAGAACTCATGCAGGTAACAAAGCTATGGCAAAAAAGCACATAATAGTAATAGTGATAGTAATAACAGTAATAATAAAAGATGAATGTATGCTTAGATTGCTAAAAACTTGTTTGGATGCTGAGTTCCAAAGCTTGCCATATTATTAAATCTAGAAGAAAAGCTTTTCATTGCTCTTAAATTAAAAAAAAAAAAAAAAACAGAACAAAAAAAACCAAACCCAACCAAACAGAAACCAAGCCACTGTACAAATACAGTGGATTTGAGGGTTGACTGACAATAGATAACCCAGAACTCTTATTTTTACTTGTTCTTTTTTTGCATTTATGCGTAGCACAAAGTTGAAATTCCAGTATAAGAAGAATCTGTATCTGCAGCTGTCTTTGCATCTATCAAATAGAGAGAACAAATATGTCAAAAACCTTTGAAAGCCAAGACAATTATCCTGGAGGAAGCTGAAATAAGAGAGAAGGGGTAAAATGGTACCTTACCCATTCCTGTCCCTGACTGTCCCATTCATCGCCCTTTTGTTTCCATTGGTTTGTTCTTCATCACAAGGAATATTCCTTCAGTGCATTCCTTCATCGTGGCTCTTGAGCTGCTATTAGTATCATTAGTATATCATATACGCAATGTGTTGTTAAGATTCAGTCAAGATTCCTGGTCTCTTACGTGACAGCTCTAAGTGTGCTCTCGGAGCGCTTAGCTTGAGAAAAAAATCAGAGTTTCCACCCCATTCTTGATGACCTGCTGGGTGGTTTGGCTGAGGTCTGCTGCATGGGAATCTGCTCACCTGTGCCTGGGACCTGCAGTGCTGCTGTGGCTGCTCTGATGGGCCAAGGGGGATGGTGAGAGAAATCCATGCGGAGAAGTTCACCAGTGAAATCCACACCTGGCCAAGACATAATTTTCCAGTGGTCTGGGTGTTGGCTAGAGTCTGTCATTGGAATAATTCAGCCAAGAACAAGGCAAAAACATTCACTGATTATTATGAGCTAGATCACGGGCTCCGTGCACAGACTTATTCTACTTAAAAAGTCTTGTCTTGTTCACTCCATCCAATTCATCACCATGAAAAAAATGAAGAAAAGATTAAAGGTTGGTTTTAATGAAATGCAAGAGAATTAACTCACAAAATGTGTCCATATTCTTATATTTCATGCAGTCCCCTGCTGATTACATCTTTTATTGATATCCATCTGAGTTGGTGATGAATCTCTTCTATGTATTCTTCACTCCTCCAGTGTAATTGAGCCTTACCTATCTGAGGTATATTTAGATAACTGGCTGACTGTGGTGCTGTGCAATTGATTTTAAATTGATGCTGAATAGTGGAATAGATGCTTGTGGTACAAAATAATAAATGGAAGCAGCTCTGAGATCTGTGCAAGAGCAGTTTAGAGATCAGGGTTAAATGAGACCTTGTGAAACTGTGCACAAATCTGCGCAAGTCGCTGGAATCACTTATGCCAGGGCTGAGTGTGGCATAGTGGGCTATGAGCTGGGTTTGCAAAGCTTTCTGAGTGTGCAAAATACCATTTAAGCTGAGCTTTACTTGTTGGTCTTTGTCTAACATAGGGAAAACTTCAGATATTTTGAAATTTACTAGAAAATTATGATAGCAAAAATGGAAACCTGCTATTTTGGAATAGAAGCTATTCAGGTATTTAGGGCACTAAAAGTACTTCATGGTAAATAAAGGTCTGAATCTCTGTTTTCTCTGGCTTGGAACAAGAACTTAAACATAGTTGTCCTTCTCTTCAGAGGCCAACACGCCATAATTTGCCATTTGGCTCTCCTGGTAGGTCATTCTTCACCTGTCCTCCGAAATGGCAAACAGATCTAAATTGTTTCCAGCACAAAAGTTACAAATGCCTCATTCTGGAAATGTTTGCATGAAATTAACTATTGTCAGAAATTAAGTTAAGCTTAACATTATATCACCTAGCTCCGTAGTACTTGGTTTTCCCTGAGAATATGGCCTGACCTGATCTTCAGCCCACTCTCTGATCTGTGTCTTCAAATAGACTGAATTTTGTGTTAGGCATTTAATGACGCTTTGGAGGTAAAAAAGAGTTGTAACTTGTGATTTTGAAAGATTAACGTTTTAGTATGGATGTCAACACAGATGTTTAGACTTGCTGATATGGTAGGTAGAAACTCATTGCAGCTTCAGCGTTTATGTAAAAAACCTTTCCATTGTATTTACCCCGGGAAAATGGTGCCTCTCTGTTTGACATCTGTATGTCAAAGACAAGGATGGGCTTATTTTGAGCTTAGCTGAGTAGCAAAATACCTCATGATCTACTCTGTTTCTTGGGATGATGGTTTGTAAATAGGCTCAGAGCTGAATTGGGGATTTTCTGTTGCGTTGCCATTCATTAAGTAGCCTGAAGTAAAAGAAAGGGCTGAAGGTCTGACTTGCTTGGCAGGCAGCAAGGAATAAACCCTGAGCTTGCATCTCTGCTGTTCAGTTTAAAAATGTCAAATGCATCTGATGAAATGAAACATTATTCCTACCCATTTTAATTCTCTCTAAAACTTTTGCAGACTGGCTTTCCACAACAAAATGTGAAGGTTGCTCCCAGCTGCCTTTGAACTAACTGAGCTGCAGCTCAGATAGCAGGACTCTCAGTTTTGCCATTTGTGTTAATTTGAACCTGTTGAATAGGTGAGAAGAGAAATGAAAATAACTAAGCCAGAGGTACATTTTTTATGGCAAAATTGAACATAAGGAAAACATCCTTTTACTGGTTCGAGCTGAAGCGGAAGGTATATTTTACAGATGGAAAGGACTTTTGCTGAAACTGTTCTTGTCCATTTTTCTTGAAGTGAAAGGATAGAGTCAAGTTCTGAAGCAATTTATTTTAAAATCAAAAACTTGCTAACAGGTTGCAAGGAATAAAAAGTAGTAAAAGTGTATCTGTGGACTAAATTGTATACTTGGAAGGTTTTGTCAGTTATTTCCCTTGATGTGGTTTTCTGTTTACTTGAGATACTATACAGATAAGAAAGTTTCGGATTCTTGACACAACAGTAGTACAGATGTTTAATATCATACTTCAGAAATCTTCAAATAGCAATATTTTTAGTAAAATTTTGAAAATCATAATGATGATTTTGAATTCTTACAGTCTTCCCCTGTTGAATGATTTCGTAGTAGTTTTTTCCATGTGATCAGTGGGCTGAACATCATAAAATGGGAATGCCATAGTAAAACATTTACGTTGGCTTTCACATTTGTTCAGTGATGGAGGCAGGCTTTCCCGAACCAGGATCATGGACTGAAGGTTGTTGAAGGTAAGAAGCACCCTTGAGATGTACCCTTAATGTACAGCACGCCTGTGTCTGTACATTATGTAGGGGCACCCACCAGAGAGAAGAGCTCGGAAGGTTTAAGGGTGACAACAAAGCTGGTGAGGGGTCTGGAGAACAAGTCTTGTGAGGAGTGGCTGAGGGAGCTGAGGTTGTTCAGCCTGGAGAAGAGGAGGCTGAGGGGAGACCTTATCGCTCTCTACAACTACCTGAATTGAGGTTGTAGACAGGTGGGGGTCGGTCTCTTCTCCCAGGTACCAGGCAATAGGACAAGAGGAAACGGCCTCAAGTTGTACCATGGGAGGTTTAGACTGGATATTAGGAAACATTTTTACACTGAAAGGGTTATTAAGCATTGGAACAGGCTGCCCAGGGAAGTGGTTGGGTCACCATCCCTGGAGGTATTTAAAAGACAGGTAGACATAGTGCTTAGAGATATGATTTAGTGATGGCTTTTGTCAGAGTTAGGTTGATGGTTGGACTCAATGTTCTGAAAGGTCCCTTCCAACCTAGGCGATTCTATGATTCTATCTGAACTGTTCCCTTGCTCACAGGACCTGCAGCAGTTCTGCTACCAGAGTGTGTCTGGCGGATGGGCCGAGGTTGCTGCTTCTCACATTAAAGTATTCATTTATGGTCTGTTTCTTTGATTTCAGTATGCTTGTACCTGGGCTGCATTTGAAACTGCTCTGTGATCCTATTAAAATGGGAATGACAGTCTCACTGTCCTGCAAAGGAGGAGTCAGCAGCTACTGTCAGGCTGTCTGAGAAACTGGGACAGTGAGTTCTTGGCTGTTTCTGTCTTGCTAAGCTAATAGTAAGCTGAACAGCCCAGTTAAGAGTCAGGTCTGGTCTGGTGTCTTTGACAGTAAGTGCTAACCATGACTGGCTGTGAGAAGTGCCGTTATTTAACTAAAATTCTCACTCTTGTAGAAAAAGCTGTACTGAAAAGAGATTTTTACTGTGTTCATCCCTGAAATGCAAAAGAAGTGTATTTTGATTCTGTATGTGGTTATAAGTATGATTACTTCCTTATTGCAAAACATGGTATAAATAACAGCCGTAGATGCAGACTGGCAAGCATTATTGACGTTATTGGCAATCAGCGCGAAAGGAGGACACTTGGTCACTTGCAGAATTGGGCTGTTTATGATTGAAGTTGGTGGAAGGGAGGCTAGACTCTAATTTTACCGAATTAATCCCATGCTTAGAGATTAATTTTAAACTTTTTTTTTGTTTTGTTTTATCCTGGGGGAAGATTATCTGTTTGTTTGGCTTAACATTCAGTGACATTTACACTGTGTTTGAATGGCTCACTTAATTTCATTTTTAAGTCTGAAACTGATTTTGCATTTTGAATCCCCTTTCTCCCGCCACTGCTCAGAGGGGAGCTGCAGATCGTTTTAGCTGTCTCATCACCTAAGAGCAGTTGCTTTCATGTTTAGTTTTAATCAAGTTGTGTATAAACAAAATGCTTGCTTCTAGGCATTCCTCCTGAATGTTGAGGAGCTAGTATTTTTATAATTTTATAAGAAATACATTGATAAACTGAATGAATTTATAAACATATATTTTTCCTTAATACATGATTGGTAGGAGCCATATGGGGATAGTGAGGATTAGAATTATCCAAACAGTAGCTGAATTAAAAACAAAAATCTTCTATATATTACTTATCCAGGGAAGAGACTGTAAAAAAACCTGAAAAAATCTTATTAGTATTTGTATTTTACAAAATTTGAGTTATAGTTGGTGCAGTTGAGTGTTTGCTTCAGGGACTGTGTATATTGACTCTGATTTGGATCATCTCTGTGTGCAGCTAGGCATCCTTCTGGAAGACAATACACAAGCCTACTTTATCTACCCTATTGCGAATCAACTCCCCACCCCAAACTGGTTAGGAAGGTACTGAGGCTTCCCTCTATTTCTTTTTAGTTGCATCATTTTTCACCTATATTCACTGGTGTTTCTTTTCCAGTGTAAACCATGTGTCATTGATCCTCCCCTGTTACTAAAAATTAAAGCACGATGTAACGAACTTTAATTGCACTTCCATTTGTAGATCAAGCTGTTCTCTCCTTATGTCCCATGAGACCAAGATGTGGCATCAACTGTGAAGCCAGTTTCTATCAGACATTTAAAACAAGGCAGAGAGATTACTGTGTGCATATTCATAAATTAAAAGAAAAAAGACTGTAATTCATTTGTTCGTGTTTTTTTCCCCAGTCTCATATACCATTGTAGAAAGTGTTTTATTCTAGGTGAATGGGTATGTGAAAGGGTATTTTGTCCCTTTGGATAACTTGATTCAGATTTGAGTACAGATGAAAGCATGCCTGACATTTATTTCCAAGACTGTATTGGGAGAGAGGGAGACTTTATTCAGCAGCTGAGTTTTGTGTTTATGCTGAAAGGCAGCAACATGCTAATGTACCACAGAATCCTTTCTTACAGGTCCTAAATAAACTGCACTGGGATTTCACTGACATAGTGTATCAGGTTTCAGCAAGGTAAATTTTGTTAATTTACTTACGCATATTCAGTAGTGGATGTCAGTGAGAGGACTAATGTATTTATTGTGACAGTGAAAATGGAAGATTTTAGCACATGTTGTGGAATTACTGCGCTCAGAAGCCCATAGAACAATACCGGTTCTTTTTCATATCTATCATACCAAATCATCTTTAGAATACAAAATTAAAAGATATTTAGTTTTGTTGCACTGATATAACTTCAGTGAACCATCAGAAGCCCACATGTACCTCCAGCAAATTTTTTAAATTTTCCCGGTGGATGAAGGATCAGATCTTTCTGGTATGGATTCTCTTCTGCTGTGGAAAAAATGGCCCAGCTGCCATTATTAGTGATGGTGCAATATGAAGGTTAAAGCTAAGATGAGAGTTTTTCCAGTTTGCAATAGCTTCCATGCCAGCTGGAGACTGCCAGAAAGCATTGTGCTCCTGTCAGTTCCCATCACTGTTTCTAGAACCTTTTTGGAAAGGTGATGCTGAAGGTCTGTTTTTGCTGAGAGCTCCCTGTGCCTGGGCAATTACCAGAAGGGGAATATAGAGCTCATTTCTGGTCTTTCTGCACACCGTGAACAGCATTTTCTAGAGGAAAGTGCTACAGGAAGTAGAGCATTTGGCCTTGTGTGCTGTAGTTGTATTAAGCTGCTCCTTGCTCTCAGATACTGACAAAATACATATATCAAAGTTAAGTTCCACGTCATTCTGATGTCTGCCTGTGAATACCCTGAAAAGTCATTGTACCGTTGACTTTCAGTGTAAAATGTGAGTCAGAAGTCTCGCTGGTGATTCTATCCGCCTTTCCTGCTAATGATTTTATGGTAATAACCTCACTTGGAGATAGCAGATGTACAGAAAGACTGAGTTTCTTTCCCAAGCAATGTACAGGCTAAATCCAATGAAAGGAAGAGATGAAAACGTGCGGAAAAGGCATGCCATATATGTACCAAGCAGACACGTTGATGACAGATGTGTGCTGATGTTAGTTCCCACTCTTCATTGGTATTGCTTGAGTAAACATGAATTACTTAAAAATTCCCAGTCTTCAGACCTTAAGAAGGCAATAATTTCAATCATTTTTTTTCCAGTGAATGTGTGCGGTATGGGAACACATCCCTCCATTGCTGCTTTGTGGTTGGAAATTCTTTTTTGCCCAGTGTCCTGCTGAGGGTTTCAGCTACTTGCAGCTTGTGCCACATGCAGCTGCTGTTACTCCAAAGCGTTGCTGCGGCAGAGGTGTGAGCTCGGTGTTC
Source organism: Chroicocephalus ridibundus (assembly GCF_963924245.1). Taxonomy (NCBI): domain Eukaryota; kingdom Metazoa; phylum Chordata; class Aves; order Charadriiformes; family Laridae; genus Chroicocephalus; species Chroicocephalus ridibundus. The sequence continues at coordinate 138,319,932 of NC_086285.1, forward strand.
GTGTTTTGTGTCAGGACTGAAGGCTGTGGAGTAAGTATACTGTTGGGAGGAAAGGACTTTGCGGCAGCAGCTCCTCACTCTGTCCATGATCCTGCGGGGAGGTCAAGGCCATTGCTCTCCAGTGTGTGTATGAGCAGGTTGCGGTCCCAAGAAAAGCAGGTAAAATGCAGCAAAGAAGATACATTATTTTCAGCTCCTTGCTTACCTGCTGCTTTAATCTCAGGGGCACAGGATAAATAAAGATGCTGAGGTAGTTGCAGAGAAATGGTATTTTTACAAAGTTAAAGTGTAATCCTCCAGGTAGGAGAAGACAAGCTCTCCCTGATGATGGATCAGGCCTTGCTGAAGGCTTCAGCCTGCTCATCACTGAGCACTGTATTCACTGGCTGTCAGATGAGCCCCTAGTTAATTTTACTCTTTATACCACTTCTTGGAAGAAATCAAGCAGTGCAGAATGGGACAGTCACATTCTGGTGACCCTGTGCCCTTGCCTCAGCTATCCCAGGCACAAGTGTGGAGCTGCCCCCCATCCAGGGGCAGCTTTGTCATTGCTGGAGGTCACAAAGGGACTGCCCTGTCAAAAAGCCTTCGCTGAAACATAGATCAAAAAGTACAAGTGTTTGCGTAATACCTGGTTATAACATGTGATTGAAAATTATAACATTCAAAATTTTTGAAGGGATAGAAAGGGACACTTGTTTTCCACCTCTACTTTATAAGCTTATCTGAGCATATAAGCACTGGAAACAGGTTGACCTTGGAGTCATGTAGGTTCCTCAATATGGAAATATTTTTTGTCTGCTGTGGTTTGGTAGACTGTCTCCTGTAGTTCAGGGCTTGTCCTTGTACAGTTCTCCTCCCTTATCTCCCTTGAGCTTGAACTGTGATCCAGAAGGTAAGTTTTCATGTGGGGAAAATGTGTTTCCAATCCTTTAGTTGCAGAGGCAACTTTTAAAGTACAAACTAGTAAAATCTGTGTAAGTTTCCAGGCATTCTGGCTATGTCTAAAATGAAGATATAACCAAGCTGGCTTTGAAACATGTAACTTGCATATAACAAGGACACTGCTGAATTAAAGTAGCTAATTAGCTGTGATGAAAAGCCAATGCGCGGGGCTGGGTCAAGGCAGATAGCTTGCTTCTGGACTAGCTTGTTCCAAGGAGCCTCCAGGATCTCTCTGCAGCACTGCACCATGCTGAGTGGGCACATCTACAGCAATGAAAGGTTGTACAGCTGTAAGCTGCCATTACTAACCTTACTGAGGTGCCGTCTGAGGCAGCGTCCTGGCTCCTGTTCAGGCTGCGACCCTGGAGTGCACAAGGCTGCTTCCTCGTTGCATCCCATTGCTCTGATTTCTGCAGAAATGAAAGCCAGGCAAGCTCCAGCAGGATCCCAGCCGGGCAATCAAAATCCTGGAGCATGCTCTGTTTTTTCTTGATAATTAGGTACAGCCTTAGGCAGTAAGGTGGGGATTCATCTCATTTAACTGAAAGTGATGGAAAGTTAGCTATCCGCTCTGGACTGGTTGTGTAGGTCGCCTCAAAAGGAGAGAGGCAGGTACTTCCAGTGGATGCTTTATCTTATCCTGGAATAGATGAGATGAATCACGCTCTGGAGGTGTTTGTCTTTCTCCATTGACTGCACAGAAGATGATTAAATTGAACTCGATGCTGGTCTTTTAGACAACTGAAGTTCCATGAGGTGCATTGCTTGGTGTTTGAAGCTGCATCTAAGCCATGAGCTGGAACATTTGTTGTTTAGGGTATAGTAAAAGAAGAGGCACGTTCCTAGTCAGGGGATCTGAATTATCTAGTGCAAATAACAGCTTGTTTAAAGTGATGAGAAGGTGAGATGTGGGAATAAACCATCTGACACCATTTAAGAAAAAGACAAACTCAAAAATCCCACAAAGCTGAGGAGTTCAGCCAAATCAGTAGTTGAATCTAGCTAGGGCAATTGCATGAGTAGCTAAAACTAGCACCCTATTAGATCAAGTTAGCAGGACACATTTAACGAATAGTATTCTAGGGAGTATGCCTCTTTATTTTCTTTGGTTTGACTCCTAATCTATTTATATAACAAATGCCTTTCTATTTAATTTCCAATAGATAGCAGCGGTTCACACAGAGTATTTTTTTCTTTTCTTTTTTTTTTTTTCAGTCAATGTACATGTGAATCCAAGAGGACCTTAAAACGTCTCCTTTTCACTCAGAAAGTTCAGTGTAATTCTAATGTGTTGCAGTGCATGCTGATTTTGTCACATAGCTAATTTGTGAGGAGCATTGTTAAAGGGTTGAATTTATCTTGAGACTGAGCCAATTAAAAAAAAAAAAAAATGAAAAGAAAAGGAAAACGGCTTTTCTTGGACAATTTTTGTAGATTAAAGTTACGTTAAATTCATTAGTTCAAAGAGAGCATTATAAAGTGCATTTTCCTCAGAAGCTTGATTAAAGTAAACTCAAAAGTTGTTTTAGGAGCTAGAAGCATCAATGACTTGAAATACCCCCACAGACCATGTCTGGGCTGTTGAACCGAATTTGCCAGATTTCCCGAGTTTGGTGCACACCCCGACTGTGACAGAGCAACAGCTTCAGGCTGCGGAATTGGAGTGTGTACGTGGTCATGCATCTGCCAGGTACCTCCTGAAGTGATTGTGGGTGTACGGACCAGGTGGGAGCCACCGTGCGCAGCTTCTGTTCGGCTTCAGCTACCTAACAGACCCTTTTCAAACATTTTTTGAGTAGATTAAGAGCTGATTTTGGGGAAATGCAGAGAAAAATAACATTGTTACCAGAGGACAGGCAGCTTCCTAGAGGGCAGAAAAAGCAGTTTTTGAAACAGGAAAGTGAGTATTGTCATTCTTATGTCATGATGTGCATTTATTCCGTGTAAACTACTAATTATACTTCACACGTTTTGATATGAATAGTTTCTGTAGTCTTGCCTTTTGTTTAGGTAATTTTTTTCTGCTGTAAGTCTTTCAATATGCTCAGAATTAAAGTTGCTAGTCACTTATAATTATCTGAGATTCCTGCACAGCGTTTTTCCTCTTTAAGACCATCTGCAGCTTAGTTTGGCAGAGGCAGCATGCTGTACACAAACACCTCACTTCCAATAACCGAAGTCAGTTGCGTAGAAGTCAGTTTTCTTTCACATCCGTAGAACAATTATGGGAATCTTCATGTGTGTCTGTGTTCTGAAAGTATGCAAGATATTCAGTAGAATAGGGCAAGATGAAAAGATTTAAAATAAAGGTAATTTCCTTAGCATTTTTGTCTTTTTTAAATACTTTTAGTGATAGTTGCAGTCCCTCTTATATATTTATGGCACCAGTGAGTTGAAAGCTGTGATGTCGTATTCATGGCTTGACTGTTAATGTTCTTTTTGTCTTCAGACTGTACAGGAGTTGTGAGGCGAAAGGTACCGCGTATGATGGAGTCATTTACTTGGCAAGCAGTTCCATTGAAATAAAAGATGACAAAATCTGACTGAGTGGAAATGATTGAGTTATTTTTGAAATGTGCTAAATTCACAACCGATGAAGTTCGATATGGGAGTCTGACAAATGACTGAAATCTGCATTTCTGCTGCCTGGCCTTAAACTGCCTGAAGACCAAAGCAAACAGCAGCTTAATTTGCAGCATGCTCAGGAGTGAGTCTGGACTGAGATTTGCTTTGTGAAGATCTGACCTGCCTCTATGGCCCATCCTAGTTCTAGTTACCAAGCAAATGGGTGAATTATTAGGGCTTGCTTTTTCTACTGTTTTTGAAAGCACTGAATACATGACTTTGCAGCTTATTGACATTAATCAAACTATATAAAAATGTCAGGAAAATGTGAACTACCTGTTTCTTGTACAGTAATCACACACTGCATTCAGTTACTACACTGTGGTGCCAATGGCGGCAAAAAGCTCCATGTAATTCTCCAAGTGTAGGACAATGTGAATAATGATGAGCCAATCTGATTCTGGAGCTTCTTGTATTTATATTGAGTACTTAATTTTGTAAATCAGTACACAAAAATATCAGCATGTATTAATTTTCTGACCAAACAGAAATTACTTTTCTGTAACCTGTTATCAAAGCAATTTCATGTGTATAGTGTAATTTCAATATTTGTGGGTACTTTCTGGATTTGTAGTATTTATACACTTTGAATAGATGTACGTAATTTGTTAGATGTCTGGGTGTTTCTGTTGGTGGTTTTTTTTTTGTTTTGTTTTGTCAGGAGGAAAAAGGAAAACATTAAGAGCTAAGCTGTTATGACTTTACCTAGGCTTTTAGGTGGTTTCTTTTCCCAAATGCTCTGGGGTCGGGTTAAACGAGTTAGCTCTGATTACAACTTGGATGGAGAGCTACTATTGTGCTCTGGAAAGCCTGCCCCGACCACTGCCTCTGCAGGTATCCCGGCATGCTTTGGATGGGTGCGTAGAGCTCTGGCTTTAAACAGAGCAGAATAAAAGCCACTTAGAAATTTAAAATAGCTGGCCAAAAATGTGAAGACAATTGAAAAAACTTAGACTTGGTGGGTACTTTTCTTGGCTATGTTTATCAAAGCTTAAACACACGTGATTAGTTAGTGATTAGTAAAAAGAGATAGTCAATCGCATACCCAATTATCGAAAATTCTACATGGGTGAAATTTGGTGACAATAACTGTTTCTTATTCTGTTATTTTTAATAGCATGACTGAACCTGCCTCATTGTCCCTGTTTCTACAAACACTTCAGCGGTTAACTCCATATAAAAGCAGCAAATAAAATAAATGAAGAACCTTTTATATATTAGCTTGGAGGATTCTTCTGTACAGTTTTATAACAACCATACAATGTAAATGGGTTTATTCTCAAGCTCCACAGATAGATACATTACTAAGCAGATGTCTGTATGACACAGTAGAGTATACAGTTTGGTGATGGCAGCACTATATTTTAATTGAGTGACGGTTATTTATTTTAAGTAGATTTCATAATATGAACACAATAATACATACATACTATCAAGCTAGCAACATCCAAAGACAGACTGGTAAAAATCCAGCGTACTGGTTCCATTCTCCTACTGTTGAGTAAATTGGCTAAAAGAAGAAAATTGATAACAATAAAGTGAAGCTAGAGAAAAAGCAAAATTAAATTTTACCTGAAAATAGTAAATTCGATGTTTAGAGCAGCATCTTGCTATCAATTCAAAATCCATTCTGTATGGAACTTGGGGCCTTGAGGATTCAGAACATTAGAAGTCCTTATCTAGTGATCTTTCACATTTTCTTTGACCCTGCCCCTGAAGATTGCTAAATGCTTCTCTGGTGTGAATGGAAGAGTCTTAAACCACAAGCATTAACTGACCATGTCTATTTGCATGTGGTGTCAACTGGTGATTTTTAGAATTTGTGTATACCCCTCTCAGAATGGAATGCCTCTGTTATTAGCAGAGGCAGCTTCCATATATTTAAATGTCTGAAATCCCTCACAGATAAACATTTTATGATTATTTTGGTGAGCAACAGCCGCCGCATTTAGTGAGATGGCTCAGTGATACGGGTAATTCAGTGCTTATTCACCAAAAGGGGGAAAAAATAGAATTCCTCAGCATAATGGGTAATGAATGTGTCTGACTTCAGTGACTACAAGGGGTGGATGGTGAATCATGTTCCTGCGAGACTGAACATAGCTTTTTTCCCCAATACTTTTGGACATTTTTCATACTGAAGAATACATAAATCTATCTTTTTTTCATGCAGCTTGGTTTTAACGGCATCAAGCAAGTTATGCTGAACGAATCAGTCTTACTTCATGTCTGCTGTTAAAGAGTTTATTATTCTTTCAGATTATGATGAAAGCTATTAATTGTTATGATTCCAAGTGCACGGTTTTGCCTATATTCACTTATGTAGTTATTTTGCATTGTTTTAAGGAAGTAATTGGTTGCAAAAGACATGCAAAATATTAGGCCCTCAATATTACCTTGGAAACTACAGAGTTTCACCTTATTTCAGAGCTAGGAATGGGAGCACATCGCTTCTCTCCTGGCAAATTCTGAATTCTTTCAAGGTAAACAGTACTAATTTCTTACTTCTCTTGCTGACTTCTGGTTTGGCTTTCCCTGTTCAGAAGAGACCATTATGATGAGATGATCTATCCCTCAGCAAAATACAAGCTGTTCACTTACACCAGACACCTTTGAATCAAAAGCATAACTGTATGTTTGAGTTGTTACAACATTTTTTTTTTTAGGATATGTCATGCAATAAACACTATCTTGGTCCATGTTCTTGCTCTCTCCCAAACTTATCCTCTCCCTGGCTTGAGGAGATCCCGTTATCAATCTCCTTCTCTGTACTTCCAGCACTCTCCAATGTAGTTCACAGCGGTATATGGCTGTGGTTGACTCTGCTGTTGGGCAACAAGACTGCCAGATTGAACACCGTGCTACTTGGCTGTGGAGAGGACTGCAACGTGGACTGTCACACATCAAGTGACAGCGTTTATAAATGTTTTCTTGTATAATAATGTAAAACAGTGTAATTGTTTCAGTCTCACTGTTTGATTCAGATAGGTGCATAACTGGCTTTCTTATTAATCTTATTTATCCAGGATAGTCTTTTTAATCTAATGAATCATAACTCCTGATGAGGTCCAACAAGACAGCATAGCGTTTTAAAAGCAAAGGAAAGCAAGTCTTGTTTTTCCCTCCCACAACACTCCTATTTTGCAGTGCCAAACACTATCAACCTGCTAAAAATAAACATAAATAATACATTTATTCATCTGCTTCTCTTGATTATCTCAGAAGACATGTCAGTCTCAAGCTTCTGAGCTGGAATCTGTCCTGCTGATAAGCTGATGTGGAAGTCATCTGAGTTAAGAAGAGAACAGATACTGTCTTGACGCATTGTCTCAGTAAAGGGCTGGGGCGGGAACTCATTGGAGCCATCCACGCTGCAGGATCTAACTGGGGATGCTAGCCTTTACTACCAACTTAAATCCCTTCAGTGCTGGTCCTAGATGCAACTTCTAGGTGAGAGACCACTTGACTTTGAAAGTGTTCCTGGAGGACACAGCTCTCGCCAAAATGCAGCATAATAGCTCTGATTTCAGATTTTAAAAAAAGGGCTGTCAGCTTAGTGAGAAATTGCTTATAGATTGAGAATTTTTTCTAAAGCAAATTGATATTTATTGATCATTCCTTTTACAGGAAGAAAGAGACTTTGTGTAGAGACTTCACAAAAGGCCCTTCAACACAGGACCAGGTGAAGCAGTTGTGTTCCACTCCGCAATAAAAACTGACTTCTTCTTTCTTCTCCTTTACCTAAAATCAGTTTTTCTCCAGGTGGTTTCATATTCAGGGTTAGGGCTTAATAGGAATTTGTGGCTGAGATTTACTGTCCTTTGAGTTTCCACTTTAGAAATAAATCATATAATTGTCATTATGTAATGAACTGATGAGTTAATGAGCTCTTTAGCAGTTACTGAAAATATAAATTAAGACCTTACTAAAGGACATTAAAAGACCTGATTTAAAGGAAAGATTATTTTCTTTATTATCAGGATTTCAAAACCCAGTCTGATATTTGATGGTAGATCTGAGTGTCTAGAGAATGATAAAAAATTGTTTATCCCAGTGTGTTTTGTTTTTTTTTTCTTTAACTATGGAAAAACTTAACATAATGAAGGGTAATATAACTTAACATTGGCCCTGAAACTGGACATCAGGATTTTGTTAATTTGGGACCAAGCCAAACAGAGTATGCGGTCCTTGCTTTCTGACCTCCTTCACTTGGGAAAGTCTGCATTCAGAGTCATACATGAGCAAAAGCTTCTCAAAGCTTCTTACAACCAAGTAGATATACCAACACCTTTGGACAAATGGAATTTTAGATGCAGAAGGCTGGAGGTATATTGAGACTTGATCTTACATTAGGAAGATCTTGGCTGATAGCCTTCTAGCCATTTCAAAGTCCTAGCTTTGATTGTATGAGGCAGCAACGTGTTGTAGTGGTGCTGAGTCAGCTGCACTCTGTGGAGATTACAAACCTTTTGACACCTGCAAAAAGTTAATCTAGCAGTGCTCAAGGCCATAGGAGTCTTGCTTTTGTCAGGTGACCCTAGAAAGCAGATGTAGGAAAGACCCATTTGGTACTTAGTCCTTGCCAACACAGCTCTCCGTTTCAGCTACCCACTTGAAAATGTAGAACCAAGCATTCCTTGCACTAACATTAACTGCAATGAGATCATTGGACATATTACTGGTGGTTTAATAATTTTTGCATAATCTATTCTGCCAATTTATATTATAACTAAATGCATGGTCGGGGGACTGGAATTTAAAGAATGATGCTTTTTTTTTTTTTTTTCCCCTCTGTCCTTCTTCTGCTGCCCAGGACATGATTGGTTTCTTTCTGATTCCTTCTTGGCACCCACGCTTAGATTATTCCTCTTCCCTTCATGTTGATATATGCTTTTTGTTTCTTCTTGACCTTCAGGAAAACTCTTTTAAGATGATTGAGCTGAAGGCAAACCGAGCGTGAGGATGTGTCCTGAATGAGCGGGAGGTGCTACCCAAGGGAGGGGGGAATGCCAAGGGGGAAGGGAGCCTAGCAGAAAAATTCAGTATATTTCTTAATTTTCCTTCCACAAACTGTTTTTAAGATTGTTCATAAGAAGACCGAATACCTTGGATAGGGAGTGCTACTCTATTAATTTCCATTTTTTGGAGTTTCTCTTGAGTGACCTCCATGGGCTGTTTTCTTCAGTTGTGTTTTTGCAACCTTTTCTCTTTGAAATCTTAAAGGTAATTTATTTACCTAAAGAACATAATGAATTCATATTGCATGATTATTTTTAGCCACATTTGATCACGTAGCCAGACATGCCTGCAGCAAAATAACATTGGTGCTGGCAGAAAACAGGTAGTTAAGCAGGTAGGCTGTAAATATCTACAGTCATTGCTTGAAAGCTATCAATTATTTGTGTTCCCAAGTTTAACTGTTACACTGCTTATTTACCCTGCAAACTGAGAAATAGCAGCCAATCTAAGCAAGTCATTTGCTTTTCAGTATTAATTTCGCTTCTTGTGCCAGGCTCTGTAAATGTTTCCTCATATATCATTGTCACAGTGCCATACATTTGAAATGTCAAATTATGCAGTGTCTGGTGTCATAAGAATAATATTAGCAGCAGGGAGGGACAAAAAATACCCTGCAGAGAATAAATACTTGTTTTCAGTAGCTTCCTTACCTGGTGTTGCAGTGCTATGGGCACAGTTATCTAAGGGTTGTTTGGATCTATAGAAGATTCATCCTTTGAGTATTTTAGTCACCCCTTGAGGAACCTTTTTCCTGTACTGAAAACAAATGGTTTTTGCATTTCAGCTGGAGTATTCCTTTCTGTCCCTAGGCTCTTGCATCCAAAGAGAATGTGCCAGAAAGGGCAGATAAATGCCATTCTTTTTAGTAGTTATTTTCCAATTATTGTTGGTTCACAAGCCTTTTATGAGAGATTAGAGTGCTAGAGTAAAGCAAGAGGCAAACTTTCAGATGGCTATGTATTGTATGTAGGAGACGAGGGCTCTATTCTGCTCTCCTGCCCCCCATTTACCGTCAGATTTATACCATGCTAGCACAGCAATTGAAGATTAAACAGGGATTAACCTTTCTGGTTATCCACATTTTCTCACACTATTTGTAGAAATAAAATAATTTACCACTAGGTTATTATTTTCCTAGTAGAGTAATACTGCTATAGAGGTTAGAGAAGTCAGGGCTGCATAATAACCTATTTATAATAATGAGCAAAAGGTGATCACATTATTATCCTCAAGAGGCTTCACAGGAGGAGGTCCGTGTTATGTTGTGTTTTGTCATTCAGACCATGTATTTCTACCCAGAGCAACAGATTCTGGGCTGCTTGTCCCTGGAGCCAAGCAATGCCGACTTGCCTTCACCATCCCTCACCCTTTTTCATGACTGTTCCTGCTCCGCCAGAGGATTTAACAAGGAAGTACAGAGGTATTTATGTCAGCATCTCCTCTTATGGTTTGAACATTTCAGACTGGTGGCTAAGTCAAGAGGGCTGAAGTCCAAATTTGGTGTCCTTGGGCTTGATTCATTTGCTCATGCACAAACATCTAGTGCTGTCTGAGCTATCTGAGGGGATGTCTCCAGCAGCCTCCAGAAGGGAATGGGTCTCATGGAGGTCTTGTAAAATATATACCAGCTCTGCAGGGATTTGTCAGATCCTCTAATGTGTCTCAACTGGCACTAAGGTACTTAAATATGAATCACCACATCAGGCCCTAAATAATCAGTTTACACATCGGAAATGCATCTTCCATTTTCTGAATATCCAGTTCTATAGCAAAGCAATGAAGAGGCTGGGATGTTCATGAAGGGAAAGCAATTGCCTATCAGGATGTCTAAATTCTCGGGTCCAGAAAACAAACACAGAAAATTTTTGGCATTTGAACCAACTGCCTGTGTAGGAGCAGAGTTGAGCTGGAACTGGAACCTCCATTGTTGTGGTGCTTCTATAACCTAAGCAGACCAGTAAGTCTCTCCGGGACACAGGTCGTCTTGGTATAATATTAAAATGAACCATAATGGAATAATTTAAGGTAAGATGAACCTTACCATGATAGGCCTGCAAATGCCTATCTGTTTTCGTTGTGTCTACAGGCAACTTACATGACTTGCTTAAACCGTACATCTGACTTGCAGATCATTTGAGTCGGTAAAAATTAATTCCTACTTTCAAAGCAAAAAGGGCTAGTTTGGGTCAGAGCCTCGACCCAGACATCAGAACCCAAAATTTGCCCGGAAGGTAAAGTGTCCAAAGTACATATTTTCGATACAGACTTCATACATACATCACTTACTAATCTTTGCTAGAGTTCCCTCTTTCTTGAATCAACACTTTTAGTGTTGATTCCCTGTTTCTGGACATTAACTGTGACAAGTCTTATACAATATAGTAGTTCATATTCAGATAATTCCTAGTACCTTTCCAATAGCCTGAAGCCCACTGTCTGAGCTTTCCAAATAGCACAAAATGCTGGGTTTTGTGATTTAAACATGGGGCACATCTGTTTTCTGTAGTCATGTGATATTTAAGGCCTCCAATGCAGAAGACATCTGTGGGCTGCTGTACACAATGCAGAATGAATCGTGTTGTGTTGTGGTTCCTGTTTTTGGTACCTTCACTTACCCCTAGTGTTTAATCTTGTGATTAAATAATATATTTTCTATAAAATTGTCTATTTCAAGCTATATGATTTTATTAAATCATATCTAGTTCTCTGGATGTCCTTGAGGATTTATAAAAGTATATTACTGCATTACTCTGATTTGAAATATACAGTTGTAAAAATACTACACATGCTTAACAGTACATATGTCTTCGTTTCAGGTATGTTTGCCTATTAAAATATTGTTGGGTGTTTCTTGCTGTTCATCTTTATTATTTGTCCTGATTCCAGTGGGGTTAGTCTCTCAGTGTTCAAAATCATAAGTCAAACTGGAAGTTGTGGAAATAGAATTGGCTTCATGAAATTGAAAAAGAATAATGCATGTCTGTTCTCCTTCTGTATTCCATTTATAGTTGCATTATGGTCGTGGTTTTTTAATCTGCCCATGACTAAAGAGATACTGATAAGAAATAAGCAAGAGAAATCTGTGATATCATTGAATCTCTTGAGCTGAGACTATAAGAACAAGTCCAAATGGCAAGAGTCCAAATAAAACTTCATCTGTTCTTAAAAACCCCTGAATGCAAGGATTTCTTAACTTCCCCAGCTGCTTCAGGACTTAACCGTCCCTATAAACAGTCAGATTTTCCCTACACCTCACACAAATCTTCTTTTTTACCAGTGCTGCCAATTTCTTGTGTACAGAGGGCACACAGAAAACAATCACTGTCATGTTTATGACAATATTTCACTTATTATGCCTCATCTCTGTTTGAAACTAAGCCAGTCCCATTGCTCTATACTCTCTCCTCATATATTGTTTATCGGCTTTGTTGATTTCTGGTGAACGTAATTTCCTAAATTGCCACCTCTGTGTCTGATGAACTGCACCCACACCTATACATCCCAGATTTACATTAGCCTTTTTCGCGTCAGTGTTGCACAAGTGCAGTTTGCACAGTTGTGCAGTTGCACGGTGCAGTTTGTAGCTTCTCTGTCCTCTTTTGCTAGGTTTTTTTTTTTTTTCCCCCAGTTGCGTTGGTGCTGGTGGTGGATGTGAGGTACCTCTGGTCTTTTGTCAAGAACAGGACCTGACTGTGCGAGGTGCTGTATGAGCAGAACACACCAGACAGCTCTGCCTCCAGGCAGATCCCGCTGCCTTCTCCAGCCCCAACAGCGCTGTGCTCCCTAGGACAGGGAGATGGTTCCTTGCTCTAGGTCGTGGTTTGGGCTGGACTGGCCACTGAAACAAATGACAGATGCTCTCCCTCACCTCTCCAAGGAGAGGAGGGAGAGAGAGAGACTTACAAGTTTAGAAAAAAACTAAACTACTTTAATGAAATAGTAATAAAACAATAGAAAGTAAATAATGAAATACATACAATATATACAAAACCAGTATTGAGCTCCCAGGATGATGATCACATCCAGAGCAGGCACTGGGAAAGTCCCAGACCAGACTCAGCAATGGGCGGGAACTGGATTCTGGATCTGGATTCTGGAACGCATAGATTGGGATCAAAGGCAGAAGAACAGACAGAGTCCTCCTTGGACACTGGCCATTGAAGAAAGAGGCTGACCGCTTCGATCCCTCAGCTTTTATACTGAGCATGGGGCAGATGGGATGGAACACCCTGTTGGTGAGTTTTGGGTCACTGTCACCTGTCCTGTCCGCTCATCCCTGCAGGTGCGACCCCTCTACACCTTTCCGCTTACAATCCTCCAACTTGGTACACAACAAGTGTGCTGCCCTTGGTTGTTATAGCAATAAGTATAAGCAAGAGCATCTCTGCATAGCATTCCTTGGCATAAATTAGAAACAATCAGGTTAAATCACTCTGTGAGCGAACAGTGTCTGGACAATACGCTGTTAATTTCAGAGAGTGAGTTAGGTAGAAGAGGCTTAGCTGCAAAGTAAAATTACTGAACAGAAAATTGGTTCTGTTTTACCTCAAACCAGGAAACCGTACAGTGCTCATGACTTATTCAGCTCAGCTGAGACCATGTCTCATGTCTACTACTTGAAGCTTAACTTCCTCATTGTTTGAATGGATTGTATTAAGCCTCCTTCTGTTTCCAGTAGTTAACAATAGTCAGCTGGAAGGAGCAATTCTCTGGGAAATGTGTGCAGGTAGTTCCTCCTTGTAAGAAGGAAACCGCTGCTGGTTTTATCCAGCACGTCCTCAGAAGGTAGCGCTTTCCCCCCGTGTGCAGCCTGAAATCATTGGAGTTGCTTTCTGCAAGATTCATTTTTGCCCTTGACATTTACAAAGCCTCAATTAGGAAAAAAAATCTCACATACTCATTATATCCAGACTGTGGATATAACAGGACAGTCATATGGATCAGTGAAAGCTTTGCCTTGGTGATCAATAGGGCCTGGATTCCACATGGTATATAATAAAGTACATTTTTGTATTCACTGTCTTAAGCAAGCACGGAAAAGGTATCTGGTGTCTCCAGGTGACATGAAGCTGGTTGGCAGAGTTAGTTAAGTCATCCTGGGGAATCAGACTTTTTGAAAGCCAACTAATGTAGTATTTCCTTTAAATCCTGTATTTCCTGTGTCTGTCTTTAAATACGAGTACCTCATCTTCCTCCCTCCCCTTTCACAGTCATTAAATGAAAGTGAGACTTTTATTAATTTCTAAAATGGTTTATTTACCCAGCTTTGCCTGGGAGTTATCAACTGCAGCAGCGTTGCAGACAGGGAAGTTGTACTGATCTCAAACGTTCCCCCTCCGTGGGTCTTTAGGCCGGGAGGTAACAGTGCTGACTCTTCTCGGCAGCGTATATACATGTTTGAGGTCACAGAAATGTACGCGCACTTGGCTTCTTGATTTTAACTGCTTCATGAAAACAAATGATTGTGAAAAGCTGCGAGGAGAGCGGCATTTTGAGCCTTTTCCCAGAGCCGCGTCAGCGGCGTTGGCTGTAGCTGGCTGTCCTGCAGGTGGCAATGCACAGCAAGGAGACGGCTTGGTGGAGGGACGCGGAGAAAGCGCAAAGTTAAAATTAGCTTGCTTCACAAATGTGTGTCAAAATGCCGTCTTGTGCTTCTGACTGGTGCACCCGGCTGCTTTTGCTAGCGCCAAGAATAAATCTGAGTCCCTGGGGAAAGAAGCGCTGGAGTTATTGTTGGGATCGCTGTATGTTTGCAGTTTGCTCTCCAGGCTGGGTCGGGAACAGGCATTGATGATCCTGTTCCCTCCCTTTTTCCATTTGTCATCTTTTCTCCCTTTGTTTGTGCTACCTATAGAAGGGGAAGGCTGTAAAATACCTGCAAGCTAATTTATAGCTTCTGTTTCTGTAGGTGCACCAGAGGGTTTCTTTCCTTGTGGTATCCTTCCGGCTGGTTCTGGTGGGCATTTTGCTGCCAGATCATTCCAGCTGTTTCACTACAAACTCAAACACCGACCACGTTTTCCAGTCTTGTTACCACAGTATTTATTTAATATTCAGCTGTTCACCATTGACTAGGGGCTTATGTTTTCAATACAGTAAGAATATTCTGCAATGCACTTTCTTTGTAAAATATGAGTGTCTTCAGCTTTAAACAGTCACTGTCAAGTTTTTTTTTCTCACAGAAAATAATTCTTTTTTCTATTTGAGCTACTTTTGCAGCTAATAGTGACATTTACAAAAGAGAAACTAGAGAAGCTGTAGCAGACCACTCACTGAAATCCAGCAATCTTGATCAGAGACTTCATTCCTCTTCATGTAATTTTATTCTGTTCATGTTTGATTTGATTAGAAATATTTCCAGCGAAGCAGGTTGCAGTATTTGAAGTGCCTGATCTTCTTTAAGCCTTCTTCAGTGCTTAAGGAAATCAGAAAACCCTTGGATTTTTGTAGCCTGTATTGTTTCCAGCTCTTTTTTTTTGGCTGTGAATCTTAGAAACCTTAGTAAGGCAAGAGATGGTAGTGAGTATGCACTGTGGCAATGGATACGCACGGCTCTCGTAGTGCAAAGTCTCTAAAATGACGCCTTGTGTAATATGCACACAAATGAAAAGGCTACATGTGCGAAGTTATTATTTCCAAAGAGAAACAAATGCAAATAAGGCAGGTTTATTTCTAGAAATGCTGTAATTTGCATGTCTGGGTGGAAAGCCATGAGTGTGACTTAAATTTTGCAGGTACAAGTAGCAGGTTCAAATGTTTTCTAATGTAGTTGGCAACATTTCTGATTTACTGATTTTTATTTTCCTTGAAATGTATGTACACCCATTATTCCCATTATTGCCTTTAAAGTATCTAAACTAGGCTGCAAAGTAAATTGTAGTGAGCTATTTTAAACAGGGTTTTAAGTGATATTATACTTAGGATGGTGAACCCCAGAATTTGAGGGAACCTTCAAAATACGTGGGTTTTGTATCATTTTATGTCATTCCCTTTATTTCTTCGGACAAAGCCTTGTTTGTTGACTTTTACTTTTGCAAAATGTCACAAATTTTAGTCACCTTCAGCTTCCTTTGCCACATTTGGATCTGATTTGTGCTTTTTTTCCAAGATTATATGAGGTGATTAATGAATTGACTGAACTATGTATTTCTCTTTTTCATATTTGTTTTTGGAGTAGCGGAAAGAAGTTCAAATTAATCGTCGGTAGTCTATAAAGAATTTAACCAAATTACTCTTCATCATGCAGTGTATTTTTATCGCCTGTATGAAAATGTATTTATGGTGTCCTTCTCAGACGTAGTCTCTTCTGCTGTTTTATCATAATTTATTAGTCTGACGAGTATGAAGAACATTCACAGCAGTGATGAGGAAGGACATTCAGCAAGGCTCACTCAATCTCAGATCCCTGATTTTACAACAGCAAAGTTCCGCCTGAGAACTGCAGCTTTGGTGATTTATTATTTTATAGCACTGGTTCTGTGACCCATTTCTGCTGTTGTGATCTGTCTAGGATTCCCAGGCATTGCAGGGCACACTGTCTTGCAGTTATACCCTTGGAAAAAGAGGAGCGTAAAGAGCAGCAACTCAGTTCAACCCTGAGTTTCATGGGTCTTTGCCCTGGGGCAAGACATTGAACTAGGAGGTTATTGCATTGCAAAGAGCTGAGTATTTCGCATCCTTGAGAGGCACCCAAGCATCCAATAATGATGTGCAAAGACAGGAGAGAGTTGGGAAACTCAGGAGATCCCTTTGATTCAGTGCTCTGGCCAAAGCCAGAAATAACGTAATGTGGCACCAGACTGATGGTATCTAGCCGTAGCAGTAGTGGTGGTGATGCAAACCAGACTGCTCTTGTTTGGTGGCATCCATTAGAGCACAATAGCCCAAAAGAGCAATTTTGGCATCCTTTTTTGCCATCCGTTTCCCATTCAGTTGTGTTGCTGCTATTATTATTATTATTATTATTATTATTATTATTATTATTATTATTAAATAGTAATTTGATGATGATGATGCCAGATTGCATTTGAACTTTTTCTCTACTTTTCCCACTCCCCTTGCTGAGTTAAGCTATATTTGGAACTCTTCTAATGGAGTATTTCTACCATCTGCTCTCTGCAGCAATTATTCAAATTATTTGCAACCCTCTATGCCAGCAGGGGTGAATCTAGCGCAGTCCTTTAAAGCTACAGATTTCCTGACTGACATATTTTTACACTGGACTATGCCACAACTGGTACAGATCTGTAATTCTCTGGGGTTGGGTGGGGGTAGAGGGTCATGCTTACATTTCCGATGATTTCAGTGACTGACTCCAAGGAGACTAATATCTCTCAGTTTTTACAGGAGAAATCAAGAAAAAGATGGTATCAGTTTGCTGGTTTTGAAGGTTCTCCTTCCTTTACAATCTCAGCCTGTGCTAAAGTCCTCCAAATCCTCAATACTCTCATTTGTTCACAGCACTGAACACAGCACATCGCATGCCTGCACTGCCTATTCTGTCGGTCATTCAGAACACAGGCCCCTCTCTGTTTTGCTATGATTAAGGTACTGCAGTAGTCTGTCCGATGTTTGTCCTGCCTCTTGTGGTATTCACCTGCTGTAATACGAAGAATGATTTTCCTGCTTTCCTGTATCACTTCCGAGTAAATCAGGGTTGTTTTTGAAATGCAAACCCAAACTCAAGGCATCAGTGGATCTGCGTAAACACTTCATAACCTTAGTTTTTGGGAGGAATTAAAATGAAGGCAGGAAAAGTAATGTGCATGTTACTGTGAAAAGAAGAATCTTAAACTGTGTTAGAAAGTGGCAGAATGTTATAAAGGGATAACTAAACCCCATCTACGCTGATGGGCTTACATGTCAGATGAGAGTTGGAGGCTGTTCTGGTCAATTTGTGGCCTCCTCAATTAAAGAGATTTTCAGAACAGTATCAAAAAAACCCTCCACAGTCAGCACAAATCTTTTTAGCTTTCAGCAAGTATTTATTCATTTTATAGACAAACATACTTTAACAATAACATGAGAGGAGCCTGCAGCCTCCACCCCACCCCATGTTTTCAAAGCCATGTGGGAACCACTGACCATGCTGGTGTTCTGGGCAGCAATTTCTTCTGGCATTTAAGACTGATAATCTCTTGGTTTGGGCACTAAAATAATGCAATCTAATACAATCTCCAGGCCCCACAGATGGAGATAACGCTGAAAGACTTTAAAACTTATGGCTCTAAATCTTTGTTTTGAAATATATGGAGTTTTTTGAGAATTTCCAAAGTTACTCATTGCTATGGTTACAGAAATACAAAGCACAGTCAGCAAAAGAAAGGTCTTTAGCGTGGTGCTTTTCTGAGTACCACAGGTGATTTCTAGGAAAGTTCTCGTTTTACAGCTATTAATAGGTTCTGCCCATGTTCATCCTCATCCAATTGCTTTTTCTCCAAAGGCTGCCGTCAGAATTTTCACAAAGCTGCCAACATCCTTTCTGCTTTACTCTATACCATGTACCGTGAGAGGGGCTGTGGGTCACCATCATAGCTCTTCCTTTTCTTATGGATATTATTTCTTACAATTTTAGGGCAATATTTTTTTATTAATAGGAACCTAGCTTTGTCTATCTTAAAGAATTTTGACCTTTTTGCATATTTTGCACATATACGTATAAAACGTCCATCATAACTGGTGGGAGTGCACAACTGATGCCACTGCTGCTTTGACAGTCATTCGAACTGCAGGCAAATGTTATGTTACTTACTGGGCTGATAACTTCCTATTCTGCAGAACGCCTCACTTCTGAGGAACGCAACTGCTTTTTGGACATTTGGGCTTCTGTAGAGTTAAAATCTGTTTAAGCAGCATCATCAATGACTTACAAGACCAAGAGAGATGGAGATTGGCATCATATGAAGGTCTTAATCCCCAGAACAGAAAGCCAGGCTAAAGCTGTGTGGAAGTAACAAGAGCTTGTGCTTTTTAGTACATGGTTAGCTGTAGCAAACTTGTTATATGGATAAGTTCAAAAAGCTGGTAATTCACATTTGTGTCCTTGTATCTTCTGACACACCCATTGCAAATCTTCTTCTTCTGGGAAGACCACCTGACAGCGAGGAAAGGAGTATGAGCTCTGACTCCATCTTCAATCAATAGTTGGCCTACAGGTTGAGGCTGCAATCAAGGCTTCCAATTACTGCCAATCATGAGACCACTAAAAAAATTAGGAGCTGGGAGTGTAGTTCTGAAAGTAATAAGAAGTGATTCAAACCAAAGAAAAATGCAGGAAAGAGATGAAGCTAAAGCTCAGCATAATGGGGACAGCTTCTATGTCTTATGTAACTTTTTATAGGTCTGGTGATCTAATCGTAAATTTTAGGAATCTCTGAATGAAATGTCTCCCTAAAGAAGTTCGTTGCTGTATGGAATAGTCTGTACCCATATATAATAAAATGAAAATGTTTCCACCTGAGAATATTGGTAAAAATCATTGGCAGTCCCTACCAAAACATTTAAAACAAGGTCACTGCCCACCGGAGTTTTCCTGAGTGAAGCACTAAACTTGGTATGTGTGAACACAGAGTTTGTCTCAAGGTTCAGCTTCAATTACAGCTGGGTAGCCAACAATTTTCTTATGAAACAAAATTTTCTGATTTTATCTTATAACATTTTCCACCTCACATCAGGGTGAATCACAGACTTTTCAAAGTGGTTCAAGGGAAAGAAAAAAGAAATTCCGCAGCTTATTAAATGGCTTGTTGATCAGGAGAGTTATGCGAGAGACCAAAGATTAAGTTTCCATCATGATTTGAAATAGCAGCTGACTCTGGGTTTCAGACAGCCCAAATGAGCGTTTGGCTATTTGTAGTTCAAATGTCCGTTGTCTCCTCATTTCTTATTTTTAGCAGAAATTTAATGCTGAAGCAGAGAAGCCTTCTTAATTATTTTTTTTCCCCTGCAACTTCTGTATTCTCACAGAAATCTTTGCTTTGATCAAACAACAGAAAAACGCCTCTACCTTTTTTCTTCTGGTGTACGTTTACAGTGTATTTTTTCCCTTTTCATTTGTCTCATTTTTTGCGTCTCCTCCCTTGTACTTTCCAGGTTTCTCCTTTCATGATCCGAAAATGCTGCTGAATACAGATGAGCCAATAGTTAGTCCAATCCCAGACGGTCTTTTGTTCAGGTAATTACTTGGAACCGCAGCAGCTCTTAAGTGCCCTGACTTCCCTGACTGAGATTGACTGATAGAAAGATTAGGCAAGGCAGACATTTATAGCCAACCTGGTAAGAAGAAAGGAAAAATGTAGACTCATTTGAATAAGGTGGGTTTTTTTCCCTTTCCTCCTCCTCGCGTTGTGTCGAGATGCATCCTGAATGTTATCCGAAGTTATGTATTTAGGTCGGATCCAAGCTCGTTTGGTTGGAGCAGAGGCGAGGATCCCTCCAGCCACTCCTGAACGGTGCTGGAGCCGTGCTGGTATTGCTCCCACAGCCAGTATCACACCCTGCAGGAGGGATAATTTATTAAAGAAGAAAGTCTACCAAGTTTCTCAGAGAAAATAATGCAATTCTCCTTGCAATAAAGCCAGTGATTTAGATTTATGCCTGATTTATTTGCCTTCGTTTCTTACTTGCTAAAGATGTTTGCTGGTATATACCAGATGACACAACCCATTTAAAACAAATGAAATCGGCTTTGAAACCTTTATCCCCATCTTATCAGTATGGCCCCAGCAGATTCTCAGTAAGTAATAGTAACATTTTGCAGAACAAACAAAATAACCTCGTTTCTATATGGAAATAGATAAATTCATTGTAATCCCTGCTAAAAATATTTAATGATTCATATAAAAATGTTACCAGCCTATATCTAAGAGACATATTCATGAACAAATACATAAAATCATATCCATAAACATGAAAAAAATGTCCCAGGGCTCACTGATGAATCAGAATAAATGTAAATACAATACTGCCAGCAGTGTTTTTTTAAAGAAAACATTGTTAATGAAGCACTGAAAATGGAGAAACAATGCTACGTGTTTATCTCTCTTTTGAAAGATTAGAATCTATAAAATGACTGGCATCTTTATGTAGCCTGGAATGGCTACTGTTAAGCATTTAATGTAAATTGCGATATCATAGACTCTTCTGAATTATAGTCAGTATTACAGCTGTACAGCTCCAGGATCAAACACAGTGTAGATGTCTCTGTCCAGTGTAGACCAGAAGCAGAGCTCCTTTCCTCGATGGGGCTTGCCCTATAGATCAGCTACACTAATTCATGCTTGGGAGGTGGAACCAAAGCTCTCCCCTTTTCTTGCCTTTGGATTTTATGTGTGTAAGCAAGAAAGCAAAGGAAAACAATGCTTAGAGGTGGCTGCTTTCTTTTACAGCTTCTGTGGGGACCTTGAGGTGAGCAGCCTGCAAAATTCACCATCGCTCACAATCCACAGCGTGGGAGGTGCCATTTGTGCCCTTTCTAGCATGGCTGTTAAAGGGCTGTTCACTGGCTAGAAGAAACCTTTTGTGTTGTCAGTCCTCAGACATTTTGGCTTAAGAAGTCACAGAGGAAAAAAAAAAAAAAGGCAGTATATTTTCAGTATAAAGCTTTCGATGTCTAGCTGTGTTGTATGGGGTTTTACGTCATTGCGTTCTGAGGTCAATAAGATCATTCCTAAGATTTTTAAAACTGAAGCATTATAATTTAATCTCTGGTCCTCAGACAACTAGTATCTGTGCAGCATATTCTCTTTAAATTAGTAAGCTGTTTGGTAATGACCTTGATGTACAAACAAACAGGCAAATATTCAGCATTAAA
Source organism: Chroicocephalus ridibundus (assembly GCF_963924245.1). NCBI lineage: Eukaryota > Metazoa > Chordata > Aves > Charadriiformes > Laridae > Chroicocephalus > Chroicocephalus ridibundus. The sequence goes on from NC_086285.1 coordinate 138,341,332, forward strand.
TATTGAAGAGATGGAAAGATAAAGAACACGGAAAACATAAAAGTTCTTAGATTTATGTACTCAGGTGATTCTATTATCTGTTTCAAGAGTTACCCAGAATGATTCATAGTTTCTATTAAAAATATCAAAACACTGTCTGGGCTGTATCTAAGGAAGTGAACATCCCTAAATCTTTGATTTATGTCATTTTAGGAAAAATGGTATATGTGTACTCACGCACTTCACCTTCTAGTCTTTGCTCAAAACACAGCTTTAGCTACAATAACAAGAAGGAAATCAACCTTTCTTGAATCCTTAATTTCCTGTGGAATTGAATGCCTCTTTCTCATGAGAAAAATGTTTCAGCTTGCAGGTTGGATAATCCCTTCACTTTTCACTCTTTAACGATGTAAAAAAAAAAAAAAAGCGTACAATACTAATCGTCATTCGCTTCTACAACTTTGTCCTCTAAGCCCTATGCAAAGCATGACTATACTTGAAGAGCAATTCACAGTAAGATTTTTACTTAAGGCAAAGGTGGGGTAAAAAGCATCTCTGTTGAGATTTATATCTGGGAAACAGATCTAAAATTACACCTTCAAAAGCAGTTTGCTAAGAACCCACTGTCTAACTGTGCTGCACTTTGATGATATATATACTAAAATAAAAATCAATTCATTGTCACTAGGCATATTTTGAAAATATTTTCACCAGATAGTCTCTAGAAACAATAGAGTAAATTCCAAGGGCTAATCCAACATCCCTGTTTGTCAGAATATTATCTTACTCTATGAACAAACTTCAAGCAGGGCTAAATATGAGGTATCTTTGCTTTCAAAGAGTGGAGAAGTTAACATGCAAGAATGAATGATATGATTTTTTTGAGATTTTGTCCAAAATATTAATCATCTAAAAAAAGTTCCAGTGGTCTGGATATGTGAAGGTTTCCCAGCCTCTGCTTTGCCAGCTGAACATTGCAGATATCTCCATAGTAGTTCTCACCCCTTCTTTAAATCAGTGCTTTTTCCTTAATCCAAATAAAATGTTAAAGGCTACATAGAATAACTGAGTTTGAAGGAAAAGTTGAAATAAATTTTGGGCCAAAAATATCGATTGGTTTCTGTAAGGCAGGGCCAGAAGGGTCGCTGTTTTATGAACATGTTATCTGTTGGTCCTGTCTGTACCCGTAGAGGTCTGGAAAGCAATGTGCAGGTAATGCCATGTCTGTTGGAATGTCATTAAATTCATTATGTGGTAAATCTACCCTGGTCTTGGAAAAGGAAAATATCTACCAGGGTCAAATTGCTAATGGAATAAATAAAGTGGAGATGGGGGAGTAAGCAGGATTTTTTTACTCACGTGGTGTGTCCTTTGCAGGAATGAAGCAGGATTCATATTCTTATAGCGCTATTTAAAGCTGAAAGCCTATTTTTCCAATTAGACGTGTGTATCTGCATTTGCAGTGTGCCACCGGCAAGGTAAATGGGATCAGCAGTAAGCGTTACTGAAAGCTGCAGCTGGCTGACAGTTGCAAATTTTACAAAACTCCTTTTTTTTTTCCCCTCAGAGTCTATGCAGATATGAGTTTCAGCAATACTTGCCTCCAGCCTCTTTCAACTTTCTTTTTAATTAAAAAGCTTAATTGGGAGTAATAAAAATTCCAATTAAGCTTTTTAAATAAAACCCAAAAGCTCAAAGTGGCTGCAGTTGCAGATAACTGCTACTGCAACCTATGACTAGTGATTCCATTTGAACAAGGCTTTTGTTTCACTATAATAAATATTGTGGTTTATGATTGTACCTCCACATCTTTCAACAGTACTGTACCTTTAAGCCTCACAGAGTTATCGTTTGCATGTGAAATATGGGCATCCTTGTGAATTTTGCTAAGTACAGCACAGGGACTCCAGTCTCCGTAGGTTGCTATGCATGTATGCCCCTCAGCATCACGCCACATGTTATATCTGTGAGCAGAAATAACCGCAGTAACAAGGGCTGAGCGACCAATTTCCCTGTGAACTCATGTGATTTTATAGGTAAGTGAAAAGCACCAAACTCCAGAGGATGTTTTCAGGCAAACACCTTTACTTCATCCATTGTGTGCAATTATTTAGACCAGGTTGGTGGCTTAATTTTCTCTAACAATTTGCGCTCTTTATATGTGTGGCCAGCCAGAAAATGCACGGATTAGGTCGTGTCCATCATGATATCTGACTTCAGGGGTCATCCATAGGTGTAATCAAGGAGAAATGTAAAAAACATGAAAGTACCTGATATTAATGCTCCCCAGAGGAATCACTGAAACTTTTACTGTTCTGCTTTTAGTCCAGAACTTCATAGCAAGTAGCACCTGTTTCCAGTGATACGCCAGCTCCATGCATGGGGCATGACCATGTTTAAAGCAGAGTAATTTTAAAAATTCCTGCATTATTAATGGATTTCCTTTGCCCTGTTCAACGTAGCATTCACTTCTGTATGGCAGGAGGTACCTATAGGTCTAAAAAAGTCATTACATCACAATAAACCAGAAAGAATATGAAGAAGCAGCTGGTGAGGTTGAAGTTGTTAAAAAGGGAGAAACTTTACAGAGCAGTAACTGGTCCTTTCTGGTGCTGCCCAGCAGCTCTGGGAGAAACCTGCTCTAGGTGACTCTGCTCTGGCAGGGGGGTTGGACTAGATGATCTCCAAAGGTCCCTTCCAACCCCTACCATTCTGTGATCCTGTGAAATAAAGCCTGGACTGTCACTGAACAGCGCTGCTGGGCCAGCAGCGCTTCATTCTCAGCTCCAAGGGCACGTGCAGAGAGACAGCAATGGGACCTCAGGCAGGAAAAAAAAAAAAAGAAGTCTTGCTATTACCTGCGTTCGTTGTAAATTTGAGGTCATTCAGATTCTTCCAGCATAACCTACAAAAGTACTTAAAGGGTCTCTGGTGTGGAGAAATCATTCTGTGTCATCAGGGGAGGTTGGCCAAGCAGTTTAAGTTGACCTTATTCAGAAACGTGGTCCCAGACAAACCCCACGGCTTAGTGCTTTGATTGCCATTTTCTCCACCTTTTAATTCACTTCAAAGTTGGGATGTTTCCTGATGCTGACTATGCCTGAAATTCCCAGGGCTGCTTCCCCTACAACTTCATAGGGGTTTTCTTTTTTTATTATTTTTTTATTTATTATTGACTGATTCCTAGCTCTCGTTTTGAAAGCCTACTTGTGTTGGCTCCAGATACCACTGGCATTAGCTTCACAGGCTTTTCTCATCAGCTTGATGGACCCAGGTGGCCTTGTCTTTCACTGCTGTTGTTGCTTTCATTTTCTCAGCCATCTGTTTCTGACAAGAATGAATTACAGCCCTGGTTTCCAAGAAGTACATTGATAGTTGTAGCTCAAATGATTACAGCAAAAAAACACCCCAGGATGGCTTGAAAAGCAAAATATTCATATAGAAAACATAAATGTATGTAAACACTCATAGTACTTTCAAGAAAATAAAAATGCTAATCTTCTGCTCAGCCAGTATTTAATTTACTAACAATGTTGAACTTCTGTAGTTAAATGGTGAATAGAGTTGGTTAGAGAATGGCTATATGACAACACAAAATGTTTTTTTTTTTCTCCCTAAATTAAAACCTTAGTATAAAGAATTAAACCTAGTTTTTTGTACTAATTGCCCCAAAATTTTGAAAACAATAAATATTTTGTCCAAGAACTCAAAACCCCTTGGATGTCAGTAGAAGCGATCACTCTTCTACCTCAGCCTGTTTCACTGGAAAGTTGTCCTCCAACCCAATGGTCTAACAGAGTGATCATGTGGTAGTGTAAACTGAATAATGTGCTTCTGACAGGTATAATGCCCTGTGTCACCAAGTTGTGTTTCTGTTCAGCAAATATACATTTGCCATAGGTCAAGGGAATGGAGAGAGACTTATTGTAGGTTGGGCTTGCTTGGCCAGTCCTCGCTTCCTCTCAATCGTGGTCTTATCTGCTGGATCTGGGCTCTGACTAGCAGCCATTTTCAAGGAGAATTGGCAACTTGAATTACAGGAAGGTAGGAAAGATTATGTTTCAAATATAGAGCTTTCTTTTTTTTTTTTCCCCCTGAGCTTTCGTTGAAAGCATTTTCTGGAATAAATCACAATATCTAATAACTCAGTGAGGCTTTTTAAGTGGAGTTTTAAGAGTGTACCAAGGTCTTATTGAATCACGTTATCTACCATTTCAAATCCTCTTGAAGTTAGTTACAAAGAATAATAGCTATATGTTCAGTCTGAAGAGTCTGAAGATTTTACTGACTTTGGATTAACAGAAAGATTTCCGACTATCAGTGTTTAAGCTTCACCTCTCTGTCAGTCATTCCTGACAAGGCCAGAATAAGGTACTAATGGCAGTGACTTTAGAGAGGGTGGTTTTTCATTAGTTTAAGCAGGATGTCAATTAAAAAGGAATTGAGATAAAGAACCAGCAACTAGATTAAGTTTACACTTCTTCACGGATGATAAGAAAAATCCATTTACAGGTTCTATTTCAGACTGAATATACTTCCTAAGGTAAAGACCTCTTATATTATAGCTTTGAAAGTCTACTGACTATTTCTGAAAAGATTTAATAACTATTGTGTCAGAAATGTGGCAGAATTTTTTTAACCGCTAGAAATAATTATTTCTTACCTAAAATGAATATACTAAAATTAATTTAAATTTAATTTCACACATTTTACTACAGAATGTTATCATCTACCATCATTTCTTCTCATCCTGTCTGACTATTATTTGCATTCTCTAAGAACTGACAAAGCCATTTTAAAATAAGAAGGGAAATCTATCTTTCTGTGATCTCTGGATGGGGGAGGACGGTGTGGGGCTGATTTCCCGCTAAGGAATGTGGGACCCTAGGGAAGACTACATGTGCTATTTTTGTATATTTCTGTGGTCCATTTGCAAGATTTTGAGCAACTTAGTAGGAGTTATGAACTCAGAATTTGGCAGACTGCGCAGGAGTGTTGCAGCATTGGGCTTTGATAGGGTTTAAGGCAAAAGAGGCTCCTACGGGGGTTCGCCCTTCTTTATATCCTTGTTACTCCTTTGGACAATATTGGCCTTCAGGATTCAGACAAAAATTATTGTTTCAGGCATACTTACATAGGTATTTATTACCCTGGACTCACATATTCAATATTTTTTTTTGCCTTCATGCAGGCTAGAAATGTTTTCTCTTCTGGAAACTGAGACTGTGATTTAGTGTTACTGTGTTCAGAGCTGGGCTAGTCACGGGCTTCTACTTTGCCCAGAAACACAGACTTATCCAGAAGAGACAAATCTTTTGAGGGATGCTTCCCAGTGAGAAGTACAGTGTGGGCCACAGCGTATGACACAGGGTAGGAAGGGAAGCTCAGACAGTTTGGGACTGTTGAGCACGGTCTGCAGATTTTCTAAACACCGTCAGCCAATCTATAGTACCTTTGCCTTAATCTGCCTCTGCCCACTTTAAAAAGGCAGCATTTCTGCCTTTAAATTATAATCTGAATAGAGTGCAGTTTCAGACCGGACGGTATGTAAAAACTTGCACCTACTCCTGAAGCTCAGGAAATCATTCATTCTGAGTGTTATCTGAGGGATTTAGTCTCTTTTACTGTTCCTTTGGCTAAACCCTGAGCAGGTGAGTCAGGTGTGGGGTTGTTTTTTTGTTGCTCTTTTTTTTTATTTTTGGGTTTTTTTTTTTAGCAGCAAAGCAGCTTTCCTGTTTGGTCCCTCTGCTATGAAATAGTAAAATACTAGCCAAAAAAACCCAAAATTTATATCACGAACAAAATAAAAGGTAGTTCCTCTTACAGGTGACTAAGTTTTAGGTAAATAAGAAACAGGCAGCAAGACACCCACCTAACCTGGAGGGGAAGGGAACTACCATTCAGAGACATTCAAACCAGGAGAGGTGCTGTCAAACTCTGATTCTCCTATGCTATTTATACTGGCTGACAGAATGAGTCACATTATGCTACTTTTTAATAGCTTTCTCACCTTCCTGAAATGAATTACATGCTTGCAGAGCAGTGATGGTAAACTAGGATTCATAGCTATCATTATTAGCTTTGCAACATCCTTAACATCAGCGTAGCTGTTTGTATTCAGTACCCATGAATCAGCTGTAATATATTGTGATAAATAATCTGTCCAGAGGGACACCAGCATTGCATCTGAAGAACAGCCCAGACTAATTCTGTGAAATCTGCTTTGATGCAGTCTGTGAAGTTAGGTCTTGTTATATCTCTCTGAATCAGGGAGGTGGCTATTATTGGTTGATTCCTCCTGATAAAGAAACGATTGAGCAGCTTTTTCAGAAGTACTTAAATGCCTTGGTGTTCGTGATTTCAAGCTGATGTTTTCAGCAACAGTGTGTGACCTCAGTCTCTCTATTAGCTACATATATACCATTATAGTAAAACCTCACCAAGATTAAATGGAACATATTTGGCCATGATGGAAGGTGTTCTTTTGAACGCTATATTCCAAGATCTCTCTGCGTTTTGAAGATTTCGGCTGAATCCATTTTCTGTCACTAGGTTATGCAATGGATTCTGCTTCCATTACAGAAGACGTGACATTAAAAAAAAAAGCATGGGAAGATGTGAGGGCTTGTGGCAGCACCGATCAGAATCTGTAAGGCAACAGCCTGACACAGTTACAGGTTACAGAAAATAGCTCCAGACAAGGCTCTGAGAGGTCATCTACAGAGTCTGCATGCTGAGGCTTGATTAATGCTGCCTGAATTATTTTGAGAAGTGTTTATTTAACCTTCTCTTACAAAGTTCCCACAGCAGTGGGGGAAGATGTGAATTAACACCTTTCACCCACCAGTGAAAGCCACAAGTGGCAAAGGCCAGAAATCCCGGATGCATTGGTGCTGGCCCGACAGCAGATGCTTTTAGCTTTTCTCTGCTGGTGGATGGACCTTCAAATTCGTATAGAAGGGATCCACATTTAAGCTGCATAAGGAATCCTTTCTCTTCATTTACCTAAATTTCTGCTTTGCATTGGCAGAGCAGTTGTGTTTCAATAGCACGAAGGTCTGGGAGTGCTCTAAAAGCCTTGTATGGCAATCTAAATTAAAGGAGGATAAAACCCCTGTAGGACATTTACACAGCAGAAGAAAGTGATGCTGACGGTCCTGAATGACCCTGGTGACCCACCTGACTTAAAGGCTGGAAGCTGCACAGTCCAATAGATCAGCTGTGTAAGAATGCAGTCCGCCACCGAGCCAGGGACAGCAGGTGTCTCCTTTCAGTAGGACTAACTGAACTTGAGCCCACCAAGGCATTGCTAGGGCTGTAAATTGTCCGGGTCCTTGTATTCCCTGCAACACTGCCATGCAGATGTTCTGGCTTAGGATGGCACCAGTTCAGGGGTCTCAAAGACCCTTTGGCTCGGCACATGTTGCTGCCGCGCTCTGAGCATTGTAGCTGGGAAGGGAGAATCCTCTTTCCTCCAACTGATAAATCACCTTCAAGCCGGCACCACACACCATTGTTCCTTGTATAAGCATTCCTACTATTTCATGTTAAGGCCTTGAACCTTGCCTGGGTAATACGTGTTGCCAGTTTATTAAGAAATAAGATCACGTTGTTAATACAACTCCTTTTTTCAACCAAACCTGTAGAGTTCACCTACCAATGAAGAAAAAGATGCAAAAAAGAAAGCTTATAGCCTGTCAAACACAAATTCTACAAAACAGCTTTTATATTTAAGGTACGTTTATGTTTATTGCTGTAGTTGTACAAATGATGATGATGTGATTTAATGGGCTGTTAGCACAAAAATACTCTATGCCTTAAAAGTGACACAAATTTCTATCCTCCATTTGGATGTCATCAATGACTCTGAATGCAATGGGATGTGTTCTTCCATTATCTAGCTATTTTCTTATTGTCTGATGATGAATTTAAGTTTTTATGGATTTCAAATACATTTTTCTAATTTATCAGCTTTAAATGCTGACTTCCTTTTGCCAGCACTTGATATATCAATACAATTAGTTGATACAGGCATCTCATATGGTAAAAAATGACATTTGGCAGTTCGTGTCAGTTATATGTGTTCAGTACTTCTTAAATGCAGATTTACTCTGTAGAAATAGTAGTGTTTATTTTGAATCTCCCCAAAAAAGTGTTAATTTAAAATAAAAAAAATTGAAATATTTAAAAATAAAATTTTATTTAAAAATAAAATAAATGCTTATATACTGGTTTGTTTCTTTTGCTCTTCTCTGGATATTAGAAAATTACCTCAGTGGTCCCTTTCAAACTCTATGTTTAATAAATTTATGCATTTTTGACCAAAGGAAGCACTACATGCCACTTCCAGTATTTCTTTAATGCGCTGTATCATGCTGATAAAAAGTGTATGCCTTCTACAAACTGGCCATTACAAGGGTCAAAGTATGAAAAATAAAGCTTTATAGACAGGCACTAAAGGGTGAGTGGTAAGTTTAAGATGTGAGAACACCTGATTGAATACAGATGCAGACTTTGATCACTTCAGGGGTCTGCTGGCCAAAGTGCCGTGGGACAAAGCTCTAGAGGGAAGGGGGTCCCAGGACAGCTGGTCAGTATTCAAGGATCACCTTCTCCGTGTCCAGGAGCAAACTATACCTACAAAGAGGAAGGCAGGAAAGAATGCTAGGAGACCTGCCTGGATGAACGGGGAGCTCCTGGACACACTGTCACACAAAAAGAAACTTTATAAGGAGTGGAAGAAAGGACAGCTAGAATGCGGGGCATAGAAGGAAGCTGTCCGAACAGCAAGAGACCTGGTGAAAAAAACTAAAGCTCAGTTAGAATTAAATCTAGCCAAGGAGATTAAGGGAAACAGCAAAAATTTCTATAGGTACATTAATGGTAAGAAGACGACTAGGGAGGGTGTGGGCCCCCTCAGAAAGGAAACGGGGGAGCTGGTGACAAGTGATATGGAGAAGGCCAAGGTTCTCAACGACTTCTTTTCCTCAGTCTTCACTGGCAAGGGCTCCAGCCACACTCCCGGAGTCACAGAAGACAACGGCAGGGGTTGGAAAGAACTGCCCATTGTAAGTGAAGATCAGGTTCATGACCATTTGATGAACCTGGAAGTGAACAAGTCCATGGGACCCGATGGGATACACCCACGGGTACTGAAGGAACTGGCGGATGAGGTTGCTAAACTGCTCTCTATTATATTCCAAAAGTCATGGCAGTCTGGTGAAGTCCCCACTGACTGGAAAAGGGGAAACATAATCCCCGTTTTCAAAAAGGGAAAGAAGGAGGAACGAGGGAACTATAAGCCGTCAGTCTCACCTCCATGCCTAGTAAGATTATGCAGCAGTTCCTCCTGGAGGCACTGATGAGGCAGAAGAATAATGAAGAGGTGATTGGGTACAATCAACACAGCTTCACCAAGGGCAAATCATGCCTGACAAACCTGGTGGCCTTCTATGAGAAGGTCACAACATCAATAGAGAAGGGGAGAGGAACTGACGTCGTTTACCCGGACCCAAGCGAAGCCTTTGACGCTGTCCGGCATGACATCCTGGTCTCCAAGCTAATAAGATATGGGTTTGATGGACTGACAATTCAGTGGATAAAGAACTGGCTTGACGTCCGCACCCAAAGAGTGGCTGTCAATGGGTCCGTGTCCAAGTGGAGGCCACTGACAAGTGGAGTCCCTCAAGGATCAGTACTGGGACCAGTCTTGTTTAACATCTTCGTTAGTGACATGGACAGTGGCATGGAGTGCACCCTCAGCAAGTTTGCTGATGACACCAAGCTGTGTGGGGCGGCTGGCACGCTGGAGGGATGTTGACAGGCTGGAGAGGTGGGCCCATGCCAACCTCATGAAGTTCAACAAGACCAAGTGCAAGGTCCTCCATCTGAGTAGGGGCAATCCCAAGCACTGATATAGGCTGGGCAGTGACTGGCTTAAGAGCAGCCCTGAAGAAAAGGACTTGGGGGTGCTGGTAGACAAGAGGCTCAACATGAGCCGTCAGTGTGCACTAGCAGCCCAGAAAGCCAATCGTATCCTGGGCTGCATCAGGAGAAGCGTGGCCAGCAGGTCGAAGGAAGTGATTCTCCCCTTCTACTCCACTCTCGTGAGACCCCACCTGGAGTACTGCGTCCAATTCTGGAGCCCCTACTACAAGAGAGATATGGACGTGCTGGAACATGTCCAGAGAAGGACCATGAGGATGATCAGAGGGCTGGAGCACCTCTCCTATGAGGACAGACTGAGAGAGTTGGGGTTGTTCAGTCTGGAGAAAAGAAGGCTCCGAGGAGACCTTATAGTGGCCTACCAGTGTCTTAAGGTGGCCTACAAGAAAGCTGGTGAGGGACTTTTTAGGATGTCGGGTAATGGTAGGACTAGAGGGAATGGATTAAAACTAGAGACGGCTCGATTCAGACTGGACGTTAGGAAGAAGTTCTTCACCATGAGGATGGTGAGACACTGGAACAGGTTGCCCAGAGAGGTGGTGGAAGCTGCATCCCTGGAAGTTTTTAAGGCCAAGCTGGACGGGGCTCTGAGCAACCTGATCTAGTGGGAGGTGTCCCTGCCCATGGCATGGGGGTTGGAACTAGATGATCTTTAAAGGTCCCTTCCAAGCCTAACAATTCTATGATTCTATGATTCTATGTGGTGTTATCTCGGTGAGATCAACACAGACTTTTTTTGCGGTAGTTTGAAACAAAGCATTGCAGCTTTGCTTAAAACTGAAGGTTTCTTTCCAGGAGGAAACAGATGCCCTAACATGCAGGGAGAAGTTTGCTGCCTCCTGTAGTACTATGTACAGCTAGTTTTCTTCTGCCTATATTTTGTTTCAAAGTCAGGTGCATAGATGAATCCATTTATTGCCCTACCTCTGTTGTCTGCTCTTCAGAGATTAGGTGCAGCCTTGGGAGAGGCATGATGGAGCTGCTTCTGCATGTCCTGAGGGCTGTAGCTGCTGTGGGACATTCAGTGAACATGCTGGGATGAAGGGAGAGGGATGCGGAAACCCAGTTTTCCTGTCCCAGAGGAGGACCAGCTATGCAGCCTGACCAGGAAGCCCTGCTGAGATGGCCGAAACTAGGAACAGCCATCTGCGACAGTTCAGGTATGACTCGGGAGAAGGGGATCAGCCACCTTGTGACAGTAGTTTTGAAGTAAGATCAGCAGACATATGTCTCTCTCTGGCAGACACTGCATGAGCCCCTTTTTGCAGGTTCGGGCACGGGAATGGTGAATTCATTTGGTTTGGGATGGCTCGATGAAGGCTCAGTTGCTTTCATTCAGCCGAGCCAGTACTTCCCACCGCCAGGATGTGGCACCAGTGGTGTATGCTATTCTGACAGGGAAGTGGCTGAAACTACCTAAATATTTGTTACAAAACATTAACTACAGCTTCAGGAGCACTTCTAATACCCTTTTTAGTTTCAGAAGCTAAAGCAGTATTATTTATAGTGTTCATGGACAGCTAGCTAAATTTGCTGTCACGTGGATTTCATGATCAAATTCCCATTAAATTCAGCAGAAGTCGAGCTGAGGTGTCCTGGAGCCAGCTTGTGGAAAACCCCACCAGGAACAGCCTAGGCACCCAACCTGCCACGAAGGACTGATTCACAAGACTTAAAGGAAAAACCTAATTTTCAAGTCATATGTTGTGAGTCGATTATTTAAATAATATCCTAATTTACTTCGTAATAATGTAAGGATTTGTCATTTTCCTGACCTTTTATAAATTTTAGAGGCAGAGAGAGACTGACAAAAGATTCACAATGTTTCTGGGTCCAACAGGCTCACAAAGAGTGTTGCTAGTAGGCAGAGCAGTGTGGTAAGGAAACACGATTTCTCACAACAGCCAAGCAGGTGTGCTTAATTTTTAAGCCTGCCAGCCTTGACATAACTCCTTTAATTTTTCTAAAATCCTCTTGTACACCTTAATTATCCTGTGTAGTCTCACAGGATGGATTTGATAAGGACAAACACGAACTATTAATTTTCAACTTCAGGGTGTTAAAATAACTGATGCAGCTTGTACTAAGAGAAAAAAGATAGACATCTTCCGCACCACAATACAATGCTCTGTGTCTGATGAACATTTGTCTTATATACTGTACCCTCTAGCAACCTTTACATTTTCAAACCAGTAGGAACTTGACCTTTACAGGAATACAGGGCATATGAAAGTGCCTGGGATAACTGACCTCCCTATCAGCAGTTTGCTATCAGCTTTTGCTATCAGCTTTTGCCAGGTATGTTGCAGATGTGATATTTATCTATAAAATTACATGATTTCAAAGATTTAGAGATAAATACACAATATGGTACACGAGCGAAACGCTGCAGCTGGTTAACCTAAGGGACGGGAGGATAGTTTGTAGACTGAAAAATACACCAGTCTTTCAAATACAGTAAGTACTTTTGAGATGCAGCACAAGCAAAGGTTACATGGTTAGAAGATCTATTTTCTTCCAAGTGCTTATAGCAAAAAGATAAAAGCAATAACAAAGGCCCAAAGAAATCATGCCTGTTATGATTACCTCCTTAACTCTGTCAGTCAGATAAGCCTCTAGTTGGGACAAGATCTGTTTATTTAAACTGAAAGTGCCCTAAGTCATATCAGTTAATCATTGCTAATTTACATCAAGTTAAGACCTAACTGATAAAAGAAGTTTCATCATGATAATGCTTTAAAGTATTAAAAAATGTCCATTTGCATCACAAATGCTGACTTTATTGTTCCGGTCAAACACACCGTGCAGCTTTGTTACCTGATCTACTGACCTAGTGGGGAACACGCCCTGGTCATCTTAAACCACCACCATGTAGATGGCACAAATGCAGTCAGCCTCAGTGATAAAACCAAAAATATCATAGAAATTAGACTTTTCCATTCTATAACAATAAAGTTGCAAGACTGCTTTATTAAAATCTGGGGTTTGGGTTTTTTTGGTCTATTTTATCATGAATTATGAAATAGACATTTATGAATTCTAATAATGTGAGTCATTTCAGAGGTAAGAAGAAAGGATGCTGAAATGAAGCAATAAATTCCAGGGAATTAGTGAAGAAACCAGCAGAAAATAAAGATGAAAAAGAGTGGGAGGTGGAAAGAGAAAATACCGTGTGTGGTTGTTAGGTAGAGGAAAGTAAGATTGGTCACGACAGCATGATGACAGACGTGAGTGACTTATGACTTAGTAGTAAGAGAAATTCTGTGATACTACCAGAATCAAGACATTAAAAAGGTGTGAAATTTAAATGAGATGCTGTGAGATGTCTGGCCTTGCCCGAGTTAGAAGATTCATCCTGCAGTACAGCCAATTTTTTGTCAAGCATTTCCTCCGTGGAAGTGGTTGGGCAGTTGAAAGCAACGACTGGAAAGGATCTGTGTGTCAGGAAATGAATTTTAAGATAAGAACAAGATCTTAATTTGACTGATTTAGTTGCCTCTTCCTCCATTCTGTGGAACTAGGCAGTGTCTTACCTGGACAGAGATCATTTACGAAACAATGCCTTGTGTGCCTTCTTCTTTTGTATAAGTTGAGATAAATTTTAAATAAAAAATTTATATTGGGAAAATGGATGTGAGTCAGACCTAGAGGAATGTGTATTTGCAGGAGTCTAGTTATAGATACATAATATTTTGGCTAGACATTTAGAAATACTGGTCATAGTAGCAGGACAAAGTTGCACTGATCTAGCAGTTATGTGGCTCTCTTTGGAATATTCTTGGAGTTAAGGTGTTTACCCAGATTTATCACTTTTATGGCATAAAAGCAAAATAAAATGAGCATCCTTTATGTGGCTTTTTCCAACCTAGTGTATCAATGTAAGGCAGAGGTACTGGTGAGTCCTGTTTGTCTCTATTTCATAAGTTGCAGCTCAAGCAGGCTCATCAATATGAAATGAATATTTAATATGAAAAATATTAAAAGTATTTGTTCAAAGTTCATGCAAAATGTTCACAAGCTGTGAGCGTTTTGTCATTATTTGGATCAGGGCATAAGGGCATTACTTAAGGGCTTTATTTTACTTTTCTTTGTAAACCTGTCTGTCGCTATTTCTAAAAGAAAGCACTGGAACAAACAGCTAGTTTGACCTAAACATAACAAAGAAAGTTTATATGTAGGTTTTCTCTTCTTTAAACTATGTATATTTCCTTCAGGAGCCTGAAGTCATCATTACTCACTCTTGCAAACTGGAGCCAAAACCCCCAAATACCTGAGCAACAGGGACTGACAACTCCTAAATAGCCGTGGAATGCGCTATTTGTACCAGTGGGAATGTAAAGGGAGATGGCGGATATTTGCGTAGTCCAGTGTTGGAAACTTTGCTCAGTCAATATGGGAATGCATGCGCATACCCTTTAGAATTTAGAAATGTAGCAAACCACCAAACATACATAAATTAGAACAGATTCTTCGTATTCATAGGCTCCCTGCACGATGGTTAGGTTGCTTAGCTATCCCGGTTTATTTTGTTACTTCCAATGGTGCTATTAATCATACTTTCTCATTTTCTTCCACTGCTAGGATTTGACAAGGACTTTCTTTCACCTTGAAAAATTGCATATTCCGCGGAGTTTCTTTGCAATGCTCCCCTACGCTTGGCACACCCTGCTGAGTGAAGGCAGCTTGTTTTCTGCACTGCACTTCTTTCTGAAAGATGGTTTCAAAACCATGGGTTTGATCTCTCTCTTGGTACTGAAATATCATAAACAAATGTGTCTTTCAAATTATTTTTCTACTGGAAGCCTTCACGATTCCATCGAAGAGGAAACTGAACTAACTCAACAAGCAATGGACCATAAGGCAGTAAACTGATACATTGTTAATTTTTATTGCTAAAGTTTCTTTCTACTGCTCTGGTTCAAAATGCTATTCATATTTTATTATGCTGATTTTTATGATTGCAATGGCAGATCCTTCTAATGGTCTACTCAATATTTTTTGTCAAAATGCGATGGCTGTAGCAAGCAACAAGGCAGGGAGCGTAGCGATATCTCCATCCAAAAGAACAAAGACAGAGGCCAGACACGTTACAAATGGACCTGCAAGTTGTTGGCCAGGGCTAGCAGAGCACCTGGCTGGCTGCTCTAGGAACCTGCTCCTTGGAAAGGCCTTGGAAGAAGAGCATTAAAGGCCCGATGAAGGAGGAAGCAAGGGATATGAAAACTGTACAAAAATTTGTTTGTGGTAGATGCTCAGGAGCCAGATAAGCAAATACATAAACTTTGGCAATCTTTTGTGTCCCTTAGTATTTTTATATATTGTATTTTATATATTGTAATAGCAGACTGAGAGCCCAGGGGGAGCTGGGCCTCAGAGATTAGAGATCTGTAGGCATAAGTTCTCATTAGGTTGCAGAGGTGGCTGCTGTGGTTCAAGTTAGAGGGTTGATTTCTCTCTGCTTGTTCAGGAGCTTTTGCACGGTGTTTAATAGCACACTATAAGTGCCATATTTGTTTTCCCTGCCAACCTTAATTTCTCACGTTTGTTGATTACCTAGCAGAATGAGACCCCAGTCTTGACTAGGCTCTGCCATGATCCATCTGGCTGGTATAAAATTCTATTTAAAGGTTATCAAGGTACTGATTTTGCAGACTCGATTCACAATATGATTTGTTAAATAGCTCTGAATACAAAAACACAATCTGCTCCACCAGATTGGGTTTTTGGTCCTTCAGGTCCATTATTCTACTTCCAGCAGTTGCTTTGTCTAATGCTTCAGCAGAAGGGAGAGGACAGACATAATATAGCTTGCCAACACTATGAAGGTTTCCATAAGGGCAAAATTTCATTTTTAATCCTACACCATCAGCTCCTGCCCATCATTTTTCCCATCAGAAATACATTTTAATTTTTTTTTTTCCTGTAAATGATCACTTCCTTTCAAAGTCCAATATAAAACACTGTAATCCCTGCAGAAACAAATTTCACGGTCTATCAGGAAACTGCCTGAAGAAATGTTCTCTTTTCCTTCAGAATTACTTATATCAGTGTTCTGTTTCTTATGGTTAATGTACATTTGAAGTTAACACAGGTATTCTGGCAATCTAACCCTCCTCTGAGGGCACTGATGTAAACCAGAGATATCTCAGTTTATCCCAAAGGTTACCTCAGATCGACTTAGTCCCTTGTACTGGTCTCTGGTATGGTCCCTAATTTGCAGACTTTGTTGTAGATTGGATAATAATCCTCAATGAAATGAGTGTATGAAGAAAAACGAGGTATGTCCATGCTGCATTCGTTTGAGACTGTGGAAGATTGTTTTCAAATATATTCATCAAGGTAGCTGACATTTCAGTTTTGCAGGGATTGCTGTACATCAGTCCATAAACTTCTTGCTCGACCCACCACCAGCAATACATCTAAACAGGGATAAACAAGGATTTAGTGTCTAAATGCCACACTGGTCACTGTAGTCTCACAGCTAGACCTTCAAAAGCCTTGGTCAGTCATTGCCTAATCCTCAGGGCATCCTGGGGCTCTGGCTGTATTTCTGCCAGCACTTTTCCCCAGCAGCCTCAATCTTGAGAGTGTTGAGAATTTCATGTTTGTACCTTGGTGGCTTTGTATTGGGGTTCACTAACTATGCATCCTCTTTCCTGTCTTGGCAGGGTGACCTGGCAAGCTGCCAGATTGCAGCGTGGCTTTTAAGCCTAAAGGAGGTAATGGTACTTCCCTTCCCCCACCCCACAGCCTAACACTTTGAGAAACCGCATGAGATGTTTTAGCCAGATAAAATGGTATCTGGTCTGTGAAGACTTGGATCTTCCAACAGCTGGGGTCCTTTGATGTGATCTGCTCTGTCACATCTCTGGATGAACATTATTAATAAATTGTTGGGCATCAACCTTTTTTTTTCCTATCTTGTAAGCTTCTGTGTTGAACGGGCTGCTTAGGCGCCCCGCATGGGACTGTATGTGCCAAGGCATCTTAGCTGTGAATATTACAAAGCTGAGATTGCGGCACTCGGGTTCCTGCGTGTCTCGTCTTAGGAAGGAAACATTTAATGTGGTCACAGGAATTCACACTGAGTGGTTCTCCTCTGACTTTTAAAAGGACTACTTAGGTGATAAGACACTAGTGGGGTAGTACTGGGTCTCAGGACAGCATTCACCTTTGCTTAGTTGTAAAAGTGAGACTGGAAGGCAAATCAGCTTAAGCTCTGTTTTCTGCGTGACTCAGATTTCCATTTGCTCCCTGCTTCTTTGAGAGCAGCAAATTTGTGATGGTTAACAGACTGGACACGACACCTCTGTTTCAAGATGTTGGTAGGAGAACGGCACTCCTGTTATTCAGTGAATCCCAGCATACTGTTTTGCCAAATTCCTAATGGAAAGTTGCCAAGGCTGGGTTGATTTTTCTCAAAGCAAACACTGGGATTCTAACGCTGCTCTAGTATTTTCCTCACGGTATAGATTTACAAACAGTGGTATAAATTGATACAAACATTAGATGGGCTCAAAAAATATTAAAGCTGCCCGGTTCAAATGAGAAAATTGCAAAGTGTTTATAAGTTTCATTTTTGTTCGCTTGCTGTACAGATGCGGTGAAAGTTATTGTCGGTCCATAGAATTCTTTTAACATACTGCTTAAAGTTTAAAGCGTATTTCTCATAATTTATGACACTTTCCTGACCTTGTGTAGTCTTAAACACCTTTCAGAAAATATTTAAAATTGCATTTAATCAGTTTAATAGATATCTAATAGATAGATGTTTGCTGCTAAAAGAGCTGTTTTTTAAAAAGGCATACATGTGCTGGTTGCCTTTCCAGTCAGCTTATCATTAGGAGCGTGCAAAGAACAGGTATTAATGTCAGTTTAAATGTTCTTAGCAGCGAGAATCTAGATATTTTTATTCTATTATAGTCACATAGCAGTGAAAATCTAAAAAATTATAGCGAGCTATCAAATCAAGAACTATTGCAATAATACCAGAAAAGCTGGAATTCAGGTGAGACGGTATTCATACTTACCAGATGTTTCTAGTCAGTACTGATGCTCACAGAAGGGAGTCTGCCTGTAAAAGATGGAGGCTGTCAGCTTAATTTGTATAGCTGTGAGGAATAAAGGCTAACCCATGCCAATTTTATTCTGGTGACCTTAAAAAGAGATGGCTCAGTGTTCCATTACCATTTCCCCGAACCAGCTAAATGCACTCAAAATTTTTCTAACGTCGTTTTTAATGATAAATATGAATGAAGTCAATGCAATAACAAAGGTAAATAAAATAAAAAATAAAACCTGTTCTGCATCTGGCAGGGTGAGCTGAGTAACTCATTGTCTTCAGTACTTAACCAAGTAGGCCTACTGTGGCTTTTGTGCAGCAGGACACAGTACGTAATTCAAAAGCTTTACTTTCAAGACTTACTGAAATTTGATTTCAGAGGTAGTGAAAGCATCATAAACCCACATCAATAAATCTACACGTACATGTTAAACCCAGACATCTACCAATTTACATGGAATTCAGCCTTTCCCCTCTCCCACAGAGAGGTAAATCTGTGTATTAAATTTTGTCTACGTCCATTTCCAAAGACAAAGAAATAAAACAATTATTTCTCAAGGGAGAAGTCTCTTTATAAAATATTCTATTTCAATATTTTAAAGCTCTCGCCAAGACTGAATCCGAATTTTCCTGGTCCTTTCCCTGTGGTTCGGTTTTGCTGTCTCTTCCTGTGTTTCTTCGCTGCCTGCACGTCTTGGGAAGCAGAGGGAGGCGGCCAATGCGACCCGTACTCTGCCCCTGGTGCTACGCTGCAGTGAAAGGAGAGTTGTCCTTCTCTGACACCCTCGGGAGGCATTCAGTAAACGAGGGAGCCACTTGGGATTTGATGAAATAGCACTTGAGCAGCTGAGACTTTGAAACAGTAGCTTAAGTTCAGATATTCCTAAGTATATACCTTGCCATCAAAAAAGGTAAGCGCGCGCCTCCTGAGAAAAGGAAGCTGCAGTTTGTTTTCTGTCAGCGCGTGCTGTTCAACTAACAAACGAAACATTAGATTTTTCTCAGATCTTCAAAAAATTCGAACTCAAAAGATGTGTTTGCTCTTGAACATAGAGCTACTTAATAATTTCAGGGTACTCTCAACACTCAGGTAACAGAGCATTTTGAGCACATACAAACAAAATGAGCATGGTAATAATAGCTGGTGTAAAATGAGTTATTTTGTGTCTCTAGATTTATAAACATTAATGGCTTAATATATATTCAATTCCAGACAGTTAAATTAATCCTCTCAGCAGAAGCAAAATAAATTTAGACTATATTTTCCAGATGATTTTGCTTACTTCTGATCCTCTTTAGTACATAATGTGCTGTAGCTCTAAGAAAATTAATGCTTACAAGTGTAGA
The DNA here is from genome assembly GCF_963924245.1 of Chroicocephalus ridibundus. Taxonomy (NCBI): domain Eukaryota; kingdom Metazoa; phylum Chordata; class Aves; order Charadriiformes; family Laridae; genus Chroicocephalus; species Chroicocephalus ridibundus. The sequence continues at coordinate 138,360,665 of NC_086285.1, forward strand.
TGTTTATATGAGTCAGCAAAGCTGGCATAAAGTTGATGACACCTTGTATGCCCAAAGGAGCTGACATTCACTGCTTAATGAAAAAAAAAATCTGATCTTCAGGCCGATTATCGTGGTATAGATTAATGCGCCAATGAGTCTATTTGAAAACATTATCTTGTGCTTGCATAGCAATTTATGTAACTCAGATTGCAAGAAAGAACAAACGTGAACATAACCCATTAAAGGCACAAGTCAAGAATAACCCAACTGAATTCAAAATACTGCAGTTTCAGCTAGTATTAGCTGATCTGCTTTAATCTTCGCCAGCTCTCTTAGGCAGCAGTTTCCTCGTGCTGAACTTGGTCTTCATTTGAATAAGATGCTGGTTGCAATTTCCACAAAGAATCTGTAAGGGTTCTCTCATTGTCCCCATCATTTTACTTCTTAATCTTGAAAATCCCCTGTTATATAGTAAGCAAAGTCTGTGGCTTCATACCATGCCTGTGTATCGTGCCTCTCTGCATTTTTTGCTGTTCTTTCACCCGAGTAGCAGCAGATCCCAAAGCAGAAATTAAGGAATAGTAATGAACGAAGAAAAAAAATTCTCCTCATTGCAGAGAGTATTGTTAGACATGTTTCTTCCATGGTTGTCAGTGGGAATTCAGCATTTTACCCTTGGTGCAGATATTGAGACATGGAAGTTTCAAATTAAAGATATTTATCAAATTAAGCCATTATTTTTGCAATGAGTGTAATTAAGGAATAGGTCTGGAAACCGCTGTGTTCTGAGTAACTGGCTCAGCCTTGTAAAGAAAAAAGATGAATCTTCTAAATGTTTCTAAGGTAAAAGCAGCAGTAATTAGCAAGTATGATGGGAGGAATGAGAAACTAACCATAGACTCAGGGGCAGGGAGACGGATGACTTCTAAACAACACTGCAGACCGCAGTGTATTGAGGTGCCCAATTTTTCATACAGTGTAAGCAACAAAGACTTGTTCTTTTTTGATTCAGTAGAATTTTTCAGGGTAAAAATCATGCTTAGTAATGTCCTGTTTAGTAAAAGTAATGTTTCGTAAAACAAGCAAAGAAATCCCATCAAGTTAAAAAATGCACATGTGATTTGCTTTTAGCAGAAGATGTAATTCACCTGGAAAAGTCTAGATAAGCATTTTGTTATATCAAGAAAATTACATTTTTTTAATTCCCAAGTAGATTATTTCATTTTGGCTCCTCTCAGAATTCAAATGGTCCTCTAACGGTTTACTGAAACTCTCACAGAACCTTGTACTCAGTTATGTCTTGGGGAGAGAGATGTTGGATGAGATGCTGTGAGAAGACAGTGAAGATCAGTGCTGTGCTCCCGCATAGAAGATGTCTTGCCAGGCAGAATTTTGGAGACTTCAAATTCCCTTAAGACATCATAAAAAAAACAGTGGAACTGTGAACTGTCTCATAACTAAAAGTTTACAATATGAGGAAGTTCTGTTTGGCTTGACTGAAAACTACCATATTCTACTTTTCAAATGAAAAAATTCTGATTTTGGATGAAAAATTAATCATCAAGTGCTAGGCTCTGAGGTTTGTTTTGGTTTTTTGTTTTTTTTTTTTTTTTTTTTTTTTTTTTTAATTTTTCTTTCAGAAGTGCTGTTGTTCTACTGTCGTCTGCTCAAAAACCAGCATTTATTACAAGTACAAGAGAGTTCTTGAGCAAAGACATAATCTTAGCTGGACTTCATATTTTGTTCTAGTCATGATAGTCTACAGACAAAAGCCAGAGCCAGAACATAGATGGAGGTAATTTAGTTTATTACTAGCTCGTATATCTTGTACTATTTAAAAATCTTGGGGCACATGAACACGTCCTCAGATTTTAAAAGGGAAGCAGAGAGAGGATGCGTGAGTAAGAGAAGTTTGTGGTATAAAAGATGTTGGCAACAATAAAGTTGGTGATGGACTATTTTAAAAGACAGAAGCAGGTAAAACTCAAACCTTGTCAAGGTGCTGCTGGTCAGCTGGTTGACCCTCCTGCAGCTGCTGTGCATGGGTAGCAGGAGAAGGCTTTTGTGCTCACTTTTCTGCAACGGCCAGTGAACTTTTGAGTTCTCATCCTTTTTCTGTTCTGCTAAATAAAGGAGAGATAGGGAGTTACTTCAAACACTGGTCTACTGGCCATTCAGACTGTTTATGCCCCTTGCATGCCCCCCTAAATGTGCTGTGCTGGCGGCTACTTTCTGAGATGGTTTTTTTGGGTGCTACAGCTCAGAGGACGGGGGACACCGTGCCCAACAGCGCTATGGGGTTTGGCTCCCACCGTGAATGTCTCCAGCGCTCTCTCAGCAGCCTTTGCCTTCCCAAACCCCTCACATGTCTTCGCGACACGCTGCCAGGCACGCCACATGGTTTCATGCTAAAAAGCACCTCTTTGATGGGCTGTAGCACAGGCTTTATTTCAGATACTTCGGAACGAGAAACTCCCCTACCCCCATATCAGGTGTGTCTTAGGGCCACAAAGGTGCTAAACAGGGCTGTGGCCCTCTTTCATTTGGTGGTACACTGTGTGGCTTTAGTGTCAACTCAGATGTGGCCAGGGAAGGGTGGCAGGAGTAATGAACGTGCTGTAGATTCATGCCCTTTGTGCTGCACGATAGCTTCCCTAGGTAGGAAAGCCATTCATATACCAGCATTCAAACTTGTGGCCCTAAATGACTCCTAAACTTTCCCAACAGAGAAATACGTTTGCTTGAGTGAATAATTTTTAGTCTGTGAGCTGTTCGTGAATTGTTTGCTTAACTGTTCTTTCTCAGTGTTTTGTGCTCCCTGCTGAAGTCGTCTTTTAGTTGCCTTCTCTTTGCTTGAATGACAGGAAAACCTGAAATAGTTACTTCTACAATCAAGTTTTGAAGAATAATCTCTTAGGAAGTAATGAATTATTATTTTTTTTTCCCAGTTACCGTCTGCAAATACATCTACAGGTAACTTTATCTTGCAGATTTCAACTGTGAAAATATTTATAAGTCAGATCTTTTCCACCTAACAAACTTTAACAAGAGTGCTATTGAAGTCAGGTAGCCTCACATCACGAATTAGATATACAATGAAATACAAGCTTGTCAGTCTGAAAGATCACAATAAGCATCTTACTCTCATCAACAAAAATCAATTTACTTAGCTTTAGTTTAAACCTGGTCTAAAATGCAAGTGGTATTTACCTCCTTTAAGGGCCGGAGAAACTAGATTTTTCTAGGCAGATGCATAGCTTTGAAAGACATACACTACACGGCTAGTCTGTCAAAGGTACAGAGAATTTTAAGCAGTTTGGCATTATCATAACTGTATTAAGCTATGTTTGGTTTTATCATGTCGTGTTCTTTGACATTCTGCTTGGCGTCTGTGTGCTGCCTGTCAATCAGAGAGTCAGCGTGTCAGGAGGGAACTTCACTGCAGAAATGGTGCTACTCGGAGAATTCAGATGAGCTTAAGGAAAAGGAGCAAGGAATGCTTGACAGCTGCGAGGAGAATTTTTGAGGTGAATCTCAGCCTCATTAAGTGTGTATGGTTTAAATCATGAATAGAGATGGGATGGCGGGGGGAAAGGCTCCGACATACTTCCAAGACTCCTTGTACTGGAAATGCTTTTTAAAAATTTCTCTACAGTTTTTCACTGGTGAGGAGCTTAGTGAAATGTGTGAGCAGCAAAACATAACAATTTCTTTTTAAGGTTAAAAAGGTAGTTCCTGAATTATTTAAAGGATGCATGCATATCTATGTAATTTACACTGAACATGGGGGAAAACAAAACGGGATGAATTCAGCTAAACTTCCTTTTGTGGACAACTTACAACAAATTGTCCTATGCTGTGACTTGGCAGTGGACCTGTGACAGCCTAATGGTTTCAGAACTTACTTGCTATTGCGTTTTCCTTAACCTTTTGTCAAAACAGGTACCTGGTTACCTCCTTGCTAATTTGAAGCTGCCCCTGCCTTGTTGGATGCTGCTATCACTGTATCCATACGAATAAGTCAACTGTTGGGCAGGAAACGTTCCTGGTGCCTGGAACCTGACCAGCTACAGTGTTGACTTGTCACAGCGGTCCCCAGGGTGGTTTTGCCCTCACCAGCCATCTCGCAGCTCATGCTGGGGCCTTGCTCAGGTGTTCGCCAAAGGGAGGGACCAGTCCTACCAGACAATCTGGGTAAGGCCATGCTGCTTGAGAGGGGGGAGGAGTTTAGTAGTATGGACGTGAGCTGGTCTGTGGCATTTGATTTCAGTGTCATAGAATGGTACTGCCATGTTTAATTTACTAGTCTGTAGATATCAAGTTTTTCTATACTCACAGGTAAGCTGCTGCTCTGACTCCTTCAATTTCTCCTCCGCAGCTTTGGGGATCAAAGTGTGATGCTCGTTCGCATTCAGAGGAATGGAGAAGAGTAATACAAGATATAGAACCTATTTGATAATTATTTAGAGTGCAAGCAATGGTAGTTTCCACTGCACAGTTACTCTCTAAATGTGGTAGATCAGAAGCAGCTAAAATGGACTGGAGTTTGTAGGGGACCTTTGGCTCGGTCCTTCTCACTGCACAGTATTCACTGCGTCATCACGGACATCGGTCTGCCCTGGCGTAAATGGCTGCTGTAAGTTACTTCTCCAGGGCTCTAAAAAGGAGAGAGCTGGAATGTGACTGTAAAAGCTGCACAGAAGTATTTGCGAGGTTAGGGCTAGAGGCATGTAAAAATCCTGATGTACTTTATTTGGTCATAGAAAAATTACAATTTAGCTCCAAGATGATGCTAAAGCTGGGAGGTAAATACCTTAATGGAACCTTCTTTGTGGAAAAGCAAAGCTCTGGCAAATTAAAAATTCCCGTGGAACACACTAAAATGAACACACTAAAATACTAACCAGATTTTTGATTTTGGAGAGTTTGAGCAAACTAAAATATTCATGCAGCTTTGTAACATTCACTATTCAGTATTTCTGTAATTATTTTTATTTTATTTTATTTTGTTATCACTGTTGCAACTTCTTTCTATGTTAAATTACTATGTACTTAAACAGAGTATTTAAAAAAAATCAGTTTGAAATCTCTAAATCCCCCAAATCACAGAACTTCAGTCTTCAGCATGACTTTATTAAATTCCAGGAAATAAAGTCTGAAAAAAAGATCTGTCTACTAGATGCTGCAAATTCATTTCCCTCATCTTGCAGAGACCAGGAACACTGAAGCTTTGGTGGTGAAAAATACTGTTCTTATTTCTTTCCTCTTAGGACACAAGGCCTACTGCAAAGACAATTCCCATTCCAGTTGGCTTCCAGACGCAAATAGATGTGTTTGAACTCCCAGCTTGGAGCAGGCTCAGCTTATAAAAGTCTTATAAAGACTAGTTGGGTGATATAACTGGGAGCTTTCAGAAAAAGGAAGAGATTTTATTGATAGTGAGAGATAACTGGCTACAGAAGAATTACTTCAGAAAAATGAAAGCAGAACTGAACTCAAGGACTATTCATTTTAATCAGACTAGTGTTGCTTTAACAAAGCATACTGAGTCTTTGGTGGTTTTGTGATATTTAATTAAATTTGGAAGGTTAGATAGAAAAGGTAGGTTTTCCAATTAACCTTTAACTCATTAAAATTTGATTCTAAGTTGGAAGCAGTTCTTTAGAGTACACACTGTTAAGCACTACCTGGCCATTATATTTCCTGTTATACTTGCTACTTACCTGAAGCTAAACCAGGATATCTTTATTTTAAATTCTTACTCTGGGAACACATATTGCTCTACATAGACTGCCACTGCTTTATGTCATATTGTATATTTAACACCTGCAGAATATATTCTGATTGAATGTGATTTTTGCATGACGTAAGGCAGAATTTTTCTTTGTACCTACACAGAAGCTGCAGCAGGGATTAATATGACTCATAAAGAGCTAGCCTCTCAGGAAAGAAAGCTTTTGAAGAACACAGCCATAAAGCTAAAACACTGGCACTGCTTTTCTTCCAACTGGGATAAATCTGGCCCAGAACTTTGTATTTACCTCTGAGTTCTCAGGTATGGTGTGTATGGCATCTATTTTAAGTTGAAGTTCCTAAAATTGAAGAGAGAATAGGGGTCTGTTGTAATATACGTTGAAAATTTTATGGTTTGCGGTGATTTTGCCAATAAGGAGTTGAATTTATTTTTTTTTTTAAGCTACTGGCAGAAGTAATTGTGAGAAAGGCAAATGTCATTTAAATGGAATGAAAAAGTTAGTTGTCACCGGCATGATTATGAACCCTGAATAACAGTTGTTTTCCCAACTGCGGTAAACCTGACTAGAATTATTTGTGCTATGATAAAAAATAAAGAGATAAGAACTCAGACGAAGATACTGCAAAGTTGTTAATGAAGGACAGAGGTCTAATGAATATAGACCTAGAGGTGGTGCAAAATGTGAAACACAAGATCCTGCTTCAGACAAATCTCATAAGGTCAGTGGGGCCGGTCTTCCCAAAATGATGATAGATTACATTCTAAAATAGTTTTGTTCATTCAAAACTTGTTTTGTTTCAGACCAAAATCTTTTGTAGCCAGATTTGGAAGATTACTACTTTTTTCTTATTTAGACTCTATACTATATTATAATATAATTCTGAGTATTATGCTGGAACAAGGAGAAGCCATTCAAAAATATTTGACTTGGCAGAAAGCTAACACAGGAAAGGGAATTAATGGGTTTTGCACAAGGACAAGATAGCCATCTTCATCCTAAGACAAATATCTTAGCAATCTTCATCTTTCATTTCCTAAAATCGTCTTCCTGGATTGAGAAGGATAAAATTAACTTGTTTAAATTTACTTACACTGTGAGCAGGTATAACTCCTTTTAACGCTGATGAGAAATGTACTGAACTTACTGGGGTTGAAGTTACTTAATTCTCTAAAGCAGCTTATATTTCTTTTTCATGGTTGTGATCATTTCCTTCCTGTACCATAATTATATTCCATGCTATATAGATCTCAGCATTTTATCTTGGAGTTACCATCCAGAATAATTTCTTCAAGAATTTCTGTGATCGTGTCAGAAAAATTCCATCGATTTCACACGAGAAAAAAAGAAAAAATAATTTTAATGAAAAATTTTAACAATTCTATATTCTCTCTTCCCTGTTGGCATTATTTATCTGTGTTAAAAACTTGGAAAATACAATTTCATATTCACAATTGACTCTATTATGCTCTCAGTTGGACATCATATCTAATTTTAACATTTTGGGATTTTGGGATAGTATTTCTTAGATAGGAGTTTAACAATAACAACAAATAACAATAAAAGGTTTTAAACAAAATGCTACTAAAAACATAGGCAATTGCAAAAGATAAACCACACATTTATGTTCACTTGAGCCCAAGGTACTTAAAGTCAACCTACTACTGAGTTTCTTGTAACGCAATAAAATTTTAGTATTACACATGCCTGGTTTTCTTCTTACTGTTTTTACATCTAAGAGCCTTTGCAATTTTAATGTGTTTAAACTTATCCAAAAAGCCCATAACAACATTTCTTTATTTTATGCTCCTTGTGACACGTAGGCAATCTTCAGGCATTTTTTCAGGACCTGGAGTTTATGGAAAATAATACCGTGCGCCAGCCCTTGGGAGAGATGAGTAGCTCTGGTTGTGGAGGGCTGGTCGTGGTCCTTGGCATTGGGTGACCTGCCGGCACCAGCTCATACTGTGAATTGCACAGCAAGGAAAGAAAAAAAAAATTATAATCCTTACATTTCTTAAGTTATTTTTCCTTTAGGCTACAGCTTGAAGAGCAGTTTCACATTTAGTTGGAATATGTGGCCTGGAGTTTACTTCCTTGTGTAACTGCACTGCAGACTTGGTGCCCACTCGCAGCCACCCGTTCCTCTGAAAGACTTTGGGCTTAAAAAATGTCTTCACTGCATCAGTCCAAAGTGTCCCAGAAACCTGGCAAAATAGCAGCACCCATTAACCCCAAAAGCCCTGTTTTTGAGTCTTTCTTCTCTAGGAACTGTAGAGAGGAAGAGAAGACAGCACTTTTTTAGCACAGGAGCTTTTCACAGGAGCTATCGTCTGGGAGGTTCTCAGCTGTCCCGATAGCTGCACAGGCAGCTACATGGTGCAGCCTCCTTTAGTACCCCAGCCACTCTCTGTATAGAAAACACCACAGAAAAAAAATATTTCATGCTAGGGAGGGCAAGTGTTCAGCCAGCTTGCTTTTCTTCCTTGGTGTTCAGCCTGCAACATTGGTAACCTCCATGACTGCTACCACATTTTAAAGCATCTGACATTTTTACCTGGAAATGCACCTCAGGGTATCCTGTGGTATGGAAGAAATCAAGCTTCTACAGAAAAAAAAAAACCACCAGGAAACTGAAAAAAAGACATCAAAACTTTATATGGTTAGCCTTTTGAGCTAGGGCAACATGTAAAGATGCCAACTCCATAGGTTAAAAATACAGTGGGCAAATAAACAGAGGCTCAATATGCAATTTTAAGAGTCAGTGGTTTTTAAGCCAAGCCATGAATTTTTTAGGACTGCCTCGTTGCCTCTCAAAGATCACTGTTGGCAGGTAGTCAAATAACAAGACCATTCCAACAGCATGCAAAATAAGGGCTTACTAAAGCCTGTTTTAGTAAATGGATATTTTCTTGATGACTCCCTCAGCCTGACTCAGCATCCTGGCTGTTGCTGAAGGATCCAGCAGGACATGAGAAATATCTAGACAGCCCTAGTTGCTAATAAGCTTTTGTGAAATAAAACTGGGTAAAGTCTGAGTAACAAAGTGATGATTCAGGCCCATATCGAGATTCTTAAGACTGGCTGGAGTGCTCCAGGCAACGTATGTCATGTGAGTCCCTGCAGCAGATGTCAGCAAGTGTGGCACCAGGCTGATGGAGAACTGCCTAGATAACGCATAGCAAATGAAAAGGCAGCTCACGTGCCAGCAGAACACATATAGCACTGCCAATATGCACGGTATTTTATAGCTAGGGATGGACCTAGCTGATTCAGAGAAGGCTGCTCCTCTGAAAATGGGGTTACTGGACTATACACAAGTATTTTTGTGACTTTCAATACGTAGTCATCAGGTCAAGAAGAAAAGCCGTGTTGAGATTTCTGCCTCATAAATCCTCTTTGCTTGTTTGTTTCTTTTCTACAGAAATTCAGCAAGGACTCTTTTGTTTTCACTTCTCTTTAAATGATGATACATCACAACCTGATCCTGCCTCAAGTCAGTGGAAGCTGCAATAATATAAATGTAGGTATTTTTAGCAGTATTTCTATTTGCTGGAGACTAAAACATATCTGCAAACCCGCATAATGCATTGTTTTAAATCAGAATTATGCTAGACTTCGATGTTATCTAAAGCTTCTAGAAAGCAGAGATTGCTATACTTTCTTGTATTTAATAGTCTAATGGGATTCCTTGAGTGTTTGAAGTTAAATGGGTCTGAGATGATTCCTTAAGTAAACACAGACTCTGCTTTGGGATTGAAATTAGTTTTTTGGAAACTGTAGTATTAGGACTATGGTATTGACACTAACAATTAAGATAAGTGACATCCTTTGCACAGAAATTTAATGAAAAGAATTGCCATGATGTATTTTGAAATTACAGTATGATCACTTCTTTTCATTCTTTATAACCATTACATGGCATATTTTTCCAGAGGTGCTACCTAATTATGTTGTAATTAAATGTGATTCATCAAATAGAACTGAAGACAAAACTGGTAATCAGTGAGTCTTTTCCATTCACAGAATTTGTAAAAAAGGTGTATCTTGTAATTAGTTTACAGATGTTTACTTTAGAACAAGTAAATCAAAATTATAATAATTTTTCTCCTCATCATCTGGTAGAATATTTTATCATATATTTGCAGTGCATAACAATGGCTTTTATGGGTGGGACAACAGGCCACTACCAGAAATTATCGGCATAGCCACAATAATTATTCAGAGGATTAACAAATGTAGCCTCTTACTGAAGGCAATGAATAAGACCACGTTTTAAATCCAGAGGCAATATCAGAAACTTACGTCTGTTTGTACATGCTAAGTGTAACTGAAACATCAATTATTTATTGTTTGTGTTGATTGAGTATAATTTTCTGGGTAAAGTTGAGTAAATACTACTGGAAAACCAAATACTGCTGTACGCAGTATGTAGATTAAAAACGCACCTTCTCGGGAATATTTACAGGCTTCAGTTGTCTTTCTGCTAGAAGGGTTCAACCATGCTTCTGATTTCACTGGCTATAATCACTTGACTTTTGGGTAACTGAGAAAAATGGGTTCGTTTCTCCTCTGAGGTGCTCAATTGCAAAAATCTGAATAGACTTAACTTCTGTGTGCCGTGTACGCTGACCTCTAGTTTCGGCCCATTGCTCTGCTCGTGTAGAACAGAAGAAAGAGGGGCTGTCTGTCACTGCTGTTTTGGGGATGTCCTGAGAGTCTTGTGTATACACAAAAATACAGACACACGGACACAGAGCTGGCAGGCTATGAGTCTGCTTGCTCCTCCTACTGGAACCAGTAAAAGGCACACACTGGGATATTTGATCACATACCAGGACTCTAGCATGGACACTTCTGGTATGTCCTGGTGGCAGAACAACCCTGGGGATTAGAGTACCGCTTGGAAATAGCTGGCACGTTTCTCTCCCCTACACCCTGAACCAAAGACAGACTGAACACCAGACAGTGGTAGCTGGACCCCAGCCCCCTCCTGTCCTTGTGCCTGACACCTCCGGAGTGTAGCAGAGCCTTTTCAGAGAAAAGGAAGACTTAATTGAGATCTCTTTTTTGTTTTGACTGCTGGAAGTATACTTAGCCTAATTATGCTTAAAGCAGGTAATGATGAGCCATCCTATTTACTTATGGAAATTGCTTTCTGCTAGAAAATAAATCTGTTTTCCTTCTGAGTACAGACCCAAGACCATCCTATTTCCATCACTCACTGTGCTCCCCTATATTTATCCACCCACACAATCTATTTGAAGCTACAATCATTTGTAGGACTCTTCTTATCTTCCCCGACTTTGCAAAGACTGTCTGGAGAAACAAAACAGCTTAAGTAAGCTTTGTTTAGGGTCTCTTTTTTTCCTATTCATTTGTTTAAAGAACATTTGGCTGAAATCTAAGTTTTGCTCTTTTACAGCTGTTTCTGCTCTTTCAGTAGCAACAAATCTTTCATTTTGTGACAAGCTATTTCCAGGACAACCTGTTATGATATGACAGAAAATTACAGCTTAAGAGAGGAGGAAAGAGAAGGAGCAGATGATATCTCATAACCCTGCAAACAAATCCTGTTGTCATGAAAAGTATGCCTATTAATAGCTATAAAGATGAAGGAAAACAGGTACGATTTACAATTTTAAAAGGATGGTTGCTAAGCTGAAGATATTCCTAAGGACTTTGAGCTTCTTTTTGATAGTGATAAGCCACTATCAGTTCTGAAAAATGCCTGGCAATAGGCACTGAAGAAAGAGATACAGCATAGGCAGATGGGGAATACTCCTGAAGCTTAATCACATGCAAATTGGAGATTAATAGATTACAACTGACTTCAGTGCATGTGAGGAATATGGTGCAAAGCTTTCATGTGTCTCCTATTTTAATTTCACATTAATCTCTTGGTGTGAATCATTCTTAAAAAGAAGACCTTAGAATTGGGAAGACAGACCAAAGAAGCCTCAGCTTCTCTGCTAATGAAATCAATAGAACCATTTACAAATTTCGGGGTTTTGTTACATGCACATGTTCCACTTAGAGGAGGTTGAAAAGTATTCCCAAAGATGGCTTGCCTGGTAGGGTCAAGAAGAGTGTCATGGCTTAACCCCAGTCAGCAGATTGGACCACCCAGCTGCTTGCTCACTCCCCCTAGTTGGGATTGAGGAGAAAATTGAAAAAGTAAAAGTGAGAAAACTCGTGGGTTGAGATAAAGACAGTTTAATAAATAAAGGAAAAACTGCACACACAAGCAAACTGAATCAAGGAATTCATTCACTGCTTCCCATCGGCAGGCAGGTGTTCAGCCACCTCCAGGAAAGCAGTGCTCCATCACATGTAACAGTTACTTGGGAAGGCAAGCACCACCTCTCTGAATGCCCTTCCCTTCCTCCTCCTTCTCGCAGCTTTATATAGTGAGCATGACATCACATGGTATGGAACATCCCTTTGGTCAGTTGGGATCAGCTGTCCCAGCTGTGTCCCCTCCCGAGTTCTGGTGCCCTCCCAGCCCACTTGATGGCAGGGCGGTGTGAGGAGCAGAAAAGACCTTAGCAACAACTAAAAACATCATTGCGCTATCAAAAGTATTTCTCATCCCAAACCCTGCTGATAGAAAAGTTGACTCTATCCCAATTGAAACCATGACAAAGAGACTGCAGGATCTTTAGGGGGTACTACTGAATGCGATGTACATCCATTTGCCCAGGCCATGCTGGTCTGAAACTCTGGTGCACTTGCTTTGTCTGGGGCTAAATGGTCATGCCCTTGTCAAGCACCAAATTTTCTTTAGTGATGAGCTGTGAGTTCCTATCCAGATATCTATTTTGGGACAGAAGTCCGAGTAACACGTCGTTGTATTTGCAAGGCATCAGCTTCCTTTATTTTATGACTAACATATATGGAAGACAGTTGATGATTGCTGGTTGAAGTTTGGGCTGCAGGTGTGCACAGCACCATGCGGACCCTCCTTTATAATATTATCTCTGCCACGGATTCACAGGAATACAGACCTTAAGCCAGAAAGGACCATGATGATAAATGATCTGTTGTGCAATTTTGACAAAAATTCTTCACTTCTCTGTGCCTCCTCTGCCCATCTGCGACACGATGGTAATCCAAGGATAAGTTCAACCTGATATTTTTCAAGGAAACTTTTCATATCCCCAAATATGGTGAGATGGATTTCTTTCATTTTTAGTTGCCAAGCATGTTAAATAATTAGTGGGTACTTATGATACTAAGAGGTTAGTCCTTGGTGCCTAATCCAATGTCACCCTACTTTGAAAATTTGAATACAGTGACTTTAGCGAGGGCAATATTGTTATAGAGACAAGCAAACTGCTCAGGCAGCCTTGACCTGGGTACATAGTTTTTGTGCCATGCTATTTAACATCCTTCCCCCCAAACCCATTATTTCAAGTTATAAAATGAGTGCAAATATTGTTTCTTTCTTGTATCAGGATGAAAACCGTTTTTATGTACTAGTTGAGCACATGGGCTGGATCCTTAGCTCAGGAAAATAAGGGATGTGCCATTGCTGATTTATGCTAGCTGAACATCTATTTCCCAAGACAGAAAATGTTAACCTATAAACCACTTTCTCCATCACTAGTGAATGTATTCAAGGATTTTTCTGCTCCAGTTTTGTCTTCCTCTTCAACCATACTATATAACTAATACTGTAAGTCCATTTTTTAGTTTTTAAAAAGAATTTTCTGCTAGTTCCAGAAATTCAGAATTTCTGAATTCAGAAACAGACATATTGCCATAAATAATAATAATAAAAAAGATTCATTTAGGTCAACTGATTCAGTGGTCAAAGGGAAAGATTCTTATTTATACAGTAGCATTTCACACATGATCATCAGTAAATTGTTTTTATATTATATGACTTGAACTATGTGAATTGTGTGATCACAAATAAAGGAATTATAATTACTCTGTCTTTTACACAAAAATGAATGTAATAAAGATTATGCACATATTCTTTCATAGCAAGAATAACTAATAAATCACCAACCGCAGGAGTCTTGTCAGCTGGATACAGGATGCAGCATTTGTTTTTATAAACAGCTCACTGGTACGTCAACTGCTATTCTGACATGGAGAGAACTGAACAGTATTTTCCTCAAAAAACTTTATTCCCTTGAATGAAATCCTGGGCAAAATGTAATGTGGGAGCTGTATTGGTAGGGAAGGAAGATAACCCCCTACTCACATGCATTATTTACAGCCAGAAGCTACTCTAGGAGAAAATTTCTATTGAAAGCTAAAATGGTACTGTGGTTGTTACAATAGCTGTTTCCTTCAGTGTATAAAAAGATAACTTAAAAGGCATCTTTTAAAATACTCTTCCTTGACAAAGAAATGAATGTGTAGATTTAAAACAGGCCTGCTTTTTCCTCCAATGTTGTAGACAGAAACGGTAAATATATACAATTATCTTCATATTGCAAGCACAGGTTCAACATATGTGAGGAGCTGAAGAGCTGTAAAATTATATACTTACACTCATTTGGGTGTAAGCACTTACATCCATTTGGGAATGACACGAACATTAAGAAGGAGACTGATAGGACCCAGTCCTCAGCTGATGTAACCTCACAGAGCTCCATTGAAATAAATGGAACTATTATGATTCACACCAGCAAAGGAGCTGGTCAATAAGTGCAGTGCTTTGAGACTTGAGCTCTTCTAAGATTAAGGTAATTGTAAGTGCTGGGGATATTTTATTTTTTTTGTTCAGGACTACATATATTTTTATATCCTTTGTGACCCACTTGGCATCTTATAATATAAAAAAAAATTAGAAAAAAAGTCAATCTGTCAGTCTGTGAGTCCTTTTTTTGGCAAAGCTCTCAGCACTGAGATTTCAGTGAATTTGCAGCCTCATTACAGACTCACACTCTGTGTGGAAACCAGGCATTTGCCGTGCATGTAAATGTACGCTGAAGCTGGTCACTCCTCCTAGTGGGCTTTCACAATTTCTCTTTCATGACCCAGAAGTGAAATAGTGCACTGAAGTCTGCCGAATACCCTGTCACAGGCTGACCTGGTAGGTGTGCTTTTAGCAACCTACTGTACGTTAACAGCATTGATTCTCCAAGAAGGTGTCTAACTGCATGCAATTTTTAAGTATTCTTGTGCCTCAGCTGGAAGTATCTGAAAGTCTTTTGATCTTGACTCTTTCCAGCAAAATGACTGCAAAAACATATCTGGGGCCAAAACTTTTCACACAGAGCCTTATCAATGACAGCTATCAGAGATGGGCCGTAACAGCCCTGTGTGCCATTGTCTCAGTCAACTATAATCCAATGAATGCTGGCCAGTGTAAGGCTGTGTGGGGACAGATTTTAAATGAAAAGTTTACATGCATTCCTTACGTACTATACATGCTTCTAGAATTCATAGAGTTGCAAAGAATCAAAGTTGTTGAAATCCTGAGTAACTCAGATTTTGAACACATCGTCGTGGATAATGAATATTCTGATTAGGCTTTTGTGCCTGTGGATGTCGTTGTTTTGCAGTAATATAAACAATGTTATATGACAAAGCAAAAAATGAAAATGGTATAATCCTCACCATCTTATGTTTGTTAAAAGTACGAGGCTGAATACACTGGAAATCTAAGAGATACCATCATTTCAGTGTAAGGGATGAACAGTTGAATGTGTAAATAATGCTTACTTCCATTTAATATTAGGTGAAAAGGAGAAAACCCCTACACATTTCTTCCTAGATGAAAATCAGCTTCTCTGGTGTCCCAAAATGCATTGCTTTGGAAAGGCTTAAAATGGAATACAAACCTTCATCACCCTGAAGTGACCATGTCAGATTATGTCCAGGATAAATATTGGTTTATTTGAGTCAGAGGCAATGGTGAAATGTGTGAGGAGGAGGTGGGTAAGTGACAAGGACGACACACTACCATTGCTGCTCATGGCTGCTCAGGGGGGGAGTGGAGTTCACTTTTCCCAAGTAAATCTGTTCTTCATTTGTTACAAAATAGGAAGCAGAAAGAAGGAAGGGAAAAATCATAGAATCATAGAATTGCCTAGGTTGGAAGGACCTTTCAGGTCATCAAGTCCATCCATCAACCTGACAAAAACCATCACTAAACCATATCTCTAAGCGCTATGTATACCCTTCTTTTAAAACTTCCAGGAATGGTGACTCAACCACTTCCCCGGGCAGCCTGTTGCAATACTTAATAACCCTTTCAGTGTAAAAATTTTTCCTAATATCCAGTCTAAACCTCCCCTGGCTCAACTTGAGGCCGTTTCCTCTTGTCCTGTCGCCTGTTACCTGGGAGAAGAGACCGACCTCCACCTCTCTACAACCTCCTTTCAGGTAGTTTAGAGGGTGATAAGGTCTCCCCTCAGCCTCCTCTTCTCCAGGCTGAACAACCCCAGCTCCCTCAGCTGCTCTTCATAAGACTTGTTCTCCAGACCGCTCACCAGCTTCGTTGTCACCCTTCTCTGGACCCACTCCAGCACCTCAATGTCTTTTTTGTGGTGAGGGGCCCAAAACTGGTCACAGTACTCAAGGTGGGTCTTCACCAGTGCGGAGAACAGGGGGATGATCCTTTCCCTAGTCCTCCTCATCACACTATTCCTGACACAGGCCAGGATGCTGTTGGCCTTCTTGGCCACCTGGGCACACTGCTGGCTCTTATTCAGCTGGCAGTTGACCAAGACCCCCAGGTCCTTTTCTGCCAGGCAGCTCTCCAGCCACTCTTCTCCAAGCTTGTAATGCTGCATGGGGTTGTTGTTTCTTCTTTTACAGTCTGTTGCACAGCAAACAGTTCTATCTTCTGGACAAATATATGAAATTAATGGAGATTCAGTGACGACGGAGGGTATTTTCAGAAGCATCAATTGCTGTGGTTGCCCCAGTTATTTACAATAAAATGAGATGCCAGTCTGAACTGTGCGCAGAAAGTCTTCCTTGGAAGAAGGAAGATTTGTTGGGAACTGATAGGGCTAGTGGGGTGTGACAGAGAAATAAACAAGAGTTTACGATTTTCTACATGTCTCTGATCTTCAGTTTTTGTTGAAAATTCAACGGAATTAGAGTGGCTGCCTTTGGTTGGGAATATCAGATGCTAAATAAAGATGGGAACAGAGCTTTTTCATCAAAAAAACAGATTTTTTTATTTATTTTTTAGAATCCTTGAATGTAATTTGATTTCAATCTGAGTAGAAAATTTCACCTGAAGAAAGCCTAGGACTTAGCGATCAGAAAACACACTGGCATCCTGTGTTTTTGAAGTCAGTATCCATTGACTTTAGTTAGGATAGGATTTCTTCTTTACAAATGGATCTCGTAGGCTCTAATCCCACTCTCAGCCAGGGTACCACTGACTTCCATGAGCAATGGATTAAGGTAGTCAAGCTACTTTAGAAGTAGATTAATGTGTCTGGGTATGTCTGAAGTAGTTTCCTATTATTCCTCAGCTAGAGCAAATGTATTCGATCATTCATATTCTGTAAAGGAGATGCTGCTCTCAGACTGTATCTTCCGTTTCCCAGTAGCAGGGTGCTAATGTCACATCGTGCTGTGTGGGTGGGTTTTCATTCTTTTCCCAATTTTAAGCCTGCAGACAAATATCTTACACATTTCTTTTATGGTTTTAAACTGCTACTATTACAAGCCTGATTAATAAGGCTTTATGAGCTAATTAATATGCCTTTATCTATATAAGCTGTTATCTTTATGTGCCTGATTGCCACAGTAGTTCTATAATATTACAGGAAGCTATTTATTTTCAAATTAGCGATGTCATCATGACCTTTTACCACATGGAGAAGTCAAGGTTCTGGCCTGCCAGGTATGTAGAAGGTAGCTCGAACTGTTCAGTGCTGGCTGTAAATTACAGGCTGATGAGAGGATGTGATGAGCTCTGTTCCTTTATGTGTATGCAGCCGTTCATTCTCCCAAACACAAGTGATGATGGAATTCTCAAACACTGGAAAGAAGAATGAAACAGGCAGTTTCTAAAGTAGCAATGGCACTAGAAGCATTAATGGATGTTCTTGTTGGGGAGCCAGTGTCCGTGTGCCTGGGCCAGTCCCTGATAGCGCCTGTGGCTGGATGTTACCCTGCCCAAGATCCCCTGCAGGGTGTGTTTTGGGAGATTGCGTCACCAGGCTGGCATGGATCTCAATTTCTGATCTGTGTTTCCCCCAAGACTAGTATCTGCACCGATGAACTGGGCAAGACACTGAAAAATCCAAGCTCAAAGGAGTAAGACACAGATAATTATATTACTGTGGTATATGAGGCCTCAGTAGAATATGGTTTAAGCTCGGCTCTTAGTAGTGAACTAACCTATAATAGGGACCTCTCCCTTCAAAAAACTTGAAATCTCAGCAGTAACAAGAAGAGAGGGGTTAGCATAAAGCCGCTGAAGAACAGTAATTCTGTTTTGTCATAACCATGATGACTCACGACCACGACGTCAGCATTTGTTTGCATTCAAATGTATTCAAAGGCACTTAGAGGGGGAATTATTTATTTTCTGATGTTGAAATCATCCAGCTTCTCAGGTGTGTTTTTCCTTTGAAATGACTGGGCCTCGTCAAGAGTAAGATACTGCCGCAAATACTTAGAATTTAAGAAAATGCCTTATTTTGTTGACAAAATATTCTCTAGTAAAGAAACTTAAGTAAAGTGCAGTGATTTTGGATGGCTATTGGAAAAACTGTGAAGATGGAACTACAGTCTCCTAAGTTTCAGTTGAAAGTCTTATTTTCTGACAAAGATGTTTTTCATTCAAAGATTTTTCTTCCTCTCTCAGTTCAATAGTTCAGCCTTGCATGGACAATTTTTTTCATGATTTTTTGCTTCTCCCACACAAATTTGAAAGGCTCTGTTGCTTTCCAGGCTGCTGTTCAGATAGTGATTCTCTGGAAAATGTTTTAGCTTGTATTAGTACTCAGATAATTTAAACCGCAACAATAATATTAACTGAAAATAATAAATAGTACACTTACACTACTCATATAAGAAAGTAATTTTTTTACTCTATTGTAGTTTCAAAGTTATGGATAAATAACTTCAAAAAATCATTAGATTTGTTTCACAAGCAGTTTTGATTTGGATTCTTCTTTCAGATTTAGGACTGATCAGACTTCTGTTAATGTTAAAATGTCAAGTTCTGGACTATTACACAAAGGGATTAAAAACTATAGTGTGTCTGGGGGAAAACATTCACAAAAGGATGGAAATGAATTTATGTGGTATTTGTGTGACTATCATACGTGCTTTCAAAGGATTTCTATTGTAATTCAAGATTAGTTGAGCATAAGTTAATGGACTCTTAAAGTATTATCCAAAGCTTATTATGAGAGACTATAGGAGCCTCCTTTTAAAATGTTTTTTAATAATATCAACTACAAGGTCCCTGAAGACATGATATTTCTAGGCTTAGTATTTCTTCATCAAATATTAAAATAGGTCAAGCAATTTTGTTTCAGTTCCTTTTCTGCTCATTCTACTGCTGCAGCGTGAATACCAAGTAGAGTGTATTATGTAGATTTACCAACTGTTGAGTTCCCTGCTTTGTTTCATTATGTTTTTTATTTTGTAATCTGTACTGAGAGTGGAAGAACTACAATTACATTCTGAGGAAACCTGATATTTACTAATTCCCTAAAGTTAAGGTCATCTTCTATAGCAATGGGGGAATAAATTAATTGATCAGAATTCAGTCTTGCAGACACAGGTAAGCTGTAATGAAAAGACTGGCATGAGAAAAGACGACTCAACAAGGTTCATAGTTGCATGATTAAACTACTAATGGCTTATAGTCTGAATAACAGTATAACTCTGTGGATCAAATTGTTTTTTTCCCAGGGCATATTTGCACTTGCCAATTGGAATTTGGCTCAATTAAGGCCTCAAAATTTTATTCTTAGGGCTTAGTAGTCAAAGACAATGCCCAAAACGCAAATCTTCTTAACTTACTTTCCAGCTGAACAATTTTCCACACCCCTTGTTTTGTTTCTGAGCAGGAAAAGGCATGCAGCATGTTTAAAGCTTAATGCCATCAACCTAGTATTAAGTTCTGTACAAAGTTTCACGAACACAAGGCAGGAATCAGACAGAACGGAGCCATGTAAACACAGTGAACTATCAATTATAAACTTAGTCTTGGTGAAGTATAAAGGAATGTGACCCTTCAGACCCCTTTCATTTTAAAACTAAAAGTACAAAGTAGTTCACAGAAATAATATGTTTAAGCTGGTCATTTAGAATAGAATTAAAATCTTCTGATGTTTCAAGAATGAAAATACACATATTTGGTACATAATAGCTGGCATGGAAAAATAGATTCTTAGAGCATAAATTGCAGTGAAGACATGAAGGTGCATGACTTTATAAGCTTATAGCTCATCAATAATATTGTTAAATGAGTTTTCATACCTTTTGTTATACAGTAGCAAAACACTGCTGTCGCTGATTTCATTAAAAACAAGGTCTAGCAGCAGAACTGTTGCTGGGCAATACATAAGGTTAAAGAAGCATTCGGCCTGTTTGGTTTTGATTTTGAACAATCTAATATTCAGCAACCCAACAACTTAGGACGCTGACTTTTTTGGCTTGAAAAATATTGCAGGGCTTGTACAGAGCAATGTCCTTGATCCAGAAGCAGGATCCATGAAAGAGTATGTCAAGTATAGTTTGAAGTCTGCAGACTGAAATTATCCATGAGTCTTTCATTTGATTTTGATGCCAAAGACAATCTTTGCTCTGATGTCCATGCCAAAGACTGTCAAGTCCTTGTCAAGTAAAAGTAAAATTGTGTGTTTCAGTGTGCCCCTTTTAACAGTACTGGTGTATCATTATCTTGATTTACCTTTCTTCTGTGTATGTGATGCTGTTTCTAACAATTTAAGATACTTATGATGATTTCAAAGACACCGTATTGTTAATGATATATTTCAAGATGAGCTGCTAGCTATTCTGATTGAATTTCTCAAGGTATCACTTTGAACAAACTTAGGTTTATTGTTTTTAGTAGCTTGCTGAGGAATAAACGTTATGATTATCCTCTTGTCATTCAAATCATTCTAGATTTATTTCCACTCCAAGCACTGCAAAAACCAACACAAAATAAGTCTAATTTTTTCAATGATGACTGTGAGCAGCAAAATAAAACAGTCATTTTTTAGGAAAGGACTTGATCAAACATCCCTGCAAGTTACTGCAATGCGTCTTTTGACTTGTGGAATTTTGGATCATGATGTAAGTGTACAGACTAAAAGAGCTAACAATTTCTACATCTCCCTGTCTTTTTGCTATCTGCCTTGTTACCTCTTGGTTGCAAATTGTGGCCAAGATTACATATCAAGAGCTTTTGTGAAAGGATTATAGTTCCTCATATATATGAAGTATTTTGCAAATTTCTGGTGGCTCTAAAATAATTAATGATTATAAGATAGAAAAGTGAATAACCTGAATGCTAATGACTGCAAGTTCATTTTTTAATCAAATTTTAAATATTGGAAATTTGCAAAACTACTTATGCAAATGAAATTGCCCCATCTCACTGGCTATAATAATCCTGATCAATTATGGTACTGCTAAGACATACACATTTATCAAGTTTAAATAAATGTGTGTAATTCTTCAAAGGCTTTGTGTAATTGCTTCTAGATTTGCCATCAGCTGTACTTGTCTTTGTGATTGTATCTGTACTTGGTACGTTTTCATGTTGTAATTGTATAGTAATTGTTTGTGATTGTATCTCTGAGTTTTTTATGTGGTAATTTTGATCGGCAATTGTACCTTTGCTGGAAATTCTAGTACTACTTTTTCCCAGAATGTACTTGCTAACGAGCAATTCACGTAAACCAATATATACTGGACTGAAAATTATATAAATAAAATGGGAGAGCATTTCCACAACGATAACACATTGTGAATTATAAAAATGAATACTTCAGATTTTTATGTAATGGTCAGCATAATCTGCACATAAAAAGTGCTTTAACATGAGGTTTACGTTGTGATTAAAGGCTGCTGTGAATATGATAGCATTTTATATCACATTTATTCTCCATTAATTAGTTCTGTATCACCATACCATGTTTCACTGTATTAATAGCCTCATAACTGGCATATGCAAGGCTGAGCCCTCTTGCCAAGACTCAGCACAGGCAGGTGAACTATGAGAGGGAAGACTTGCAAGACTTATCAGAGTATTATCTTTTCCTTATTAGACAGGTTCTACATATGCATATTATGAAGCCTCACTACTTAATAAAAAAGTGGAGTATCTACATAGTAAAGTACTGATTAATGGAACAGTTAGGATTCCACATCAGACTGGTCAGACTGGCACAAATCACATCTTCTTATCATTCTGAGCTTCTTCTGGTACCAGCAGTTTCCTTGTATCTCTAAAGATAGACCTACATTTTCTCTATTACAAACAAAAATTTTGTTGCAAATTCTGCTTTTGTTAGCAAAAAAGGTGCAGCCTAAGTTTAGCTTTTAAGTATTTCTGGTGACAAATGGTACATCTCCCAGAGAATGGAGGTGATGAGTTTGTGAGTAAAGGACTGTAAACTCATGGTCCACAAAGTTTGTCTCTAAACCATCAGGTTTATCCTGGCATGCTGTCCTCCCTCCTCCTCTTTGGGAGGGATTCAGAATGTCTTTCAGATTTAGACATATTGCTCAGAATGTCTTTCAGATTTAGATATATTACTAAGAGAAAAGATATTGCATGTATTTTTGTCTAATGCACTAAGGTTGACTTTTTAGTTTCAAACTATCTAGCTGCAGTGATCCCCGAGAATCTGGGCAAGAATTCAACCATTTGGATGCCATCCAGAGGGACAGAGGACAGGTTTGAGAGGCACCAACCTCATGAAGTTCAACAAGGCCTAGTGCAAGGTCCTACACCTGGGTCGCGGCAATCCCAAGTACAAATAGAGACTGGGCAGAGAATGGATTGAGAGCAGCCCTGAGGAGAAGGACTTGGGGGTGTTGGTTGATGAGAAGCTCAACATGAGCTGGCAACGAGTGCTTGCAGCCCAGAAGGCCAACCACATCCTGGGCTGCATCAAAAGAAGTGTGGCCAGCAGGTCGAGGGAGGTGGTTCTGCCCCTCTACTCTGCTCTCATGAGAATCCACCTGGAGTACTGCATCCAGCTTTGGAGTCCTCAGTGCATGAAGGACATGGACCTGCTGGAGAGGGTCCAGAGGAGGGCCACAAAGATGATCAGAAGGCTGGAGGACCTCTCCTATGAAGACAGTCCGAGAGAGTTGGGGTTGTTCAGCCTGGAGAAGAGAAGGCTCCAGGGAGACCTTATAGTGTACTTCCAGTACTTAAAGGGGGCCTGTAGAAAAGCTGGAGAGGGACTCTACAAGGACATGTAGTGATAGGACGAGGGGTAATGGCTTGAAACTGGACGAGGGGAGATTTAGGTTAGATATCAGGGTCACGTGTCCCTGTCCATGGCAGGAGAGTTGGAACTAGATGATCTTTAAGGTCCCTTCCAACCTAAACCATTCTGTGATTCTATGATTTTGTAAAAGGGGCAGAGACATAACCCCCATGAGGGATCTGTAAGACAGTTGTGGCTATGTCACAAGAACTCTGGAGCTTGCTCCAGGGGACCTTGTGGCGGGTGGGGGAAAGAAGTGATTATATGGGTTAGTGGGTCCCCTTGCTATTGTCTCTCCAACTCCTTCCCCTCCTTGGGCAGCCTCAGCAGCAACAGGCTGTGCAGGAAGGAAGTGCCAATTCTAGTACTGGGAGAGTCAAAAATGACTCCTGTATCCTCCAACGCTGTCAAGGCAAGATGCTTTTCTTTCCTACCATTCTTCCAGTCCAGATAATTACTTCAATTGCCTGATGTCCTGGTTTCAGTTGAGATTGAGTTAATTTTCTTCTTAGCAGCTGGTATAGTGCTGTGTTTTGGATTTAGTATGAGAATAATATTGATAATGCACTAATGTTTTTGTTGTTGCTAAGCAGTGCTTACACTAAATCAAGGACTTTTCTGCTTCTCGTGCCTTCCCAGTGAAAAGGCTGGGGGTGCACAAGAAGCTGGGAGAGGGCACAAGCAGCACAGCTGACCCAAACTGGCCAAAGGGATATTCCATACCATATGATGTCATGATCAGCATATAAACCGGGGGAAGTTGGCTGGGAGGTGGTTACTTCTGCTTGGGAACAGGCTGTGCATCGGTCTGTTAGCGGTGAGCAATCACTTGTCTTCCTTGGGTTTTATTTATCTCTCTTTTTTTTTTGTTATTTTCCTTTTCATTACAATTATTTTTTTATTATTATAATTTATTTTAATTCAATTATTAAACTGCTCTTATCTCAGCCCATGTGTTGTACCACTTTTACTCTTCTGATTCTCTCCCCCATCCCACAGGACGGGGAGGAGGGGAGTGTGTGGGCGGCTGTGTGGTGCTGCTGGCTGGGATTAAACCACAACACCTGGACACAACATTTGCACAGGCTACAGTAAATAAAAAGTTTTCATTCTGAGGCTGATTAAAAAAAAATTCTAAGAAAATGGGTTTTTAATAGATTTTTATTTTTGGAAGTTAAACTAGAAAGTTATCCCCATAAAAAAAATGAATCTTGAATCAAAAAGAATCTTTTGGAAACATAAAAAAACTTTAAAAATCCTACAATAGTCCTACAATTACTTTAGATTAAACTCAGGTGCTTATTACTGTATTATATTCAGTTGTTTTATTGTCAGATTTTAAACCCCTTTAGACAAATATTTTTCTTTAGCTTAAGTAAATTGCGTAATAATTGATTCTAGTTCCAAATGAAGAATTGAAAACTGTCTGTCTTCTTTCAGAGGTGATGGAATGGTAAAGTTTCGATATTCTTGATCTCTCTCCCACTTTTTACATTCCCAAATATTGGCTGTACTTGTTTTACAGTAAAAATAGTTTTAGTCTTCCTGAAACTCTATTTTGTGGAGCACAGACTGTGAGATCTATCTAAAATATTTTAATTCACTGGATATCTGTAATTTATTTTACTCAATCACCATCGTAATTTTTCGTGTAAGGTATTAAGACCATGTAGAGCACAGTGAAAACAGCCATAAATCATGGAGACAGTTCCCAAATGAAGAGTGCTTACCTTAATCACCCAGTACTGTCCAGAGTAAATGTCACTAGCTGATAGGAGAAAAGGTGCATCTTATCTTCTCGGTCATTAGCACGTGTAAGAGAAATTAAGTTTTCTCATTGTGAAATTGCTGGACCATTTTCTTGAATTTTTTGATAACTTTTCATTGTTATGCATTTGCAGAATAAATCATGGGTAACATATCCTTTAGCTTTTGTAAATTCACAGGTGCTACGCTCAGAAAATATCACTGCAATAACCCAGATTGCGCCTCCACATAACTCCCTATTCTCTGGGCTATGGCTTCAGCATATCTTTGAGAAAGATTCTCAATCCTTATTTAATGACTTCAAGTGACAAGGAATCCACCACAGCCCTTGGTAAATTATTTCAATTAACTGCAGTTATTTACCCGCAGCTAAAAATGAGCACTTTATTTCTTCCTTGAGTTTGCCCAGCCTTGGTCTCCATTTGGTCATGTTATTCCTTCTTCTATTAGATTAAAGGTGCCTGTGTAGTATTATAACTCTTTTTCCTGTATAGTCCTTAATGAATACTATTTATTTAAAAATACAGATTCCTCAATAACCAGAAACTGTTGCTTGCTGCCTGCAGCTCTTGAGTAGACAGACTTTCAAAACAGTAGATTCAAATTTAGGGCAACCAAGATGATTATGGGACTGGAGCACCTCCCTTATGAGGAAAGGCTGAAAGAGCTGGGACTCTTTAGCCTGGAGAAGAGAAGGTTGAGGGGGGACCTGATTAATGTTTACAAGTATCTAAAGGGTGGGTTTAAGGAGGACGGAGCCAGGCTCTTTTCAATGGTTCCCAGTGACAGGACAAGGGGCAATGGGCACAAGCTAGAACATAGGAAGTTCTGTTCAAATACACGGAAAAACTTCTCTACAAGTGAGGGTGACAGAGCACTGGAACAGGCTGCCCAGGGAGGTTGTGGAGTCCCCTTCTCTGGAGATTTTCAAGAGCCGCCTGGATGCAGCCCTGAGGGATGTGCTTTAGGCAATCCTGCTCTAGCAGGGGAGTTGGACTAGATGATCTCTAGAGGTCCCTTCCAACTCTGAAGATTCCGTGATTCCATGATACCGTGATTTTGTTTTTAATATAATTTTACTGCTAATTCTTAATGAAAATTTCTTGTCTCCCTGCATTGTTCCATAAATTTAGCAGTTGCTGTATAATTTATAATCAGAATATTACAAATTGTAATTGAGTTGCTTCCCTTCCCCCATGTAAATAAGCCTTATTTAGTAGCTTAAATCTCTCCAAGTAAGGGGAACTTTTTTTGCCAGGTGTTTCTTCACATTTGCAATGTGTTTTTCAAATGTGGACACTCCACAAAAGTTGGTCTTTCAGCCATGATGTTAAAAGATGTAACAGCTGGTTTTTTAGATCAACTGTAAATGTTGCTTCTTACACATTGCAGGGATGGCTATACGGACACACTCAGGTCTGCAACCTGGGAAGCTCTCCTGTGTCCCACTGGCTCTAAAAGAAGTCTGAGTAGGTTTTAAGGTTGACACCACTGAACATCAGGTGATTTCAGAAAAAAGATGATTCCTAGCTTTCTCTGGCAAAGCTCTGCATTGTGCAACCCATTTATATTCTTAGATCTTCACAGTTAGTTTGACATATTTCAGTCATAAGCCTCAGGTAGTAAAAAATGTGAAAGTCCATACTGGATTGTTACAAAAGGTTTGTTATTTCTTTGAAGAAATAGCTTTTTGTAGCAGTTCAGCAATAGGTTTTGTACTCCAAAGTGATTATCAGCTAGAACAGTTGGTGAGTGTATACTTACTAATGTCAGGGGACAGAGGTACTCATAAATGCTGTATATCTATATATGCATCAATTTGTAAGCTCCTCTTTGTAAAACAAAGCAAGCAGGTATACAACTATTAGACACTCCATGAAATCAAAATTAATTTTGAAAAATTATTTAGTATGCTTGTCTTTGCTTACATGCATTTTCTGCTGTACTATTAGCATTTTGCTAACTTGTATTTCACTGGTAAATGACAGATCTTTACACCTACTTACCACTTTTTTTTGGATAGGGTTATTTTTAATGGGAGGAACCCAGCAACCTTCATATTTACAGAGAACAGTCTTCTTTAAGTATCCAATTTTCTTTTTATATATTTGAGCATTACCTTCCACTTCTATTAAATCTTATGAACACAGTGACATAGAAAAGACTTAGATGCTGCATCTATTCTTCTTCTCTTGAAGAGCTAACATAAGTCCTTAATGTTGGAGACAATTAGTTTGATTTGACTGTACTCAATTAAGTAGGCATCACCCGATTAAGAAATTCATGTTCATGAAATAAGATTCTGATAATCATTAGTACCTTGTTTGTAGCCATTATGTGATATATCAATACTACGCGATACAGAGCTTTAATGATTTATGACTTTTCACTTCAATTTCTTCTGCCAGAGAAAAACTGCTTGGGAAATACTGCTAGCTCTATTATGACTCAGTAGCTTTGGGGGTTTTCACATTCTTTCTCAGTACTATTTCTCAAGTACACTCTAATTAATGATGTAGTCATTTACAAGGTAATCAGGTTCTGTTGACATTAGTTTTCAAGGCAGAGACACAGGTTAAAAGCAGAGCCAGGGCCAGCTGCAACGGGTGGGCAGGTGTTTTCCTGGTAACCGTCCAGCGTCAGAGACTTTGGTGTGAGGTGGACACAAGCCACCCCTCTGATCCTGTTAACCACTCCCAGGAGAGCCTTGCTATAAGCCTGTTCCATCTAGGTAATTTTGGTAGTGAACTTTCTGAATGATTTGTGTTGGCAGAACATTTTGAGGGTCTTGATACAGCTCTGGAGCCCCTAGGAGTTTTCAAGACCATGTGTAAGTATGGTCTGGCTGCACAGAATGACATAAATTCTAGGCTCATTTCATAAATTCTGGTGTGTGAAACATAATTTTGAACAAGCACTCACATATGGGAGACAAAAACTGGTTTATTGTCCCCTGTGCTAATTTTGAGCTTTCATGGTTTGCATATTTAGGAACTGGTTTTCCTCATTTTCATGACTGGTAGAACTAGAAAAAGAAGCCGATTTTGAAAAACTCTCCAAATACAACACTCAAAATAAGTTTCAGGTTTATGTTTTTTTTTTTTTAGTGAATTAACTTTGAGAAATTATAGACTGTCTTTTCTGTTTCATCATTCAAGGTCAGCGGTAGGGAATTCTCAAATTAATTTTGTTAATAGATTACAATGTTTAGATGTTTTATTTTGTATGTTGTGCCTACATCCCTTCATTTCAGGTATGTGAAGTTGAATACATTTGCTACCCTCAGCACATTTTCTTAATTGGTTGATGCCATTTCATTCACATAATGTGATGAAAGATTCTCCCTTCCCTTAGAGACTATTAATTCCTTTCTGACATTGCTTGTATTTCTTGAAATAATGATTTGCTATTCATTTTTTACAACTAGTATTTTTTCTCTTCTTCCACTTTTCCAGTTTCTTCCAAGACTGTCTAACAATAGATGGCAAAGGTGGAGGCAGGCACATATCAAAAGATGTCACCAGCCCAAGTTAGATCTACTCATTTAGTGGCCAAAATTCAGCTATAAACCAGTAAAAAAAGGATTTCACTGCAGGCCATTTGTGTTAGCAAACGCTGTACAAGTGAACCATGAACAGGCGAACAGGCAAGACCAGATGCGCTATTTAAATGGATTAGGTGGGCCAGTTAACTATTATTAGAAGTCACTGCAATTCATTTAATTGAATCTGTTATTTTGGCAGTGATCCCAATAAACAGATATTTAATTGCCCATAATTCCTGTGGTAGATAAACGATTTCAGACCAAATATACTTTTAATCTATTCAGTGGTTGCCTTAAGCATAAACTGTCCTTACTCTTTTTTTTTTTTTTTAAAGATATGAATAAGTTGAAAGCTTTTGTACAACCTGTGGAGTGCTCTAGGGCTGCCTGAGAGCGAGTGTGAAGAGTGTGAAGAGTAAGGCAGCACGTAAGGAAAGGTGTGCCATCTTGCTAGGGAAAACTTCAGTACTTGTTTAAAATAATAAGCCAGGCTTTTCTAGAGTAAGTCTTGCCTGAATAGATGTGTCTCAAAAGACTTAATCAAAGATTTATTAAATAAATCGGGATTTATAGTTCTGCACGGTTTAGAATTTCTTCAGATCGCTGGAACTTGTGAAGCTTACTATCATGATGAATTGGAAAGTTATTGACTTCCTGCATTTCATGGATGCCTGGAGTCCAGTAAAAAGGAAAGAATTAAATGTTTGTGGCTTAAGAGACTTGAGACAGGAATGCACAGTTTAAACCTGTACTTTCTGAATTGTTAATACATTTAACAGTTAAGAAGTTAAAAACTCCAACAGCTCAAAACACCTCAAGCCTGGAACTGTTTGTGGATTCTCCTGCAGACTTCATGAGATCATTAACCAGCATCCGTGTGAGGGGCCATGTCACTTCCCTGATGCTTGCAGCCACGTTGTTGGGCTGTGGGAGCTATAAGGGGATCCGATGGGACTCAGGAGAACAAGCAGAAGAAAGGAGACATCAGCGGAGCATGGAGGTTCATGTGCTGTTGTGCTGCCTTCTAGGAAAAGAGGATTCTGAGTTTTGGTGTCTATTTTCAGGATCATATCTGTGTTTTTTATTCAGCTATTGTCACCTGCAGACCAGAAAGCCTACAGAAGCAATCTGCATCTGTCCTCTCTGAGAAAGATGGATTAATTACTTGCTACCCCTACACGCTAATTGCTGGGGTTACCCCTGTCTCCCAGGATCTTATGTTCTTTTACACAGATTCAAAACCAGAAGTAGCCTAGTCTGTTGTCCAGCAAAATATTCTCCATTACAGGTTTTGAACCTTGTGTAGCTGAGGAAGGAACAAGATCAGTGTCTATATTCATGTAAGACGTCTCTGCTCCTCTGACTGCTGTGCAAAAGGCACATGATGCTTTTAAAAAAATTATTACAAATAATAATTTTACTTCCTTTCAGATCACTAAACCTGCAAGTAATTTTTTTGCTTGAATGAGCAAATGAAGGGGTAGACATTTTCCATGTGAACTGTTTTTGAAGCCTTTAGCCCTCCTTTGCCTAACTGAAAGAGGGCTGAAAAGGGACTGACACACCACACACAGCATTCCTGCCACAAAAGTAACTCATGTCCACTGGTTTGAAGGCCTGGGACACCACAGAAATTGGTACTGTGTGAAGTAAAATTCACTCTTTTTCAGAAGATCAGCAAAAGGACTTCTTAGACTTTGTTATGTATAGATGCCCAAGCCGCCTCCTGCTGCGTTCTGCATTCATAGATCTCAATGTGCTCCTTGGAAAGCGGGCAATTTCCAACATGAGGGAAACAGCTTCTACTTTAAACTTCACAGCTGGCTATGCTAGGAAGCCCATGTTCAAAGCAAAAATAAGCATCTGTTTGAAGAGTCTATATGTGACTTGTAACAGACAAAGCGAAAGAAAAATGTAGGTGAAGAGCTAAACTGAGTTGAGACTCAATGTGGGTGTCTGTGTGTTGATTGCCGACAGACATTGTGCAGACAGAACTTTGTCAAGTCATAAACCCTCCCGAGGAAACTGTGTCCTAAATATCAGTGTTTGCTTGCAATTTTTTGTACAAATTTACAAAGAATAACAAAAAATTTGGCGACTTTAAGTGGCAACAGTAAATTATATATGTTCACTGACACTTGACTACTTTATGCTAATTGGTTTAGTAAGTACCAATTATATCCCTAAATGGTTTCCTGAATGTTAATGTATCAGCTACATTCTTCATTTTCCTATGTATTTTGTAGTTAGAAAATGAAGCAGTAAGATTTTTCTTTCATACCTATTAGTCATCATTACATTCTCTAGTAAAATGGTATGTCAGATGTCATGATGTTTGCAAACATATTTAGACTGGAATTTTTTCAACATTAATATGAAATGTTAACCCATTATATTACTGTAGGTAGAAGCATGTGTGGAAAAACCATGAAGGAGATAGACCGTCAGATGAAGTTATGAACAGAACATGTTTTGTACATTTTTCTATATATAACATTACCTGACTAATTAAGAGAAGTATAAAGGCTTTATAATGACCTTAGCTATTGATAGAGACTAATTCAACTCCGGAGAGCCATTTAGTAATGCATCCCATTAGTGGTTCCTCAGAGTAGAAGTGGTCCCATTGGTATTAGTACAGATGTTTGGTTGACTTTATGTGACAAAGATTTTTTTGCTGAAGAATAATATTTTGCTGAAACTGAAAGTCTTGCAGGAATATGTCAAATCCAATGAAAATACGGAAATAAATGTGAAAACAAATAGTTTGGTTTTGAACTGGCATTTGGAAATGAAATGACAATCTTCATTTAGTTTCACAATGAGCTTTGCTCCATTTTAGAGAAAAATAAAGCAAAACAAAACCAGTATTTTGTGTCAAAATGTTGATAGGAAATGACAATGATCAAACCCAGACCTCTTATGCCCATCTTCTGTTTAACTTCAAGTACTAAAATACCCAATGTCCCCCTTGACTGTTTTGGAAAACGCTGTACATGTTTAACATCCACAAAGAGCTGAAAAGGAGCTGCATTTTGCTTGTGCAAGTAAGTATTAAAAACATATTTATATGGAAACAGCATGTACCTATTCTGCATATGATGAAGCAGATGAGGCGAGCTGTAAGTGAACGTGTTTGCGCTCCCACAGAAGTCTAGCTGCAGTAGAATTGAACGCTATGTGAATTAATTCATCCTGCTTTCAGGCTGCTTGGTAGCTTTTGGCACTCATGCTTGTGTATTTATGGCTGGCCTGAGGACGTACACGCTGGATGAGAGGATGCGGCACAGACACATGTCCTTATTCAGTGTTTAAGTATGAGAGTAGTTGTTACTCTGACATGTCAGCTGGTTATCTGTTAGAGAAGTTGTCACGGTGATTGCATGCTGTGGAATTTACATTACTATGTTAAAATACTATGTGATTTCTTTAAATTAAAGGACACTGTCAGGTTAAATTAACATCACGTTTCAAATTTTATGTATTCCCTTTATTCTTAATGTGTTTTGAATTGAAAAATTTTAACTTATTTTCCATTTGAGTTACTCTCTCTGCTACTACATTTGCTTTTATGCTAAGCTCTGGTTCTTTGCCTGTAAAAACATTATTTCTCTTTGCTTTTAAATAACTGTGCTTCAAATTTCTGAATAAACAGATAACTTAAAAACATGTGTGAAGTGTTTGACAGGAAGAATGTAATTTCACTTCAAAATCCTCACTTCAGAAAGTCCCATTGCATTTTCTTTTTTCAAAGACAATCTGACATTCCAACTCAGTGTAACTGTAGAGTCTTGCCGTCTATTGTTATTGTTAATTTTTTTGTATGGTGAGAGCACCTGAGCTAGCAATTGGAACTGAGACCCCCCCCATCATGCCAGATGCAAGGACTTTGATAGACTTGTTTCCAGCCCATGGAGAATGCATGAACTGAGTTGTGTATTAAACAGCAGATATATACTAAAGGGAGTGACTATTCAGATAGGCTACGTATTCCTGTAAGTGATATCAAACTCTGAAGAGAGCAAAAAGTAACCTTCCTTATGTGAATGCACAGTTTCAGAACATGATACGATACTAAGATCAAATTTATATTTTGAGATTCTATTGCCTGAGCTGGAGATCTCGCAGAGCGTGTAGATATAAAACACAGTGCCCATGCAAAGGTATCTGAGAGAGAGTTTAATGTGCTGTAATATCTCTTTGTACCATGTAACTTGGTCCTAGAGGTGGTACAGTCATGTCAGCATCGCACCATGGCCAGGTTTAGCTGTGCTAGTGCAAAGCTCTTAGAGTCAGCTTGGATAGATCTGCATGGAGCTGCCTTGCAGAGTAGACCTAATTTAGGTCTGTTGGATTTAGTATCGAATTTAAGAAAATATTTGCTGCATTTAATATTTGCTGCATTTGCAGCAGAATGTGGAGTCTGTAAACTGCTGTATGCTGCTTCTGTGTTGAGTAACTGCAACATTTGGAGCTGTAACTAAGTCGAAATTCAATGACAACTGAGTACAAATATCCTCTCCCCTTCCCTTTTAAACATACCGTGGTATTTCTTTGGTCTGTGACAACTTAAAGATCATTGCTTGTCATAACACTTCTTACACTACTTAGAAGTCCTCTCCTGATTTTTCTTTGGCTTTGGTCTTTGAAGCTGCTAAAGCATGCATCAGTGGAGGAATAATCTCTTTTCCATTGTTTCCAAAAAGATGGTGTAACTGAAAATTACTGGAACTGAAGGGGAGAAAAATCGATATCCTCAGAGAAAAAAAAAAAAAAGTGCAACAAAGTCTAAAATTAAAATGTACTGAAGCAGATTTGATAAAGTACACAGCAAGCTTGAGCTAAATGGACTGTTGCCAAAGCTGGATATTACTTTCTTTAGGACATGGAGAATCTATTTTGAATTCTATGATCAAGCTGGCAAAAGCATAACTCACCATAATGTTAAAAATAATAACAAGCTTAGTGCAAGACAGCAGTGCAGCAACTGGTGATGCCTGCTAACATGTTCTTATCAGACAGATGGCCCGTTTGGTAAACTGAGCATTGAATGAGTACTTGCAAAACCTAAAGTCTGTGATGAATCCTGCTATTCGTTGTCTTCGTGATCTTGAGCGTGTCACTCCTTGGCTGCTCTTCCTACCTGCTTTTATGTCCTGGTTATATAGGTAGTAAACTTGTTGGAACAGTGCCTATCTCTTCCTTTTAGAGATCTCTTATTTTAAGAGATCTCTTATAAGTGAGACCCTTGGTTTGTCCTCTGTCTCTGTCAATCCAAATGTCAAAATCCCAGCCTGATTTTCTCTGCAAACCTGTTTGTGCTTTCCCGGGATCCTGCCTGTTCCCTCCCACCTGCTCTCCACAGCTGCAAGGGCTGCAGTGGTCTTAGAGCCAGCCGTAGCAGGTCTATGTTTCTGATCTCCTGGGAAGCTATCGTGCTGCGTGAGTCTGACTTGTGTCATTGTCAATGCGCTTTGGTGTTCAAGCACATATCGTGACGGCTCTCTGGAATATGTATTTGTTTCCAGAACTGAGTAAGTCAGAGCCTTTCTCAGTCACATAAATCAACGAGAATCAATGAAAGGAAGGTCTGTAAAGGGAACACTCGGGCCTGGCCAGGCTGCTTCTAGTTCTCCCAAAGTGAATATTTTATGCTTAAACTGGAAAGCTGAACAGATTTATGACAGCTCCGAAACAAAGACAACCTGTTTCCAAGGAAGTTTGTAATTAAGCAATGTTTAAAGAAGTGTGGGGCTTTCAAATATTTTTAAATTCAAGAATCTAACATTTCTATCGCGTCACACTGTTACGGAAAGGCTAACCAGTTCTGCTACATTCTGAAGGATTTTTCTGTGAAAGGAAGCATGAATTTCCCTTTATGACTAAATGTCATCTGAAAAAAGATGGTTTGTAAGAAATTCTTGGTTTCCTAATTGAAAGAAAATCAATCTAATAATAAACTTCTATCAAAAGACTTTATTAGCTAAGCTTTTGTTTTCTAATTAATGTCAATAAAATATTCTTTATAAAACCAGCAGAGATTAGCTCTGTCTTTGAAAAATATTTTTTTTTTAGAAAGAAATTGGGGATTTAGTAACTCTTTTAATGAGGCTCGTCTTATCCCTGCCATATCGCATATCTCCCCCAACACTGTGTTTAAGCTAGTGTTTAACCCCCTATAAACTAGGAGGTTTTGTTTGTTCATTTGTTTGGGAAAAAAAGGTCATTTTCTGCTGGGATTAATGGTAGATTAATGGTAAGAGTCAGAGAAGGGAAAAAGAAATGACTTACATGAGACCTCTTTATAAGTGCCGGTACTAGAGACCTTATTCTAAAGGATTTATATTAATGGGATGTCCTATGCAGTAAGGAATAAAATACTTAATGTGGGTAAAAACATTGAAATAAAATTGAGGGAGATATTAGATAAAACTTGCAATTATTTTTTTTCTGGCAATAGCTAAGTTTGCAAAGTACTTGAGGAAAACAAGATTGGATCATAAGGATTTACACTAGCTACAGTTAAATGCTTGCAAATGAACCTTTTCAGTTTCAGTAACTTTTAAAGTATTAGTATATATTTAATTAACATGTGTATACATATACATAAATGTACTGATGCATGTATTATTAAAAACTGAAAATATAGCCAAGAAAAAATTATAGACTGGTTTGCTTAAGTGATATAAACTAAATTCTTTTGAAAAAGGACAAAAAAAATCCAATTTTTGCTTATAAAAATCTAAAAGAGTTTGGTTAAGTGGGCTTATTTTCCCCAAGAAAATGTAGCCAAGTATTTCTCAGTGAAGGTAGCTGAGAGGCAAAAAAAGCTTTAGCTAATAATGCCACCCACTATAGAGAGATCTTGAATTCTGGATATGGTTTTAAAACTAAGGTCCAGAAGCTGATTAAGGACAAGAATCCCTAACCGAGTTTCTGATTAACATTTCGAACATGGAGTGAAATATTCAGTCTCTGCATAATTACAAAATACAGGCTTCGGAGAAGAAAAATGCCTTTGAGTGTTCTATTCTCTCTCTTTGTGAGAGCAAGGATATATTTTTAAGCTGGTAGTTACAGGGGTTTTTCCAAATCTAATTTTGAGGGTTCCCGTTGATAGGACGCAAACTGTTTCTCTTGGAAAAATATTCCACGGCCTAAAAGAACTTCCTGGAAAATTTTGCTGATTTGTTGACAGCCACAAATCTCTCCCACTTTCACCCTCAGGTGCACTCTTTGTACACTTATGTTTACCTTTATGTCCATATTCAATTTTGAAGACAAGAGTGAAAAGAGAAAAGAGCTAAAAGCCATACAGAGTTTAAAAAGATTTTAAAAGGCCAAACTTGAATAAAAATAAAGACAAATTCAAATTTTTTTGAACATTTGCCTCATAGAAAGGGACACTATTTTATATTGGAAGTGTAATAATTTCATATCTTTAGTAAAAGACCACGTTTATTTATTTATTTATTATTTGAAGAAGTAAAGTTCCTAGTTTGGTATAGGGTCAAAATTATACATTCAAATCAGATCAGTCATGAAATTTAAATTGTCACATATCCAAAGTCTTGTGAAAATTGTGTCCAATTGTGAAATTTTCATCTGCTCTGAAATGTCTTCTTAATATTCTGCTAGTCAATTCCCTGATGCTACTCTTGAATTTAAATGTGCCGAGGAACTACTTCTAACACAGTATGTAAACTTTATTTTTAAAATATGGAATTTTACTCTTTTGTTTATGTAAAGAAAAATGTGAATTTTCTTGAGTAATCACATTTGGCTTAGCTTTATTTCCCTTTGAGTTTACTAGGTAGGTTATTCTTTCTTGATTGCCTTAATTTAACATATGAGGCCACACGCTGTAAAAAGAACCCAAACATACATCCACAGAAGCAGCATATTTTTTAATACATATAGACAATATATTGCATTTTATTTTGGGGTTTTATAACATTGCACCTATGTTCATTTTGGCTTGTATATTTAGGTATAATAATCAATATATATACTGTCTGTGCATTCGCTTCCATTTTTATTCCTGTCTGTCACTAAGGTTTCAGAGACATTCAGAACACTGACCTTTTTTACCACACGCCATCATTACTGATTTTGTTCTTTGATGCTTTTCACTTTTCCAGTTGTCCCCTCTGTCTTCATTAAGTTTGCTTTGTTTGTAAATTCAATATAAAGTGCACTATGAAAGCTTCATACCATGCTATGTTTGCAATTTGATGACAAAGAGCATTAGACCTGCTCTTTGTGTCACGGAGCAGGTGTTACAAATCTTGTTATGGAGCTTCTGATATGGGGACTCCCAGCTACGTCCTCAGACACATAGTTTTGCTGCTTATTTTGGGGCTGCCAACTTCAAGGTTTTCTTCTCAAAAATATTCTCAAAAAGAAATCTGAAAGTATAAAGGTTAGCTGTTTTCACCGTGTTCTTTAGGCAGAGAGGTTTCATAAAGTCTCTGGCGCTTAGCTATGTTTTGTTTTTCATTCTCTGTGTTTTTATGTAAATTTGTTGAGAAAGACCACTTAAAAGTGAGATCCTTTGAATGCACCTGGAAGATGCAAGTTGCTATCCAGTATTTCTGCTTCTTTCCAACGGTGGCAGTGTTCTCTGAGAACATGATGTGAAAATGAGCCCCAAATACCAATAAGTAGGTGCATTTAAGTATACTTATCCAAAATTTCATTTTAATTGGTTAGTGCTTAGGAAAGCTGACATACAAAAAATATGCAAACTTTTTAGTGCTTTTGAGAAAGCGTTGATTGATTATATTTTGTAGGACAACGAGCATGTTAATTAGTCACAGGACTGTTGACAGCACTATAAAATTGACTGCCATGCAGACATCTTCCACATGCGGTATACTCAGTGGTGTCAATACCAATGTAGGATTCCTCCTGATGAAAGGGAGCTTGAAAGCTGTATGTTTTATGTAGACATAATCACATAAGCTCCAGTTTCCCTCAGCTCTACCTGGAAGTCGTACAGCTGTTAACTGACAGAGTGTTAACATTCTACATGAGAGACTCCTTCAAGAGAAAATAGACAAATGCCAGAAAGCTCTCTTTCAGCTCCAAGCATGAGTGCATGCACTTGAAGGCAGCATCTGCTCTCCATTTCAGTGGCTAAAATGACACTTCCTTTTTCTAATAATTAATGTCATTTCTGTAGGCTGCAGTAGAAACTACTCATAAGAACAGCTCCATCCTAAGCAGGTGATTGTCATCCATATTAACTGGGGAGTTTTCAGTGATATGAGATTTTCTAAAGATTACATAAGAGATGCCAAAGCATCCAATCTGAGAGAAAAAAATGCATATCATCATAGTATAGGTTGCTAAGCTAACCGCTCTAGAGAAACCAGATGCTTATCAACTCCAGATGCTTATCTCCTTCTTGCTTGCATGGGAAAGCATGATGGCATTTTGGAAGCAAGGGCAATTTTGTCTAGATTATGGACAGTATTTTTGAATTGTAGTCTTTATTTTCCTAATAATAATGACAGTAGGTTTCTCTTATTCTGCTTATTGAGGTGTAAATGGATTTAACAATCCAAATGATGCTCAAACTCTTCTCTTCCTTTGTTCCTCTCAGAATAATAGAATCATAGAATCACAGAA
Source organism: Chroicocephalus ridibundus (assembly GCF_963924245.1). Lineage (NCBI taxonomy): Eukaryota > Metazoa > Chordata > Aves > Charadriiformes > Laridae > Chroicocephalus > Chroicocephalus ridibundus. The sequence continues at coordinate 138,398,740 of NC_086285.1, forward strand.
TGGTTTGAGTTGGAAGAGACCTTAAAGACCATCTAGTTCCAACCCCCCTGGCCATGGGCAGGGACACCTCCCATTAGATCAGGTTGCTCAAAGCCCCATCCAGCCTGGCCTTGAAAAATTCTAAGGTTAGGGATGGGCCATCCACAACTTCTCTGTGCAACCTGCTCCAGTGTCTCACAACCCTCACTGTAAAGAATTTCTTCCTAATATCTAATCTAAATCTACCCTCTTTCTGTTTAAAACCATTACCCTTCATCCTATTGCTAATCTGTTATGGAAATGAAATATAAGACCTGCTGAACTGACTGAGCTAATAGACATTTTCCTAACAGATTATTTAATTTCTTGAAGTACTTAGATTTCATCCAGGAAAAGAGTGTACTTTGCCCAATGTCATAGCCACAATGTTTCCTACTCCAGTTTCAGTACTAAGAAATACGTAGGCTGCTTCTGCTGCGACCAAATCTACTTTCAACAATGAAAAGCCATTTTCACAATTATTAGCGTTAGCTAGAACCTAGATGTATTAAACTTCAGCTTTGCTGTGAGTACTTATTATTTGTTACAGAATTCTGGAGACTGGACAAAAGCATTTGTCTGAAAACGGGGGTTGAAATAGTCCATTCTTATAGACTGAAGAGCTGTATTTTTCAGTAGGTATGTTTTGCGTTGCTGTTTGTTTTGGTTGGGTATGACAATGTGCAAAACAGAAAGGGGATCAAAACTGCTACCTGCCTTTCTAATATCTAAGCGCATATAAAAATTTTGACACAAGGAGCTGAGATTTTAAAATGCTAAGCACTACAGCAAAATGGATTAGCCTTTAGTAAGGGGAGCTTCAAATTGCAAGTGCCAGGGGGTTAATGGAAAGCAGTGTGTCATATTTCCTGATTTACCCTTTCACTATCTTGTCCAAAACACCTGGGTAATGTGTTACTCATGAATTATAATTCAATAAGCATACTTTGAGCTTCAACCCTTATTCTTTTCAAAAGTTTCAAATAAACTGTACAGAAATGCTGGCTATGTGGAAAAGTACTCTGCTTTGGTTAGTGTTAGAGAAATACCCTATGGGCAGAATGAACATAAGGTAGAATAGATTAGCCTTTTTGATAACTTCAGAGTACTTGAAGATCTAGAGATACCCTAACATTTTCACAGGGGGCTCGTGGGAACAGATGCATTAATTTTAAATTAGTTCTTTATCTAGATCTGTTATAGTTTGCTGGAAACACAGAAACATTTTGTCTGAGATTGTAAGTTTGAAAAATATAGTAACGTTTATTATTTCCATCAGCACGTAGTGTTTATAAAAACATACGTTACATGATTCCTAGGTGATGTATGTCCAATTTAGATTGCACCCTCCCTTCCTGACGCTCACTGTAGTCTTCAGCACTGATAGCAGATGAGGCATGGAAGATGACCAGTTGGCAGTGAATTTACCTTACCCCTTGCCAGGTTTGCAGTTAGCTGTGAATGCTATAACCCCTTCGGTTATCCAGGTCACGATGAAACAGCTGAAGCCGGTAGTGTGAATGCACCACTAACCATGCTGCGTCAAAATCTCTGTCACTTCCGAATATCTAGTATATGATTGTGTAATGTACTTTTGTGTGGTCTAGTATTAGAATTTTTTTTAGCCCGTATTTGTGGTATACGCATTTCTCTTAATGGACCGATTCCCCCTCTTGCGAATGGTAAAAGCTATTGTCTGTAGCCTTGAAAAACTGAGATATGATGAGCTGGAATCAACGTATTAAACATTCTACATCTTAAGGAACATTGACTAGCTAGTCCTGGCCCTTGGGTAATGGTACACCGATTTGAGAGAGGAGGAGTGTTGTATATTGCCCATGGTTGTTTGCCCTTGACACAGCAAGGCTTTGTCAGGCAGCGGGTTGTGTCTTCCTCTTTCTATATCTGATCCTGACACAAACTGGTGTGCCAAATGCTAAGGATTCCTAAGGGCCCAAGAATTGGTAAGGGATAATCAGATTCTGCCTTGTGTCAGCTGATGATCCTACTCTCACCATCCTGCTCCCCCGGAGACTTTCTTCTTCTCTCCCCTCATCCCGCTTCCCTTACCCTTTGCCAAAGCCCCACTCTGCCACTCAATAGATGGTATATTCTTTCCAGACATAACACCAAAGAAGGACTAAGGAAATGGATCAGGGGAGTGTTTTGATCCATATAAGTAATCAAGACGAGAGTCCCAGGAACACACTTGCCAGAGAAACAGATAGCGTTGCTACTGCCAAGTGGAGGGTCTTGTAAGTCATTGAACAATTACTATGAGTGAAATCACTTGCCATTTCCATCTTGATGTAGTATGTTACTCAGATCCTTTAATATAAAGTTTTTATCTAGCTATTTGGTATTAATTTATAGTACACAGAATTTTTATTTAATATTTCTTACTGCTCTTTCACTTTCTTGTCTTTTGATAGATTTTTAAAAATCTATCAATGTCACTGTTTCACTTTCTGATTTCCTTTCCATTCTGCTCCTTTCTAAAATGAATGTCAGGATATTTCCTTTACATGTTGGACTTTCTACCTTTTCTCAATTTCCTCTGCAGCATTTCCAAGAAAAAAAATCAGACTGTTTTCTTGATGATGAATTCACTGTTTCTGCTCTGCCTCTTCAAAGTATTGAATGTACCTCTCAAAAGATTTGCCAAACAAAGAGGCTTTTAAGAAGTTAATTTAATAGTAGACACAAAGAATGCTGACAGTCTCAATCCCAATGAAATTAATGGGATTTTGGTCATTAATTTTCTATAAGGACACTATTTTTCCCTGGAAAACAAAAAGTTCTGATCCAATGCCCATCAATGGAAGAAGCTGCATTGATTGTGTTCAAAATGAAACAGCAGTTCAAGTTTTCAGCTGCTGCTCACAAAAATGCCTAAATCCAAAGGTTTGTTTTACCATGGGATTTTTGTTTCAAAATGTTCTTTATTTTTGTATTTTATTTTCATACAAAGGCTATGTTGATTATTTTTTTCTTTTTTTTTTTTCATTGGTGTATCCTATAATATATCAGGCAACGTCATGTTATTAATGCATTCCAACAGCATCCATGTCACAATATTAGTTCTTGAACAGCTTTATTTTATGTTCTGATTACTCTCCTGCTGCAGTGTTTCCTCTTGTACATATCAGTTTGAGAGCTCTGCAGCTCACTTATGCATGAAGATTGCTGAGCTAATAGAAAAGGGTAAAACCTGGGAACACAGCAGCACACAGGTTGAAAGGAAAGCTAGAATGCCCTCAGGATCAGTGCCCCTGAACCTCCCACAGCCTGTAATGTTTAGTAATTTAAAAGTTGCATAGTATGATAGCTTTAGTTAGTTTATTAAATCTAAATGTGTCTTATCATGACTGGTCATTAATTTTTTTTCTCTGTATACTGCAGCAAACCTTTCCCTTTGTGTATATATTGCATACAAATTTTGTGGTTATATGCTGTAAGTTTCCACAATTAGGTATAGGATAAGAATCCTGTCATCAAAGAGCTTTCCCATACTAATTTTTCTCATTGATTTTAGACATAAATCCTTCACGGTGACGTGGAAAGTGAGAACATGTCACCCTGTTGACAGGGAAGGCTCGGTATGTTTGGTGAAGATACACAACTGCATCAGGGACTCACCCTCTCTGATGGTGCAGATGCCAGTACGTGCTGGTATTAAACACAATTAGATTGGATTCTGCATTTTTTCTACTATTAGTAGTGACCTACTTTCTTTGCTATTTAGCTCATAGGAGCTCATAGCTCATATTCTGTCTTAGCCTTTACTCTTTCTATTACATTTACAATAATTATACTGAAAGCTTTATCAGACACTGCATAAAATCTTTTTGTAGTGTTTCATATTTATTAAGGCAGAGCAGTTGTTTTTCTCAGGTATTTTACGATTTTTGTAGAGTGATCAGTTCTCGTAGTTCTGTTTTGTATTCTTTTTAACTTCAACTTCTTTTATTTTTTCCTTTTCTTTCATCTTTTTTCTGCCTCTGGAACATTTCATTACATAAAATTTAGAATGCGCATTACGTTTACTATATAGTACACGTCAGCTTTTATTTGGCTTCTTATACCTTACTATATTTTCTTTCATGCTACATAGGAAATTCTTGTTTATTTTTTTAAAGCACTTTTAAAGACTTTTCTTCCTCATGCTTCATGGGATTTTAAAGAATGTTTTAAATAAAAAACCTAGATCTCGTATTTCACTTCGCCCCCCCTCCCCAATTCTGGCCAGCCTGAGGATATTTTTTAAAGAATGCTGAATAGATTGAGGCTATGATCGAGAAGACTTCATCCTTACCCTGTGGAGACACACAGAACTCCACCAGATCACTCTGATCTTTTTCTGAAGTATTGAAGAAAAGTCATTTTTTTGTAATACAATTTCTGACCCTACAGAGACATACATAATTCAGTGCACAGAAGAAAGAGCTGGTGACCACAGCTGTTTTTAGAGAATCTTAGAAACAAGATCTATACCAAGATAACTTTTTGAACTCCAGTCTTAAAGTATGTGTTGCATACTATCTTTAATTTTTTTTTTGTTCCCTTTCTTTCTGACAAAATGTGCTTCCACATTTCTAATGAATAGAAGCAGGTCGCTGACTAGATGGAAACCCACCAATTTCTTAAGTCTCAGTGTATCCGTGGAGAAGCACCACAGATACCACCCCTACCGATGGGACAGGGCTCTGCTCTGTCCTCATCATCTTCCTTACGTACTTTGTAGTATTCAAGGAGAAAATGAATATTGAAGGAAGCCATGACTTAAAGTCTGGAGGCCAACATTTCACATAGACAATTCTCAAAGCCTAGGACTAGTATGTGCTACGTCTTATCCAGTTTGATTAGGGCCTTCAGAACTGCTGGCTTAGATATCTAAAGACACTTCCTCAGCACCACAGGCATCTGAAGCCGGATTCGATGTTCAGCAACAGTGAACCCTAAGGGTGACGTAAGTGACAAAGATCAGCTGGCTTAGGATAATATGAATAATGGTTTCAAGCAAAAGCTGATGTTTTCTTGAGATCATGAGACCCATGCCAGTGTTTAAAGCAAAGCATAGCAGCTATTGTGAATAAAGTAAAACATAAACAGAAATGGAATTACGGAATGGTTTTCATTGTGCTCAACACAGAGAAAATGATTATTTGTGTAAAACACAGAACATGTTATTGTAATTATCTGTCGTGATTATGCAAATGGCCTGTACTGACCACTGTATTCAGCCTTGCATCAGTCAATCCTGTTCCTCACATCCATGTTCCAACATGATGAATATCTACAGTGTAGGCAGAAATTCAGAAAATGAGACGTACATTACAACCCCATGGAGATTAAATTTATCCTGAAAAGTAATCACAGTCCAGAACATTATTTATAGATAGTCTACATGTGACCCTAATAAAAGAAAATTACAGTATAGGCAGAACAAAATTTGCTTTAAATTGGAGCTCAAAGATCAGCATAATGTCCCAGTTTTAAATGGAGGGGATGGGAAACTGTTATCATAGTAATTTTGAGCATTTGAATTAAAGACAAATGAAACCAGCACCTCAGGATTTTTACTGAGACTGCTAAATTGCACTCACCAGCGACAAATGTTATCCAGGACTTGATGTCTTTGACTTCAACACTTTTGAGTAGCACTGGACTGCAGCTATAGTAACGAAGGACAAATGAAAGTGAAGTTCAAAATCAGGATTTTTCGTAGTAGATAGGGTGTGTAGCGTCTGTTGAGAGGAACCACAGCAATAAGGTTTTGTAAGTATTTGTATACCATGTATCAACAAATATTGGTGAGATTAAACAGAGGAATCTCTTTTTACATACATTTAGCAGCTGATCACTAGCAACATCACTGTGGCTGTTAAGACTTTTTTGTTATAAACACAGGGGAGCTCTGCTCCAGTCATTGTTATGTTAAACACAAGGTACTTCAGCTAGGAAAGCATGTAACTACATGTTTACCTTTCAAAATTTGCAGCTTTATCGTACAGAATCAAGGCCTCAGTGCACATTTATTCAAAACTCCTCTGAAGTCATGCAGCACTGACACCTTGATTTGGTAAAAATTTATACATGTCAAGGCTCCAGAGCTTCAAGGCATGAGTGTATGGTTTTAAGGTTAAGTTTGTATCATTCCCACAGTTCATATGAAAAACCATTCTACCGCCATTGGCAAGTGCAAGTTATCAATCATCCTACTTCATGTTGGGGGCATAGGAGTAGGCATGTGTGCATAAAGCTCAAACAGTAATTCTTCTGCTTTTGACAGCCCTAGTACAAGTACAGCTGGAGTACTGTGTCCACTTTTAGCATGTTTTTCCACAAGGCATGGGCCATTTAAGCAAGAAACAAAATAATGATCAGAGGTCTCAAAAACCTGTGTGTAAAGAAACACTAGAAGAAATGAGATTGTTAATTTCAGAGAACATGTCAGGAAGGTATACTAATGAATTCCCAAATGTATCTGCAGAACAAATTAAAGTGAAAAAAGTAGTTTCCATATGCAGGACATATAAGAGTCAATTTGAAGAAAACAAAATACAGGTTAAAAACGAAGAAATTATAAAGGTAGTTAACTACTACTGGGAAGGTTGCGGAGCCTTCTGCCATTTAAGGTTTTAAAAGAGAAGCTGGATAGATGTCCCTCAGGAATGTGTTGGGTGTATATCTGGTGGAAGAGGTATGAAATAGCAATTTGCTCCCCAAAATGACATACAGGTATGAAGTAGAGCTCAAGCTGAAAAGCTGTGTGATTTTGTGCCAAGCTGAAATTCAGCAGATTCAGCTTTGGCTGGCTGGGCTGCTGGTTAAGTGATGGTGCAGTAACGCTTGTGAAAGGAGAGGGAGCACAGAGACCATGGTGAACCCAAGGGACAGGTAGAGACTGGCAGTGTGGTACAACAGCTGGGATAGGCTGAGGCTAAGAAAGCGGCAGTGTGTTCTGGCTACAAAAAGTGAGGGGGTATTGGACTAGGCTGCATTTCTGAGGTCACATCAAATTCTGTGATGCCTGAACAGTTTCCATTAAAAAGAGAAAAACTTTGGGAAATTCAGTTGGAGCTGTACTTGTAAAACATTAATATTGTGTTCCCTTTCGTTTGAAATTGTCAAGAAATGCAGCTTTACAGAACACTGCTGTTTATGACATGTTTCTTTTAAATAAATATTTTATAAGTGAAAAACAGGCTGTTAAGCATGAAAAATTACATATGAAATTTATTAGGTTTTCTATTTTTTTTTCATTCCATATTCTTAGAAAAATAAATTCTATGAAGAAGTAGGCTTACATAAATAAGAACTTTTGGAAAAAAAAGAAATTGCATTGGTTTCATTTTTAAATCTAAGATGTTGATCCCCACAGATATGTCCACGAGCACTAATAGCAAGGGCAAGACACATTAAGTAGGTTGTTGGAGTAGTTTCCCAAAGTAATTTTGCTTTAGTCTGGCCCAAAGCCAAACAGAAATTTATCAAATAGATTAAATAGTAAAGCTAATGGTAACATTTCAGATCTAGTCCTAAATGGGAAATAAAGGCTCCACAGAAAATTGGAAAGTTCATCTGTAAATGGTGACTACTTAAATATGCAGTACGCCTGCAGGCACCCTTTAATATAGCTATAATTAAGATATGTGGAGGAAAATGTATATTCACTCTTTCAGCAATAATCAGATTAATATTCAGTTGACATTTTCAATAAGTAGTATTGTTCAGTGCCAAGGAATAAGGAGCAGGCAGACCTCTTGAAAACCAAGATGATCTGCCAAAAGGTTGTTAGATCAGACAAGGTCCTCAAATTTTGAAAAATTTTTTCCCCACATTTTTATTCACTACTCATTTCTTGACGTTTCTTTTCTCAAGCATACCAGGTATTTATTTTTCTTCTATTCCTGCTCTGACCTCCATCATGCTTAGGTGAAGCTATTTGATAAAACTAATTGTTCGTTTTGCAGCCACTTCTTTGGCCGTTAAAAGTTGTCACCAGACAGTCCTGCTCCTTGTGGCTGTAGGCGTCTTTTGGGAGAGATGCACTTTAGGAGTTATTCCTGGCAGTGTCCCCGGAGATAACTCTTCCTCCCCTCCAGATTTGCTCGCACTTGGTTTTGGAAGTCCATATTTCCCAAAAAGAGGACTCCAGTCCATGCTGGCCTCGTAGCATCCTCCCCACTGTCTTATCCCATTCCCAGAATTGGGTGCTACTCTTTTGGTAGTGCTGAAAACCCTGACAGGTTTCGCTCTTCTGCAATCCAGAAAATTAAGTTTAATAGTCTCTGCAGATTCAGATTCTAAATCTCATCCTGCAGCTATCATTCTTCATCTTTTTGGATTTGTTTTGTTCTCTATTTCTTTTCTCCTTGTGCCTTTCTCATTCTTTCTTTATTAGAGCTGTCTTTTTCAGGCATCTGACTTCCTGTTCTTGCATCTGATTAACATTGTGATTTTCCCAGCGATTCTGGGACAGCGAGGATCTTCACATTGTGTCTGATCTTAACAAAGCAGGGAAAAGACAGAAGCGATGAAGGTAAATCTGACAGATTAAAGAGATCCTAGCACCGGGATATTAGGAAATACAAAGAACCAGTGAAAAATATTGAGGCAGTATACTAAAAATATGACTAAGTGATGATGACGTTTGTCAGAAATTCCTCTTGAAGCTAAGTCAGCTAGTACTGAAATTGATTTTGCTCCAGTGGAAACTGGAATGGACCACTTTCAACCCTACCATAGAAAATTCATTGGAGGTTTGGTGGAAAACTGCATCTATTGCAATTCTTTCGTCAGTGCTGATAATGGATTAAGTCCCATTTCCATTATCAATTAAGCCATTTTCAGGTGGAGCTGAGGAGGATGAGCAGATCCCACAGCTGGTGCAACAACAAGCAGTTTTCAGGTACCTCCATACTGTTGTGGGACAGTCCTCAGCCAACAGCTCAAAATGCTTATCAAGCAAGGTCTAGATATTTCCTTCTATATTAAGACTCATCCTATTGTAATCTATTACTGACATTAGTGTACCTTTTTCTGTAATCGGATATAAAAAACGTATAATATTCTCCATGAACGATTCCAACAGCTGTTTGTTAAAGAAAGGTTTATACTTAGTTCAGTGTTTAGGTTTCAGCTATATTCTAAACAGGCATTCCAATTCCTACTTAAAATGCGTTCTAATTTAGCCTATTGAAAACCATAATTTAAAACTTCCTTAAAATTTAATGAAGTATTTAATCCCATGCCACAAATAATGTGTTATGTTCTGCTGCTTCCTTATTTTATGTTGTTCTGGCTGGTTTTGATTGTTTGGTGTGTTGTGGTTTTTTTGTAGTTCTTTGCAGTTTTTAGCAGTGATAATAAATGAATTTGTGTAAACCAATGTCACTGTTATTATAGTTGTTGCCAAAGCTTACATTTGGAAAAGGTTTATCTTTTGTCTCATTTACATATGGGTAATGACATATCACGAAGTGTCTGAGTTATGTGGATATACACCTGTATTGTCCACTGGCAAATGACCTGCACTTATAGTTCTCCTCTGTCATAAAGGGTCTGATTTCAAAAACTATAAAAAGCCCATAAATGTTCCCACAGAAGTGTCTCTGAGAGGCTGCTTTATTTTTATGTTCTGCCTCATGCGAGGCAGAAGCTTAGGTTTCCTTTGCTCTCTGCTGTTTGCATTGTGATCTGTCATTGATATTACGTTGTGAATTAGGGCGCCTGCTATATAACACCAGTCAAAATTCAGTATGTTAATAAAAGAAGTAAAACGCAAGTTTGCAGTTCAGGGAGCAGTTTCTCTGAATCAGAAGCTTGCTCTTAATTCACAAAGGCAGTGAATTCTGAAAGTGAGTTTTGTGCCAAAGTGAATGGAGAAAATGTAGGTAATCTGGACATGTCACAAATGCAGACAAATTGCTACATGGATAGCACATAAATAAAATAAGAGGATCACTAATTATTTAAATGATAGAAGCAGCTTTGGTCCATACAAAAAAAAAAAAAGCGGAATCAAAACTTCAGCTACAGTGAAATGTCTTCTCTTTGGTGATGTTGTTTTAAAGGGGTTTGTTTTTATAACATGAAGAGAGAAACTAGTTCAGAGAGGTTTCAGTTTAATTCTTAAGACTTCATTTTGCTATTGCATATGTACTACTGGACCAATACTGGAATTGTAAGCATTCAGGGAGTGAAAATCATAAACGATGTGTAACTTAAGAAGTCCTGCACCACAAGAAAATGCGCTTGGTCACCATGACAATGGTAAATTTCAGGGCAGTCTCAGTCTTCCTCTCTTCCAGGATGAAGCATGAGGTTTTATTCAGACATGCTACCGCATCTAGCAAGGGAGAAGTGAGGAATTCAGGGGCTTCTCATCTCAGCCGATGTTTGAACAACATAGTTCCACAATGTTTTCATAGAACCATAGAATGGTCTGGGTTGGAAGGGACCTTAAAGATCATCTAGTTCCAACTGTCTGCCGCGAGCAGGGATACCTTCCACTAGACCAGGCTGCTCAAAGCCCCATCCAACATGGCCTTGGTTGGAAGTGTTGGAAGTGGAACACTTGGGTGGAACACTCCAAGTGGAACACTTGGAACATGGAAGTGTTCACTTCCAGCGACGTGGCATCCACAACTTCTCTGGGCAACCTGTCAACCTGTTCCAGTGTCTCACCACCCTCACAGGAAAGAATTTCTTCCTAATATCTCATCTAAATCTCCCCTCTTTCAGTTTAGAACCATTACCCATTGTCCTACCACTACACTCCCTGATAAAGAGTCCCTTCCCATGTCTCCTGTAGCCCTCTCACTTTAAGTATTGGAAGGCTGCTATAAGGTCTCCCTGTATTCCTCTCAGGCTACCTGTCCTTGCATCCACTCTCTGTAGGCTTCTTTTTGTGTTTGAGTTTGTCCAAGAGCTCCTTGTTCATCCATGCAGGCCTCCTGGCATTTTTGCCTGACTTTGTTGGGCATTTTGTTGCCACCCTTTGGATGTGTTGCTCCTGAGTTTGGAGGAGGTGATCCTTAAATATTCACCAGCTTTCTTAGTCTCTTCTTCCCTCCAGGGCTTTACCCCATGATACTCTGCCAAGCAGATCCCTAAGGAAGCCAAAGTCTGTTCTCCTGAAGTCCAGGGCAACGAGCTTACTGTGTGCCTTCCTAGCCAACCTAAGGAACTCCAACGTTTCATGGTCACTGCAGCCAAGGCTGCCCTCGAGCTTGACATTCCCTACCAGCCCCTCCTTGGTGAGAACCAGTTCCAGCACAGCACCTCTCCTCATTTTGCCACAGGTTAGAATAGAAGGTACAGAAATTGCTCTGTCAGTGAAAAAGATATGTTGGTTATTGGGCAATTTATCTGGCCTAGATAATATCATAGGAGTAATTTAGGTGGAGCTCCATGCAGATCAAGATGAAAAGAGGTTCAGAAAGGTTTAAGTCCTTAGTGTTTTGTTCTGGGAGAAAGAGACTTGTCATTTAGAGAGTATATTCATGCCTTTGTGTAATAAATTGTGTACCTACAGTGCTTACGGACAAATATTAATAGACAGGTGAGGAGTTTCTGGGGATATGTGTATGTGAACTTAATTTCAATAGGGAATTAAATACACACAGAGAGGGACCAGCAACAGCTTTTGGATCCAATGACAGTTTTTGATTCCCTAAATGTACCATTGCTGTTGCAGAAATACAGAGGAACTGGCAAGGTTAATTGGTTCAGAGACTGAACAAAAGTTTCTGCTTGAAATATGAATCTTTGGATCAGCTGTCTGGATGGCCAGACTGTGAAGTCATAAATTTTAATTGCTCTTGCGCCTATGGAGTTTGTAGAAGACCTAATCCCAACTCCTTTATGTGCCAAAGTGTCCAATGACTTCTGTACAAGTGGGTGTGCAGAGAATGCACAATCAGACCCAAAATGATTGTACACTGTTGAATCTTGCTACTGTTTTCTCTGCTATGAACTGACTGTTGATTTAATTTAACCTGGAAAAATCATGCGGCTGAATTGATTAGATCTGCATTTTTCTGGACCTCTACAACGCATTGTGTTCCCTCTCTTTCTATCAGCTTGAATACTATAATGCAACTTTGTCAACAATTCTTTGGGATGTCATTTCTTGAGGACTAAATTAATAAGTCATTCTAGGAAAAAGAGGGGAACTGTAGGAACATTTGAGGAACCGTAAAATTCTGTCCTAAATTCTGGTCTTTTAACCATTGTATACATGAATATTTTAAGTTTTCCCTGCACTATCAAAATATTAAAAAGGGAAGTCTTTCCTGCATTTGGATTTGTGAGTTCTTGTTTACATGCCTGCTTTCTTATTTGTGATATCACCATGCGCTGTGTTGATTTGCCATCTACAATTCCCTGATTTTTTCTGTAGGATTTTTTTGCCTTTTCACATCACTTTTTTACCTCTTGAGCCCTGCATCTTGTCACAGTGCTGTGAGGGCCAGTGGCTCCCACCACCCCAGCCCAGGGCTGGGCAGCTGAGGAGCATCCTGGGCAGACCCAGCCCCGTGCATCAGGCACCTCCACAGCTCTGCCTCACAACTTAGCAGTCTCCTGAGAGGTCAGAGCCAACGTTGCAACAGCAGGGTCACAGCAAAACAGGCCTTGGACCACAGAGACCTGAACACCAAGGAAAGGGGGAGATCACTGTGCAAACATCTGGGTCACCGGCAGGTGAAAGCTCTGATGTTCCTCCTCGCCACCTGCCCTTGAAACTTGCTTGTGATAATGTCTGCTACTGAAATCAGGGCCAGTTTAGAGGGCAACAGCTAGAAAAAATGAAGTATGATAAGCAGACATACCCCATGGTAATATTTAGCCAACCTGGGAGCCATCATCTAGACTGGAGGGAATGCCATGGTGAACCCATTCCAGCCTCCCTCCCACTGGAAGCAGGGATTTGCGGGGAGGAGATTACTGTACGTGGGTCTTGTCCTGACCTGGAGGGAGGATACACCTGGAGCTGGATACTGGGGGGGCATGCCTGACCCATGATCCACAGGCCCCCTGCCATCTGAGGTAGAACGCACTCGTTGCTCCAGTGTGCAGGCTTGCACAAAGGTGTTGTTTTTTTTTTTCTTTTGTACATTTAATATTGTAAAAGTGGCTTTGCGTATTAATGTACAGCAGCTGCCGTTTTCAATCTCTCTCCCCCCTCCTCCCTGCTCTGTATTTGTATCCCAACATCTTTAAAATTTCTTACTTATCTTTTACAATTTCGTTTTCTTTCTTTGTCAGGAGCACCCATATTTTAGGCAAAACTAAGTGGCATTCTCTATTACTGAGGTTGCCAAGCATTCTCCTTGATACTTGCCTTTTTTCAGTTACTTATAACTCAGCCAGACTCTAGCTGTTGGTGATGAATTTTTCCATGCCAATTTCTGCCTCCAGCTGAATCTTTGCATTGTAATGTTTCAAGCTTTTCTGAGAACGATGCTAGGGGAAAATATGTTGTTCTGTCCATACGATTCAGCAGCTTTTCTTTGAAATACTGAAATAGCTTTTATTTGGAGGAAGAGGAAGAGATGAGGAAGAAGAAGAAAGACTGAAAAATATGAGATATGTGTCTTTTCCTTCCCATAAAAATCTGCTGGACCAAGGGTTGAGGACAGAGACTAAGATTTTGGAAGGTGGAGTCCTGGGAAGGTTTATTGGACCGTCAGGAAAATGGCCAAGGAGTGTGTGTGTGAAACTTGACCAAGAAAAGAGAAGGGGCAAAATGTGACAGATCAGGGAGACACCTGGAACAAATAGACCTGGGGTTGCCCAAATGAGCATCTGGAGACAGGCACTAGGAGAAGCGGGGTGTTTAGGCAAGAGTCCTGAGATAGTAACAGCCTGAGGAGTCCTGGGAGACTCACTGTGGGGCTGGGATCATGGCAGCTGGGATTCAGCACAAGCACTGTCTCATGAGGTTTCACTGCATGATCACTCACTACTACATAGCATCCCAGTGTCATTCATTCTGCAGGAGGCATCCCTCCATGAAATTCTGCGGTTCTATTCGGTAAAGGTCAGTCTTGTTTGCAGGATGATAATCTCCCCACTTTATTTATGTATTTATTTTGCATAAGCTGGAAATAGTCACAAAGGTACAGAGTCTTGTTTGTGTACAAATGTACACAAATTGTACAGAGTCTTGCGATTCAAATTTTCTGCAGTACAAACAAGTTAATGTAACAAACAGTGAAAACAAACTCTGCCTCCTAATGTCATTAAGAGCCTGAGGTAACATTTGAAAGGCTTTCAAAATGAAGGTGGGGCTAGAAATCAATCTAAAGAAATTTTAAGATTCTGATCAGACTTATTTATGAACAACTAGAACAAAAAGAGGTGGGTTGTTTTTTTTTTCTTTTCACAATTCTTTCATGCTTCCTTTGCCTTCTCAGGGTTGTTTTGCTCTTTGTTATTCTTTTGCCTCCTGTTTACATAGAGAGACTGATTTAACTAGCTAAGATTTCATCTTTTGTAACACTGCTGTGACCCATGACCAGAAGGGCAGCTAACAGCACTGACTTAAAGAACCTGACTCTGGTATCTACCAGGTCTTGAAGGGGCTGATAAGGCTGTGTGATGTGTTTGCCTTTCTCTAGTAGTGAGTGTGCAAGGAGGAGTCTGCATCTGCAACAGAACATTTTTTTTCTCTTTCCTTTCCTCTCCTGTGTGTGGTTTTTTTTGGTCTTATTTCTAGAAATAACGGAATTAATGTTTGGGGTTTTTTTCCCCCAATAAAGGACAGTATTTCTGTAAATGGATCAAGCAGGATTTTTTCCTTCTAAAAACTCTTTACAGTAAAAATAAGGGAGTAAGAGATATATTAAAAAGAAAACCCTTGGTAAACAAGTAAAGCCTCTGTATTCATTACTTGAGCATTATTCAACAATCTAATGCTGTGCTGCCGTATGATCATTTTACAACTTTGACCTTTTAGGCCCATTTAATCCTTCAAAATTGGAAAACACACTGCAGGAAGTGAAGGAATAGCAATTAGTTAAGTCAATTGAACAGTGCTCTGAAAATCTGGATTTTTGTTTCCAGCTTTGTCAATTGACACTTTCAATTAATCAAGAGATTAAAAAAAACACTTTTCATTACTGCATAGTCTTTGGTTTCTGGATGTTTAACTCTATATCCCAGGGGCTGATCTGCCCGAGTGCCAAGTGTCTCCAGCGCAACTGAAAGGAATATGAACGGCAGTTTGAACACTTAAACATCCTATATAATACTAAATTGCTTTGAAAAATCATGACCTAGTTCACAGTTCGTATTCCGTTCTTCTGTTCTATGTTTTCTCATTTGTAGGAATGAAGCTAACGTTATTTCCTCTATCTCAGATTCACTCATATTGATAATGACCGGTAACAATGACAGTGTTTATTCAGTAATTTTTTGCTGCAGACAGGATGGATCAGTGGGCTCTGTCTTTTTCTCAGAGGATGTGCCCATTTCAATAGCAGTCACCAGCATCACCTTTCTTGATCATCCTGGCAGGCAAGTGACACACTAAATGGGCCCAGAGCAGGTCTTTTTTATTTTCTGGATTTGCAGATCATCAAACATTTTCCAGCAGAAGCACAGAGCTGTGGACCGAATTGAAGCCCCCTGACAAGAACTTTCTCGTCTTTGCTTACCCTTCATGGATTCATCAAAAATTATTCCCGGTCTCGTAGAGGTCTCTGAGCCACAGGTTGGAAACAACTTTATAGACACTAAACTTTCTGTCTTAGCTCTCTGCAGACATGAAGTTTTCACTGCTGTTACCTGCATTCTACAGATTTCAGAGATAAAAAGGAGATTTCTATGTACAGCTCTTCCTCCTGGACATAAAATCTGCTTAAATATCTGATTTTTTAAACCACATTTTCAGTAAGATGGAAAACTTTTATGTTCATTTAGTGCATCTGGTTGTCCCAATAGAAAGAGAAGCATGTAAAATGAGTGGTGGGAATTCTACACAGGATACAAAATCAACATGCATAAATATGGCTTGATATTTATATACAGTGGAACAACATTCATTCAAATATGGTCCTCAGTGACCATCCTGCTGACTACACATATCAAAAGACATACTGCTACGAAGAGATACTGATACTGTATTAGCTGAAATGGCAGTCCTATTTGACCATCAACTGCAAATCTACCTGGAAACCACAAGTGTGCTTTAAATAATGCTAGAAGGGAAATAAAGAGAAATGAAAAAGCTATTGGTGCTACTAAATTGAGAAAGGATTAAAAGGCTAGTTAAACAGCTCTATTTTGCAGCCTCATTTTAAATTATTCATTGTGCTGGACATGCAGAAAGAAAGACAAAGCACAGGGGATATTGTTTAATTAGCCTAAAACTTTATTAACTTCATTCATCTGGGAGCTATCTGGCAGTAACTTGTGCAGTACAGGTTATCATGCCCTTTTCACTCTTTACAACCTATTTACTCATCCTCATTCGCACCCACTGGTACCGGCTCGTTACAATTACAAGCAAGTTTAGTGGCCTCTTAGTCCGCACATGCTTTACTTTTGTCGATCATCTTCCTCACCACACTGTCTGCTGCAACCTTCAAAAGTCAGTTACAGGTGCTTTATTCCGCTCTGTGGAAACATATGGGACTTAGTCTAAAACGTGACAGTCCCCTCACGTCTTATGCGAACCTTTTACAAAGTCTCAGCTTTACAAGGTACACAAAAAGCAGTGCATTGGACTGTTCCCAGGTGCCAGGTTGTAGAAATGGCATGGACAATCTCCTGTGCCTTGGCTGGGATCGTTCGCCAGAATTTCTTTACCTGTATCCAGTCCCTTAGTCACACTTCCACACATACCCTACAATAACCCCCAGGCCTCTGAAAAGGGTGCAGGTAATAACATTAGGACGAGGGGAAATGGTTTTAAACTAGAGAAGGATGGGTTTAGATTAGACATTAGGATGAAGTTCTTTACAATGAGGGTGGTGAGACACTGGAACAGGTTGCCCAGAGAGGTGGTGGAGGCCCCATCCCTGGAGACATTCAAGGCCAGGCTTGATGAGGCTCTGAGCAACCTGATCTAGTTGAAGATGTCCCTGCTTATTGCAGGGGGGCTGGACAAGATGACCTTTAAAGGTCCCTTCCAACCCAACACATTGTATGACTCTATGATTCTATGATTAGTTATTCACTCTGCCCAGTTCTCATTCTTAATGATGTGGAGAGTGAACAGGTTCCTACATGCCATGCGTGTGCCTGTTCCTCTGCTGTGTACAGTGCAGCTTTGCCTCAGTCCTAAACCAAACTTCACAAGCAATACTGTAAGACTGTCCAGAACTAGAATTAACCGTAAGGAATGACATGCCCATTTTCAGCCTTTTTTCATCTAAATATAATCCCTGAATGCCTCAGCTAGCATAAATCCTTTAATGGATACCTCTTGTAGTTTTCTGTTTACCTTCCCTGCTTTGTATTTGATATCTCAAGGTCAAAACATGAGGAGGAACTTATTTACTTTGAGGGTGGCAGAGCACTGGAACAGGCTGCCCAGAGAGGTGGTGGAGTCTCCAACTCTGGAGACATTCCAAACCCGCCTGGATGCGTTCCTGTGCAACCTGCTGTAGGTGACCCTGCTCTGGCAGGGGGGTTGGACTAGCTGATCTCCAGAGGTCCCTTCCAACCCTATGGTTCTATGAAAAGACCACTCTGCTCCGGTGTTTAAGCCTCCAAACCTCCACACATCCGATCCTTGCCAAGACGGTTACCTTTTCTCTGCTGTAAACATTCCTCAAATGCCACCTGCACTGTGGTTGAGTGCAGTGAAAACACATTGTTATTCTGGCATATCTAAACTAACCAGGGACAACAGATGTTCTCTAAAGAATACTAGGAAAATTCTTTTTACTTCACTAATTAACTGGCAATTTAAAATGGCTCCATTTTCCGTTTTCTGTTTTCTGTTTCCATTTTAACTGTATTCATACTCAGTTCTCATGGAGCCTTTGCTTCACTTGAGATTTTCTTCCTTAGCAAGTAATTTGAAGGATCTGCTTTGCCTAACATCATTTTACAAGCTTTCCCCTGAAGTTCTGAAACAGAATTGTGAAGATTTTCTATAGCATACAACAAAGCTCCTCTGAATAGTCAGTGCTGACCTGAAGGAGGGGTGAAAAAATTTGTATTCACTGGGGAGATAGAAATCACTCAAAGTGCAGGCAATCTAAAAGCATCAGGCAGCCCAGAAATCTTTTGAGTTTTATTCTTCTTAGGTAATAGGTCTCTAACTCATTGAACTGAAACTCACAGACAAACCTATTAAATATGAGGGAATATAAACATTCAACTTGCTTCTCTGCCAACTGTCAGGAAGCTAGTCATAAGTTGTTTGGATTTCCTCATTGCTATTCACATGTTGCCAGATATTTGCTATGTATGTGTTATTCTGAGCATGGAATGGAACACTTGAAGTACTTGATATTTTATGTTTGAACTCCATGCTTTTTGCTTGACTATGACGGATTTACCATGAATATTAAAAATGTCGTTCTTACTCAGTGTGCTAGCAAGAAAAAAAAAGGTAAACTGAAAAAAATGCTTCTTACATAACATTTTACGAATTGATAGATTTTCACTAGGTAGAATAGAATAATATAGAATATCTCAGTTGGAAGGGACCTACAATGATCATCTAGTCCAACTGCCTGATGAATTCAGGGCTGACCAAAAGTTAAAGCATACTACTGAAGCCATTGTCCAAATGCCTCTTAAACACTGACAGGCTCGGGGCATCAACCACCTCTTTAGGAAGCCTGTTTCAGTGTTTGACTAGGCTCTCAGTAAAGAAACGGTTCCTAACATCTAGTCTAAACCTCCCCTGGTGCAGCTTTGAACCATCCCCATGCGTCCTATCACTGGATACCAGGAAGAAGAGCTCAGCACCTCCCCCTCCACTTCCCTCCTCAGGAAGCTGGAGAGAGCAATAAGGTCGCCCCTCAGCCTCCTTTTCTCCAAACTAGACAAACCCAAAGTCCTTAGCTGCTCCTCATAGGACATTCCTTCCAGCCCCTTTGCCAACTTTTTTGCCCTCTTCTGGATGCATTCAAGGATGTTCACATCCTTCTTAAATTGTGGGGCCCAAAACTGCATACAGTACTCGAGGTAAGGCCACACCAGTGCTCAATACAGAGGGATAATCACCATGACCGGCCTAAACTGTGACAACTGTGTTTGATGCACCCCAGGATGCAGTTTTCCCTCTTGGCTGCCAAGGCACACTGCTGACTCAGATTGAGCCTGCTGTCAACCAGCACCCCCAGATCCCTTCCTGCAGGGCTGCTTTCCAGCCGCTCCTCTCCCCATTTATACTTGTGCTTGGCGTTACTCCTATGTGCAGGATCTGAAATAATGAATAATGATCAGAAATTTCATCCCATTAATCATAGCCCAATGCTCCAATCTATCTAGATCCTTCTGCAAGGCCTTCTAGATCTAGAAATGTCTAGATGTGGCACTTCAGGGCATGCTCTAGTGGCAGAGATTGTAGGTTGTTTGGTTGGACTCGATGATCTCAAAGGTCCTTTCCAACCATGAAGATTCTATGATTCTCTTGTTCCTCAAGAAAGTCAACAGCAACTCCCAGCTTGATATCATCAGGTACATGAAAGCAAAAATCTAAGGACAAAGAAGTATCTGCCAGGTAAATTTGAAGAAAAAAACCTTAATTGTCTCTGCAATAGAACATAAAAAGTAGGTATAAGTGGCTTTGGTATTTTTTTCCAAATCAGGAGAATATTAGCAATACAAAGTATTGGAAGTTGTTAGGATAATTACAGGCAAGATCTTAATATTGGAAATTCCTTTGAACATCTTGATTCTAACCACATCAAAAAGCCACATGTATCAAATACACTATTACTGCTCAGTAGACTCTCTCAAAGGACTCTCAAATGTCAAAAAGCAAAAGAAGGTATTGTCTATCGATGATGCTTTATACAAGTTACCTTCTATCAAATGAATATTTTAATGAGACATTAAGAAAATTTGGGTGATTTTAAACATTTTCTTTCTATGGAATAAACAGAATCAACCATCAGTGATGCATAACTGAATGTTGCACTATTTCTGGGCAATGGAGTCCTTAAAGGAGTTGCCTGGACATCTGTACAATTCCATGTAATCTGAATTAGTGACTGACTACCTTGTTCTGAAATACTGAATTACATCCAATACATCCAAGATGAGTAAACTGCAAAGCTTGCGAATACGAAGTGGGAGCAACATTTTACCAACTAGTGAGCCTTAAGCATTCGCCTTTAGGCATTTCAGTAGAGCAAAGCTGTGTTTGTGTAGCCTTTTTGAATACCAGGTTTGACTTACAGCTCACAAGCACAACAAATCTATCAAATCTGATTTCAAAATGTATTTGTTCTGAGTTTTGAAAAGGCTATGGGATGTTGTTGAAAACCCCAAAACACCACTTGCCTGCATAATACATATGAGGATATCTGACGTCCATGGCAGTCTCTTTGTCTAGAGTAGCAGTGCCTGCTCAAAGTCCTGTTTACAAAATTCTCAGTGTATAACAACAAGAAAAACACCAGATACTTGAATGTATCAGGCAGAATTATTTTGATATGGAAAGATTCACAAACAGACACAGCCAAGAAGATGTCTTACTTCAAGCATTTGAAGGAAAGAAAGGGTAAAGTAAAAAAGAAGATTTGGCACTTAGTATTCATGAGTAGAGTTGTGCAAATAATAGATCTCTTGGTTCAGTGGCCTTTCAGAAATGTGTATACATAAAATTTCTTGGGGTCTACTGAACATACTCAAGCCTTATTTTCTTTTTAAAATGCACTTATATATTTCTGTTTGTCAAAACTGAAATGAGATATTTTGTTTTTTCCACTTCTAACACCTCTATTTTCTGCCTGAAACTATTAATCAAATAATATCAACATCAGTTTTATTGCTCCAAAGCTGTGTTTTCAGTGATTTTTTTCTTCAGACCACACTTTGAACAGCTCTGCTTATGAATATTTTGTGCATAGAGAAAGAATGAACACTTAAAATGCTGTTTTTATAAGGAAATAAAAAAAAAGAATACAAAAACTTACAGATCTTGAAATGGTAAACCATACACATTCAAACCATATTGATGCTAAATCATGGTCCAGATTTAATGTATTCGTAAGCATGCGTCAAAGTGCATAAGCTAGGACAGAATCCACAGGAACTTTCCAATGAATTTATGGTGCTTGGCCTTGGAAAGATGCAGATATAAACTAACTAAGAATTACAGGGAAGTGAAATGTTTCATAATAGTTGTTGATATATGGATGGTAGGGAAACAGGTCTCACACAAAAAAGTAGATTTTGTAAGTAATTGCTGCAAAATTAGTTTATTTAACATGGAATACCTAAGTTCTTCAGTAACGATAAAGGATGGTATTTATATTGGCTCGTACAAATATAAATTTGTAACATCAGCAGAGTTTTAACATAGCTCTGTCTTACTTCAATAAAAAGTCAACACTACCTGTCACACCTATCAAGATGTTATTAAACAAAAGCCTACTAGGGTAATAATTCCTTGGACAGAAATGCTGGGCCATAGAAAAGGCAGAATAATGTAGATACTCACGTTGCGGCACATACGGAGTCTGTTGTCTGCAACAAGTACGTGTTTGAAATTATTAACTGAAAAATTCATCAGTGGTGGAAGCCATTATGGCAAGAATATACAGTATGGTAGAATCATAGGATTAATCATAGAATGGTTTGGTTGGAAGGGACCTTTAAAGATCATCTAGTTCCAACCCCTCTGCCGCGAGCAGGGACACCTCCTATAGACCAGGCTGCTCAAAGCCCCATGAACCTGGCCTTGAACACCTCTAGGGCTGGGGCATGCACAACTTCTCTGGGCACCTGTTCCAGTCTCACCACGCTCACAGTAAAGAATTTTTTCCTAATATCTCATCTAAATCTATCCTCTTTCAGTTTAGAACCATTGCATCTCATCCTATCGCTACACTCTCTGATAAAGAGTCCCTTCCCCTCTCTCCTGTAGCCCCCCCCTTTAGGTACTGGAAGGCTGCTATAAGGTCTCCCTGGAGTCTTCTTTTCTCCAGGCTGAACAACCCCAACTCTCTCAGCCTTTCTTCACAGGAGAGGTGTTCCAGCACTCTGATCATCTTTGTGGCTCTCCTCTGGACTCACTCCAATAGGATCTGCTCTATGATCTTACCAGGCACATTCTTACCAGGTAAGAATGACTGGTCTGTAGTTCCCTGGGTCTTCCTTTTCTCCCATTTTAAAAGTAGAGGTTATGTTTCCCCTTTTCCTTTCAGTGGGAACTTCACTGGACTGCCATGAATTTTCAGATATAATGGACAGTGGTTTAGCAACTTCAGCCACAAGTTCCCTTGGGACCCATGGATGCATCTCATCACGTCTCATGGATCTGTGCACCTTTAGGTTCCTCAGATGGTCTCGAACCTGGTCTTCTCCTGCAGCGGGCAGTACCTCATTCTCCCAGTCTCTGCCTTTGCCTTCTGTGACTTGGGCAGTGTGGATAGAGCACTTACCGGTGAAGACCGAGGCAAAAAAAGTCGTCGAGTACCTCAGCCTTCTCAATATCCTGGGTGACCATGTCTCCCATTTCCTTTCAGAGAGAGCCCACATTTGAGCTAAGTACTTGCAGCTAAGATAATTCAGTCTAAAATTAAAGATGCCTGAGAGTTGGAGAGAAAGGATATCCTTGCATAAAGTCAACAAAACCCTCTGAAAAGCTATTTTGTGCAAAGTATGTTCATACGTACTGTTGACTCACACAAACTGATAGTGTTGATGTAAAAAATACACAGGATCAAAAAAAATAAGTTTGGAAGGGACCTTTGGTGGTGAGGTATCTAGTCCAACCGCCTTCTCAAAGCAGGGCCAATTTCAGTGGGGGATGAGGTTGCTCAGGGCCTTGTCCAGCTAATTCTTGAATGGAGAGCGCACAGCTTCTTGGCATCTTGTTCCAGACAGGACATCAGTCTCACAAGGATGAGAAAAGGAAGCTACTCAGATTGAAATGAGACAAGGTAGAACACCAAAATTCCCTTCTTACTTCAAGCATGATTCAGCTAGCAGAAATTATTTGATTTCATTTTTGAGAGGCCAACTATACCAGTGAATGTTCAGGTCTGGTGCATAGGCAAACATGTACTAAGAGTTCCAGTGAGGGGTGCTTCAGAGCATTGGGATATTTTAGGGTTAATAACACTGCTTGCAGAGCGCAAAGAGGAATTCTGTCCAGGTATTTCACGGAACAGGAGACACTTTCCCCAACTTGCATTAACAGTATTGTAGCTCACGAAAAGTGCATAAGAAACTTTGGATTTATTAATCTGTAATTCTGTGTCACCACAGTAACAGACATTTGCACAAAATAGACCATCACCGTAGTTGTAGCAGTTAATTGGACGTTCACATCCCTTTCTGGCTAATTTAATTGTATCTGTGATAGGGTTTTTGTCTAAATAGTGTTTAGAAAACCTGTGATTATATTTTATTTCATATATCTATACAAGATTAAGTACTTTGGTAGATATACAGATGGGCTAGAGCTCTTATTCTTTCCCAATTTGCCTAAATAATTGTCCTTTTTGGCTTTACTGGTACTAATCCCCCAGCCTCACTTTGTGGCTTATGTCTCCTACTCTTCATGCTCATGATAAGAAGAAGAATTAAAAGATTTGGAAGAGGAACAGGAACATACAAAGCTTTCAATGGTTAAAATCTGACATTGCAATGGGATATTCACACGGCACCTAAACTTATGTGCAGCTATGAGGAAAAAGGTAGAATCCTAAAATCCCTTAAAAAATGGTGGGTAGAGGTAGATGCATTATGGAAGGTGACTCAGAGCTCGTAGGTGCGATATTACAGGTTATTTTTATTTGGTGCTAAAGTGTCTTTCAAAAGGAGGTAGTTGGGACACTTTTCCTGAGGTGAATGATACATTATCAGTTCCCCTGTTAGTATACACTGTCATTTCCTTTGTTAGTATTAATTTGTTCCTACGCTTTTAACTGTACTAATATTTACTTGGGTCTTTTATCTTCCCACTTCTTTTTACCGGATTCTGTGCTCAGTATCATCATCAGTGACATCAGTGTAGCGCAAGGAGTAAGTGTGCTCCTGGCTTTAAACATTATTCATTATTCTTGTATGTGGTTGTCTTTGCTTTTTATTTATTGGCAAACCAAATCCTGTGCATATCCCCTTTCTGATTAGTACAGAATAAATGGGAAGGATAAGTGACAGCATTTGACTTTGCCTATTGAAATAGTGACACAGGGTAGGGCATGGGAATGGATAAACAGCTGTTTGAAATTAGACACTGTGCATGTGATAATGAAGATGTGTCAGCTAGGGAACAGAGCAGGGTCAGGTCTTAGACCTCTGCTACCTTTAATGGGACCAACTTGCTTGTGAGAGGAAACTGGAAGAATATTAAGTGGAGCATGGAACAAATAAAAGCTTTTGGAGAACTGCCTTGAAAAATGAGTGCTCTCTGGCAAATGAAAGTGTGCCTCAGTTGCATAATACTGCTACATCCAGCGGCTCAAAGCAACACCGTTACAGCAGGAGTGGTATTGTACCAGGGACAGAAGATAAATGAAGTATTGATTTCAGAACCAGCAGAATGCCACAAAAGGGACATACAATATTTCCATGGGACCAGATCCTCACTTGCTGCAATTTGGTATTGCTCCATTGAAGTCAAGCTGATTTATGCCAGCTGTAGTTCTGGCCAGGTGTATTTGTAACAGGGAGGCATAAATAAAAGGCATGCTCAGAATGCTTGGTAGGAGTTGGTTTCCCAAAACAGAATGATGAATACACATGCATTACAGTTTATCTGTTCTTTCAACTTACTGCTGTGATCATCTTCAGAAATTTCTGATCTGTCTTTAGCCATTCCAAATAACTCTTTCCCTTCCTTCCTGGAGCCCTGCCTCAGCCTGCAGTTCTCCAACTGAAGAACTGATTTTCCTGCAGAGGTATAAAGACAATTGCTAACCTGTCCACTGCAAGCTCTCCTGCATCACACCATTCTTTTCCTTCAGCCCCACAAAAATGTTCATTGCAATGGGCTCTTCATTTTGGGGTTCCTTTATACCTGCCAGAATGTGCCACCAAAAGGAGTGTCCAGTGTTGAAACATCAGCTAAGTGTCTTGCATGGATCAATGATTGCCAGCATTATAGGATGGATCACTCTTGTCTGCATGCTCCGAAAGAGGTGAATCTTGGAAATAAATCACTTAATTCTAGTGGTTTCAAGAAGAACTTCCCACAATGCATTGCTGCACCACCAGGACAGAGAACCATGGGATACTCCTTAAAAAGCTGCATGTTTGTACCTGCAAATAAGTCCATGCCGTGTGTGCATGAATGGTTTGGATGAAGTAGGGAGCACCTAACAAGTCATTGTAGAATAGCCAAACAAAAGCTGTGTGGCAAATCAATCCCCATACTTGATCCTCAAACCTTTTATTATTGTAGTGCTGTTTACATTTTGAAGACCAGCAAGGATGCTGCTGACATCCCTATTGGTCTGCAGTTTGGATAACTCTCATATGCACTTCCCAAGGGTCTGTGTGCAGTGCTTCGTGTTTGCAGTACATGGCTTAGCTGAGACAACCTAGATTGCCTGATGGTCTGCTTTGGTCACTTTTAGCATTGATTGACCTAAACAAAAACAGAGACAACATTCCGATCTTTTCAATATTATTTTTTTAGTGGAGTACAGGTTGCAAGCTCTTTGAGTATAAGTCTAAACTTGTCTAAATATAGGGTAGTGTAAAACTCCAGAGGAATACATCTCTTTTTGAAAGATTACTATTAATTGTTCCCAAAAAGAATTATGGACAATCGTTTTGAGGTTTCTTTTTTTTTTTGCAAGTTTGTTAATGACCTTGACCCATAATGTATGCTTGTGTGTACTTTCATTCTGACTACACCTGATTTTCTCTTGATTTACATAATTGTAATTGAAATGAAAATTAAACATCAGTTACGGAGGATTAAAGTGCATTTCTGGCACTGTTCAAAATATTTAGGCATGTCGCATAGAATATACTTTTTTGAAAAATTGAAGAATTCTCCCTTAGTCATATATGTGTAATAATTTTAGGTAGTTGGTGAATGAAATTAAAAAACATTCCCCGTAGATAAGGTTGCTTTAAAATGAGTTATTGAAAGTCCAGGATTTTTGATTTGTTATAACAATTTGTGTCTAACTACATAGCAACTTGAATAACACGTTTCTTGAATATTATGTTAATAAATTTCAGTTAATCTATTGATTGAATACTATTCACAAAAGTCTTCAAACCAGAGCAGATCAAAGGAAACAAAACTTTGCTGACTTTTTCCCAATTTCTCACGAGCCTTTTTGTCTCTGTATTTGAAAGAAACCTGTCCTGCTAGTTGCCTTTAATATAGAATCATAGAAGTATAGAGTGGTTAGAGTTGGAGGGGACCTTAAAGATCATCTAGTTCCAACCCCCCTGACACAGGCAGGGACACCTCCCACTAGACCAGGTTCCCCAAAGCCCCATCCAGCCTGGCCTTGAACACTTCCAGGGATGGGGCGTCCACAATTTCTCTTTAAGAGAAGTTTTTTAAGAATGTGAAAAACTTGCATCCTCATAGATTATTTTCATTTTGCTTAGAGTAAATCCTTAAAAAACTTGTGTGGTGCAAGAAGACTGTATACACACAAGGCGACATTTTCTAGTGTTTCTCTAATTCATTGAATCATGGAAGAGGACTTTTTGGGCATGGTGCATTCTTTCCTGGGGGAAAAGACGAAAAATGGATAAGTATACAGAGAATGGGATATGTAAGTGAAATCTCTCCTTTAAGGAGAGGGCAGGAAAAATAACATTTTCATAGCCATTTTCCCTAAATGGTTTTGATTTCTTTAATGAAGGAGAAGAAATCTTTATTTCAGGATGAACTGGTTTAAGAATAGAGATTGTGAAATTCCACAGCACAGAGCTGACCATGAGGAAGCAATAAATTGTCTCAGCTGCTTCCTGCCAAAATCTATATCTGGCGCTTGGCCATAGTCTACCACTGATCAAAGAGAACTGTTAAAATTAATCCTGAACTTTGTTGAAAAATCAGTGGCAATAGACATCCCTTAAACAATGGAAATATAAAACATGGTGAAACCTTTTTCACAGAAATAAAAAATGGAAATCCTGGGCATTCACGTCATTTAAAAACCCAGGGTGTTCTGAAAGGCCACTCGCAACAGAACACTTCACAAATGGAGAATAATTATTGAATACATAAAGTAAACCAAACAGTTTCTCGCTTCAGTGAAGGAAAAATTACCTTTCCATCTAGCTATTTTTTCACAAAGACATGCACATGTAACTGGAATCCAGAAAATAATTTTGTGTTGGATTTGTTTTTAATAAAAATAGCTCAATTTTTACGAAACGCATCTCAGAACCATGGAAGTCAGAAAATTTCAGTTTACTGCTTTTAATCATGTCGATAACTTTCTCATCTGAAAATGATTCCAGGTGATATTTTTATTTATTGATTTCTTATACAATCAGGATTAAGCATTGTGGAATGGAGGTACTCATAACAGGACCTGAAGGAAGCACTTACAGTGACAAAAAATTAAACAGCTTGGTATTTTATTACTGTTTATAGTTTATATGGTAGCAAAGGTGTCCATAAAGCTTTGCAAACATGTGGAAGGACATGTAGGAACTAACAGATTTAAACAGACACACCAGTATAAATGATCAAGTATACAAGCAGGGCTGGAGAGAGAAGATGCTTTAATACCAGTTGATGGATGTGATGTGAATCCTCAAATCCAAAAGCCTTCATGGCCTATCCACATCCAATCTATCATCTCCTAGGCAGTACTAAGAGTTCAGGTCCTACCTTTCACTGGCCTAGGATATCAGCTACTGTCATTGACTACTTCCATTTTCAAATGAGCATTTTTGTGCTCTCTTCTATTTTACTTGTCATTTGAAAGAGCTCCTTATAAATACAGGTAAAGAAGTTCTCCTTTCAAAGTCTCTTTAAATGTTACCTGGCAGCAATACCCTGGAAAACATTGTAAAGAAATGTGTCTGCTTCTGGGCTGAGACTTTTGCTTACAAAGTTGACAGCAGATGTCTTGCTTTTTTGGTATCTCTTGGCTTTTTTCTTTAAAATTTGAAGAAGCTTCTGAAGACTGTCACTATAATTTTGTTATGTGTTCGCCCAGAAATGTTTCATTCTATGGTTAGAATTTGGTGCAAAGAAAATTCAAAAAATAAATAGACCTTATAATTACCAGTGAGTTTTAAGGATGGAGTAGAAGAATAAAAAAGAGAGGGAAAACAAAGACAGAAAAAACAGTGAGTAGTGGTTCTGTGACATAGTTTAAAGAATCTAACTCTGTTAGGAGAAATATAGTTTTCTTACAAAATTTCCCGTAGTCACTCTTTCCTTGCAAGCAATCTCCCTGCAATCTTCTCCATGTCCCCTTTCTGTCTGCTTACTCTCTTCCCATTTAGGATGAGCACATGCATCCAGTGTAGATGCTGACTTGAAAAGCAAGGTGTGATATTGTTCATATAAGCTGGGAAAGTCTGGGACTTTTTCTGACAGAGCAAGAAACTGGACATAGACTTTTTGTATCCACTATGTTATACTAGCAAAACTCTATTTTCTCTCGGAGTCTGTAATTTATAGTTGCATGTGAAAGAGGTAAGTCTCAAAGTCTGCAACTCATGCAGCGCTCTAACAACACTCAGGGCAAGAAGAAAGAGCAGAGCCATGCGGCGCTGAGGAGAAGTGGTCTGGAGTTGACACGTAAAAAACACGACACAGGTAGATTGGAGGTAAAAAGAGATCCTCTGGTTCCTGGACCTTGACTGGCTTCTTGAGAAGCAAAGAAGCTGGAAAGAGGAAACATGATGACCAACAAGCTGGACAAGGAGTAAGATGATTGTGTATGAGAAGGGAACTCACCAGAAGGAGAGATGGCTTTTAAGGTACGTTATATGAAAAATGCAAGAGAGCTACATTTTTGTGCCATTCGAGGTCAAGTTATTCAGAATAGGAGACAGAGGATGTGGAGGTGAGAAAGGAAGATAGTCATAGTAAGAAAAAGAGGGAAGACAAGGTTGTGATCCAAAAGATTGTGTGTTTATCCCGTTTACATTGCACTGAGAAAGGTGCATTTTGGCACCACAGAGTTGCTAGGTTCTGAGTTACCCCTGAGACGTTTACATATGCCCCTTTAAAATACCATTCCTAAGAAGCAATCCATGGATAATCCTAGTGTGTAGGTTCCCTTCCAAGGTGTCTCTGAATCCAGCAAATTCCTCTGCTCGTGTTCCCGGGCCCCTATCAGTGATGTGGGGATTATGGGGTGATGTGAATTGCAGAGGGAGAGGGAGGAGGCAGTGTCAGAGCTCAGATACCAAGGTATTCAGCAAATAAAAAATTTGAAGTAAACTTCCACTTGTCTATATCTGCAGATAATGCACACGGCTGAATAATAAAGGTCTTTTTTTTCTGTATTAACAGAAACCCTATAAAGATCCTTATGAAAAAACCTTACTCCTGGGTTACTGAGAGTCTGACTAGCTCTTATGTTATTGTAAAATGGCTTGAGAAGTCAAGAAAGATATCTTGAGGATCACCAGAACAGAAACTATGGCTGCAGGAGAAGGACTGAAAGGAGACAAGTGATAATATGTTAATTCTTGAATGTGGTCCTGACCTCTACACTGCACGCAACAAATCCCGCCTGCAGCTTGCATCTGACATGCCTGAGGCATAGCTCCCTGAGAGGCACTGCAGAGCTGGCTGCACTTGGTTCTGTTCTGTTGGAAATACATCTTTCTTAGTGACAATTACATGGAGAGCTCATCTATTGTGCTCTATGATCTCACTGTGCTGTTGTAGCCTTTGGGAAAGGTTGTGGTACAGTGTGAATCCTGGCCAATACTTAGTGCTGTGGTTAGACTAGGCTAGGCTAAGGATGGCAGCAATTGCAGATCTTCGTATCCACTCAGTTGTGTCACTAGTCTGTCACTGACTCTGTCAAAGGGTCCAGAAACATAAGAAGGTAGAAACGTCTTCCATTTTTTTTTGTAATTTACTATAGGAAAACAGATCTTCTCATGTGTCTGCTTAAAATTCTGAAAGCATATGTATTTCGCTCTGTAAGCACAGCTTGGAGTAACATGGAAATTTTTTTCATTTAACTTGCATATTTCTCTCTAATTATTTCTTGTTGATCTGACAGTACTCTGGGGTTTCTATTGCTCTGGAGTCTGCAGCCTTCTGTCATCCTATATACACACAACTTCAGTGCCTCATAAGAAAGCATCTCATTGAGGTATAAGAGTCCGGCAATCATTTACATATATCTTTGCAGCTTTACTCTCCACTGGTCTTTGTTTGTCATATTGATTTTGTATTTGCTGTCACCTGTTGGCCTTGAGTACGATGAATGATTATGTATTGTTTACATTGCAGTAATGCCTCAAGGTGATGACAATTCAGTCAGAGAGTACAAATGTCCAGCTGGATGGATAAACTTTGAAAGAACAGTCTGCCAGAAGAACAACTGCAAGAACAGGTAAATACGATGAACTATCTTACACAAACAAATGACAGGATAAAATCCCATTGGTTTTACTATAATAAAGACAAAGTTAATGCTGACAAAGTGAAGTGGTGAGAGTTGAAGGTAATGACTTTAATGAACTTGAGGAGGGAAAATAAGCTGTATTTAAACATTGCCTCATTAAAGGAGCACAGAACTACAAGATATTGGCTGTGTCACAAAGTCTTGTCCCTGGTCTCCCTGCTGCCCCAGTCAAGACAGCCTTGGCAGTCTATCCCCTTTGGCTATGAGATGCCTGTCTTTGATTAAGTAAGCATGAAATCACTGGAAAGAACTAAATAGATATTATTTTTTTTTCTGCAGGAAGAAAAATATCTCTGTGATATTTTGGGGTTGATATGCGTATTTTGGGGCCTGCTAGGTTGCATGATCACTGTGCCATGACTTTGAAGGTTACTGCAAAACTGAGGGTGCAGCTCAAGGCTACCCATGTCAATGGGGATTTGGAGCAGAAGAAACACATTATATTAGCTTCTCTGTGGCTTCTCCGCTTTCCTTTTCACTTCAAGTTTGTGTGTAAAGAGAAGAGGTCTGCCTGGTTTAGGTCTTAGTTATCTGAGAAGACACCTTTTCTTCCCTGTGTAATAGTGCAGCCTTTGAGATAGCCTGCTGAGGGAGAAATCTCTGGATGGAACCGTCTTGAGGTCCGCATCTCGAGGTCAGCATCTGACCTTCACCTGCATAACTGGCTTCCTCTGCTGATCAAGTAGATTCCACATCACATCAGTGTGCCTGAAAGCAAAGGGCTTTACTCAGTATCTGATGCCACAAATGATGTTGCTGTGCGTGTATGATTACGCATGTGATTGCCAATATTAGAAATGCACATATATATGTATTATAATGTCATGCCCCACTTCAGTTGATATTCACGGCACAGCCGAAGGACACACTCACAGTCTCAGCTGAGCAGAAGGATGAACAAACTGTCAAGCCAGTTCATGACAATTTTATTATTGCCTTCTACAGCTCCCAGTGAACATGAACAGTAGCTAATTCAACATATTCACCAATGTGAATATGAGATGGATTGAGGGGACAGAGTGAACCCTTAGCAAGTTTGCTGATGACACAAAACTGGGAGGAGTGGCTGATACACCAGCAGGCTGTGCCCCCATACAGCCAGACCTGGGCAGGCTACAGAGTTGGGCGGAGAAGAACCTAATTAAGTTCAACAAGGGCAAGTGTAAGGTCCTGTACCTAGGGAGGAATAACCCCATGCACCAGTGCAGATTGGGGTTGACCTGCTGCAAAGCGGCTCTGCAGAGGAGGACCTGGGATTCCTAATGGACAACAAGTTGACCATGAGCCAACAATGTGCTATTGTGACGAAGAAGGCCAGTGGTCCCCTGGGGTGCATTAAAAAGACCGTGGCCAGCAGGTCAAGGGAGGTCATCCTCCCCCTCTACTCTGCCCTGGTGAGGCCGCACCTGGAGTACTGTGTCCAGTTCTGGGCTCCCCAGTTCAAGAAAGACAAGGAACTGCTGGAGAGAGTCCAGCGTAGGGCAACAAAGATGATTGAGGGACTGGAGCATCTCCCTTATGAGGAAAGGCTGAGAGACCTGGGTCTGTTTAGCCTGGAGAAGAGAAGACTGAAAGGAGATCTCATCAGTGCTTATAAATACCTAAAGGGTGGGTGTCAAGAGGATGGGGCCAGACTTTTTGCAGTGGTACCCTGCAACAGGACAAGGGACAATGGGCACAAACTGGAACACAGGAAAATCCATCTGAACACAAGGAAAAACTTCTTTACTTTGTGGGTGGCAGAGCACTGGAACAGGCTGCCCAGAGAGGTGGTGGAGTCTCCTTCTCTGGAGATATTCAAAACCCGTCTGGATGCGTTCCTGTCCAGCCTGCTCTGGGTGGACCTGCTTTGGCAGGGGGGTTGGACTAGGTGGTCTCCAAAGGTCCCTTCTAACCCCTACAGTTCTGTGATTCTGTGATTCTGTAATGGAGGGAATCAGGCTACACAATTCCCCCCACCCACTGCACACAGGCTTCAGACAGCAGAAAGAAGCTGCGCCTGCAGATCCTGGCCCTGCTTGTGTGAGGGTCTTTGCCCTTAGCAGTTACTGACAGCCAGCATTTGGATGGTTTCTCGAAAAGTCTTTCCCAATGACCAGAATGGCCAGAAGGAAATTTCCTTGTAGCGGATCACCCACTTTATGCAGGCCAGTTTGTGGAAGGAAAGCATGGCTATAAAACGTGCTCTGATACTGAACAGAGTGTCAAGGGCAACCTGTAGTGCTTAATTTTTAAAATGTTTTTTGCGCTCTTTATGTGTCACTAATCTTTACCAAGCTGCCCTTCTGCTTGCGAGGGAATCATCTGAGATGTGATTACAAGGCAGAGACCTCACTGAATGTTATGCTGCATTTTACCATCAGTTTTGTTAGATTCCAAACTTGAAGACTGCCAGCTGGGGGAATCTAATTTTGGCATTTACTTCAGATGTGTCCTTCATAGGTAGTTTAGTTGATAAAGCATTCAAGCTTGCCCTGGAGAACATAACTAACAGGAAAACAGCATAAAGGCTGCTAGTGGTAGCAAACTCACTGCTGTTTGTCTGGTAGCTGCTAGAAACACAATATGGACACGTCTACATTTTGAAAGACAGGGGCTAATAAGTGAACTTCGGACTCTGTAAACACAATTACATACATATTTGATGCCGTTATCTTCTAGTCTAGTTGGGCAAATTTTCCCTCTTACATTGTCAAATTTTCTTACTTGTTAAATCACAGTGATTTTTGCCAATGTGAAGATTGCCGCATTTAAGTTTCAGGAATTTACCTAAGACCACATCTTAGAGTGGAAAATCAGTCATCATGTTCAGATCACTTTTCTGCAACTGTCATTCCAAGGACATGTTAATTTCCCTAGCTAGTTCAAGTTAAAAAAAATAAATTTACTTTCTGAAAAATAATGGACAGAGAAAAACATGTACACGGTTTCAGTATGTTCTGAAACTTAAATTGCCTAGAGCTGCCCTGATTTCAAGCTCATGAGTCATCTAAGCTCAAGCTGTAGAAATTCCAGAGGGCATGTTGTTAAATAATGCATGAGTGATGTAATTTTACTGTGTATCTCATTAGCAAAATGCTGCAGGAAAGAAAGAGGGAAAAGAATGTAAACCAATCCTGGTCCTCTCTCCCTACTCCTTTTTAATTGATATTTTTTATTTTTTATTTGTAGAATTGTTGCATCCAAAGAATTAATTTATAAGTGATAGGATAACAAACCTATGTTAAATTACAGCATGACAATCTCTCCCTCAAGTGATAAGAAGAATTCTGAGAATCCTTTCTGCTTCAAGTCCTATACCCGAGTATGTTTTGCATTTTATCCTTTCCCAGTGTGGGTGTGGACGTATAAATACGTGCATCCAGTTAATACACAATTATAAACGTATAGAGAGACTAGGAGAGATCTCTCTTGCAAGAAACTATATCATATGTCTTCCCCCCTGCAAAAAAAACAACCCAGGAAAAAAACTGCCTCTTGGTCTCAAGTCATTAAAGCCTTTTTATTAGCTCTAGCACTCTACAATATTTGAGTAAGCAATCAGGTTATGCAAATAATAATCTTCTTTTATCTAGAGGTATGCATCTGTAATTAAGAATGTCAGTCACCTTATCTTGTAAACAGTCTGTTCTTAGTACACAAATACGGGATCTGGTGCAGATGTGTCTGTGTATGCCAGAGTGCCAATATATCATTTTTGCTGTATCTAAAGCCTGCAATTTCATGCTTAGCACTTGGCATTGTAACCATGGTTATCTCCAGTTAGATGCAGAATACAGAGGCTTCAGCAGATGGGTTTTTTAGTTAGACCTATGGTAATCAAAAACATAGAAGACGACCAGAATTCTAGATACATATGAATAGAATATAAAATAGAATATGATAGATATAACAGGATTATTTACTACGTGATACATAAGTTTAGATTTTGTTGGGGGTGATTTTTCCATAATTTCTTTACAAGCCAAGAGGACTGCTAAGTCATGCGTAAGAGAAATGGACCTAATTTTCTGTGCATGTTTTCCCTATGCAAAGAGTAGAAGCCAGAAGGCTGGTGTTTCTATAAGTGTAAGGTTAAAGTGGTACATGATCTGTAAGCATGCATACTTTCAAAGGATTGGCTACTTTGTTTTTAATTTTATCTTTTAAAAATCTAGCATGCTATGTCTAAATTTTTGGAAAGTAAGAGAGGTTCACAGCTTTGATATGAGCCTAGAATTTTCTACGTTTTTATAGGGCTCCATATGGCAATGTTTGTTGAGCAGAAAGAATTTACAGCAGGATAAATGAAGCAGATGACCAGTGCATCTTTCAGGTTGAAATAAATTGTGAAGTTTCTGAAGAGTGTGCATGATTGTGGCTTTTTCTTTCTAAACACTGAGTGGTTTTATGCATGGTCTTAATGTTTTGATTTCTCAAGAGCATAGAATTTTCTGTAAACTCAATGTTTTCTATGAAAAAAAATTTAATATTATCAATCCTTATCCTAGAATAATTTTCTCTTTAAATTGCAGAAAGATTGTACAGGCTTGAGTGGCCTAGGCATTTTCATTAGGAGTCACCAGGTACTGTGCTGTAGACAGCACACAGTTGCCATGCAGCAGCTGGAGAATACCGGTTGTTGGGAACAGAAGAGAATGAAACTCAGTTGAACTCTCCGAGCCTCCCAGGCAGCTCAGCTGAAGAAGATTCTTTGTTCAGAGCATCCTCCCGAAGGAAAATTGGATTGTGCTCTTAAATGACAATATCTACTGTAAGGAAGAAAGCTGGGTTGAGCATTAGCTCAGCCTTTCAAACAAAAACATTTACTTCATATCTGTTATTTTTATTCATTTGTTGGGGCACTGACCTGGTAAATGGAGGTTACTCTAAAAATTGTACTTAATAACTGCCGCTGTTATTCTCCGTGCTCTATACTGAATGAGTGTCCTGCTGTGACAGCGTACTCAGGCTTACTGACACCCAGATCCTGCTGTTAGAAACGTGTCCCCAGAGCCAAGAGTGAACTCCAGAAGCATTTGGGACCGCTGGCATCAGTCTGCCACTGAACTTGTGCAGAGAGATGGAGAGCGTGTGCTGCCTCCAAACAAATGAAGGCGCTTGTCAGCATTCAAAGCAGCTGGCGAAGTAGCACGCATTTAATCTCCACAGGTCTGTGGAGGCAGTTTGCAGCATGGGGAAAGGCAAACTAGGAGCTGCAGCACTGGAAGAGATGTGGAAAGGCATTAGACTAGCTGGAGCTGACCCACTTGCAAGCATGCACGAAAAAAATCAATAAGTACTTCACCTGAGGCCAAAGACAAAGAGTAGTTGTGGTGTCTGGAAGGGAAATGTGGATCTCAGTTACAAGCCCAGCTTAAAGAAACCAAGCAGAGTAATTTTGCTGCTTCGGGATTTTTCTTAGGGCTGAATATTGAGAGAGAGAGTTTGAACTTAATGCAGTGCCAGGAACAACAAGTGGAAATGCCAGCTACAGAAGACAGAGAGACAGGCCCTGCCACACCTTGATTAAGTGCAAAACCCTATCAGAAAAATGGGGAATTCTTTTCAGGTTTGAATATTTTCCTTTTAAATGTGGCCCATCCAGCAGGTCCAGCCTCACCGTGTATTTCTGGAGATGAGCCTGTTATTTGTGCTATGGTACGGAAGCTAAAGGCTGCCTTCATGCTGAACCCTTTCTGCTAAACAAACTTACAAAAAGCTGGTCGCATCTTCAAAGAGCTTACAGACTTAAGGCAAAATATGACAGTAGATCTCACAAAATAAGGAGAGGACAACAAGAGGAAAGGGAAGGAGGTTTCCATGTAGAACACAAAGGAAATCTTCAGGATTCCACAAGGATAACATTTTCATAATTCATTTATTAAGCCATTTGGATCTCCTCCATAAGTGTGCTGCTACCTATCTGCTTACCCTTAAAAAGTGCAAACTGTGATCTCTGTTCTATTTCATTTGAAAATTTAAATGATGTAGGATTTTCATTATAAAACTCAGTAGGTTTCAAACTAAGCAATAAAATGACACATTCTATCTTGGGTCCAATGGTCAGTATGTCCTGAAGCCAAACCCTCAAATTTTGGGTTAGGTTAAGGTAACTCTAGGTGAAACTTTATAGTGAACCAGGTCTGGACTGTGCTTTTGTGTTCAAATACGGAAATCAGTTACAACTACCTCTTTCATGCAGACTGTCTGCAATGGCAACAAGGTGTTGGCACTTTCAGATGAATTTTGCTTTGTATTTTTGGTTTTATCTGAACATAAAATTCAAAGCACAACTCAGAGTATGTGAGATCAAATAAATCAAAAGCCAAAAGACTGCATGAATCCCTGGGACATGAAATAACTGAGTTTTGCACAGATCTACTTACTATCTAAAAATAGTTAATCTCATCTCTATTCAGAATCTCCTGTGATAGCAGAGGGAGTGATAAAAAACCAAGACACACCTGAGAAGCTAAGTCAATGGCTTGAAAGGAAGGCAAGGAAAAAGAGAAACTGTAAGTGTGATGCGAACTTTGTCCCGCCTTCAAATGGCATTTAAGTGCAGTGACTGTGGTATTTTCTGTAAATGGATTATCATGCACATTCCTAAAGCTGTATACGTGCCCTCTGTGAGTGATTGAGCTTGTATGTGCTATTCAGTAGCATATTTCTTCCTTTCAAAAAAGAGAACAAAAAACTTTATGGAAATATGGTAGAACAAAAAAAAGAAAAGAGCGAAGGAGAAATGTTTACTAATTTTAATAATAATAGCTCTCTTCCATAGCCACTTCAGTACTGAAGCTGTTACTATTTGAAATAGCTTAATTTCCCTGTGAATCTGAGGCAGCCACCATCAAATTATTCATTTTTTTCTCTGCTGGGTAATCCTTCATCTGTTGTTATTTACATAGCAGCCTAAATTACATTTGTTGCCTTGCAAGCAAGTGAGAAGATGGGTCACCTGCCTGAAGGTGCTGCAGCCTGAATCCACCATGGGCCAAGAAGATAGGGGGACAAGATAGAAAAAAAGAGATGTCTTCAGTAGTGAAGTCCTGATGTCCAAATGCAAGAAATTCTTCCCTTTCTTCAAGCTGTTTTCTTCTGTCCCTTTTATTAGTTCTTTGAATATATTTCAGTTGTTTTCCCATTTTCCCCCAAATTTGACCGATACTTTGGCGTTTGTTGAACTTTAAGCCAGCTGACTATTGCCATGCTTAAAGCTGGGCCATGTGTAAATATTTGCAGGGTCAGGACCTTTTCTCAGACAGTCATCTTCTTCATTCTTCAATTACAGCCAGCTGAACTGATTTCTCAATAATTGTTATAAAAAGTTTCTAATATTTTCGATTTTGCACTATTGACTAATTCCTACTTTTGTTTTGACTGGCTAGTAATCTGTCCTGGTCTCTTTAGTTTACACAGAACAATCTCTTCATTTTGCCATGAATATACCCTACCTACTGAAAATTTTAATAAGCATTATTAAGTTTGTTCCTCTGGACAGACTTTCTGGTGGTTTTTTTGTTTATTTGTTTTCTTTGATTATTAAATTATGAATAAAATATCCCAAATCACACTCCAAATGAGGTATAAGCCAGACTTTAATTTTATTTAATTTTGCCGTCTGTTGTGTTTTCAATCTCTCCCACTTCTGTAACGCCAGGGAATTTTTTAGTGCTACACTTTCAAGTAATCGATGGCTTTATTAACTAGTCTGCAGTAATGGGAAAATCTCTGCCAGTCAACAAGCAGACTATATTTTCACCTCTAGCACACAAAATTCTGTACATTGCAACTGGACCTTACATTCATAATTACTAGTAATTGGAGAATGAGCAATTCCACATTCATTATCAATCTGTCCATTCAGATGTAAAACATGGCAGGACTCAGGTCTTTACTTGCAATGCAACTAGTAAGATGCCTGATATTTTTGAGGATTCTAAGTAGCCATTAAAATGTGGAAAAAGATTTATTGAAGATCATATGCAACCATACAATCCATTGGGAAACAGGCAAAACAGATTTCCATCCTTAGCTACATAGTCAGCTCATATTCATATATGAAGTGAGGCAGTGTAACGTGTGTGTTACGTTACAAACCACAAGAAGCTAAAGCCACAAAGCAACGTGATATATGCACAAAGTCATACAATTTTACACTGTTGCGATTTATATTGAATATAAGCCAAAGACATTTCTTGTGGAAAATCAGCAATCATAATTTAGGATTTCTGGTTTTATGACCAGCTGGAAAATTTGGTTAATGTGGCCAGACTTCTCATTGCCCAGCAAATATCTTACACCTTGATCCTTATTGCAATGGTAATCCTTTTACTATAACATTAAATAAATTAAATTTCTTTTCACGCAATTATATTTCTATTAGATCACTGTTCGGTACTTCTGTGTATATCTAAAGGATTCCTGACTGGCATTAACCACAGAAGGCAGCACCAATGAAACATTAAGGGCACATGAAGCACTGTTCAGATACAGGGTAGGGAGGCTGGCAACCCAGGGAGCCCTCAGGCGAGGGGCAGGGCTGTGTTGAGCCAGGCAGCCTGTGGTTCTGTGCCACAGCACGGGAGCCTGCAGATCTTGGGACGACGTGGAGGGAAACACTACTGCACCGAGCGATACAGCACTGCAGTTCAGCGGTGCTAAATGCAGCCAGCACCTCTGGGTCCCAGAAAACATCTAATTTTTTTTTCTTTTTTTTTTTTTTTTTTTTCCCCCACTGAAATGAAAGGCTGCATAATTTCAATCCCATTATACCACTCGATGTTTTTTTTGGGGTTCTCTTTGAAGTGAAAAATATCTGGAAAATGAAAGTTTATTGCAAAATGGAATTTTTTTTTCCCCATCAGTTCTGCTTTACCTAATTCAGATTCTACTGAGTTGTCACCTGTTCTCAGTTATCTTCCTAAAACCATGCATCTTGGAAGGAGCCGGGCTGCTATACCAGTATTGTTGCATTGTTATTTTCTTTGGAAATCCTCACATGTCAGAGTCTGTACTTCTACCTGTAAATTTAGGAAGGTTGAGGACAAGTTTGATTGACAAGAGGTCAATCTTGCACAATCGGATAAAAGAGTAAGAGCAAGTATAGTGCTTTCTTATTTCTGTAAGAAAGCAGTGAAGTCCTGACTCGACCAGCCAGCAATGGAATGTAATTGGCTGGAGGATGAAAGCTGAGCTAATAGTTAGAGCTGAGCAGAGTCATCTTGTTTGCATGACTTAGGACGGTTAAAACACCTTAATTTCGATTTTTTGCTTCATTTCTGGAAGCAGCAAAAAGGCAAATGGATTCTGGAAGAGGTGAGAGCTGAGTAGATCTATTGCCTTTGTGCAGAAAATGCAAAAGCTTGAAATCCTGTTGCAGGTGGGCACTTTACGTATATAATCTTTTACTAAATGGATTAACTAATATAGCTAATTATTGAATACCTTATACTGCAAACTACGTGTAAAATTTTGAAGCGATGTGATACACAGACAAAGCCTTCAGACAATTTTAACTACCATTAGCTTGGATTAATGCTTATACCAGAGGATTAACCTCTGAACCTGTAAACAGGATCTAATGAAGACAAGCAAATGTTAGATGAAAAATGTATTTTTATCTTATTTTATAGGTGGGGGACTAAGACAATGGAAAGTGACCATACATCCTCCAGCCAGAATAGGTAAATCCTGTTTCAGGGCTTGAGGATTGACTTTCTCCCTGGTGACCATCCTGACCTGTGATTAATCCCAGACGTCAAGGGATTGATGATCCTCGTAGGTCCCTTCCAACTCAGGATATTCTGATTGTATGTGAGCAGTAGATGTTTAAACTGTTTAACTGATAGGGAAATAATAAGGTTGACCACTAACCTAGTAAAGTGATCTGATATTTTTCTCAAGGTATTGAAAAACAAATGTAGCAAGCCCAGGAACTGATCTCCAATGTCTTCAGCCTCAGCGTGGCTAGCATAAGACCATTTTTTTCCCTTTCTGAAACTTTTCTGCTGAATGGAAAAGTTGATAGTTCTTCATTCTTTTTTTTCTGTGTCTCTACCAAATTGCACTGCTAATTATTAGTCAAGGACTCCTATGCACTTGGGGTAGATATTTTTTTCAAAATAAGGGCATGTATGAAAAGGAAACATGGGGCAGCAGTGCCAGCACACCTTGAACAAAAAAAAATGGTGCAAACTAAAATGCTGAGCAATTTATTTGCCTATTGCTGACAGCAGCAAGGGAAAACATGGAAATACCTATTAGTAAACGAACCACTTTGATAGCTTAGGGAAACAAATTAACTAAAAAATTAATATGTACCTTTTTTTTTTCTGTGCTGGACATTGAAAGTGAATGTTATATGCAAATCCCATTCATTTAAGTCCTCAGAGCCCTTTCTAAATGGTATAATCAATGCCATTAGCTACCATGTTATCACTAATTCTGATGCTATGCTCTTATACATTAGAGCGACATACTATTAAATTATTTTCGAGTTAAAATATATTTTTGCCTGTGAAGCTGTGATGGATAATAACAACAGGTTTTCAGTTCTGCAGTAGTTAATAAGTTCAGATCTTGACACACAATCCATAGCAGAAAGACTGCACTGTTTAATTACATTCGTGTGGGGATGTAGATGCAAACGGATAAAGGCCCTATCTTAGTGTATCTATTTCCCCACAGGGAAGGAGACTGTACTGTTCTCCAGTAGATGCACATACACAGATGTATTACAGCTGTGCTCATACTGAGGAAGGCAGTAGCATAAATATTTCAATAGAAAATCACGTTCCTAACAGAAATAGTACTGGTCCAATCACCGCATGTGTGCCAGACTCCACTGACAACAGCTTTTTCCTCATTCTCATGAGAACAACAGTAATAATAGTGAAGTCCTTTGGAACTAATGTGGCATACGAGTGTAATTCTGAAGGACAACCACCTCACTGGCCAAAGATAATCTGCAAGAAGGTGATCAGGGCAAATGGCTGCGTTAGCAGCAATGCAAGTAAACGCTGTGGATAGAAATGGACATATCTTCCCTGCTCCTGATTATTATGTCACTCAGACCTATACTAACTTACAGTATCAACGGGCTATTTCAAAGGTTATCAAAACTTCATCGTGAATATAAGTGTTCTACTGGATCCATAATCTTTTCTGGAAGGCATATTTGTGAAGGCTTTTATGTTTTCAGTCATGCCCTATTTCTCATTCCGAAACTCCAGATAAGTGGTCTAGAGTATATTTACCCTATTTTAGTGATGGGGAAAAGAATTAGGGAGAGAGAGACCTTCCAACATGTTTTTACTATTGTAGGTATTTTTATTTGTTGCTTATACTCTTTCTTTCAAAGGAAAAATCCCAGTCTTTTCAATCCTTCTTCAGAGGTTTCTTATATGTTTTTGTGCCCTTAACCATTACTGTCATTCCTCTCTGTGTCCACTTTTATTCCACAATATTCCATTTTTTTGGACAGTACACAGCAAGGTATTTCAGATCATACTGCAACTCTGAAACACCTACTGGTACTGTGACTTTGACTGCAATGTTTTCTGTTCTACTCCACTCATCTGAGAACTCACCTTTTTGAAATGTGATTTCCCATTAAATGGACATCTCTAGTGGGCTAGCAACCAAGTCCACCATTTCCTAAACTGCTCCTGTTAGTACAAAATAGCAAGTGCAAAAGTAATTTAACTTTCCTCTCCAATTGTTGAGAGTGTCTATGTCTCTAGAAATCACTATTCTGAGAAGACTCCTTGAACTTGAAAGGGTAGCAGATAGGCTGGTTATGGCAATTGCATGTCATCTTCTAAAGTACAGTAGCCATAGACTGTACTTACACTTAGAGCAACGAAGAGAGAACAAGTGATCTAAGACTCATTTCATCTAATTACAGCTGCTGTAGGTAAAATGCTCCACCATGGTCAAAGAAAATCCTGCTAACACACACTGATCTCCTGATGAAGGTGTTTAGGATTGACATGAGGTCGAATGACTGTTACTTCTATGTCTTCTGAAGGATCCTCTGAATTTACACTGAGAGATAGGAAATGACTCATAATCTGTTGCTTGACTCTTTTGTATATTGTTCCTCAAATTACAGCCTCAGAGAATAAATACCTGCAGAAATCTAACTCCAATTTCCCATTTTTGTTTGAATGATGATTATTGGATGACACTGTTTAGAAATGCCATGGGAAAGTTCTAATTATTCTAAAAATTTCCCCACGTGTTTCCTTTGTGGTGTGCTTTGCTAAAAAGTGTGACATAGGTTAACACACATGAAATGCTGCAACCTGACTAATTCAAAATTAAGCTAAATGAATCTTTCTCCCTGGATTAAGGAAGAAAGGTGGAAAACTCTAAATATTGAGGCAAACTTGAGTTTGGTGACATTACTGAACTGCTATCTATACACATTAAAATTTTTAGTGGACTATAAAATAAGCCTAAGCAACAATTATATTAGTTGTTTACCTTTTATATAGATACTTTTAACAGAGATGGAAATCCACAGAAGCCACTCTAAAAGTTTCTAGCGTATGTCACTGGAATTTAGGTCACAACTTGAAAGAAAGATATTCAAGAAGAAAAGGAAAGGATTCTCATTCACTGACTTCTTCATTTGAACTTTTTGAAGTCATGGAGTTCTTCTACAGATGAGGTACAACAAGAATATGTCAAGTTCTTGAAAAAATCATCTGTTTCATACTTGCTCTGCCAGGGCTGGAACTGAAAGTTGACTGAAAATGAAAGCACATTAATACATATCAGGGAACACAGTAGTTCTGTTTTGCTAGTGGAGGTCATAATTACTGCATATAAGAAGGGATGTGGACACATCCTAAAGAACCTCTTCCCATCTGTCCTGGTTCCGGTGGGGATAGGGTTAATTTTCCCTGGTATTCCATGCCATGTGAGCCACGCCCACCCTGAGCTGCCGGGGGAGGGGACAGGAAGTTGCTGCTTAAAAGCGGGCTGGGGCGTCCTGGGGCCGGCCGGTCGGGAGCGGCGGGGAGCGGAGGTTCCGTAATCGCGTTTGTATATTCCCCTACCCGTGTTGTTGTTGTTGTTTGCCTGTTCCCTTTGCTGTTCTGTTAAACTGCCTTTGTCCCAAACCGAGAGTCTTGCCTTTTCTTACGATCCTTCCTCTATTAGGAAGGCACGTGCGAGCGGCACGTGGTTCTTTGTTGCCATCTGAGGCTAAACCACGACACCATCCCAGTGGTATTATCTCCCTGCAAGGATAAGATTAAGATTTCACGGAATC
Organism: Chroicocephalus ridibundus; assembly: GCF_963924245.1. Taxonomy (NCBI): domain Eukaryota; kingdom Metazoa; phylum Chordata; class Aves; order Charadriiformes; family Laridae; genus Chroicocephalus; species Chroicocephalus ridibundus. The sequence continues at coordinate 138,442,765 of NC_086285.1, forward strand.
ACGGAATCACAGAATTTTTCAGAGTTGGAAGGGACCTCTAGAGATCATCTAGTCCAACTCCCCTGCTACAGCAGGATTGCCTAAAGCACATCCCTCAGGACTGCATCCAGGCAGGTCTTGAAAGTCTCCAGAGAACGGTACTCCACAACCTCCCTGGGCAGCCTGTTCCAGTGCTCTGTCACCCTCACCGTAAAGAAGTTTGTTCTCATATTTGATCGGAACTTCCTATGTTCCAGCTTGTTCCCGTTACCCCTCATCCTATTACTGGGAACCAATGAAAAGAGTCTGGCTCCATCCTCCTTCAACCCACCCTTTAGATACTTGTATGCCATAATAAGGTCTCCCCTCAGCCTTCTCTTCTCCAGGCTAAAGAGTCCCAGCTCTCTCAGACTTTCCTCATAAGGGAGATGCTCCAGTCCCTCAATCATCTTTGTTGCCCTACGCTGGACCCGCTCCAGTAGTTCCCTGTCCCTCTTGAACTGGGGAGCCCAGAACTGGATGCAGTATTCCAGTTGTGGCCTCACCAGCGCAGAGTAGAGGGGGAGAATGACCTCCCTTGACCTGCTGGCCACACTCTTCCCTAGGCAGCCCAGAATTCTGTTGGCCTTTTTGGCAACAAGGGCACATTGCTGGCTCAAGGATAATTTACTGTCCACCAAGACCCCCAGATCCTTTTCTTCAGAGCTGCTTCCCAGCAGGTCCACCCCTAACCTATACTGGTGCCTGACAGTATAGGTTCTTCCTCCCCAGGTGCAGGACCCTACGTTTGTCCTTGTTGGACCTCATTAGGTTCTTCTCTGCCCAGCTCTCCAGCCTGTCTAGATCATGCTGGATGGCAGCACGGCCCTCTGGGGTGTCAGCCACCCCACCCAGTTTGGTATCATCAGCAAACTTGCTGAGGATAAGCTCTGTCCCCTCGTCCAGGTCGTTGATGAATATGTTAAACAATACTGGTCCAAGTATTGACCGCTGGGGGACACCACTGGTTACAGGCCTCCAACTCGACCCTGCTCCATTAATCACTGCCCTCTGAGTCCTGTCATGCAGCCGCCTCTCAATCCACCTCACTGTCCCCTCATCTAGTCCACACTTCCTCAGTTTCCTAAGGAGGATGTTTTGAGAGATGGTGTCAAAAGCCTTGCTGAAGTCAAGGTAGATGACATCTGCTGCTCTGCCCTCATCTAGCCAACCAGTTATACCTTCATAGAAGGCTATGAGATTGGTCAAGCATGATTTACCCTTGGTAAATCCATGTTGACCACTTCCAATAACTTCCTGCTTTTAGGGCCAAAACCGGGTAAGTGTCCTTGCTGAACATTGCCAGTTTTTCCAGTATCAGAGAGTAAAGATGGGTAAGACGAGTCAATGTGACCTTTGCCCAGCTGTAGCGCAGACAGAGCAGCACATGCATTGCAGCTGATGAGGTGCAAAGCATCTTACCTGGCCTGACCAGAGGTGACTCCAGTTAGACTTTTTTTCTAAAGTGTATGCATCATACTGAAAGGCAGAGTGGCGCGCTTCATAAAGGAACAAATCAAAGGAGAACTAAGTTGCAAGAAAAAGTACTTGGGGGTTGGAGCTTAGAAATAGATTTCAGTGGAGTTAGAAAATATTGAAGATCTGGGGATGTGGGCACTACTGGTAGTGGGAAGACAGCTAAGGTAATTGTTGATCCCCTTCCAATGACAGCTGTTGAGTACTGGTACTCCTTCCATAGGGGTCTGATTTCTGGGAATGAGAAGAGAGAGGAAGCTCCTGAAGAAGCTGGGAAGGAGACTGGGAGTCCTAAATCTAGTGCTGTAAAGTGACAACATGACTTCCGTGGGCTCTAAAGGCAGTGGGAAAATGGCATCATAGCAAAACCATGGAGGTGGCAGCAGATTAAGGATAGCCCTTCAAGTGGAAGCAATTAAGGGAGGACTTGTGAGAAGGTTTTTCAAAGTAATTTATGACCCGAGTGACCCAGGTTAGCAAAATCTGATTAAACTGCAAATCTGTCACTGGTATTTCTCCCCATGTATCCACAACATTTCTTTCTTACTTTTTTCCTTGCTGTCTCCTGTATGGTTTCAACTGCAGACACAGTTAAGGGAAATTGGATAATATTAATTCTTATATGTGTTTAGACCTGTAAAAACATTTGCTTATGGCCATTGGCTTTTCAGTTTTTCTATCTCTGTATATTTTTCCTCCCTCTCTTTATTATCATTTCTCCCAGAAGGGTTGCCTGGTTGTGTGTTTTTTTCAGTTTTTTACTGCTTTATTGTGATCTTATAAACCTGATTGTTCTTTTTTTTTCCTTTTTTTTTTTTTTCCCTTCTGTGTTGTTGTTCTGGCAATAACATATTTTTTCCTTACGTGAGGTGTGCATCAACGTTTCATATTTTTTTCCCTAGCATTATTCCTTCTTTGGTAAATGGGTTGTAAAAAAACCTATCATTTTCATTTCAGATGCCAGGACTGAGTTAACAAAGAAGACTTTCTGCATACCCTGCTGCTCTGCCTGGAAGGTAAAGAGGAATAATCTTTTTGTACACAACACGAAGCAGGTGATAGTCTTTTGCAACCAGAAGGATCTGAAAACTTTGTGAAAATAGTGCTCTTTAATACTTTCCCATGGCAAAGGTTAGCTCCTACATGTGCGTGATGGTTGAATAATACATTTTCCTATTAAAGCGATATGCTTCAGAATGATTTTGTAGCTGATGAGAATGTAGGAAATGTACAGTTCGCCACTGAATCTATTAGTGACACATGCCACAGTCCTAGCTGGGTGCTGCATATCACAAAATACAGAGGCATGCATAGTCTGTTCGAAGGCTGTTTATTTCTAAGATGCAGACATTTAAAAGAGCAGTAAAGGGCGTATTATTATGCAGACTTTCAGGCATATTAAGCCTATTTGGAGAAATATGATACAGATATATTGCTGGCAATGCACAAAGAGGCTATAGGCATGCTGTGTGCTAGACAATGTGGATTTTACAATATGGAAATAAAAATTGATTCCATGAATGCTTAGCAGTAATATATGCAGTCTATCAGGAAGGCTTCCTAAATTGAATTAAAAAAATGCAGAATTTATTGCAACCATTTTGGACTTTGGGAGTCAACATGACCTTGTCATTACTATACCTTCCTGATATCTATCTGATAGGAAAACGGAACTTCTCTTTTAGTTCAGAAGCTGTTACTTATGACTATATTTCCTTCCTGACAAACAAAGCTGAAATGGAAGAAGAAACCTTTTACCTATGGGCATCTCGCTCTTATTAATTTCTGCTGTTTTTTGTCAGCATCAGAAAATAGATTGTCAAAAATGACACCAAAAATAAATTCATTTGGAAGGTATTTAATTTCCACCTGCCATAATGCTGACTTCATGAGTGCTCTTTATCAATCAGAAGAGGAATCTAAATTCTTCAGAAGGAAACTCACCTGTTTTCTCATGTTAAAAATATGTATTTTTTTAAAGCGTTTTCATTGTTAGGCCTATATTCAAAATAACAGATATGGATAAATTAATTAAATAAATTCTCAACAAGCATAACTTTAAAAATTTTGTCAAAAATGTGTTGTTTCACATTTAAAACACCCCCACATTTATGTACTGATTAGGCACCTAGGGTTTTTTTTTCTCACGGACTTTGCCAATTTTTGCTGAAGTAAAACCCAGAGCAGGAGTGTAATACCCACCATGTACTTCCCCGAAACAAAATCACATGTGAGGTGAATGAAGGTGAGAGCTGCTCTTATATCACAAAAAAGAAATGAGATTGAGAACTGGGCATGTAATGGAGACACACGCAGGAGAGCAAGAACTAAATGAACTAGGAAATCAAAAGACAGCATGGGCATCATGAGGGCTCTTCAGATTTCACGGTGACTCAGAAGCTGAAAGCCTCATAACCTATAAGCAGAGGAATGCGAGAACAAGAATATTCCCCTCCCTTCTTTATTCTGCTACATAAACTCCTTGGATTACATAAATTTAAAAAACCCAACACCTAAACCGAAGCCAATTGAACAAAAAAATCTGCCCAATGAAAACAAATACTACTTACTTAACAACAAATAGAATAGAAGCAAGGGAAATCTTGAATTGAGTGTGAGAGGCACTGCCTCAAATTTGCTTCTTGGGATGTGGTTTGGATTATGCCTGGTTCCTGGAGCAGAATCCATCGTGGGCTTGGCTTTAAAGTGCCAGCCCAGCTCTGGAATGATTTCTGATGCTTTGAAATAGCTATCACAGCATATCATAAGCAAGAGTTTGTTGCTGGCAGAATCCACACTGGAAAAATAGATGCTTTATAGCTTCTGCTGCTCCATAAAGAAAAGCATCTGAGTAGGGACGTAATTAAACATTTGGCATCTCAAGCACTATGTGCAACGTTAATCTAAGCAGGTAAATCAGCTCAGCATGGATAACAGTGTAGAGGGCATGCACAACAAGAATATACACACACAAAAACCCAACAAGAAAACGCATCCTTTTGCAGGCACTCAATAATAGTCATCAGAATGGAATCTGGAAGGACATGCTGCTGACGCAAAAGGAAAGCAACCGTAAAGCGCATACACACCCCAGAAAACCAAGAGAATGCAGATTAGAGAGATTGCTCCTGCTTTCCTATTCTCAAACTTCCTAGGTATTAGTGCTTCATAAAACGGTTCTTCAGCTCTTTCCACATGATTAAATTTTGGTTATCTCAGTGCAACAGGATAACCGTATGCAGAACTTCAAGAATTTCATGTTGTTATCTCCTTTTAAATCTTTGATATCCATAACCCTTTGTTTTCCTTTAAAAACAAGAAAAAGATGAAATAAAACTGTTAAGCTTTCTCTTCAGATTTATATTGTGTTATTGTTTTCTTTGGTAAGAGAAATTAAAAGTTTTACTGGAAAAAAATGTCAGATAACCAAAATGACGCCCCCATGGGTTTTAAAAACTTCCAGAGAACGAAAATGCAACTATAACTTTATGATACTATTTGTTTATAGAATTTATATGACAATACCAAAGCCTTAGAACTGATCTTTTTCTAGGATAAATTTTAAGTTTACAGAAATGGTTATTTAATATATTTTCTTCATAAAGTCTGCCTGATTTGTTGACTAGGTTTGTGTTTTATGCTAGGGGGGAGTAGGAAGTCAGAACGTGAACTCTGTATTTCAAGGTATCAGTCCAAGAACTACTGTTACTTCTATGTAGTCTCAATGAAACTAAAGCTGCATTTCAGGTATTCCCCTCATATATTCCCAGATATTTAGCCCTTTCCAGATATCTAGCTCTTTCTTATTTCTACTACATCAAAGAGGAAGAATAACAAGGAATCCGTCTTTCTGGCTTTAGTGTTTATAGGATTTCTTCTGGAGGAGGTACCAGTTAAATCACCTTTTGTAGTTTCAGTTTTGAGAAATGCCACATCTTATTCACTTCCATTCAAGAAAATGCAGATGAGCCACCAACTACTTTGGCAACATACATTTAAGAACCAAAGGTCCTTATTCAGTTAAAACAGAAAGGTAGGTGCTGCCTTCTCCACTCATCTGCAAATACAATCCAGGCAGCACCTACTTTAGAAACTCAGAATTAAACGGAGCAGAAATCTTTTCACACAAGTTGATAAGCTGAGCTGAGCCCATGGATATACTCCATCTTGTGGAGAGAAGACAAGCCATGAAGGCTCTTGCAGTTACCTGCAGGATTTATTGCTTTTAGTAAAATTCCCTATTGTCACAGCTCGGCAAGCCTTGAGGAAATGTTTCCTTCCAGTACAAAATCAAGAAAAAGAAACTTAAGCACATCTTAGAAGTTCTCCTTCCTAAATTCCTGCACAAGTGGCTGCTGACCAGAAATGACCATTGGCAGGTGGTGTTCTGGGTCTGTTCAGCTTTTCAATACTTTTGATCTGCTCCTTCTACCAAGGCAGTAAAATTTGCAATAAATTTTTCAATTTTAATTTTTCAAAAAATGGATTTTTGATGTTACAATATTTCCCCAAGTTTTATATTTTTAAACAAAATTTTCTGAGAAAATTGCTCTACTTTCTTTTAAGCTATGTTTCTCTTCTTGCCTTGTCTTGCGCGTTCCTACTGTGCAAGATCCTACTTCCCTGCATGTCGAGTCACAAATAGTTCAGCGGCCTCTTAATGACAGTGTTTGGAAGATTGCAAGATGTTTAAAAAGTGAGATGTTAACATCTTGGTGAAAGAGTTTCCTGATTTATCAATCTGAAGACTGCTGCTTGAATCGTAAAGCTTTGGAAAAACATGAAAAATAACCTCCCAAACTTTTACAGAGCAAACACAGATTTCAAATTCACAATTTCTATATTTTTTGTACATTATTTTGACTAAGAAAGTAGTTCTCTCAACAGAGATGGAAGTTTACTGAAAATCTAATCCATGTTTTCCCAAAAAATCCACTGCTGTAAGTATATCCATCAAGTAAGCATCTTTTAAACCTGTCACCTGCTTTTAACCTCAGAAGTTCTTTTGAATTACATGCATACCATAATTATCTCTCAGTCCTCGTCCACAGTCTGTTTCCATTCTCAAAAGGTCTTCTGACGGCATATTTGTACTGCAGCTGTCGTGTTATCTTTAGCTGTTTTGGGATTTTATATGACCATACATCATTGATGTTGCTGAGCACATTTTCCATAACATGGGGGATGATGGTCTAGGGTTAAAAAGGATTATTTTTGGCAGTGTTAATTGATGGGGCTACAATTATTTTATGGTCTAAACTATTAGCCTGATATGAGTTTTTCTGGAGCAGTATGGTCCTACATGCCAGGAATCTCTTTTATGTATAATGAAAATACATCATGTTAGATAAAGTATCAACTGCTCGTGGTTAACACTAGAAGCACTGACATGTTTTCTATTGTGATGCATTTTCCCATTATAGGGAAGTGATATATCATATTATTTAAAGTCCATATTAAGGACAAGAATATGGACTGTCAGAATTAGGATCTGCTGTAGATGCTGTATGAAGGTAATCTCTTGGTCTGTGCTGAGGTGCTCTAACAAGTGATGCCAACTCCATCAGAGGAGGCACAGAACCGCCTCCTGTGTATTTTCAGCTTCCATACATTCGTTTTGCCTCACAGCTGAAAATTAGATACTGCAGGTCTCAGATGACGTAAAGGCCACTGACTGGAAGTACACAAAGAATAATAATGCTTACAACTGTGGTCAGAGAATAGACCAATTTTGGAATATACCTATTGTTTTTCAGATAAGATTCAGTTAGGTAAAATAGCACAAATTATCAATAACTATTAGTGCTCTGCAATCCTGACTATTCAAATTAAATGGCTTATGGTCTGTGCATAATCTAGCAAGTAACTTATCGTCACATTATTGCAAGCAGTATATACACAACTTGCAATATGGCATTCTTGCACTGCATAGTAACCAGAGGATATATTTTTTCTTTCCTGTATATTCCTGGAAATGAGGGAAAAAGGACACCAAGGTAAATAATTTTCTGGCTGGTTTCACTCAAAAGCTCCTGTGGAATCTGCTGATAGCTTGAAAAGAACTTAATAAAAAGTTGGAAAAGGAGAGATTGAATAGGATAAGTAATAAGAACCAAGGTGAAGAGAAACCCTGAAAGATAAATCTAGTGAAGTATACAGAGCTTTGACAGAATCCCTTGAATTAGACCACTCTTAAACCACTTCAGTTGAATGTGGGCCCTGGAGTGCAATTTTCAGTGATACCAAATTGATAGAAATTGTTTTTCTATAAAGCACCTTGGAGTGTTAGCTTTGATTAATCAGAGGCAATTATCACAGCTAACAAAGCATAGCTACAAACACAGAGAAACCGCAGTCAGGGCAAAGTCCACAGCCTTCTTGCACCTAGACATATTAAGTTCCACAGGAATGTGATGTCGTATGCAGGCCAATTTTTTGTATGCTATTGTCGCACATATATTTTCTAAGCATCACAGTTATCCGCGGTTTGCTTCAAAACTAGATGGGCTCAGTCACAAACATTTCTGCACTTGGTAATTTTGAAATAACTTGACTAGCTTTTTGGAAACACCAAGCAACAAGACGTATAGGGTTTTGTAGTGTATCTGTACCATCGCTAGGGTCCTAAGTCAGCTTATAGATTTGGGGTAAATCAGTGCCAAACTGAATAAAAATGAAATCTTCTCTTAGATGGAGCAGTTGCGGCTATTCCAGAGGCCAGACTTCCTCTGAACTATTTCATCTTCTTGCTCATTTTGCTGCTGTAAAATATTTCAGGCTAAATATCACCAGTATGGAAAAGTCGGTTGGATTCATAGTGTCTACTGAGTTTACTTGCAAAGAACTTCAGTTTTTGCTGTCCTCATCTCGGGGGGGAAGTAACCCCTTCAAGTGCCTCAGATAACTGCATCCGGGAACTGTGAATTAAGGTCCTGCCCCCCGTGTGCTAAAGTTAGAGGTACTTGCAAATAAACTGAACTTGTGGGTGGTCTCTATAAATATAGCAAGTTATGGGTTGTGGCAAGTCAGGTTTGAACAGGAGGTTTATTCAGCCAGCTCTGCCATGGGAGCTGTGATATCTGACAAAAGGATCGGTGGTCAGATGGAGGCAGCAAATTCTTACAGCTCCTTGGTCTGGACAGTGAGCCAGACTCTACATTAGCTGATTCAGGGCCAGAAGGGTGACCTGAATTCTTATTGCCTGTGTTCAAGAGAACAATTACATCACTTGAGATGCAGGCTGACAAAGTTCCCCTGGGCTGTGCCTGCAACCACTCTCTGCATGTTCAAAACCAGCCGCTGAACTGCAAGACATAATATAATCTCTGTTTTTTAAGTACTATTGTCTGCATTTCATCTTTTCCCAAGTAACATCATAAACATTTATTTTCATGGGTAGTAGGGGTGGAGGTTTTTTGTAGAATTTTACTATATATCACAACTAGACCCTCTAAAACAAATAAAAGAATAATTGTTTCCTTATGAAAGCTATCACAGCAGCTCACCTTGAAGACCTATTTCTTTCTTTTCCTAAGTGCTGTTGGAAATAATCCAAATACACTGGAAGTTATGCTTTCTATTTTGCAGTGAGGAAATGGAAGCATTAAGAATATAGCTTAGAAAATAACTTTCAGAGCTGCAGAACTGATCTCTCTTGTACATGGCTGTCACAGTGCAATCCAGCTTCTTAGGCAAGGAGCCTTATGTGCCCCGTGCTCCTCATAAGGTGGCCTGAGCTCCTCCTAATGGTGGCACAATTACAGCAGCTACTTATAGGAAATACTTATCCTGGGGAGTGAACCTCAAGCTCTGACTCTGAGCATGGAGGAGAAGCTGCTGTTCCCTGCAGTGAAGAAGCCCAGCTCAATGCTGAGCACCTGTTTAAGAACAACCAGTGTCTCGTGGTGATGCCACCACTTGCCTTCTGCCCAGCAGAAATAGGAAAAGAGGGGGAGAGGAGGTGGGCACATAGCTTCACCCGCTCTTGGCCTGAGGTTGTCCTTTGCCTCCTCTGAGAGCCTCCTATGAGAGCCTCTGAGAGAAAAAAGTGGCAATGGAAGACTTACCCCTCCCTCCCCTCTGCTGCAGCTGTGCCACTGGAAAGACGGGGAGGGATGAGAGACCATGGCACCAAACCCAAAGGGCGCAGGAAGAGACCAGACTTAGATCCTACACAGAGGAAGGCAGGGGTGAGAACCCAACAGTCTCCAGCGCCTCTTTGGCAATGGCAGCCTTCACCTTCACCATCATCACTTTCTTTTCTTTCTCCTTACCTCTCACTGCTGTGAGGCAAGGGAGTGTCTTAAGGCTGATTTCTGCTACAGAGAGCTTGCAACACAGCTTCAGTGTGACTTTTCATAATCTTGGACCTTCTCGTTTTACTAGCTTTTTTGGGAGGATTGGGTTTTTTAAGGGGGGTGTGTTTTTGTTTTGTTTTTTTTTTTGTGTGTGTGTGTGCTTTTTCTGCCCCCTCTGCACCATGCTTTACCACTAAAATTAGGAGCTGGGCTTAGATTAGGGACTGCATCCTTTTTGCCTGTGGTGCTGTCCTTCCTTCCATCCAGCAGCAAGCTATGAGCCATTCTGCACCGTGCTCTGCGGAGAAGGTTTCAAGAGAAGAAGGGAAGCCTTGTGCCATCCAGCTCTGCTGGGGCAAACAGTGAGGCAGGGCTTTTAGGGCAAAATGAGTAGGATGTTTTTATTTTGATTTATTTTTCTCTGTGGTGGTAATGCTCTGAAGCTAATCTCTATTGTATTATGAATTGTACGTACCTCTAGCAGTGATGGCCAAGGAAATGTTGGCTGTGTCAGTAAACTCTTGTGCAAAATGAAATAGCATGAAGCAAGTGCTGAGCAAAAAGATGTACAGGTTTCATTTCTTATTGAAAGGTATTGCCATCCCTGTAGAAAATTGATTTCTTCAACAGTTGAATCTACAAAAATGCATTAGGAATACAGAAAAAAATATCCTTCTTTAAAAGCAAAACCAGCAAAATGCAGTTATTTTGTCAGGTTTGCAAGTTCCATTTTTCTTAAAAATGCAGTTGTAAATGAGTATATTTTTAAAATTGCAGAGAAGGCAAAAATAAGAAAAGTTTAGGATCCGAAAAAACCCTAGGGTCTCTAGCTCAGCCTGCCCCATTAGTTATGGCTTAGTGATGTGCATTATGCAAATACAGCAACGTGCCTTTTAAAACCCGATTAAAGACCTGACCTACAGATTAAGTAGGGCCATCTTAATACTGCACATGAAAGGAATGTCCTGTGTTGCAGGCTAAGATAGTGAGGAATAAGAGAAACTACTCTGTTTAATTTTCTAATGCTTATTCCAAAAAACAAATAGATTTGTGGGAACAAATAAAGAAAAATGAAATTCAAAGCTGATGACCTGTAAAGTCTTTGCTTTAAGTACAATGGTCCCTTATCTGCAGTTCTCTAAGGGGCAGATAAAAATATTATGCAAATTGCTAATGACACATGGCAGACTTGAAATTTTTTTTTACTATCTTCCCTCTTTATACCAAAATTATAGGAATAAAGAAGCTTTAATATTTCTTTCTAGATAGGGAGACAAAGCATTTTCTATTTTTTAAAAATATTACCTTTCATTGCATTTATCTTCTATAAGACAGTGAAGTACATTTATAATATCACAAGATAAGAAAATGCAGACAATACGAAAGGATATGTGCTCAATATTATAAGAATATTTTTACACGTAGCTTTTTTCACTTCATCAGAATTACTTGCTGCTGTTGTATTGCTCCGTTTGTGATGTAAGATGAGAATTGGTTGGGATGGGATGCTGCCTGCAGCTCAGGCAGTTGGGATAGATGCCCTCATTTAACTTGATTGTGTAAGCTTTTAGATCTGAAACTGTAGGCTGCTGGCATAAACAGTTGATCAAATTAAAATGCCTTCTTGGACAACAAGGAAACAAAGAAAAGAGCTTTATCTGCTTATTATTTTGTAAAACATTCTCGTGCTTAAGAAAAAAAAAACAACAAAGAAAAGATAGGGAAGATAGAAAAGATGGAGACACTTTTGAGAAGGGAATTTTCTTATCATAAAAATGTTTTCAGCTAATAGATGAATAGATCAGTTGAACCAGCTCTTTAAAAATCCACGTGACACTGGCTATAGAGTGAAAGTGGACAAGCAATTTACAGAATGTAATTTACTCTTTGAACGCTGGTTTTACATTGAGGCAATACCCATGATCAGACTACAAATAAATACTTTGGTTAGAATTACTGCATTTGGGGATAGATCTTTTATGAGCCGATCACAAACAATCCTGCCGCAGGTATATGTGTTTTCTAGTTTTGAAATAGGATCTTCAGTGTTTGGTTCACATCATAGCTTTTGAATAACTAACACTAAATTTAACCCAGAAAAAAAAGGGCTGGAAGCAAAAGCTATATTAATTCTCTGGGTTAAATCTGTTTAGGAATGGTACTGCGCACAAAGGATTAAATATTTCTGCTAAGTTTATATGCCTTTCCCTTTTCTCAGCCCCCTTAACTTTGTCCTCTGTGATACCCTCAGCCAAACTGTAACCCTAAAAATATTTGGGTTTGATTTGCTTCTGGAGTTTTAGACAAGGATCTCTAGCAGCTATTGTACTCTCACCACGTGCAATTCACGCAGCCCAAGTTAAAGTGCAGAACCTCATTCTAACCTTTTTTAGGAAATTCTGAGAAAACAAGCCCGACAAAAATCCTGCATTTCTGTGTAATGATATTCCTGCACACAATGAGTATCAGTGCCGCAATCTTGAATTACAAGAGGACAACTTAACTGCAGGAAATGTCAGTTTTTACTTTTGTTTCTATTTTCTAAATAGTTGTACTGTCTCTTTACAAACGATCAAGGAAACATTTTCATTGGGGTGATTCTGTTTTGTGCTTACCTCTCCTGATCACCGCAGTTGTAGTTTTGGCCAGATTCCACACCCAAATGCAAGGACATTTCCACGCCTCTGAGGAGGCAGGTCTCTCATTCAGCACAGAGAATCTCGCCTCGTGTTGGTCCAGGTCTGCTGGGGCTCCAACCATCGGCTGTCCGGGGGTGACAGGGGCCAAGTCTTGTATCGCATGCTGAGTTCTTCTGGTGCTTACTTGACTGTAGTGGCACAGTGAGACTGTGATTATCATATTTTGCCCTACTTATTGGAGTCCTCGCTGGGAGGGTATTCTATATTTTGCCAGGTTCAGAAAAGGAAAATACGGAAAAACTAGAAATACTGAGAGGCATTTACACTGTCTAATTTTAGACATCTATCTTTGTGTTCTGCAACTCCCTCTGAAGACCCTTTTTTTCTTTCTAGTGGTTGCATATGACTTGAAGGCTGTAGCTACAGAAGCTCTGAAATGTGGTTATGTTAGACAATTAAAGGAGTTTTATGTGGATAATGTGAATTTTCCCTTAGGCTTATGACAGATCTCACCACAATTTGTCTTCACTGTTGAACTAAGATCTCCTTTACCATTGATGTTCACATTTGATTCAGCTTTCTGACTTAATAAATCTTATATTTTGCCATTTTAGTTCTGTCATAGCCAAATAAATTCCAGTTGATGGTAAAATGATTTGAGCAATTGGGGTTCATATTAGAAAAAAAAAAAGGAAAAGCAGCTGGAAATTATTTGGGCTTTAACCTATCTATGCAATTTAATATGGATTAAACTCTGTTGCAAACAAAGAGACTACTGTAGAAGTGATGGTATTTAGGGATTCAGTCTAGTATGCAGTGTTAAATTTACTGTACATTTCCTGAAGTATTCCATGGAATTCAACAGGGCACAGACATAATTAAGACTGGTTCCAAAATTGGGAAGTTCGACTACAATAGACAGAATTTTGCCATGCTGGAAGTTTCAGGATTGGTTGCTCTTTCAGTTATAGGTTTATTTCACTGTATATCCCATAAACAAGATTTTACAATAGAAAGATTTCAACAGCTTCAGCTTTAGAGTTCAGCATTTCCATCTGTTAAAGGAACTCAACCAAAATGCTTCCTCTGCTCTTTGTTCTCTGTCCCTCCTTCTGCGTGTTTCTGTGCTGTGTTTTAAAGGCTTGGAAGGTTAAGAAAAAATTTCAGAATGAGTTTCCAATAACAAAAGATTGGAAAGTGACTAAGGCAAATTTGAGTAATGATAATAAAATAACCCACTGATTATCCAGTGTCAGGCACTGACAGCTGATGCACATTCAATATGTGGTGGGTACTGCCAGTTCCATCAGACTGTCTCCATAATGTCGTTGCTCATAACTCTATATGCTGTCATTTTGGTCTGAGACATGAGCAATGGCTTTGTCCTATGAAAAGCAAAAATTCCCTGTGCTTCGTGTCTTCAGAATAACAGGAGACACTGGTCAAAATAAGTATCATCTAAGTGAAGGCTGAAATAAATTGTCTAGCATTTTATTTTGCTAAGCCTCAAGATAAAAAATGATTTGCCACTCGGTGTGTGGTCACCCTCTTGTTCTTGCTGCTAATAATCATACTTGTGGCACTAAACTATTTATATAGCCAGTAATATATCAGCCCAGCAAACAAATATGAATCAGTGAACCTGCTGAAAATTCTGTCTGAAATGCCCTTCCTCCACAAAGTCAGCAGAGCATAACACATCAAAATAAAGGTCAGCACAACCCCAATTTAAACATTGCTAGCCGTCTTTGATTGGTTTTGACTCTGAGTCCCATTTATCAGTGTTAGCTGATGAAATATCTCTCTATTTCCAAACTGTTTCTAATTTGTTCCACTGCAGTCCTTAAAAAAGAAAGACAATAATTTCTTCCTCCTCCCTTTATTCACCATCTTTTGCTTTCTCCAAAAGCAGTGTCCAAATTTACTCTTCAGGATTCCAGAAGAAAACAAAATTCTAGATAAGCATTACTACTTACTATTCCTATTCCTATCACTATCACTATCATTATCACTACTACTATTACTATTATTATTTCTGAGTTTTTAAGTTGCTGTCAGATATGAAACAAGTGAAGCATGGAAAATAACAGAGAATCCTAAAGACCATTGCTCCCAAATATTAGGGTTTTCTTAACCAGAACCATCAGGAAAAGATAAAATCAGGAGGTTTATAAAGTTTTTTGCCATTTTGCTGGCGGGCAGTTAAGGAAAATGGGATTGAATATCTATAATATGTAGTGCCTTTTAGCTTAAGGGCCAGTAAAACTGATTAAAAGGGTAAGAGTAGAGAATACCATGAGCTGAAGAGAGAAAAAGGGACTATAAAGATAAATAGATTTGGTAGGAAGCCAGCCTCCTTTTGCTAGTTCACAGAAAATGGAAGCTGCCTTAGCCGAAGATCTTTCCTGAGTGGATCAAAAGGCACAAAGGTGTTCACTGTTGTCCAATTTGTTTGATTAAATATTCATAGCACAGCTAAAGGCAAGATTTTATTCCAGTTTAATCAATGGGAACATTGCCTTGTCTGCAACAGGAGTGCTTATGGCCTGGCTTGCCTAAATGAACAAGATGTATATTCCTCTGTGCAACATGAATATTCACAGGCTTCAAGCCCATTTGCAGCCCTGTTTTCCATCCATTTGATGATTTAATTGCCTACGCGTTGTCATCTAGTGACATTTAAAATACTGTATGGTATCTGAGGCATGCAAACCGAGCTGGTACATCTGTCACAGGATTTAGTGGGACCTGAGCCTTCTGGACTGGCAACAGCCGGCCAGGTTGATTGCCCTAGCGGCATCTCAAATGTCACTAGATGACTATATTTAGGCAAATGTTTCACCTCAGATTTGCTGACCATAGGCTTCCAGTCTTCTTCCTCTGCTAAGGTGGCTTGACTTAGCTTGACTTGATTGAAGTCACAAAAATTAGTGAGGAGTTAATTTTGTTCACAAAGAAATGTGCAAGGCAGAGTACTGCTCTAAGCACTTGCTCTTCCAAAGTGGACGGATACTAAAGTTCATCAATCTCTATTAGTGTTAATTGACAAGTCATTTGAACCACCTTACAGTGCAAAACCAGAAGGGACGCACTTACTCTCTTGACATTCGTTCTCTACCCCAAATTACCTTTCTTTTCTCTTGCAGGGCCCACATACTTCTCATTCAGTTATGTATGCATTTTGGCAATAGCGTGAGAGCTCTTCCTTTGATGTCTGTCAAAGGTCCATGTCAGCAGGAATAAGAACACATCCTTTGCTTGTGTAACTTGACATATGCCCAATGAAATCACCCAGTACATTGGCTCATCGCTTTTACCCTTGAATTAAAAGAAACAGAAAAAGAATCTTTGGTTTTAGTGGGTAGCTGAAGCAGATAATATCCTCGGAAAGGAAATGTAAACCTCTGTTTTTGTGCTTCTTGGAATTCTGTATTTGCCTTAGCAGCTTAGCTTAAAGCAGAGAGTAGGTTGGTAAGCATCACTTGCATAGTTTGGTAAGGTCAACAGCAAGACCAAACATCTCTTGAAGTGTACAGTTCAAACATGATATCATTGATTACCACAGACTTAATGTTAATCTTTCGTCCCACCTGAATTATAGCGTGGTTTGACAGTTAAAAATAGATTTGTTGTTCAGTCTGAAATTCATGGTTGAATAAAGCTTGAATGTAAAGATGGAACGTGTTTTCAAGCATTTATAAAAGCAAACCTCTGAATCCCTACTCTGTGCTCTCAGATGCCTAATCAAGACTGGGAGGTGGAAAGAATATAGAGGGGTAGAGTGATCCGCTTATAGGGAGTGGTTCAAGGAGCTGAATGTTGATATCTTGGCCAGATAACTTAGCACAAAAAGGTGAGTCTCCAAGTGCTTTAACAGTATAACGATGAAAAGATGGAATGGATTATTAAGGCTGACAAAAAGGATATCAAAATCACCATGCCAGACAGTAATTAATAGCACTGTTTCCAGAGCATTTTGTACACAAACATCTTTATAATGAATTAAACCTTATGACATCAACCTGAGAAAGAGAAAAAAAAACCCATACCCCTCTTCACAGCTGAGGAAGGCTTAAACAGTTACGGGCAATTCCAGAGTTATTCAAGGTCACTCAACAAGCCTTTAGACAATCCAGGTAGAACTTAGGTTCCTTTTTTTAAAAAAAAAGTCAATCAAGCCTGAAGCAACAGAAAGAAAGCAGCTAGAAGAATTCTAGAAAATATTTCCCAAAATGTAAGATCTATTATTCTGAGTAATAACCTTTACAGGGAAAGAGTAAGAGACCCAGCATTGGAGTCCAAACGCTGGAGAATATATTGCAGAAAACAATCGTGTGCTGACATTGGCACTGACTGCATGATTTAATGTTGGGATTCTGCCCCCCAACACCTGCCCCCCCCATCTTAAATATCCATTATTCTAAATTAAGCAAGAACTATCTCACAGGATTCATGTAAATTACCTCATAAAAAGAAAAACTTTGAGCAAGACTATAAATATACCTCTAAGTTTTTATGATATCAAGCTGCCTTGATTTACTGCAGTGTCTCTGCAACCCTATGCAGTACTGCTTGTGATTCAATGCTGCTCACTGTAATACATAACAAACATTTTACCTTTCTGTCTTCAGCGTGTGTGAAATGGTTAATTCATATGAATCCAAGATGAATCCTGGCTTTTTTTTTTTAATGTTAGTTATTTTTGTTAAGCTTGGCTTAACTCCTGTAGGGTCCAGTCTCAGGGCTATTTAGAGGATTTTCCCAAAGCAGTCAGTACTGCTTTGTCTGCATGAGTACTAAAGCTTAATGTTCTTGTTTTTCCTGTTTAAGTGTTGTTGCCTGGACTAGCCGGATAATTTGTCGATTTTTAAGAAACAAATATTTTGCAGTTTCCTTTGCTGATGAAATTTCAAATGACAGTTGTACTGCGGTTTGTATAATCTGCTGTAATGTAAACATACTTTAGATTGAATAACATTTGGCCACAGATTATTTCCTTCTTGATTTGAAAATATAATCTATTAGCATAGAGTATTATTGATCACACTATTAGTTATTTCAATCTATTAGGGTATTTTTAAATTAAAATCTTAGCTAATGCTGTTGTCCAATGTATCTCTGATGATCTCAGTATGGTGATCTCAGTAGGGTGATGCATATTTAGATTTACATAATTTCGTAATTCTCATCTGAGTTACATCTGTACAAATGCATTTACTTCAAGGGAACTGTGCTGGAATAACTGAAGAAAAAAGATGAGACTAATATTTCTCATAAGAAGGAATAAATGGGCAATGGTGCATGAAAGTGCCAAGTGGACATTTGAATACTCTCTGCCTCATTGTTTAGCATTTATATGAAGAATGTGGGTGTCATTCTGATCCTAGCTGACAATAGTTTTTGCTTTGTTAATAATACAGCTGATTTCAACATCTCAGTTTTAGGCACGAAACTAATCTGTACTTATTTGGAGAAACCATTTCATGATATACTTTTAGGTCTTCCATTTGCATGCTATAATATAAAACTATTAGAAGTTAAAACACTTCTAAACTGAGAAAATGTGTGGCTTATTTTAATATCTGCTACACCATAGCTATAATGAAGTCCCCTTTGACTGAGATATCAGTCAATCCATACTTTAAGACTGCAAAGTTTAGTCTAATAAGCGACTAAAATTTCTTACATCAACATCTGTGGCTAGTATTTTACCATAATCTTATTCATAGAATCATAGGATCATAGTAAGGTTTGAGTTGGAAGGGATCTTTAAAGATCTTGTAGTCCAACACCTCTGCCACGTGCAGGGACATCTTTCACTACATTGAGTTGCTCAAAGCCCCATCCAACCTGACCGTGAAAACTGCTAATGGTGAGGCATCCACACCTTCTCTGGGCAGCCTGTTCTATGTCTCATCATCCTCATCATAAAAAATGTCTTTCTTATATCCAATCAAAACCTACCCTCTTTCAGTTTAAGATTACCACTTGTCCTATTGCTACGGACCATGGTAAAAAGTCTCTCTTCATCTTATAAACTCCTGTATTGGGTTTACATGACAAACTTTTGGTAGGGGGTGGGCTGCAGGGCTGGCTTCTGTGAGAAGCTGACAGAAGCTGTCCCTGTGTTGGACAGAGACAGTTCCAGCCATCTGAAAGATGGACTTGCCACTGGCCAAGGCCGAGCCAATCAGCGATGGTGGTAGCACCTGTGATAACATATTTAAGAAGAGGAAAAAACCTGCTGCGCAAGAGCAGCTGGGGAGACGAGTGAGAATATGTGAGAGAAACAACTCTGCAGACACCAAGGTCATTGAAGAAGGAGTGGGGGGAGGAGGTGCTCCGGACACTGGAGCAGAGATTCCCCTGCAGCCCAAGGTGAAGACCATGGTGACATAGGTTGTCCCCATGGAGGTCCATAGTAGAGCTGATATCCACCCTGCAGCCCATGGGAGGACCCCCAGACTGGAGCAGGAGGATGTGCCCTGAAGGAAGCTGTAACCCCATGGAGAGCCTCTGCTGCAGCAGGCTCCTGGCAGGAACTGAGACCTGTGGAGAGGACCCCATGCTGGAGCAATTTTTTTTCAGCAGGACATAGGGCCCTACAGGGACCCACACTGGAGCAGTCTGCTCCTGAAGGACCGCACCCTGTGGAAAGGACCAATGCTGGAGCAGTTTGTGAAGAACTGTAGCCCATGGGAAGGACCCATGTTTTTGAGTAGTTTGTGGAGGACTGTGTTCTGTGGGTTAGACTCCATGCTGGAGCAGGGGAGAGCGTGAGGAGGAAGGAGTGGCAGAGATGTGTGATGAACTGACTGCAATCCCCATTCCCTGTCCCCCTGCTGCTCAGGGAAAGGAGGTAGGGAAGTCAGGAGTGAAGTTGAGCCTGGAAAGAAGAGATAAATGAGGGGAAGATGTTTTAAGATTTGGTTCTTATTTCTCATTATCCAACTCTGATTTGATTTTCAATAAATTAAATTAATTTACCCGAGTTGAGTCTGTTTTGTCCATGACGGTAATTGCTGAGTGATCGCCCTATCCTAATCTTGACCCACGAGCTTTTTGTCATATTTTCTACCCATGTCCAGTTGAGGAGGTGGAGTGGTAGAATGGCTTGGTGGGCACCTGGGGGCCAGCTAAGGTCAAATCACCACAGCCTCCTTTAAGTATTGAAAGGATGAAGTAAGGTCTCCCCAGAGCCTCTTCTTCTCCAATGCTCTCAGCTTTTCTGACCAGAGAGTGTTTCAGCCCTCTGATCATTTTTGTGAACCTCTCCCCTGGACCTGCCCTAACAGGTCCATCACCTTCTTGTGCTTGAGGCTCCAGGTGGGGTCTCAGGAGAGCAGAGTAGAGGGGGAGAATCACATCCCTCGACCTGCTGGTCATGTTTATTTTGATGCAGCCCAGGATACGATTGACTTTCTGCTCTGCAAGCACATATTGCTGGCTCATATCCAGCATGTCATCCCCCAGTTCCCCAGGTCCTCTCTGCAGGGCAGCTCTCAATCGATTCATCCCACAGTCTGGATTGATATTGAGGATTGCTCAACCCAGGTGCAGGACCTTGCCCTCATTCTTTTTGAACTTCATGAGCTTTGCATAGGTCCACTCCTCAAGCCTGTCAACGTCCCTCTGCATGGCATCCCTTCCCTCAAGTGTATCAGCGGCACTACTCAGCTTGGTGTCATCCACAAATTTGCTGAGGGTGCACTCAGTTGCACTGTGTGACTGATGAAGATATTGAGCAGTATTGGTCCCATTATGGACCCTTGAGGAGCACCTCTTGTTACTGGATTCCACTTGGACATTGAGCCATTGACTGTGACTGTTTGGATGGGTCATCAGCCAATTCCTTATCCATCTAACAGTCTACCCATCAAACCCATATCTCTCCAATTTAGAAGAAAGAATGTGGTGGGGGCCCATATCAAAGGCCTTACAGAAGTCCATGTAGATGGCATCAGTTGCTCTTCCCTTGCCCACTGATGTGGTCACTCCATCATAAAATGTCACTTGATTAGTCAGGCACAATTTGCCCTTTGTGAAGCCATTCTCTAATCACTTCCTTGCCTTCTGTATATTACAGTGTCTTCCAGGATGTATTCCAGGAGGATCTGTTCCATGATTTCTTATTCCCACTTCTTAATTTGTCTGCAATAAATATGCATGCTGAAGTATGAAATCTTTGATCCTTGGATGACATCAAATAGACATATGTATTTTGAACTTGTGAATTTATAGATATTAAGAAAAAGGCAGCAAACTGGGTTGATGGTGAGACATCATGTTTAAATGACTTAGTAACTTTGAGACAGAGATTATTATTTTAAGGATAGCAATGTGCACTACAGTTTCGAATATTGAAGCTACATTGTTTAGGAATACTGTAGATGTTGCTAAACGTTACTGTCAGGCACAAGACAAGGGCAAGTGTAATAATTAGCCACTATTTCCATGTGACCAGCCCTTTTGGCCTCTTGCCCCTCTATTTCCTACGCTTGTTCCTCCCTGAAATTACCTAAATCTCTCCTTTTTCCTGCCTTGGGTTCCACCCCAAAATGTTCCATAAGGAGTCCTATGCAATCCTAAAATGCTGTTCCCCTGCATCCTATCTATGTCCCACCTCCAGGCAGCAACTCCCATTAGTCCAAAATGTGATCTGGAGAGCTGCTCCCAATGACTCATGGTGATGTGTTTCACGCCTGGACACTGGGGCTGAGGATCTTCAGGGGCAACCCTGAAAGGGGCCCAGAGAAGGCGTTCATTCCTTGGAGGTCCTTATTTTGGCTTCTGAACTGCCATGGTGCCCCTGTGCTCCTCTGGGCTTGTCGTGGTCATTGACGGTTTGATGGTTCCTGTGATGGGCCTGGGAGTAGCTGAGGCATGGTATTGTTTGGGCTCTTCCCAGCTTCCCCACTGCCTCTCTGTGCTCCTTTGTACAGATGAATTTTCATCACATAATCTCATGTTATACCATGGGTATACCCATAAAGGTGTTTTTGTTTAGTCGCTTTGATGGCTAAAAGGAAGAAGAATGAGTCTAACAGCCGGGAAGTGTCTGGACAAGCAGAAACCTAAGGTCTAATGCTGCCTTCCTCTGTGTCCTTGGGTAATTGAATCAGTCTTCAATTATTAGTGTCTCAGTTTCTAAAAGACATATAAGATGACATACTGGAATCCCAGGGTGATTCTGAAGATTAGCACATAAAAATCTGGATGATAATCAAATATCAGAACAATGGAGTCAAGGTAAGTTCCAATGGCCAAAGATGAATCACCAAATACTCTGATGATCATTATTGATTTTGTGATAGACTGCAGTATTTCATATTTTTTGATACTTGTTAGTTTTTTGCAGTAGTTTTAGCTAACAAGGAGTTTTAGCTATGTCTCAGAAAACTATTCATAGCAATAGTGGAAAAACACACAAATATTTACAAAAACGTCTTTTCTCATAGCATGCCTTGCAATTATAAATGTTTTCTCTTTCTTACAAAGTTCTGCAAGCTAAAATCATGCAACACAGAGCCAAGGGACCTGCAAGATACTATTAATTGAGGTGTATAACCTCGCTGTTCCCTTGTCCATTTATTTCCTTAAATAACAGGCTTGCCTTACAGGGAAATGAAAAAAAGGTGCTATGGCCAACCCCAAGAACACATCTTGTTCTGTAGTTAGATTACTCAACATCAATCATTTAACATCCTACTGTGGAATTCAGTCTCAGTATAATTGTGGTTTCTCACTTGCTTTCAGTAAAAAAGGATGTCATTGTTCAGTTAACGCACTTGAGAAAAACATTGTGACCACTCTAAATAAAAATAAAGCCTCCACTATTCAAATCTGTTATGAAGCAACGTCTCTGGACATAAAATGACAACCATAATGATTTACCGTTGTAGATGCATTACTCAGTACACACCCTAATGCTTTTAAAATGCAGTTTACCTAGGAATTCTATAGAAGTATTTAATGTCAAATGACATTTTTCAAGTGATCCTTTTGCTCTTGCTCATTTTTGCTCAGAGAAGGGGCTGAATGCTATTCATTTCAAACATGTTTTGTCCTCATGGAAAACATTAAAGCAATTCTATAATTTATTATTATTGCAAATATTTTTTTTTAAATTTCAGTTTTGTTGTGAATCTTGATATCAGATTTACAGTTTTAGGCAAGAAAAATATTCTCTTTGCTGTCATCAAGGGCAATCTCCAGTCAACATTCCTGTATCACTTTTTCAGCAGTGGACCTCTAAAGATGCATTCCTTCAAAAAAGAGAGAGAGGGAAAAAAAAAGAGAGAAAAAAAAATATTTAATCTTTGTAGTTTACAATTTTTAATTCTCTGGTTTAGACCTTTGGCAAGAAGGACAGTATTATAAGCCCTGGAAGATATATTTGCAGTCCTTGTGTGCATTTGCTCTTTAAAGATGAAACTGAGATAACCAGCTCAGTTCTTATGAACCTCCAAATAGGTTACCATGAGGTGAACTAAATTTGAATGAGAAACCACTTCAAGGAGAGCTCCATTAAATATATTCTGAATTGTAAAGTCTCCATCCCATCCCATCCCATCCCATCCCATCCCATCCCATCCCATCCCATCCCATCCCATCCCATCCCATCCCATCCCAGGAAATGCATATGATAAATGTTAATTATAATGGGAATGCTAAAATTCCACTGTGAAGTGATAACTGTTATCCCCAAAGTGACCATCAGCTACAGTTAGTTTTAATCAGAAACAGGAGTTCTTACCTGCTTCTGGTACAAAAGTACCGGCTCGCTATGGGAATGGGGCCAAGATCCTATTTCCTGTGTGCCCTCCTCAATGGATTGGGCATACTTGTCTTAAAATACCAGTTCATCAGATCAAGTGGCAACAGGTCCCCAGACAAGAAATTTCTTGTCTCTTAAATGGACAGAACCTTTCCAGAGAGCATCTTTAGCTACTACTTGCAGAGACTCATTTATATCTTTCTGTGGGATAGAGGAAGCAATAGAGGAAATCGAGAATAGGTAAATCTATAATCCTGTAGCTTGGTATCAGTTCACATTAATTACAAGGCTGCATTTATAAGCCGTTCTACTGAGACATTTTATCACTTTGAAGCCAAATGAAACATTCCACACATTCTTTTGAACCAGCTAAGATAAAAGCAATATATTCTAACTCTGTCACTATCCAGCTCAGGACACTTCCATCTCAGCTAAACTTTGAATGTTATCACTGAAAAGCTTATTCTTCCTTGAGTTACATCTTTTTAATTGATTTTACTGTATTTCACATCTATGTATTTCTCAGTTCTTTTCAAGTTTCCTCATTTTCTATTCCTATTATCCCTTCATTCATGAGGTATCTTTGTATTCCCACATATAGTTCAGAGTTTTAAAGACACTTTTCTCCAGATCTTTGCACTTTCATTAGCGTATAGTCAAATGGTACTGAGAGATCTTATTATTACTATTTCATACTGTTCATTGCCATCAGACTAATTTCTTCTCTCATGGAACTTCAAACAATCCATCATCAATGCCGCCCCTTTATATTTAGATCAAATGTTGACGATCTGTTATAAACAAGAATTAATATCTCAAAGCATTCGTTACAAAGGTTGTTTTGTGAAAACCTTACTTAGACTTTACTATCTAACCTCAAATGACACAACACGCCACGTGGAAAGCTGATGCTATTGGGTACAATTCTGTGAGCTAAATTAAGCTGAACCTCTTTATACAGGAACTCAATCTAATCTGAAGCTGAAATGTGAACATGAAAATGCATCAGATAAAGCACTGGTGTCCTGTTAACGAAGCTTGATGGCAACAGTTCATTTAATGTTCTAGATACACACCACAGACATTGCCAAAAGCAAATCCAATTAGATATGTGAAGAATTCCTATAGATCTGTTCTCGCTTACTGAAATGTAATAAATGAGAGTAGATCTACGTCAATTTGCCATATTAGCTTTTAAGCTGCCTTCAGAATGCTGCATTCTGAAGCAAAAAAATCCAACAACTGTGGATGTCTATGGAATAATAAACCCCTCATTTTCTGTGCTGGGTCATTACTGAGATCTTTATTAACATTGCTGTATATTTGAAATGAGCCCTTTTCTCTGTATTGTATGCATATTTAAGTCTGAAAAATACAAAAAAGAAGATATATATAAATAAAATATAAAATAAATAAATAAATAAATAAATATATATAAAAGCTTTGTAGACACCACACAGTTATTTGGCCATATCTGATTACCCCATGCAATTAATTAAAACTAAATGCTGGCTCATATTCATCACTTATCAGACGTTCATTTGCATAACAAAGGGGATTAAATACAAAACTGCATCATGAAACAGAATGGTCATTCAGTCTGGAAAATACAAGTATTCATTAGGGCCGTATTAGGTCATGGCTGCATGAAGGGTATTTAAAATGTAGAAGAATTTGAATGAATAATGAAGTATTTTTGGAAGCTGATGTTACAAATCAAGATCATTGATCTTCTAAATAAACAAAACCACAAGTTCCACAGACCTTAGTGTTTAACTCAAGCTTCAGCCAATTCAAATTTGTTTCTGGAGATAATATTTTTTAATGAATGATCACTTTCCAAATAGTTTTTAAGAAGCAGGCACACAACAAACAGTGGCAGACCTCCAACGCAGCACCAAGAAGTGTGTGTGCGTTGACTTAAAAAATGAATGGGCTCACAACACTGCTTGAAGCATATCAGCAGATATGCTCAAGAGCAGATTCAGCTCTTGAGGAGGTCAAAACCTGAAGTATTCTGGCCAAAAAAATCAATCCATTCTGTAGAAATTGCTAGGGACTAACTGTATATTGCAAAGATGTTCACAAAAAGAGAGAAACAAAACTTATACCTTTGATGGAAGTATTGGCTTGTGATGGACTTGTATGTCATTTTATCTTCTGTCTGCCTGAAAAATGACGCTTTTCTGGTTGTAAATGCTGGGAATTTTGTAGAAGCAGGGAAGTGACAACTTCAGTTGCAAATACTGCACTGTTTGAGTTATAGTACAGGTCTGTGGATGTGGCCCAAAAGAAATACTAGAACTTCTGTTTCCATTGTCAGTTGTTTGATTGACAAATAATAAATACAGATCAGGGGTATTGTGATAGCTATAATGAAGCGAGGTACAAATACATTGTCAAAACCAGCCAATTTTGGTGTCTGTCTGTCTGTCTATGTATATATGTACGCATGCACACATGTACATACATATGTATGTGTATGTATGTATGTATGTACGTATCTTACCTTGTTCATTATACTCATTTCAGCTAGAGTTATCCCTAGTTGTTTCCTTGCCCAAACTAAACCAGAAGATTGTCTATTTATCTTCCCTTGTGTAGTTTTTAGAAGCAGAAAACAATCTCTTCCTGCAGATAGTTGTCTCCACAGTGGTCCAGGGTAGAACTTACCTTTTTATATTTGGCTGGTATAACACTTTAGCTAAAACGGAATCTTTTCTCCTCTAAAATGGTCTCAGTTGCCTCCACCATTCTGTCTAGTAAACAGAGCAAAGAGTACTCTTTCTTTCACCTCAGCTGGAATCACTAAACTTTTGACTTATTTAGCGTGCAGAGATGCCTCTTATTCATAGGGCTCCTTTACTCTGCAAAAGTGTTGAAATGTAGGTGTTTACTGCTCCTTTGCTTTAAAGATTCTTAAATAACATTACTGTTTTTATTAAGATATTTCTTCTTGCCTTGAACTGCTTTGCATTGCTGATCTACTGCTTACCCAGTAGCTTTGCTTTATCTCAGTAAGATGTTTCATGTCTCAGAACTACGTTTGGGAACACAAATTTTCTCAGCATTTCTAACTAATTTTCTGAAAAGTCATAGTAAAGTATTTTAAATTGTATGAGTTGAAAAGTAGAGATTTATAATCACCTTACTATACATACAGCATCCATCTCTCTTCAAATGCTTTAACAACACAACAGTGAATTTGTGAAAGGAGGCTTTTGTAACACAACTCTGCCTTCTGTTATAGATTAAAAAGTAGTTTTCATATGAGACATAGCAGACTATTGCAATTATTTGATTTACTAGCTGCTTTGTCTTTAACTTATCTTCTGCGGTAACAAAACTAAATGAGATTATGTTTACTTGAATATATTAATCTGCTTTAATTACCTCTAATAAAATAATAATGGTAATTTGCACCAAATAATACTGCAAGCACTAGTTGCCAATTTGATTTTGGTTAATAAATTAATGTTGTATGATCTCTGGGAGAAACAATGTTTGAGAATTTTGTTTTCTCAATCCACTTGTTTCATGAATACACACAATCCCCTTAGACATCAATAATTTCAAATTAAATGTTTTCCTTATTGGTACCCTGCTGACTTTTAGTCTCTGCAAACCCCATATGAAATGTCAAAATACAGCCAAGTCTCTGTAGTTCAATCTACTGCCAAATAATCAAAGTTTAAAAATTATATTCTAAAAATGTGGGTTTATTCAAATCTTTGCATTCAAAGACATTTAACAAAGTACTGAAAAGACTTTCATATGCTGCCACAGAGATTATAACCACCTAGGGTTTCTGTATAAAATGTAAGTAGGTGACCATTTTTTGTTACTCAGAAAGACTCTTGCTTTTAAATTAAAATAATGTTGGTCTAGAATGATCTACCTAATATTATTTTTCCTTGTAATTATAAATCACATATTATGAAGAATTAACTGAAATAGTATATGGAAGTAGGTGAGTAATTTTACAGAAGAAATTAAGAGTGCATAGTATTATTTGGGGGAGGTGCACTACTTTTTCCCAATGCATTCTTGCTAAATGCTGAAAAATCTTAATTATGAGCAAAGGACAAAGAAAGCACTAAATAAACCTACTGAAGTGTCTCTGGTCTGCGATGAACAAAAAAAGCTAGGAAAAAATATCATTAGGCACGTTTTATGTTTCTAGAAAATTCTCAAGTCAAATGCTTTTTGAACAAAGAAATAACAGGCAATTAATAATTGGGAAATAAGTTGTACAGATTTTTAAGTAGTTAAAAAAAATAAAGTAGTTCTATCTTTGATATGCTTTTTATAGCCTCCTTATTTAATATCAAACTGTGGGGTAGCAAATGTTCCACTGTTTCTTAAGAGAACACTGCCTTTAAAAGAAAACTCAGGGACCAAGCTTTCACCAGGATGCTCAGATTTCTCCACATGTTCTGCCTTGTGGAAAACGCCCACAGATTTGCTGTTTGGAAATCCTATCCACATGGGGGAAAAAAAAAAAAAGAAGTAGAAAGCACTTGAGACTCTTGCCCATGATTTCTAGATGTCCCACAGGGCAACTAGAGCAGCGGCAGAAATGTCTAGAAATTCCATATTTTTCACTGTTGAGGATGTGATAGTCCTATTGTGCAGAGAGAACCTGAGAATGGCACAGGTAGTCTGCAGCATTTAGGATGTGTCTAACTTTCTGAGCATGACGACATCAGGGGTATTGGTCTAAGGCTTCCACAGTGTCTTGGTGTTACCTTTTTTCATCAAAGAAAGTGGTTCTTAGCACAATATTTTTGTGAATATGATTTTTTCCAATATCTTGAAAATTTATACATACAGAAGGCTTTTTGTGATATTTGTTGACTACTCATTTACCACTTAGACTGAGGAGTAAAAAAGGAAGGATAATAAACAGAAAACCAAAACACTTAGAAATATCCTGTAAAGTGCTTCTTGTGCTGACAGTGGTATTGAGTGGTATTGAAGGGAATCTCAATCCAAAATTTTCATGTCCTCATCAAAACTTCTGATTATTAAATTTAGAATAAAACTGATCCTAATGAGGATTATTTCTGAATAAATTTCCAGATAATCTTTAACATATAAACTAAGTTTGTACTAAAAAAACATGTGTAATAGTGCTTAACCTAATGACCCAAAAGTATTTACATTTGATGTACCTACCTCATACAGCTGTGAGGTAGGTAAGCATGGCTTAGCCAGTTCTAGTCTAGAAAACTACAGCATCAAGTAGTTCAATAAATGACAACGGTTAGCTGCAAATCTGTCATAACTTTGGAAATGAAGCACAAAGCTATGTCTGTACTGGTAAACGTAGAATCATAGAACCATAGAACTGCCTAGGTTGGAAGGGACATTTCAGATCGTCTAGTCCAACCATCAACCTAACTCTGACAAGAACCATCACTAAACCATATCGCTAAGCACTATGTCTACCTGTCTTTCAAATACCTCCAGGGATGGTGACTCAATCACTTTCCTGGGCAGACATGAGCCTAGCTGCTGGGCTGACCTCTTTTTGTTTGTTGCAACACTGGTGGGATTCTTTACAGAACATATTGGAGCCCTTGGTAGTTAAATTACTCAATGATTACTTTATTATTTTTAGCTATTGTTATTTTTTTATTGTTATTTTTATTATTAGTCTTTGACTTAAATTGTGCTTTCAGTAAAATCATATCTATCTAGTCCAATGACCTTTCAAAGTCTCTACCCGTATCCAATTAAGATATAAACAGGCTCAATATGCATTTCAAATCTTGACACCTGTAGGATGCAATACTCTCCCATCTTTCATAGAAAGTGGATGTGAAGCTTAAAGAATCAAAATTTCAAAAAGCTGTATTCAGAAGGCAAAGATTAGCAAGTTGCTGCATATTCATCATGGTTGGTGAATTGTTCTCCTGAGAGCTGATGTGTTATTTCAAGTGCTGAGTTAACTAAAAATGTGATTATATATCACACATTTATTTTAGTGATTGTGCTGAGAAGTAGCGAGGCTAGTTAAAATTCTACTACACCTCACAGAGAAGAAATAGCTTTGGGGTTACTCAGTCCTCCCACTTCCTGCAATAAATGCATTAAAAGCATTGAGAAGCTGTAAATTAGTCACACAGTCACTTGATATTGCTAAAGTATATTATTAATTTCAGAAAAACTATTTTAAAAGATAAACATCACAATCTCTTGATTATCCTGCTTTTGTATCAATATAAAGAAAGAATCCTCGTAGATAATTTAGTGACATCCACTGCTTAATTTAGAAAGACGGTTCAATGCTCATGCCAACCAACTATCCTTGTGCAACCAGATAAATAAAAAAAGCAAGTCATATATTTTGAACACTATTTGTTTTGTTTTCAATAACAAATCTGATGTTACCTTTCTGAAAGTATTATAAATTTGCAATAGTTTGCAGTAATCTACTCCGCCTATTTTGAAGCTGGCTTCCTGCACCATTCTGACAAACCTTAAAGTTGGCAGTCTTACCAGTTTGGACTTAGCACAGTAGAAAAATACTTTTGTGATCATTATGTTTCAAACTAACTGAACTACAGGTAGTACAACACTCTCTTCCTGGCCCTTAGCGAATATCCTGACTAGTTACAGAGTCTGCCTATTTGGTTTTCTTCCAGACCCATGACTCTATTTTTTGGCCACATATTTGGGCAGTATAAGGTTTGTATTCCTGTTCAGGGTCCTTTATAGCTTTAGTGTTCTGTGTCTTATTTAAATGATATTTAACAAAACCTACTGTGCAGAAGATGGATTATGGTGATCCTATGATTTTGAAATTAAAATACATGTTCCGTCTCTTTGTGTGGGAGCACACCAAACAGATACCACTTGGCCTTTGGAACAGTGTAGCCTTCTCTACTTCCTGCATATGAATTGCTACAGATTTTATTTAGTGATTAATTATAAAACTCTCCAGAATATCACCGCTAGGGATCTTTCCGATTTAGTGAGATCTGGGGCCTCTACTGTTTGGTGGCAGCAACCAGGGGACAAGGGCTATGCGTAACTGAGTAAGCTGCTACTTATGCTTGGACACCAAAAATTACACAAAATTCTATTTTTAGGCATCAAAACAGACTTTGTGCATCTTGCCTCAAGTGACATTCCCAAGGCTATGAAGAATGTGTGGTGAGGAGAAGCTCAGGCCAGCTCAGCTAATTCCCTTCTCCTCAGGCCAGACCACTTCCTCATGTTTCCAGTGTTAACGCAGCAGTAATTGCCTGAGGGATAATGTTTGCATTGATGCAAATATCTTTAGGATTTTTTTTACCTCTCTTCTTTCACATCAGTCCAAAAGACTGAGAATGACTGAGAGTTCAATGCATCTATGTTGAGACGTAATTAGAAGGGCCAAACCTCAATCAGAACTCAGCTTGGCCACTGCAGTTAAAGACAATAAGAAGAGGTTCTTTCAGTATATCAATAGAAAAAGGAAGACTAGGGAAAATGTAGGCCCACTGATGAATGAGACGGGTGCCCTAGTGGTGGAAGACACAGAGAAGGCAGAGCTACTGAATGCCTTCTTTTCTTCGGTCTTCACTGCTAAAGCTGCCTCTCACGAATCCCATACCCTGGAGGCAAGGGGGAAGGTCTGGAGAGAGGAAGATTTTCCTTCAGTTGAGGAGGACCGGGTCAGAGACCACTTGGCCAATCCGGACATTCATAAGTCCATGGGCCCTGACGGGATGCACCCACAAGCGCTGAGAGAGCTGGCAGATGTTATTGCTAGACCACTCTCCATCGTCTTTGAAAGGTCATGGGGAACAGGAGAGGTGCCTGAGGAGTGGAGGAAGGCTAACATCACTCCAATCTTCAAAAAAGGCAAGAAGGAGGACCCAGGGAACTACAGGCCGGTTAGACTCACCTTCGTCCCTGGGAAGGTAATGGAGCGACTCATTCTGGATGTCATCTCCAAACACAATGAGGAACAGGAAGTCATTGGAAGTGGTCAACATGGATTTACCAAGGGTAAATCATGCTTGACCAATCTGATAGCTTTCTATGATGTTATAACTGGTTGTCTGGATGAGGGGAGAGCTGTAGATGTCATCTACCTTGACTTTAGCAAGGCTTTTGACACTGTCTCCCATAACATCTTCATTAGGAAGCTGAGGAAGTATGGGCTAGATGAGGTGACGGTGAGGTGGATCAAGAACTGGCTGTGTGACAGAACTCAGAGGGTTGTGATCAGCGGCACAGAGTCTAGTTGGAGGCCTGTAACCAGTGGTGTCCCCCAGGGGTCAATACTTCGTCCAATTTTGTTCAGTATATTCATTAATGACCTGGATGATGGGACAGAGTGTATCCTCAGCAAGTTCGCTGATGATACCAAACTGGGAGGGGTGGCTGACACTCCGGAGGGCCGTGCTGCCATCCAGCGTGACCTAGACAGGCTGGAGAGCTGGGCAGAGAAGAACCTAATGAGGTCCAACAAGGACAAGCGTAGGGTCCTGCACCTGGGGAGGAAAAATGTCAGGCACCAGTATAGGTTAGGGGTGGACCTGCTGGGAAGTAGTTCTGAGAAGAAGGATCTGGGGGTCTTGGTAGACAGTAAATTATCCATGAGCCAACAATGTACCCTTGTTGCCAAAAAGGCCAACAGAATTCTGGGCTGCCTAGGGAAGAGTGTGGCCAGCAGGTCAAGGGAGGTCATTCTCCCCCTCTACTCTGCACTGGTGAGGCCACAACTGGAATACTGTGTCCAGTTCTGGGCTCCCCAGTTCAAGAGGGACAGGGAACTACTGTAGAGGGTCCAGCGTAGGGCAACAAAGATGATTGAGGGACTGGAGCATCTCCCTTACGAGGAAAGGCTGAGAGAGCTGGGACTCTTTAGCCTGGAGAAGAGAAGGCTGAGGGGAGACCTTATTATGGCATACAAGTATCTAAAGGGTGGGTTGAAGGAGGATGGTGCCAGACTCTTTTCATTGGTTCCCAGTGACAGGACGAGGGGCAACGGGCACAAATTCGAACATAGGAAGTTCCATTCAAATACACGGAAAAACCTCTTTACAAGTGAGGGTGACAGAGCACTGGAACAGGCTGCCCAGGGAGGTTGTGGAGTCCCCTTCTCTGGAGATTTTCAAGACTCGCCTGGATGCAGTCCTGAGTAATGTGCTCTAGGCAACCCTGCTTTAGCAGGGGAGTTGGACTAGATGATCTCTAGAGGTCCCTTCCAACTCTGAAGTTTCTGTGATTCTGTGATTCTGTAAGGATTCGTGTCTGCTGACTACTGGATGCATGCCATTAACAAGAGCTCCGTCCTCTAATATCTCAGTATCAAATACATATAACTTCAGCAAGCAGTGCACTTGGTCTTGGTAGGTTTCCATAAAAAAACCCTAAATGTCTTCTGTTTCCATCACTTTCCCTCTTCTCCCTCTTATTCCCCATTTTCTTGCCTTCCCCCTGTCACATACATGTATGTTCCTAAGAACATCCCAGAATTTTGACTGAGACAGCTGAACCTGAATAATGTCAACAATTTCAAATAAGACAAACAGGGGGGAAAGTATGCATCAAGAAACACATTCCTGAATTACATAATGTTTCAAACAGATGGGAAAAGGGACAGAAAACTGAAGCATGAAATTTAATGTTATTAAGTGGAAGGAAATATTTTGGTTTTAAGCTACTTAGCAGAAGAAGAGGTAGGGTTCTAAAAATAAATTGCTGCATTAGAGCTACAGAAAATAGGTAAGAAGGAATGACTTGCATCAAGCTTGTTCTAGAAAAATAAATAAATTAATAAGGCCATTAAAGAAGATGGGTGCAGTCATCAGAAAACCTCTGACATTAACTTTTATGAAGCAGTTAAAATTCTCAGTGCAGCTCCAGATTTGCATGTGAACTATGACCAATCATTCACTCAGAAAACAATATCAGATAAATTTACAATTTAGCTTGTGTTCTGTATGGCTCAATACAAATGAATCAAACAATATGCAGTAAATTTCACGGGCTGTTAAGTTTTAGTTCTAGTGATGTAAATCACAGGTGGGATCACATTAGAGAGAGATATACTATTGGGTTGATGAAACAGTAAAGTACAAAGCCAGATCTTGTTCTGAGTAGCCAGACATCAGTAGAGTGAAAAACACAGTAGAGAGACAAAGAGTGGCGGAAAAAACAAAAGCTTATTGCCTTAAAGAAACTCCCATAAATAGCAGCCAATAGAGACCACCTGTTAAATCCACCTGTAGAGAGATTGCGGAACTTAATCAGTGAGCTCCACTCAGTGACCGAAAATGCTAAGAGAAAGTTCAGAAGTAGATGCTAAGAGTAAATGCTAAGAAAAAGTTCAGAAGTAACAGTCCAGAAGTAGATTTTTTTCAAGCTCAACTAGTTCTGTCATATGAAAACAAAAGTATTTTTTTTTATGGTCTTGAAAGAGCTACAGATTTTGATTTCATGGAAATATTTGTTCCACATTTTGCTCATGATCAGAAGTTGATCACGCATGTCACGAGGCAAAATGGGTTTATATTTCCACCATATGCAACTGAGCTCTTGTGGCGATTCTCCTGTTTGCTTATATTTACATGAGATTCTGAAATACTGCACATTCCACAGTAAATTTGGGCTTTCCTGACAGCTACTGATTCTGTGGATATAATTTGTGCTAATTTCATTGTGATTTTTCTTCCTAGCATAATCTTTTCTCTACACATCTGCATAACATGTCCACCTTAATTTCTTCTTCTGGATTCCCTCAGTTTTCTTGCCACTTTAGATTTGTTTTCCAGAAAGTATCTTTTTGTGGAAGAGTCTTTCCTTAACACCTATCTCTTTTTAGATGCTGAACATAAAGTTAACATCAGTATCACAGACTCCATTTAAAGAGCCTTTGCACAGACTAACTTCCAAATATCCACTTCAGATAAAGTATGTAAGGGATTTGATAATTTTTTTTTGGGGAGGGAGGGTGTTTTCTGTTCTAAGGTCACCAGACTTGTATAATTCAGTAACTGAGCTAGAAAACTAAGGAAAACATTCTTTCACTAGTTTTTCCAGTGGTTTTGATTAGTGATAATATATACTTCAGTACTTCTGTTTCTAGGTTGGAACAAAATAAAAGACTAGTAAAACTTTACATTTTGCATAAGTAATTTTTACCTGTAACGAAGAATATTTCTTTCCCAAGTTCTAGGTGTGGGATATACCTCATTTACAATCTGCTTATGCTGTACTACAAGATTGGTTGTACAGCACTTGAATGATCACTGTTCTATAAGATTAATTTTTTGAGAAAGAGAGGGCAAACATTTCCTTTAAATCTAGTTAGTGACGAGACCTCTGCAGGCCAAGCATGAAAGATTGTTGGCAGGCTTCAAAAGCAAGAAGTTCACCATCACCCAGGCCTTGCAAAGAAACAGCGGCTCATTGAAGATGAAGGTTTTTATGAAACACCTTGACCCAAAGGATAAATTTGGGTCTTTTCCTGCTTATCTCTGAGGAAGTGAACTTCACTTCAGCTGGAGGACTAATGTCTCCGTAAGTACAGCAAAAACAAAGCACAGGATTGGAAAAATGTGACTCAAAATGATAACTAAGCTTGAAAAAGATATCAAGCTCTGTTCTGATTAGACTGGCCCAGTAGTTGTTGAGAAGTTCAAATATTTCAGAAAGAGTGAATAAAATAAATTTTAGTGAATAAAACCCAAGAAAAATCATATGAAGAATGAAAGGAATGAGGAGGGAAAAGGGCATAAAAAGAAAGTAAAAAGAGAGGAGATGAAGCATGGACTTAAAGATTTATACCCAAAGTCGTACCAAATATGTTTCGTTTGTCACACAGCAATAAATCCACCGACCACTACCTTTGTACAAAAACAAATCAGCAGCTGTGCCTCTCTGCCTATCATTAGAGAACTCTGATGCTCTCAGAAGCAACTCATTTAGCCTGCCTTGAGCAAATGTCTCATTAATAATCTTACTTCTTTGTTTTTGTTGGTTGGTTCATTAAGTTCATGCATGCATAAAGTTGCTGTTGCTGCAGATAATGTGCAAAGCCTTTATAAACCAAGGCTTTTCAAACTGTTAAACCATTTATTAATTCAGGAATATGCTTCACATTTCTAAAATCTTACTTCAACAAGGCAATTGATTAGTCGTTTGGGGTTTTTTTGTTTTTGTTTTTGTTTTCTTTCACAACATGCTTATTGACTTTTCAGATTTTCTGTTTGAAATCAACTCTCTGCTGTGAAGACAGCTTTTCTGGCAAGTGGTTCTCTCTGGTCTTTTTCCATCTATTTTCATTTGCACCTGGGGATGGAAGCTAGGATACAAGGGTGCTGGGCATGGCTGTGGAAGTCTCTGCTTGCTTTGTTTGAACTGCACTCAGAAAATAAAACAGCCATAAGTATGTATCCAAAATTTTAAAATGCTTTATTATTTTCTGCATTGCATTGCAAAATTGAATAAAAATGTTTTGTTTGCTTCAGAAATGTTCCATCTGACACAAAATAAAACACCTATAAAGACACTAGTGGGAAAAATAAAAAAGGGAGAGTGAGAAAATTACTCTCCTGAGAGAGTACTCTAGCTTTGTAAGCTGTAGGGACATTCTGGGGAAGTGCTTTCAGTCCTTCCTACAGACTTTGTCACACTTCGGATAAATTGTTAGATATTTGATAGTGTATCAGCTGGAATCCATCAACGAGGCAAATGGCCTAACAGCCAGGCTGGAATCATTTATGCAGACTGGCATAATGACTATTTAAGTATTTTTATAGAAAAAGGAAACGTATAAGCAGAGACTGTGAAAGCTCTGCCTCAGAATATCTAAATAGCTTGTGATTAAGACATGCATGCAAGAAGTAAAGTATATCACTTCAAATTCTGGTCCTATATCAAGCAGAGGCTTTGAACTTTTTTTTTCGCATGTGAATATCTATTCAACAAACTATCCCATTTCTAGGACCAGAACACTTGCTATCCTTTTCATTTGTACCGTTCCAGTGTCTACAAAGTTTAAGTGTGGGCTTGAATACACTCACAGTGAGGGTGGAATTTAGCCCAAGTCTGTGTAACCAGATCACTGCTGAGGCACTGAATATAACCTACTGGTGACATCTTTTTCTATGGTTCTTCTTTAAATTTAGCTTTCAAAATATTTCCTAGAGAAGATTATTGAAAAAATTCAACATGAATTCAAAAAGTACACTTTTAGTGTTCAAAAACAAAAAAAGAAACCTCAGATGTAGTGCCAAGAGGTGTCAGACAAAGGTAAGAGGCATGCTGTTATGTGGCAAGACAGAAAAGATATGAGGAAAAGAGAATCTGAGGAGACCAAACTAAAAAAAAACACCCTTCAAAGTACAGCTATAGCTAGCTCAGGGCATTTACGAATTTAACCTGATTGTGTATGCAGGCATTTGAACATAAGACAATCATTATCAACTCACATTCTTAGATAGATATCGTCTGCGCTGTGAATGCTACCTGAGCAAGAGATTCATTTATTTTTTCCAGAAGAAATTGTTATTTCATTGTGTTTCTGGCAGATTATGGCTGGGTTCTTCCTTGGTAACATGTGAGCGGAACACTGCCACCCCACCTGTGCCCTCTCACGCTGCCCACAGAAAGAGCATCAACACTGTGATAGTCCATTTTATTCAATATTTGGATTATTCAATTATTATTATAATATTTTATCCACTTTATATTATTCAGTTATTCAATTATTATTATATTCAATTTTTCACTATATTTGGAATGTGCATCCAAAGAGACAGGACCACATAGAACTTGCTATATTGGGCCGGAACTCACTAAATATACCGTGTGGATAGCTTTAGCAGGGTTCGCTTTCAAACTTCACATTACTGATCTGTCTTGGCAATTTGACCTCTCCTCCCTTCCAAATGGGAATTTTGCATAGCAGTTTCAAAAGTGTCTGAGTTATGTGAAGATTTAAGTCTCAGTGCCACTGATTTTAAATGCAATTTCAGCTCCTAAATCACTTAAGCGGTTTGGATAAAAAAGCTGCCTTTTTCTTCCATGCATTTGTGAGCTTATTTTACTACCAAAAGAAAAAGAAAATTAATGAGGCTTGTAGTTTAAAATAAAAAAATAAACCCCCGCAATAGCACCTGAGAATTTATATGGCAGGACGGGATCTCATTATTTCAGCCATTCTTGCTATTTTCACTTTTCAATCCTCAAGTTCATTTAATGCAGTTGGAGTATGAGGCAAAAAAAGTTGTGTTCTGATTTTCTAATTTACCAGTTCACCAGTGCAGACTTCATAGACTCACTGCCTTCAAAGTAATGGAGTGGAATTCAATATATATTGTATCTTCTTTTAAAAGGAATATAAATAGCATGAAAACTGTATTTTGCTTGTTTCTGATGCTCAGATTTCATGATCCTGCACACTAGGATAGATGGCATCAGTCCACACAAAGTAACGTAGCTCCTTATGTACTGTTTCAGAAGAAATACGTAGTATGGCAAGACTCCTTCTGGATTTAAAACTAGGCAAAATGTTTTTTAAAAAGGGTATGAATGAATGCGAGAATATTGATAAACGTCTACAGTGAAGCACCTTGCAAGAATGCATCCTGAATGATTTGGTTCAGCAGATTTATTGATTTTTGTGTATGTTACATGATGAACAGCTTCTACAGAGAGCTATGGGCCCAGGATCTCCCACCCCAAATGGGTTCAGTGCACGGTGCGTTTGGGAGCGAGGCAGCAGGTAAATGCCCCTGGTGCTGCAGTTACATGTGCTCCAGGACACCAGGCAATCCCTTGCCATGAAGGTTAGCAAGTTCTTCTAGCATCTGTTATTGGTTTCATGAGCTAAAAGCGTATGCTAAACAGAAAGACAGCTCAAGGGAGAGAAGAAACAAGGAGAAAGGCAGAGAAACCTAGAAAGATGTAGAGTTGTGGCACCAAAAGGGAAGGGGAGCAGAAACCGCCAGACAGCACAAGCACTTGGAAGTGCAGTCTTCAAAACTGAAGAAAACTGCCAGCTTTAGTTCTGCTGGGTTTGCATCCACACGGGATTTATTCCAGGAGTAAACCGCCAAAATGCAGGCATCAACACACAGGTATCTGTATGTGCACGGCTGTCTGAGCTCTCATTATATTTAATGAAGATCTAGTTAACAGGATCAGTGGAGACCGAAGAACTGTTACATATGGCAACACTGGACAGAGAGATGATCTGCACCTTTCTGGCTGGGCCAGGTGGGATGCAGCAGGGTGACCAAGCTGGCTCTGCATACCTGTGTGGGCAGCTCAGCTGAGTTGTCTGCGTCTTTGTGTAGGTCTGGCTCCTTGCTTCTTTCTCGTGAGGGTTATATGGATAACAGAGGTATTCGTCATCTCCGTTTCATTCTGTCTCAGGGGAGCAGAGTCGTGTGTGGTTGACCTCTGCCTTGCAGCTTTTTTTTTCCTTCCGGTGTTTCAGGAAATTAGATGTGCTTTAATTTCTGAGATAAGGATGCATTTCTGAGAAATCTAGTTTTCTATGGAAATATTTTTCTCTTGCCCAAACTACTTTGTTTTTTCATTATTTCCAAGGGTTCTAATACTGGGAAGTTAATTTTTTCTATTCTTGCACCTCTACTCCTAAGAAAACAACTGAACTGTATAAAAGAATATTCAGTTTTCAGGATGGGATGAGGGATGCTTACCAGATTGAACCATTTACTTTGAAGAGAAAAGCGATCAAATTAAAAGTGTGAATTGGGAAAACTTTCCTTTATTTCCCAATAATTAGGATGACCTTATTTTGTATCTGATCCAGAGAACAGAAATGAAAATTGTTAGTTCTGAAGTTTTTCAAGTGACTGCCCTACTCTGGAAAAGTTCTTGGGTTTCTGAAAGAGTAAGGTGGAGAAAATTTGGCTCCTAAAATATACAGGCTGCCAAAATATACTCCAAAATCTCTAGGGTACAAACTTATCGTAAACATATATACTTGTATCTTTGTGCCCAGAAATATAATGGGTAAGTTCCACTCATGTCTGAGATCATAACTTCACTTATGTCAGATTTTATCCCTCCCACTTTCTCTTCCATCTCTATTCCCAGCCTAAAACCCAACCCAACCCCAAAGTGTTTGATGTTATTTGTCAGGCTTGGATTTCAGACCTGGATGATCCAGGAAAACATAGAGAGCACAGAGACACATAGGCAGAGGCCCTGGTTAACCAACCTGAGGTGAACTGAAGCTCATTTGTGTCCCACAATGGTACAAAGCAATGATTCAGTTTTGCACAGTGATCAGAATTCCCCAAAGGAAAACGCACCCGAGTGCTGCTTTGTGAAGCCCTTCAGCAAGAAAGCTGTTAAATGTAGATTTGAGGTTCTTAATCATCTGCAGTATGGAAGTCCCCTAAGACCTTGGCAATAATCGCAATTCATTGTAAAGTTTTACTTCAGTTCTAGTGTGGAATAAAGCTTTAATTAAAGACAGATGCAAGAGCTAGGCTGACGTCATTAGAATAAATATTGTTGGAGTGATGGAAGGGTGGGAATAAGGGTATTTCCAAAAAGAGCAATACCATATGAAACAAGTGGAAACCCATCGTTAGTAATGGAGAGGAGTGAGGTCTAATACATTGTGACACGATTTACTTAATGGAAACTCCATTGCTTGAGAGATTTCAAATCAGATTTACCAGGAGAAGCAATATTATACTGGAGCACAAAGTTTGCAAGTAACAGACAATATTACATGGATTTTCATACCTCCATTGCACTTTCTAATGAGTCAGCAAAGAAACGATACCATTATTTTCAAAACACTATAGGAAAAAATGGAAAAAGTCCATATTCCGCTTTTCTTACTCCCATGGCAGTCATAGTGGCATCATCAGAAAAAATAAAGGGAAATTATTCTATGCATTCAAGTGCCTACTAATTGCAGTGGCTTCTTTTGGCAAATCAGGATGATTTAGTACTGCATATTGAAATCTTCACTATGACCTTAGCCCCCACTCTCTTAAGCCTGAAAAATGTGTGTTTTAAAACTCTTCAGGTATGCACTTTTTCTGCTCAATAACATCAGTTTCAATGATGGTTGCAAAGCAACCCAGCAGAGGGTTAATAATAGTATCATGGGACTCTGCAGTTCACTGATTTGGCCTTCCATCTCCTGGTTTATCTACCCT
This sequence comes from Chroicocephalus ridibundus, assembly GCF_963924245.1. Taxonomy (NCBI): domain Eukaryota; kingdom Metazoa; phylum Chordata; class Aves; order Charadriiformes; family Laridae; genus Chroicocephalus; species Chroicocephalus ridibundus. The sequence continues at coordinate 138,483,128 of NC_086285.1, forward strand.
AAGACCAAATTATTATCCTGTAATAAAATGAAAAGCCACTATTATTGTAAGTACACTTAAAATTATTATTAGTAGCGTGCTTGGTAAGGTTAAATCATGAGGTCTTTGATGCTAACTTCAAAAATTATATCTCTGATTTAACTAGAATAAATGAGATGGATGCTTCCCTCTAATTAAAGGCAAAATGTATCTATAGTACTTGGCAATTTTCTGTCACTTAACACTGTATTACAGCAGCATTTATTACATTCATTATATTATAATTACAATTACCTTACATTTACTGAGGGTTCAATCCTCAGAAACCTAAACCGCCTGAAAAAAAAGAATCATATTTGTTCGAAACCGAAAGGAAGCCTATGTACCAAACTGAAGGTGAAGCTGATGAACCTGTTAGATAGTTCATCAGCAGTGCCCGTTAGTCCTTATCTCTATATACAGAGTTAGGGTGAAACTGTCCGCAGCTATAAACACCCTCAGTGACCGCACTCAAGGGCCTTGTTTGTAAGGACACAAATGCAGGTGCTTCCTGGTTAATACCTGAATTTTGGGCTGTCAATGTAGCAGAAAGACCATATTTCCATTTCTTATTTCTTTTTCAGGCAGACAGTGGCAAGCAGTAACGGGTGACTGGCAAACAGCTGGTTTTACTCTTGCAGGGAGCAAAAGCAGCATGGCATGGATGGGGCACCGGCTGAGCTGAAAGTTTGAGAGAGAGAAGGAGAAGGGTTACCTTGGAGTGAACAAGCAGTGCTAATCTGATTAAACCGAACATTTTCTAAAATGATCTCCCATTTCTCTCCTTTTTTTTCTTTTTTTTTTTGAGCGACAAGCATGATTTCTTCTTCCTTATTCTTTCCTGACTCCTGTGTATTCAGGTTCTTTCCTTTTTGGCTGCAAACATTAGCACAATCATGCTTTGCTCGCACGAATACTCCCTGGAAAACAGATTTAAAACTTAAAAGCCTGAATGATTATTGTAATATTTTTTAAATTTTTTTTTTTAATGGGGCTTTTGATTGCACAACGTAGAGTTCATGCTGTGTTAGTTAGTTTCTTAACTCAGTGGAGAGAAACAATTTAATGCAATCTAACTATCACTGTGCAAATTGTGAATATTCACAATCTACAAAACAAGAGCTCTGTTTTATTTGTTCTTCAAGAAGCCTGTGAAAATTTCGAAGTCCTTATTCCCCAACACATACAGAAAAAAGAAAATTACAATGAATTATTCAGTTCTTGTATGCAGTAGGAAGGAAACGCTTATAAAAGGTGAAGTAACTACTTCTGTCTGTAGATCAAATACAGACAGAAGCAGTGAATACAAACTGCTGAATGAGTGAGCAAATAATTACATTTAGAGAAAATAATTCAGAAAAGAATTATGCTACTGTTCGAACAAAGCAGTGGGTCAATTCATCTGTGTAAGGTCATTACATTTTGTGAGTAATACACTTGCAAAACATTCAGAGCACAGCACAGAAGGCATTTGTAGTCGCACAACTGTATTCCTACTTGTTATTGTTGTAATTTACCACACAGATCCTGCTGTTTCGCTAAGATCTCTGCCTATGCCGCTGAAATCAAAGGAAGCTTTGATTTTAATGGGAACAGGATCAAGGTTTAGCCACTCAAGATGTCCTTGAGCCAAAACAAAACTTCCAAGGAGGTTAATGTTGAGAGCGCTATTTTGATTGCATAATGATGCCAACAGACAAGAAAGGAAAAATCATTGGGCTGCGCTGAAATTGAAAGCGTACGTGTCTATTTTAAACTGCTAATACTTCATCTAACCTCCTGTGCCGAACAGTCACAAAATGAACCTATGCTGTGGCTGAATTGCTCTCCATAAAGCAAAAGCAAGCAATAGAATGTTATTTCATTTCTGTAATACAGTTATTTCTATGTTATTGCAGCAATAGTGAAAAATTTACAGTACCCCAACACTGAGATGCTGCATTTTGGGAATCATTTACAGATATATTATTCTAAAACAGTATATTCTCTGAAACAGTGAGATGCAATCTTTACAAAATGAAATTATTCAGCAAGGTGATCAAAAATTTACTTCCTGGGTAGATTTATCCCCCAGTACTGTGGCAAATACTGAGCAAAGCCACAGTCTTTCAAAAGTTTAAAGTACTGGGAGTTAAACTTTAAATTAAATTCCTGTATAAGCATATTTACTGCATCCTCAGTAGCTGTCTGGGGCTTGAGAAGGTGTAGCATTCTTTCGAATCTGATTTTAGCAGCTGAATTTTCTTGAAGGGGTACAATCCTACCAGTAGAAAAGCTACAGGAGCATATCCTGTTACACTTCAGGAAAAATACTAATATTCTGCCAAGAAGTTTTACAAATATGGGGATCTCCTAAACAGTTTGAAGTTGTTCACAAAATAAATTTTCTTTTTAAACTGTACTTTCTTACTTCTATTCTTGATAAAGCATGACTCCCATTTCAAAATAAGTTTGAGTTAAGCATTTTGAGTAATATATACCAATTTTAGGACTGACCCTGGAGTATTTTGCTTTTGTTTTCCTCTCACCTTAGGCTATAACTGAGGATGAGGAGAGACACCGAACAGTTCTTCACAGAACAGTGAATGTGATTCTCTGCACTGCCACATTGCTCCAAACTCAAGAAAATATCTGAATCTAGTTCCAGATTCAGGACTGAATTTTGCAATTTAATTTATCACTACTGTGAGCCAAACACTCCTGTTCATTATGGTGAATCAACCTATATATACAGTGGTCAGCTGGAAGTTATACGAAATAAATGTATTCATTTGTAAGCACAGTTGCAAGAGTATATGTTCCATATTTTTTCACCTCACTTGTGAAATTTTTCTTCATATGCTAAACGGAAGCTTCATTGGAATTACTTTCCAATATTCTGTTAACTGTTATTATTTATATATTTTAATTTTATTCTACAGTTTCAAAGTTGGTTTCATAATCTTGCTGAAATACTTCATCCATTAATAGTGACTTTTTCTTACTGAGAAAGATAATAAGAATAGATAGGAAGATATAAAAATTTAATAGTCTTTTCAAGACTTAATGATGCAAATCAGCCACTGCATCTGTGCATATTAATTCAAAGCAATCCTACAGTTATGAAAACAAAAACCTGTTTTTCTAAAATAATGGTAAATGCAATTAACTGAATGTTTTAAGGAATGGTAAATGCAATTAACCGAATGTTTTAAGGGAAATTGTACTCTTAGTTATTTTATTAAACAATTCATAAAACAATGCTAAGGTATTCAATTGCTGTAAACATCTGGTGTTTATGCTTCTTCCGCAGTACCACAGATGACTAATTATTTTCCAGGTGTCATGGAGAAAAAAATTGGTTAATCACCCAGTCAATTTAGCCTAATGTTCTGCAACCAAGAGCTGCTGCCTCAAGTTTTGTGTGTTTGCATACTCACGTGAGCCTGCACGTGTGCATGTACCCATAGTCATTCCATACAAGTTCTTTACTGACACAGATCAGAGAGAGAAAAAAGACTGAATTGTGTCGAATCTCTTCTGTAATTCATAATTACGGAATCACGGAATCACGGAATCTTCAGAGTTGGAAGGGACCTCTAGAGATCATCTAGTCCAACTCCCCTGCTAAAGCAGGGTTGCCTAGAGCACATCCCTCAGGGCTGCATCCAGGCGAGTCTTGAAAATCTCCAGAGAAGGGGACTCCACAACCTCCCTGGGCAGCCTGTTCCAGTGCTCTGTCACCCTCACTTGTAGAGAAGTTTTTCCGTGTATTTGAATGGAACTTCCTATGTTCTAGCTTGTGCCCATTGCCCCTTGTCCTGTCACTGGGAACCATTGAAAAGAGCCTGGCTCCGTCCTCCTTCAACCCACCCTTTAGATACTTGTAAACATTAATCAGGTCCCCCCTCAACCTTCTCTTCTCCAGGCTAAAGAGTCCCAGCTCTTTCAGCCTTTCCTCATAAGGGAGGTGCTCCAGTCCCATAATCATCTTGGTTGCCCTACGCTGGACTCGCTCCAGTAGAGCGAGTAGAGCAATTATAATTGCTTAAAACATGCTGAAATGAAGACCTAGAATGAGAACAAGGTTTTGGAGAACTGCATGGTCTGGCCTAACACTCATGATCATCAGCAAGACCGTTTTTTGCAACCTTCCCTCTTAATAAACAGGGCCCTCAATGCAGTATGTGGGGAAGGCAGCCGTGTACCAAAAGCCATGATTAGCACTTCTCAGTGTCTTTTTCTCAATATTTGATTTTTGCACAGGTCAGTTACTCGTTTGAATCTCCCATAGACACCTACCATTCTGCTGTTTAATTTAGCAGAGTGGGTAGGTCTGTGGAGCTACCTCATGGAGGGCTTAGGAACTGGAACTGGATTTTCTCAGGCTGACCTCTAAAGGACAGTTATTCTTCTGAAGTGATACCTTCTTTTCCTCACCTGATGTTGTGACCCAGAATTCATGATATGACCCTGCATATCATTACACAGATATATATTACACATGCTTATTTTCAGAGGAATTTTTGGAGTGCCCCCCCACTCCAGCCCTCACCTCCCCCCAAATACTACAGGGTAACCTTTAAAACCACGGTATAGAAAAACTAAAGTTCTCTAGAGTTCCAGGTTAATAAAGGATGCGTAAAAAAATAGTGTGAAAAAAGTGGTAACTAGCCAGAGAGCAGATGGGGGTGGAGCAGGGTGGTGTGGAGTAGAAAGAGTTGTGGTGTAAGTTGGCTGGCACTGAGCTTCATCCCCAAGCAATTACAATCACCCTTCCTCCTCAGCTGCACCCTGTTGTTTTTGCCTCTCTTTTCGCCCTATCTTTGCAGCCCCACACCTTTGCTCAGATGTTGTGCAGCAGCACTGCCTTCACTTTACGGCTCTTCCCTTGAAAACACCTGACCTTAGAGCATGTTTACAACGTAATCACGGGTGAACACGGGCAACTTTAGACAGGCACACTGGGTGAAATTTATCTCTTCAGGGTGACAAGGGCAACAACACTGCAGAATTTCTCCTGTTCAATCCCTTTAAATTAATATCTGGAATCTGTGGCTTCCTATTTTTCATACAGAAGTTAACTTGATTCAGGCTAGCTTAGTTCAGTGTGACAGCTGCAGCAGTGATTCTCCCCAGTTACAGAATATGCACGCACATATACATGTATATATATACACATATATCTAGACATACATATATTTGTGTGTACATGGGAATATGTATATATAAAATATCTGGAAATAAAAAATATACATGCATACACATACATGAAAAATCTCCTAGAATATACAAAAAACAACATGCAAGGGCCAAAATACTCAAAGCCATCTCCAGAATAGTTTAAGGACTATTATATCCAAATTTAGTCCACTGGACTTCAGCTGCTCAGCAATTTTCTCTTTTTTTTTTTCTTTTATGCAATCTCCAGGTGTTCTTACAGTATGTTTTCTGTTCTCTTTATAGGATAAAAAACATCTAGCCGTGGTTGTGTTGTTTTCACATTATGTGTGGGTTTTTTCATTGATTACTTTTTATTTTTTATTTATTTATTCTGTTTTCTAAATAATTCTGCGAAAAATATTTCTTGGCAGGTACTTAGCTTGCACAGAAAATACACAATCATCTTGATTCCTCACAGATATTCACAGTCTGGATTCTTTACAGCTAATTAGCAGACCAAGTTGTAGTGACAGGTGTAGGAGGAGGCAGGTAACCACAGGAGAAGGAGGAGAGGTAACACATCATGTAGGGACAGCTTGTCTCAGCTTGAAGGGACCAGGAACTGGGAGCAGCTTGTTACTGAGCATGAGCCATGGGTGACACTTCTGTGGGCTCTCAAGAAGGTCATCTCCATGACCATTTCTTGATATTATGTTAAATGAAGTACCCCAAATGCATTTTTTTAGGCACAGTTGGTATGTTGATTATCAAAAATACTTATTCAGGGAACCTTCGGTTCCAACTAAATATTTAGGATCACAGTGGCTAAACCCTAGTCCAATTGTATGAACTTAAACTATTATACTTGCTCAACTTCACACATCTTACAGACAGTAGTCAGTAGAAACCTTTGTAATAGAGTGTATTTCCACACAGCTCCTGGGAGAAGCTCCTGGGCCTGAACCTGTGATCACATCCAGGCTTTTCCCACAGCTGCAATTAGCACTTGCAGTGACCACTCTATTAACTCTCCGGAGAGCAAAGAAAGGTGGAAGAGGAACGGCTGTGCTGATTAAGCAAGATACCAATGGCAGACAATCTCAGCATACCCTTTAGCAGATGTTGGGTTTTAGTGCTATTCTGCTCTCACCACCACACTACATGGACAACATCTGTCCTGCATTTTGTAAAGCCTAGCAAGAGCGAAGAGTAGGCTTGATCCCTGAGTCATCTTCCTTCATCTGCATCGCCCAATGCAGCAACCAGCCACAGGCTGCTTCCAAAACTGAGGTAGCATGTGAAGGTTAGTCCATTCTGGAAAGCACCCCGCACCTGATCTATACACCTGACTTTGGTCTTAGGACAGCACTATGGAACCATATGGGATGTGTGGGGCATCCAGCTATATATTACCAGCAACCTACAATGCAAGGCAGGCAGATCTTTGTGTCCTGGGCAGTCAGAGGCAAGCAACCAGTCCTTAAACTACCTAGTCCTTCTGTGGTAAGCATCTAATTTAAATGTCATTACTACATCTCTTCAAATAAATAATAAAATGAACACGGTACCTGGCTGCCCAGGATAGTAAAAATTCTGAATACAGACCTCTGTTTAAACAGGAAAAGGGAGAAATCAAGCTTGCAAAGCCTTTAAATGAAAATATAAAGTCTATTAGCAAACCAGGATCTAATGATTCTTTCTCATAGTCTGACATTAATAGGGTTAGAATGTTGAAATTCAAGACATATTATGATACTGCCCTTCTCCTTTTACTCCCTCAAAAATGCTTTAATGGCCTTTAAAACCAGCATAATCAAGCCATGATTCTATTGTCAACAGTCTAGAATAAATCTTGCTCTCTGGCATTTAGTTATTAGGTAACATAGTCACGTTTCTTTCAACTGTGCTGTGAACACAGAATAAATGGCTTGTGATGTTTAGCACTCTTGGTTAAAATCCCATTTTTATGGTTCAAGAAAAGTGCTATGACCCATGCACTGCAACTACTGATTTATCTGCACAGCAGCTTGGGTACCAAACCGGTTTTAAAATACTTCTGAAAACATCAAATGTGTTATGACTTAAACCCAAACAACAATAAAATAACACTGTTGAGTTTCTGGTAAGTGTAAAAATTCAGAGAGATTCCTTAGTGAAAGCTGAATGCAAGCAAACCAATGTATATCATCTTAAAGGCACCCTGCTTGAGAGAGCATTTGTAAACAGTACGAACAAACTATCAAATAGTAATGTCAAGGAGCAAGTTCAGACATTCAGAGATATGAAAATGTCATACATATTAAATATTTAAATCATTTTTCCCCTAAAAAATTCTAAAAACCTTCCCTAGTGAGCTCACACTATGGAAAGGGATAGCAACAGACTTACACTCTTGGCTTACTATAACCAGTTCAATCCACATCAGGCCGACCGCAATTCTGGCATGCCATCCTACAATGTGGACTGATTCCCAGGTCCAGCTTGGTTTTGGACGCCTGAGCAACTGTTGTTTTGAATTTTTTTTCCAAATTACAGAGTGTAGGAAGCTGAGCTGTCTCACCTGCAGAGCTGCCACTCCGAAAAATCCTTATGTGTGATTCAAAGGAGGGATACTCCTCATCCAGATTTTCCTGGACTCCTAAAATTTTCTGCTGTAGAAACTTTGCTTAGGTAGGTTTGAACATTTTTTCAGGAATAAAGGTTAAAGCAGAGCAGATATAAGTCCTCCCCCACCAGTGCCAATCGAGAACTGTACCCTTCTACTGTATAACCAACTTCATAGACATTCGTCTGCTCCATCACACTCTGCATCCTCCTTTATGCAGTGGGAAGTGTGTTGCTAAGGAAATGTATTTCATAACATAAAGCAAGTTTGGGAAGTGAAAACTTGGCTTCTGTAGATACGTGGAAAAGCTAATATAGAGATGTCTTGGGTACCTTTAACATGACAGAGTTTTACAGAAAATCCAGCACATTTTACGTAGATTACTTAACCCAGGTTTCTAGAGTCCAAATCCAAGTATATAAACTACAGGAACTTCTCTCTAAAGCCATGCTTTCCAGCAAAGACTGAATAACTACTTTATATTGCTAGGGCAGTAACTCCTTTCTTGTCTCCATATCTCCCCTGATGAGCTAAAGCGTTCACCGTCCTCAACAGCGATTCATTCTTAAAGGTGGGGTGGTGGTGGTAGTGGTGGGGATTAAAAAGCATCCCATCATCTGCTTTGCTTAAACCTGTGGCTAATTCCTGGCTGCACTGTGAGAATGATGAGGAGCTGCTCTGTCTCTGCCCTGCCACCCGAGAGGCTTCAAAGGAGACAGGGCTTTGGCCTTGCCCATATGCTGGCCAGCAGACCCATCTGGCTGAGCTGGCATTCCTCCAGGAACAGAGGGATTCTGCACTGCCCAAATTCAAGGTCATGTCCAGTAAATTAAAACTATCCTTCAGCGATATAGCCGTGCAATAAAAGCTCACTCACAATGGGTGTTCCAAAACTTTCCTTTAAAACAACATAGACTTGCCGAAAATGAAACATTTAGTGATATTGTGATGTTTTGGTAAGGAAGTTTGATAAGCAAAATACTACTGAAACAAAGCGAGAAACCTGAACAATAATGTCACAAGGCTTTAATTTACAGTTAGAAATTGCCTATTTAACTTTTTTCCCCCTGGCTTTGTTAAGATATTAACACCAGTCTGTTAAAATGATTTAGACAGCATATTTTATAAAGTCCTAGAGCCATTGAATCATGTAGGTTGGAAGGAGATTTCAGAGGTCATCTAGTCAAACCTCCTGCTCAGAGCAGTTCTAGTTAGGACAAGTTTCTCAGGGCCCTGTTGAGTGAAATTTTATGTGTCTCCAAGAATGGAGATTTCACAGCTTTCTGAGAAACTAGTCCAGTGTTTTACTATGCTCATAGTGAATGTGTTTTTTCCTTATTCAGTCAGTTTCCCATATCCCAAATTGTGTTGGTTGTCTCACATTCTTCTACTGTACCCTTCTGACCTCTGTCTTATCTATACTTTCCCTTTAGGGAAGTACAAACTGCAATATTATATTCCCTGAACCTCCTGTTTCTTAGATTGAACAGACCTTGTTCTCTCAGCTTGTCCTTGTATGCCACAAGCTCCAGCCCCCTCATCATCTTAATGCCCTCTACATGACTTTCTCCAAGCCTGAAACTGGACACAGTACTTGATGAGGTCTCATGACTGCTAAGTAGAGAGAAATAATCAGTTTCCTTGGCCTGATGGCTACGCTGTTGCTAATACACAGTTGTGCAGGAGTGTGTTGCTGGCTCATGTTGAAAATATGAAATTAACCTATACTTCCAAATTGAACTATCTAAATAATTCCAGACAGACATTAAAAATATTTCTACAGAATTTTCAGGTTTTCTTTTTTTTTTTTTATTTTCCCTGCTTCAGAAAGCAAGAATAACAAACGGTTTTTGAAATTTCCTGGGAATTAAAATGAGATTTCCCATAAAATCTAATAAATAGACTTTTCAAAGATTCCATTCTGCAATAATTGCTGTATTTAGGAAAATAGGACAGATACTGCTTCAGACACATTTTTAAATTGTGATGTCCCAGTATATATGTTTTTTCTTAACCTGAATGCTGGAGTTGTTTCTAAAGTGAAGTGATGTCTTCACAGATCTTCTACTTGAAGCATATTTGCTTATAGAGTGGTATTTTTAGGTCAAAAGGGCATTTATACAACAGAAACATACACATTCTGCTATGATGTATTAATAGAAATATTTTCATGATACTATACTTTTTACAGGTTTTTAGCTCAATCAACCCTTATACTCACTCAGAATGATGTACAGCATATTTTATTAAATCTGCTACTGGAGCTGCACTGTACAAGAAACAAGAGTGTATAAACACAACATGCAGTAGACAAATAGTTTAACAAGTATATAACTACACATAGAAGACACATCACTGGGTAATATATAGATATTGAGCCAAAGAGTCATGTAGGAATATGTCACAGAGATTCCTTTCTCTTTCTGAAGTATCTACGTGAATGGGAGGGACAATGCTAAAGCAAGTGCTTTGATGCTACAAGAGGTACTGTCAAAGCATTGATGCACCTCCCATGAGTCTACATAAGCCGTTCTGGGAATTACACAAGATCGCCCCATTCTTCTGTACATGTGTTGCTACTTGAAGTCTGAAGCTGAACGAAAACTTCCTCCATCACATGCAATTACCAATGTATATTTGTTTGCTTTACATCACTATTGTCTTCATAGGCTGAAAATAAATAGGAGAATATATTTCTGAGCTTTTTAGGACTATAAACCAGTTATGCAAATAGTAATGTAGGTCTTTTTAGACTATGCATTGTTGTTGACACTGAAGCTCTGACTGAAAGTGACATTTGTTAGAGTGACATTGGGTTTTTTTGTGATTCAGTGTGGGATTCATCTTGTCTCACTTTATTCATCAAAGCATGAAGTGTGCAATCTAATATAATTGTGAGGTCTAAGAACAGCCATCTTTGTTGATCCTGGAAGGTACCTAGAGACCTTATCTTATAGTACATACCTAACTTTTTCTGTCTAATGTTACCTGAAGAGCATCCTATCCACAGTTGTTTGGGTAAATTTCTCTTCTGGCCCTGATCAATAACTTTGAGTAAATTAACAAATCCTGTAGTGTTTACTATCCTCATTTACTTTTTTCATGACAGTCTCTGTCCCTAAAAATTAATATTAATTATGCTGGACTGTTTGTAAATGTTTCTTAGAAAAGTTATTTCTCGTGGGATTATGTCCAAAGAGGAAAAACTAGCAGGAGCAGGAAACCAAGCTCTTGTGAAAACAGAGCTTCATTTTTCTACACAACAGTAGTAATAAAGTCTGGAGATTTCTTTCTAAGTGTTTTTTGCTAACCAGCTATGAATTCCTTTCTAGTCAGCGACCCTGGTGAGGCAATTGACTTACAGAACCTGTGATTTAAAGTGAATCAGATCCAAAGGGACAAAGACACGTATATCCAACCTCCTTCTGCATCTTCCTTACTCTTCAAGCAACCTGATGAATCATTCCCTAGTTCTTTGTTATTAAATAGTTTGCACATCCAAGTGGAGAATGGATTCATTGCCAGCTGATCTTCAGGTGCCTTAGTATGACATCTGAGCAGTCTCTTCTCAGACAAAGAGGTTGAATTTGGGTTATGAGATAGTGAACTCATGACTGAGATTTCCTTCCTGCTAAGAAGTTTTGATGAGCCTTCTCTCCCTTTCAGGAACATAGTAGTTCTCAAAGTACTGAAAGCCATTTCTCCTAGGTATAGTGGAGTCTTACCTTGGGTCAGCACCAGCCTTGGTCAGCTCATTCATCTCCTGTTCCTTTCCTAATTACTTCATCTAAGCTTGACATATTTGGCAGATATCTCAGAAGGAAGTCTACATGGGTCAGACCATCAGGCTCTTCTAACTGTGGCCTGAGGTAGGGCTGAGACACCTCCTTATATCACTCGTGCTTGTTTCCCTTCAGAGCATAGAAAGGTCACCTGCACATTAAGTTCTTGATGAATTAAAAATAAGGTAGGAAAAATCCCCACAGCACAACATTACCTTATGTTTCTTTCTCAGTGTAGCTGAGAAAGAAAAAAAGTCTTAGCTTTTCATTGGATTTGTTTAGCTCATGGGAATAAAATTAAGTTTTTGAGAAGCACTAGTGGAATAATTGCAAATAAACCTACAAAAGTAGTCTTTTCTCCACTCAGACTCTAAATAATGTTTTGATAATCAAATATTTTCCTTCGCTATCAGAACTCAACAGAAGGAAGATCATTTTATAAGAAGAAAACTTTAGAGACTCTTAGTTCGTCTCAGATGTCATGAAATTATCTTTTATTCATTTGAATTTGTCAGACCAACATAGTTATCTTATTAACTGCACATGCTGTCTGTACAGCACCCACATTGTGACTTGACAACAGGGTGTTACCGAAGGTACCCAAAGATACTCAGATGATTTTCAGATATCTGCTTCTTTCCAAACAAACAAAAATCTTTCCTGCTGGTCCCACGTTCCCTTTTTTTGGCCTTAACTTCACAAAAGTCAAACAACAAACACTAAGAAACAGTGATATTGCAGCCTTTAGTTGTCCAGGTGCCTCTATAGTTAGGTAACTAACTTTGGTAACTAACTCACTTTGGATGTTGAATTTCACCATGTCTATAATCCTTTGTGAATCTTGCCGCAACTCACTCTGGTGAAGACCTCCGAACTACCAGCATTCCTTTGGTTTTAACAGGAATTCTGCTCCTTTCATCTCCAGTGCCTTGAATCTCAGTCCTCTATCTGTTGAATTAGTGAAGGCATTGTTTTCTCACACAGAAGGGTTTATAAAGGCAGTAACACTGTAATTTTGAGGTCTTTTTAGATTCTTGTGGCAATGGGAGCTACACACATAGATTAGATAACAAATTGCATATGCTGGAAAAAGCAACATCTTGTACCAGGAAGACCTCAACACATCCTTGGGCATTAAAATGAAAATGGGTGCTTGTTTTGGAGATTGCATGAATTATAACAAACAGTTCAAATAGAACTAGTGCTCTGTTACACCAGGAAAAAGTTTAGATGTGCCATAGTACAGAAAATCAAGTGTACATTGACAGTGTCATGTGGAAATCTTACTGAATCACATATGTGAAAGAGTTTGGGCCTTTAGGACATTGGAGTAGTAAAACTCATTTTTCAGGCTCCAGGAGCACACATATCCATTGCATTTTCCACAAAAAAAGATAGTTCCATTAAATCATATTGTGATTTAAAGGTAGATGAACCAGTCTAATTTATTACATGAAATAAAGGACTGTAATCAAGAGATTAGTAATGGGGACTTGGGGTTACATCACCTTTGCCTTTGCCTCTTTCTCTCTTGTCCAAGTTGGTGAGAACTGTCTGTTCTTCCTTGGTCTCAGACAATGATTCACAAGGTATCATGTGCATTTTTTCTTGGCATTTCTCTTCATTTCGTTTCATGCTAATGAAAAAATACTCTTGCCTTCCTCTCTCCCCCCAACACTTTTCACTACTGTTTGGGCTTTTTTTCTACTTCAGGTCTCTTAGATATCACCCAAATAGGATATAAAGGTCAGTAGGCCAGTAAGGTATGGTCCAGATGCATCTCTTTATTAGTTGTAAGTGTTCTTCCAAGTTGCTTTAAGGATATTCTTTCTAAATCCAAATGGAATATGTTGGGCACATCTCTCTCAGTTGCTCCTGGGCATGAAGTCAGGGCAAGAAACAAATTTGGCCTGGTCCCATCAGTATCAAAGGGGTATGGTATGGCATACCTCTGGTTTTGCTTCCAGTTTTGGAATCAAATTTCTTTATAGCATCTTTTCTCAAAGACCACATTACTTTTATATAATGGCTCACATATTCTCTAACGGGCAGGTACCTGAAATGCAAGTTGTACTCACAACAGACTGACCTTGCTACTACAATTATCTTGTCTAAAATCAATTCCATACCAAAATATTTTGGAATAATGCACCTGAGAAGAATTTCTTTCTCACTCATCTTGTAAAAACTACGAGGCAGAGTCCAATCTGTCTTTGAATTTATCAGCGACCGGGGGGCATCCATTAGCTTTTGATGTCCAGGCAGTTGCCAGGTGTTTGTTATTTTGTTGTCTGCTCTGCAGTGGTACTTACCATGAGGCAAAACAGATTTGTCTGCAAGGCATATAGCATTTTGTTACTTATGTTTTTCTGCAGTCTAACAGCAAAATCACTCTCAGAGACTTTGTGTACCACACTAGTGCTATAGGATACTGTATGTGTTTGTTTTACAGATGATCAGTTTATGACAGAAATCAAGCAGGTATTAGAACTCCAAATATTGAATCTGTGGCAATTGGTTTCAAAAATACATGTGGCAGAAAGCTTATAAACCTAAGCAGGCATTACTCAAGGGCGGAGACCTTTACATTAAGACACAGATTGTGACTGAAACTAAAAAAAAATAAAAAGTATTTTGCTTATATCAGCATGTGAGATCATTCATATAATAATAAGCTGATTATGGGAGAAACGAGCCTTAGAGTAATGTGGTTGGTGATTGCTGCCTTCTTATATTTTAAATTGGGCATTTGCTTTCTCTGTTTCTTTGCATTTAAACTTCTGTGTAAGCTTTCATTGTTGTGAAACTCTTTGGTGGAAGTTTACGCTTGCATTTCTGCAGAGAACAGGTCATTTCATCTCATCAAGAGGTAACCAAGGTTTGTACACAAAAGCCTACTTTGCTGGATCTGATCAGAGGAACAACTCGAGAAACCAAACCAAAAAAGGGGAAATGTACACTGATTAATAAGGTCACAGTTAATAGGAATCAATAGGAATATTTCAGTCTGGTCACTGATTTAGACTTCCTTGTACTAATCATCACGTGAACTTCTGTTCCATGTGGCTAATAACAGCAGCAAATCTTTGTTCCTTTTCACTCATACTAGTTGTTAACAAAAGTCATACTTTCATAGAATCATAGAATATTCATGGTTGGAAAGAACCTTTGAGATCATCGAGTCTAACCATACACACAGAAAAAAACCCCTACAATCTCTGCCACTAGAGTATGCCCTGAAGTGCCACATCTAGACGTTTCTTAAATACCTCTAGGGATGGTGACTCAGCCACCTCCCTGGGCAGGCTGTTCCAGGGCCTGACCACTCTTTCAGTAAAGTAATTCTTCCTAATATCTAATCTAAACCTCTCCTGCCGCAACTTCAGACCATTTCCTCTGGTACTGTCATTATTCACCTGGGAGAAGAGGCCAACACCCACCTCTCTCCAACCTCCTTTCAGGTAGTTGTAGAGGGCAAGGAGGTCTCCCCTCAGCCTCCTCTTCTCCAAGCTAAACATGCCCAGCTCCCTCAGCCTCTCCTCATATGACCTGGTCTCCAGACCCCTCACCAGCCTGGTACCTCTCCTCTGGACACGCTCCAGCACTTCAATGTGCCCCTTGTACAGAGGGGCCGAGAACTGAACACAGTACTCGAGGTGAGGCCTCACCAGTGCCAAGTACAGAGGGACTATCACTTCCCTGCTCCTGCTGGCCACGCTATTCCTGATACAAGCCAGGATGCTGTTGGCCTTCTTGGCCACCTGGGCACATTGCTGGCTCATGTTAAGCTGGCCGTCCACCAGTACCCCCAGGTCCTTTTCTGCTGGGCAGCTTTCCAGCCACCCTTCCCCAAGCCTGTAGCGTTGCTTGGGGTTGTTGTGACCGAAATGCAGGACCCGGCACTTGTCCTGATTAAACCTCATACAGTTGGCCTTGGCCCATCAATCCAGCCTGTCCAGGTCCCTCTGTATCCTTCCTATCTGTATCCTTTCTTATCAAAACTGTAGTTAAAGAAAAAAAAAAATAGAGCCTCTTGTTTTTTTCACTTTGCATTAATTTCCTTTCCCTTTCCAAAACAAGAATTAAATTAGCATTGGTTCTTTAAATGAGAATTGACCCGTGTTGGGATTTTTGTTCTTGTTGCTTAGCAGCAGCAATGCAAGCACATGGGTGTGTCTGCTTCCAGGGCACTTTTGCTGGTATTTTCCACATTAATGAGATAATGCTGAAACTGATGTTCTTAAAAAAAAAAAAACAACCGTGAAGCTTGGTGTCTTGTTTCTTAGTTTAACTGTAAAGGGGTTAAACAGAAGGAAAGACATATACCTGGAAGGTAATGTTTGTCCTGCAAGGGAAATGCACATCCATCAGTGGCAATGCATTTTCATTTTATTAATTGCATATCACTTTCTTCTGTGATCTTGTTTTATACAAGCAAGGCCAGTTATATAAACTGAAATCATTTACGTATCTGAGAGGATTAGGAATTAAATGTGTAACTCTTTTTCTGCATATCTATCATTAAGTGGTTGAAGTTATGATTAACAGTTCTATTTGTTATTAAAGTCTAAACTCCTAAAACAGTGGGGAATTCAGACCTGGCATCTGGTCTTTGCATGTCTGCTATAAGGGTATGCCTACAAAGATGACATTAAATCAATATGCTTTCTCTGTGATTTTCCAGACTTTGAGCCATATTGATATCCAGAGTCTAGCTACTGCAGATCACAGAAGATTTGCTACAACCCTTTGATCCTCACAGGTCTGCTGTTCTAGTGGATTTGGTAGAGGAAAAAACTTCAAATTTGCTAGAGCAGTTAACAGTATGGAAAGATTTCCTTGATTAGATAAAATTCTGTATACTTATAAGCAGAATTGAAGATTATTTTGTTCAGATCACATGACAAAAATCAGCCATAGTAAGCACAAAATCTGCTCCTAAATGTATGAGAATTAACTCAGAGAAAAACAGTATCACACATAGTTTTAGAGTTATTGTGTAATTTTCAGAATGCAAAACAAGAAGAAAGGAAAAAAAAGTCCTTGGGTCTCAGCACAAAAATAAAATGCAATTGCATATACAATTGTGTGTCCATGGGAAAACAGGAATATGTAGGAAAAGATACTTAGGCAACTAACAAAATGAGTTTGTTGAAGCAGTGATGGTGATACGCAGGCTTGCGAACAGCAGTATATTAACGTTGAATATAATTTGAGACTCTTTTAGGTCCTATATGGACATAAATGTTAAAAATATTTTAATGGACTATTAAATTAAATGGACCATTTAAGTCTTTTTAAAAAAATAATTAATTTAAATTGTTAACTTTTTTACATTCTTCTAATTTTTTTAATAAAAATTATTTTAAAGATAAAAAAAAAGGTGGGTATGTCATAGACACAATTTCAATTGTGATCCTTCAGGAGGCCAAGTCTTGCTACTTTTGGAAGATAAGAAGTAGTTAGCAGAATGGTCTACTGAATTCTGCGTTTTTTAAAATGCGTATCTTTCACAACCCTCTAAACCACTCCTGGTTTTTCAACATTTAAGCATGAGTTTAAATGCCATTGACTGACCTAGTTTACAGATTTTTATGGACAAAAGACCCCTCATTGCCAGCCTTATGTATGCAATGTTCTGCATTACTAACGATCTGACAAAATTTATTCATTTTGGTTGTGTAAGCACTTTAAGTCACTCGGAAAAATATTTCAGACTCTTGTAAATGAAAAAAAGTAGTACGCTGGAGAGCAATATTATGCTGTGGTTATTACTTTGTCTGTAAAAAATCAATACAAATGGCATGAATCTGTAGGAAGTAGAATAAGAAATACATTTAAGGCCAGTGATGTTTATTTACCTGCCACTGCTGTATATTCATATGGATTCTCTGGTATGCTAAGGATTTTATGGACTAACTCAGGTCCACACTGATGGATGATTTGTGATGGGGGAGCAAACAAATACACTGCATTTACCATTAGTGCCTTTACAGATATTTTAGAAGGCTGAATACTTCTTGTTTCTTTTGGAACAATTTTCCTAACTTTGTTTAAACCATATTTTAACCCATGCAAAACTGCTTCCTTACCTACTTCTGTTAAATTGATACTGTTTCTTTGAGAAAACATCTGTTATTTTGATCTTTTCTACCTAAAAGTTGATTCTGTTGCCCAAAACTGGCTTTTGCAAAGATGCTCTCCAAGGGAAAGTCAATTCCATGCTAAGACTAAAAGCAGAGGCCTATGTCGGATTTTTCTGTCCATTAATTCGCTTTTTCTTGATTGTTATACCAATATGTTGTGTAGTGTTTCTGCATTTCTGTTTCTAAGGCAACTTAGAATCAGAGTTGTAGTGAGCCATTTTCCAAAGCTATAAACTTTCCCGACTGGTAACTTTCTTAGATGAGCTTGCTTGGAATAATGTATAAGTATTCAATTCCAATTGACCTTCTGCTCAAAGCTACCTTCTTTTCCATATCAAAAGATGAGATGCTGATCACTGCGGTATTTGGTTAGATCAAGGAAAAGGCCTTGCGTAGTCACTTTTACTCAGAATGTATAATGAAAGCTTCCTTCAGCTCCAGTTCAAACATAAACCAAATACTTCCCAGGGTCAAGGTTCCTGCGTTGCAAAAGTTAGTCCTGGATGTGAGCTAAAGAAGCTGAGAAGTTTGGCCAATTAGTCTGGCAGGAGTAATCACTGACATCAGTCATGCAAGGTCTCTGCTTTCATGACTCATACTTTTAACCCTTAATCTACCAGGCGCCATGCTGAGTCCCGCTGCCACATCATTATTTTTTTGAAAAGAGGAAATCAGGAAAAAAAGTAAGTGAGGTAAGGAGTTTGTATCAGAAAGAACAACTATTTGGAGCTTAAATGAATACAATATTCCTAGTTAGTTGCCTTTCCTATGAAGCATTAATTGACTAAAAACTATTTGTAAGCAAATAATTGTTCTGGGTACTCAGAGGCCAATCCCTTTGTTAGATGGACATATGAAGACTGCAGGTTGGATAATTTTGTTAAAACACTATATTATTGAATTTCAGTCTGTGCCATAAGCATTTCGTCTCTCAACAGTCTTTGTGTGAATTCCACCTTTGGAGAGAAAACCTCCCTCTCCCCAAACGTCCACCAAAATACAGTCAACGTACAGAATTCACATGTTTTTTTGCACTTTCCCACAAATGTGACTGTTTCCTAGAGGTTTGGGTAGGTTTTTTTTTTGTTTTGTTCTTCTCTAATTCATAGCATGGGAGCTTCTCAACAGCCATGTTCAAAACATATTGTTCTTTAAATGGGGTGGTATAAAAATGCAGGAGAATTCTTATTCCATTTTAATCAAAACATAGCTATTTCCAAAGTAATTTCGAAACACAAAACAATGATTGCAAGGAAAAGAGAAACAGTTTGCTAAATGAGGCTGGGACAATATCTTTAGGTATAGAACATACACTTCAGGTATGTAAATGTATGGCTTTTAAGATAAGCTCGTGTGTTTGGGGTTTTTTTACGTATCATTGCAGTATCTTCACACTGTCAAGAGTAGTCGCAGTTTAATTGAGAAAAAACTGAGTCATAGGACCTAATTTTTATTTGGTGGCCACACACAAAGTCTCTATTGGTTCAACAGCCACAGTTACTGGTCTTGAAAATTGCTGGCTTACAGACAGATCCAAGAAGAGTATTTTATTTTTAACAGAATACTTCATACTATATTACTGGCTCTAATTGGGAAATTAGAGTTATGATTTCAATTTCAGACCCTATGTCTGCTGCACTTCTTCAAAGAGAATATTTTGTCTCTGTAGGTTTCATAAAATATGTTATAGCCCATAACAAGCTTTTATGGACAACAGTTGCTGAATCATTCAATATCTTCAGTTACACAGTTTCTCCTTATCTCCTTTGACAACTCTTCATTGTGATAAAATGCATGGGATAAATATATACAGTGAATGCCCATCCTAATTTGTCAGCCTTAAATGAATCCTATTCACTACCAGTTTCTTTGTAATTAAAGTGGGCACATTGTTATTGGAAATAATGGCTTAGTTGGTATATTTTATTGATTACGAACATATATTAGAAAGAGATAAATGACCAATCTAATTGTTTGTGGATTATTGTTTCCTGTGCATTCATTACACTGGGTAACACTGAAATAAGGGATACATTTCTCAAAGAGAACAAATATTGCTTGTTATTAGCTGAGCCAAACAATTCTGAATGCCAACAGAAAAACATGTTGTTGCAAGTCTTCATGTATACACAGAGAAACACTCAAGGGCAGGACTGGGGTTGTAGTCCCAAGAATCCTGAGACATATCAGGAGGACGCGTTCCTCATTTAAAGGATGAGTAACAGAACCAAAGAATCATTTAGGGTGGAATCATTGACCCTCTAGTAGACTTTTACAGTCTATGAGAAAGTAGATATTTGGTATGTTGAAGAGGCTAAAAGTTATGCCCAGGTGCTGTGCATGTGCTAGAAGCAATGAACTGTGAATCCAACAATGCTCAGCTGGAAAGGAAAAAAAAATAATGCCAAAAAATAAGCAAATGAGCAGAATTCCTCCTGTCCCTGCTTAACTTTGGAAGAATCTGAAAATTCATGGAAAAGAAGGAAGAAGGAGAGTGCCACCTCAGGGGGAAAAAAACCCAACCAAACAAAAAAAAGTGGTGGCTGAAATACTCATCTGTGATGTGGATTAGAGAAGGTTAAGAAAAAGAAGGTTAAAGTCTCTCCTTTGCTAATTTGAAGGAAGGATTCACAAGGTCCGTGAATGTCCTAGTCAGCAAGCTTACCATCGGCTGGTTTCTCTTTGTCTCATGTTGGATCTACCCAAATTTTGTACAAATAGTTAAAAATTCATTTTGCCAGATGAAAGGCAGAAGTGCACTGACTGCATAGGGTACTAGTTCTGGCTGGGATAGTTAAGAGATGCAACGTAAGGTCACAGCTTTTTCTGTTTGATTTGAAGTCTTGGCCTTGGGACTGGACTGTGCTGGGATGACATGTTATTTTTTCTTTGAAATGTTCCGCTGCAAACTTGAGAGACTCTGTTGATAAAAATTTCTTGAAACTAATTTGTGTTCACCAGCAATTTTTGTTCTGACCAGTCAATATTTTCTAGCTGAAAATTTTTTTAGAAAAACCACCCTAATTCATTTTAATTGCAAAATTTACTTCTGAAAGAGTCCTACCTTTGATGCCTGTGTTGCAGTCATTCCAGGGAAGTAAAGTTACACCTAGCTTGGGCTTAACTCAGCACAGAGGAAAAATCTGAGCAAGAGGCATTGTGAATGGGTAAATCAGTAGTTTATAGATCAGAGAAACCTTTGTGTCACAGGAGTGAAGATATTCATACTTGTGAACTCTGCAGCCGCGAAGAGCATGAGCTGTGGATTGTTGCGATGACAACATGCTTTAGCATTTTTTTTCCTGAGAATTTCTTGGTTTGAGGGTACGCATTTCTGAGGGAACCAATCATACTACAGATTCTGCTGCATGAGGAACATCAGACTTCTTTTATTGCTTCATATGACTACAACTGAAGCAAAAGAAGAATCACTTCTACTCTTAGGCTTGCATGCTCTAGCATAAGAACTGCAGGACCGATTTATAATAATAATTTTAATTTTAAAAAGGTATTATAAATTTCATTTTCTATGTCAAGATATATATTATTTTCTTTATGTTGTGTCATACAATTAAGGTATATTTTAAGTTTTGATAGTTGTGTTAAATAGAAGTAATTTAAAATATTGAAATATATACATCATTTTCACTGCTTTTCCCTGCAAATTCTTTTTATTCTTTGTCTGCAATGACATGACAATTAACTTTTTTCAAGTTTTGTAATCTCTAGGAAGTGCTAATCTATTTCTCTCATACCCTTCAAATTCCTTTGAAATAATTTTCCACATCTTTTTTTAATTGACATTTATGCAGAAGAATTTAGTTTAATTGTGTTATTTATATGATCACTAAAGCCATGATTTTTTACTTATAGTAACAAAGATTGATTTATTCAGTGCAGTTTTTGCAAAAGGGTAAGAAACATCTTGTAATAAATACATCTGATCACTTCTTCTCTGGCTTTCTTTTATTAGTTTCATCATGCTTTCTATTTTTAATTTTGTATACTGGAGAACTAAAGTTTAAAACAAATATTTAAATTCAAACATTCTGAATACAGAGCCACTTTTTTTTTTTCTCCTAGTTTCCTATGGCAGGAATGTGCAATATGTTTCAGTACATCTAGGACTGAACTCTCCTGCCTTCTCTGTTATTCAGTTGTTCAGCCAAACCAAGTGGAACAAAACAATATATTTTGAATCAGTATTTTACAGAGTCATAAAAATATGAGTTGAAAGGGACATTTGGAGGTCACATATTCCTGCCTCCTACTTTAACTGGGACTGTTGCTCACCCTAGATCAGTTTAGCAGTGGTTTTGTCTAGACAAATCTCAAACTCCAAACAATTTTCCTAATATCCATTCTGAAGCTCCCAGGGTGAAATTTTTGACTGCTGCCCTTGTTATACCTCCTGATACTATGAAGAAGACACCAAAAAGGGACACAGCATTCTGGGTTTAGCCTTACCAATTCCAACCAGAGTAGGCTAACAACTCCCTTCAGTCTTCTACCCACACTTTGGCCATACTATACTCCAATATCCAACGTGTATCTTACAATAAGAGAGAACTGCTGAATCAAACTCAGCTTGATGTCAGTTGTGATCCCCTAGTCCATTTCTGCAGAGCTGCTGCTAACTCTTAAGTTTCTCAAGGTCCCCTGAACTGAAGCTCTATCAACTGATGTGTCAATCACTCCCCCTAATTTAGTATCACGTGCAAATTTTCTGAGAGTGCTCTCTGTCTCATTTCAAGATCATCTATGGAAGTACAGGAAAAGAAGCGCACATACAGCATGGCCTGTGCTCACAACAGCGTCAGTACTTCTGATCTCTTTCAACTAACTGTAATCGTTAGCATTTTCATTTCCAGTTCATAAAGTAACGACCAGGTCAGCTCCAGAGTAAATAACATGCTCACTTCTGGTCCCCAAAACACTGGCTTTTTTTACGTTTTGTAGCTAACTGTGTCTGATGCCAAAACTTTATGAACATCCTCTCAGTTTCTTGCATGCTCACTAGTTCTCCGTGGGAGTAAGTGGGGATTCCACTGTCAAATCATCTCACAGAATCACAGAATCACAGAATCTCCAGAGTTGGAAGGGACCTCTAGAGATCATCTAGTCCAACTCCCCTGCTAAAGCAGGGTTGCCTAAAGCACATCCCTCAGGACTGCATCCAGGCGAGTCTTGAAAATCTCCAGAGAAGGGGACTCCACAACCTCCCTGGGCAGCCTGTTCCAGTGCTCTGTCACCCTCACTTGTAAAGAACTTTTTCCGTGTATTTGAACGGAACTTCCTATGTTCCAACTTGTGCCCGTTGCCCCTCGTCCTGTCACTGGGAACCAATGAAAAGAGTCTGGCACCATCCTCCTTCAACCCACCCTTTAGATACTTGTATGCCATAATAAGGTCTCCCCTCAGCCTTTTCTTCTCCAGGCTAAAGAGTCCCAGCTCTCTCAGCCTTTCCTCGTAAGGGAGATGCTCCAGTCCCTCAATCATCTTAGTTGCCCTACGCTGGACCCGCTCCAGTAGTTCCCTGTCCCTCTTGAACTGGGGAGCCCAGAACTGGATGCAGTATTCCAGTTGTGGCCTCACCAGTGCAGAGTAGAGGGGGAGAATGACCTCCTTCGACCTGCTGGCCACACTCTTCCCTATGCAGCCCAGGATTCCATTGGCCTTTTTGGCAACAAGGGCACATTGCTGGCTCATGGATAATTTACTGTCTACCAGGACCCCCAGATCCTTCTCCTCAGAACTACTTCCCAGCAGGTCCACCCCTAACCTATACTGGTGCTTAGCATTCTTCCTCCCCAGGTGGAGGACCTTGCACTTGCTTTTGTTGGACCTCATTAGGTTCTTCTCTGCCCAGACCTCCAGCCTGTCCAGGTCACGCTGGATGGCAGCACGGCCCTCCGGAGTGTCAGCCACCCCTCCCAGTTTGGTATCATCAGCGAACTTGCTGAGGATACACTCTGTCCCATCATCCAGGTCATTAATGAATATACTGAACAATACTGGTCCAAGTATTGACCCCTGGGGGACACCACTGGTTACAGGCCTCCAACTAGACTCTATGCCACTGATCACAACCCTCTGAGTTCTGTCACACAGCCAGCTCTCAATCCACCTCACTGTCGCCTTGTCTAGCCCATACTTCCTCAGCTTCCTAATGAAGATGTTATGGGAGACAGTGTCAAAAGCCTTGCTAAAGTCAAGGTAGATGACATCTATGGCTCTCCCCTCAAAGAGATGAGATCTCTCAGGTTATTGTCACACTGAATGAACAATCAAAAGGCATTTTTTTATCCTTTTTTAAAATTTTTTTTTAACGAATAGCAATGTGAAAAGCAGAGAGGTTTCCCACACAAATGCCACTGTTGACATTGTTGGAGGCTCCCACTGTTGATTTACAAAAGTGAAGAAGAGACTCTATCTAGATGTATACCAGACCTTTTGCTGCATCAGCTTAACGCATCTACCAAGCAGAAGAAATTTCTGGAAAAGAAGTAACTTTATGCGTTGAATCTAGGACAGGTATAAGCACAGCAAATCCTAAGTAAAAGGAAGAGTTTTGTGGCAGTAAATTCTGGGAAGGTTTTAAGACTCTTTTCTTTTCCCCAATTTACATGCACATCTACCTCTATCCATTGTGTAGATGCCTTATAAAGGACTGCATATTCTGATACCATAAACAGTATTTAGAAGTTTGCTCTGCAACTTGGAGCATTGCTACACACAAGTTATTTCCTGGTTCCAACGTCTAGAAAAGTGTCACTGAAAGCAGTGAAAGTACTTGCCTAGAAAGCCTTACAAATGGACCAAAATTAAAAAAAAATACTAGTGTTTATTACTTAACCTTTAGTCCTTTTCTAAAACTTATATTTATCAGGTGAAATAATATCTGTTCTTGAGATGAACATTTTTCTCCAGGCCTGTGGTAAGAAACCAGTTTTTCTGGTGTTTTCTCTGAGTTCAGAATGTTCTCTTAAAAACAAGGCAGGAGTGAATACCAGCTACGCACTTTGGTACGACAACATATACTGATTAATTGAGCTCAGGATGTAATTACATGTGTGCTTTTATCCCATATTTTGTACTTCTAGTTTCTTACCTTTTGTCTTTCAGTTGAAACTCAAAATCAAACACATAAATCAAATTCCTTGTATTCCCTGTTGACATTTTATTCCTATTATTCCAAATCAACTGTGTCACCTAATTATTAGGTTTCTCTGCATTGTTCTTAAATGATTGCAGTCAAATACTTCTTTTCTAAACAAGTATTTCACACAGTCTTTTTTTTTTTCCTTGACCCTTTAGCCCAATTTGAAACATGAATAAAATTTTGCAGCAAATTTAATCTAAAATTGAGGCTGATAAACTATTCAGGAAACCCTTAATTCCTAATTTAGTTGTGTCATCAATTAGGTAAGGCATGCCTGGCCTAGGAATGAAAAACGCTAGTGCCTGCTGTATTGAGTGGAGGGTGTGAATGTTTGACCCACTGTGGAGTCACAGAGCAACTGAGGTTGTGTGGTGCCTCTGGAGATCGTCTAGTCTAACTCCTGTTCAGAGCAGGGACAGCTGGAGTATGTCGAGCAGGACTGTGTTAAGATGAGGTCTGAGAATCTCCAAGGATGGAGAGTCTACTATCTGACTGGGCAACCTCTTGCAGTGTTTGACCACCATCACAGAAAAAAACACTTATTGTTACTCTGAAATGGGATTTCCCATAATTTGGTTTGTGCCTGTTGCCTCTTGCCCTGTCACTGGGTACCACTGACTCTGACTCTGTCTTCTTGACTCCTTTGCATCTGTTATTTATACACAGTGATAAGATACCCCCTGTGTCTTCTCCATTTTTTTATGCTATGAAAATCAAGGGTGTGTGCTATTGGATAGGGGGAGGCACAAGATAAATACTGTCCTATAATGCAAATACAATATTTAATTTACAGGTATTTTGCCCACAATACACATTCACTTACACAAACTTAACCTTGGAAGTCCTGATAGCTAAAGCATAGGATATTAGGTTGCCCAGAGAGGTGGTGGAGGCCCCATCCCTGGAGACATTCAAGGCCAGGCTTGATGAGGCTCTGAGCAACCTGATCTAGTTAAAGATGTCCCTGCTTATTGCAGGGGGGTTGGACTAGATGACCTTTAAAGGTCCCTTCCAACCCAACACATTCTATGACATTTCTTTTTTAAAACTGAGGTCCCCACACTTGTTTAGACGGACCACATGGCTTTGCCTGTTGCTCTATGTCACCCTTCCCCATTTACCTTCTGTCTCTCGCGCTGCCTTTACCATCATGGGTCCTTTCGCCTTTCCTGTACCTCCGCAGGCATGTGGCACTACTGCATTCAGGAAATAGTACAAGCCCTGAGGCCCAGCGAAACCCTGCCTCTCTCCTCTGTTCAGCTTCCTAGTACCGCACTACTAACACATGGTGTTTCTGTAACCTTTCTGCATCCTGCGTTTAACAAATGGCAGCACTGCAGGCCCAGTACAGCAGCTGAGAGGTCCCTGTGTGCTCTAGTCAATACCATCCCATAAAAGGCACCTTAGCTTGTTACGCAGTGCTATTATAATGATAATAACAACATGGTTCAGAAGTTTTGATACCTGAAAAGATAAGACTGTGTCAGTGAAGGGTTGCTCCCAAGCTAATTGCCTCCTCTTTTGAATAGCTGTTAATTAGCTTTGACAGAGCACTGTGTTTAGGAGACTTCAATAATTCTAGTTTTGGAGCTAGCTGAGGAATCTGTGCATGATGCAGACATACTCTCCATATAAATATTTTCTGTATATCTTTCCAGCACTCCTTTAAAAAAAGTAAGATTTTCTACTTGCAGAATAGGCTTATGCTACATACCTGCTGTAGAAGAATGGTGGAAGTAGTCCTGAGGTGGTGGTGGTGACAAGTACATATCCCTGAACAAGTTGTTTTGGGCCACTAGGCAGGTTCTGCTGTTACGTGCTCTGGACCTGCTGCTTACAACCAGTGATGCAGGTTTGCTGGTGTCATACACAAGTCTTATGTAACACGCTGGATAAACCTTAAGAAATTAGGAGGATGCTTGTACATATTATTAAAAGGACTTGGAGGTGCTGGTGGATGGAAAGCTGGACATGAAACAACAACGTGCACTTGCAGCCCAGAAGGCCAATTGCATCCTGGGCTGCATCAGAAGATGTGTGGCCAGAAGGTCAAAGGAGGTGATTCTCCCCCTCTACTCTGCTCTGGTGAGACCCCACCTGGAGTACAGTGTCCAGCTCTGGAGCCCTCAGCACGAGAAGGACATGGACCTGTTGGAGCGGGTCCAGAGGAAGGCCATGAGGATGATCAAAGGGCTGGAGCATTCATCAGCTTTAGAGGCTCTTTTTTTTTCTAGAAACCTTTTAAGCCTCAGAATCCAGGATGTTTTGAAGGAGATCTTTTTTTTATTACAGTTTGATTGAAAACAAAACAACAAATAATCCTAGGGCATCAATACACTAGGCATTGTTTAATTTTATTGGGAAATAAGAGTCACTGTCCCACAGGATTATTGTCTCAGATGTTAATCTGGCAGAAAGATCCATCTCTCTCTGCCCTTAATGTGAAAAGTTGATACTTCAGCTTTCTGTCATGATCAATTCAAGTGGAGCTCAATACAGATACACGCATCTGTGTAAACTGTTCTTTGTTTTGCTTTCTAGGATAATTAAGTAAAAGCCTAATAGATGAGCACAATTACTCAAAATTAATCACTTTCAGGCCGGTTAAATCATGACAGATTAATTGCTGGTATCTATTGCTACATTAGTATTTTTTTTTATCATCAGAAATACCTCAGTAGTTCTGCTGTCTTAGTACATCATTGCTCTTTTTATAAGAAAATTGTAAATATTGGTTTATTATAACCTATTGTAATTTTCATTATTCTTTAAAAATAAGGTGGTTTTAATTACAGTTTGTATGGATGATATTTGGCTGCTGTTTTCCCAAGCAAATTATTAAACAGTTTCATTATTCTGATACCACTGAGCTTCTTTCTGAAAACTGGGGTAAGGTAATGCCACTCCGGGCAAACCAGCCCGACATTACTACTGAACACATTTTATGACAAAGGACAGGACTCTATTTCTAGAAGCAGGTCAGAATTTGAATACATTATGATGTTATTTCAAATCTCTGGTAACTAGATTTTACATTAATTATTTGAACAGTCAAGAAAGCAATTTCTGTGTGCTCCTAACATGTGAAAGATATGCTACTTACTTGTTTTAAGCAACGCAAAGCTTGACCTATAGGAATAGCCCTTACAGTTACCCAAGAAGGTTTGAATTCACCTTAATTTTAGCCATCCAAATGTTAAGCGTATAAATGATTCTGGTTATCTCCTTCTGTAATCACTGGAAAGGAAACGAGAGAGGCATCACCAAAGAACGATCGATTCCACTCAGAAATCCATACTATGATCACATTAGTTAATTATTCTTAATGGCCAAAGTTATTTGCAATGAATCCAAACACTTGTTGCTAGTACCAAAGACTGCAAAAAAGAAAGACTGCTGTCTGCTGAGCAGATCTTGTAAGGCTGGATAAGCAATCTGACATTCTGCCAAACTGCCATTATATGGTAGTTTATCCTGTGTTTTGGATATTCAACTTAGAAAATGAGGCACTGTGCTCCGGAGGCACATCTCTCCCTATTTGCTCTAAACAGATCCTGGATGTCTTAGTTTTGATGTCTTGTTTTAACATAGCTTACATTGAATGAATGCCATTCACAAGGTTTAGAAGGTCTGCTGGCTGTTTGACTATTTTTGCTCTTGGGTACAGGACAATTCCGTATTGGTAGAACACATGTATGAGCTGCAGTAGCTCCAGGAACCTGTGTTTTTCCAAAGATATCTTTACAGTTTATGAATTCCATACCTTTTAATGTCAAGAATCCCCACATCTGTCTAATACATGGAATAGTAACAACTGTTAGAAAATCTAATTCAAGTGGATGCCGGCAGACCCTCTGCATTTACTGCTATTGTGTCAAGAATGAAAAATTATTGCAGTGTTGAAAATGGATTTGGTCAAAGAAAAGTCCAAAACCTTGACAATGCTGAATTTTATTTTGAGGCTCAAATAGAAGTTACCAGAAATAAGCTTGGCTCCTGTGTTGGGGGATGAGTAGGAAAAGTACAATGCCAAGGAATAAGAAGCATTAGTTCATCAGACGAGCATTAAAAATTCGCAGTTGAAGGTACCAGGATGCTGACCTAGAACAGATTGAGATTAATGACGGGTGGCTCTGCTATTGTATTGATCAGTGCCTGTAGCTATTTAGTAGATGATAAAACACACAACATTGATTAAGGCTACTGGCAAAATGTTTTAGATGTCAAAGCTGCAGCACTTTTCTTAAAGCTCAAAAAAGCCTTTAATTAGGTGCCTGCAATGGAATATTTGTATAAACACATACATACACATGCTTAAAATGCTTAAGAACTACTGGCAAAGGCGCTGGTTTCATAGCACAAAGCGATTCAGGTTTATTACAGGTCCTTTACTACTATTTCGGCAAGCTGTCATGTAACTAGTAGATTGTACAGCAACTTTTACAATAAAATTAACAGAATATTATATACATAGAAGACCAAACATTTTAACTCTTATTGTATAGAGATTTGGGGAAAGAAAGGATATTGAAAAGTCTATTTGTTACCTGAGAGATCTTTCACAGTTAGAATCTTCCTGGGGGGAAAAATATAGATCTGAACTCATTAGTGACACAGTAGAAATTGTTGAAATGTTGAAGAGATTTAAGAGAAAAGGAGTAAAATAGGAAGGAGGCATAAGAAAATAAATATCTTCGCCATGTAAAGAAATAACTATAGTGACGTTGCACACACTTGGGCAAAATATTGTCAGGATTGAGAGACAAAATTGCAACTTCAAGAAGTCATAGAAATTCCCTCAGAAATTAATGTCAACTTTGTAGAATCTACCAGGAAGAAACAATAGTGCTGGTGTAAGCATACAAACATGTTTTGAATTTCCTAGCCATCGGTGTCTATTCCATTTCTTCTTAGAGCAAATAGACTCTTGGTGTGGTCCTGTCAGAGGACTAATTAAATGGTGGACCAGAACTACCATACATTTAGTTCCTTCTCAGACTGTATCAAAGCGTGCGAGTAAATGAAAAGCTCAGGAGGGGTATATTCCGCATGCAGAAGCTGTTTCCTGGTGTAAAATGTGGAACTGTAACCTCCTTAACTGGGTCATTTTTGTTCAGGCATCTTTTACTATTCACAGAGATCCTGCAAGCAGGATATACAACATAAATGTTCAAAGCAATTATTTATTGTCTCATATTCACAGCTGAGCTAGGCTTAGCATTAATTTGCTCATGGGCTCTGATGAGACACCCAGTGAGCCTCTGCTGGCCAGGCAGTCATCAGTCAGCTGCAGAAGTGCTGCCTCTTTGCTTTTTATGAAGGGCTGATCCTCAATCTTGTTAAGTGCCCGTCTTCTGGTTCTCTGTTTTTGGGGTTTTTTTAGGTCTTTATTTTCCTCAAGAAACCTTGTCAGTCTTTTTTTTTTTGTTTGCTTGTTTGGTTTTTTTTTACTTCCTTGAA
This sequence comes from Chroicocephalus ridibundus, assembly GCF_963924245.1. NCBI lineage: Eukaryota > Metazoa > Chordata > Aves > Charadriiformes > Laridae > Chroicocephalus > Chroicocephalus ridibundus. The sequence continues at coordinate 138,513,443 of NC_086285.1, forward strand.
TCCTTGAATTGGTAACTATTATTGTCTCAACAATTTTAATTCTGTCTGTGTTTTTGCTTTCTTGGCTTTAACTTCTGTACTTTGTTGTTTATGTTTCTTGGCTTTAACTTTTGTACTTTGTCACTCCTCAGCAACCATTTTCTCTGACAGAAAGCCACCTAACCATGCTACACAAAACTGGGCTTTTGGTCACAGACAGATGAACTCCTTGGCCATGGGTTACAGGGTCTTATAAATTTATACTTCCTTATCTGGTAACTTGATCAAGGTCATGTGCAGAGCTCCATATGGGTTGAGAACACACATATATATGATCTCAGCGACTTTTCAGCTTCCTGCCCCGAACTCTACCATCTTATATTCAGCCTGGCAAAAATCTAGCATACTATTTTGTGATCAGAGTAATCTAAATCATAGGTGAATGAATAAAAATGTGATAAAACACATTATATTTAGTTTGTGATTTTTGGTGTTTGGTTTTTGTTGGGGTTTTTTTGTTGTTTTTTTTTTTTCTTTTTCCCATGCAGGGCATAGAGATGCTAGATCTCAAAGTGAAAATGTCAGCATCTGCTCTTGTTATACCATTTTATTTCTTCTGTGTATAGCCATTGAATAAATATGCAAAAATATTACAACTTATTTAGGTCAGTCAATTCTGTCCACTGAAATGAAGTAAAATGTTTTTGTTTCTGCTGTGAAATGCTTTGGACTGTTTGACCAGTTCCTAAAATTTAGATGCCAATAAAAGGTAAGAAATAATGAAAAAGTATAACTTGATACTTTTTGATCATAAAAGATAGTGGTAAGGACCAGGGTAGAAAAGAACACGCAAAGTACAACAAAAGTTGTAATGTCTACATCATCTGAACTGTCACAACTGATGTCATCTGCCTTGAGTTCTGTAAGGCCTCTGATACGGTCCCCCACAATATCCTTACTTCTAAATTGGAGAGAAATGGGTTTGATGGATGGACTGTTAGATGGATAAGGAACTGGCTGGATGACCACATACAAACAGTTACAGTCAATGCCTCAATTCCAAGGGGAAACCAGTAAAAAGGGGTACTCCTCAAGGGTCCACAATGGGACCAATACTGCTCAATATCTTCATCAATGACATAGTGAGATTGAGTACATCCTCAGCAGATTTGTGGATTACACCAAGATGAGTGGTGCAACTGATACATTTGAGGGAAGGGATGCCGTGCAGAAGGACCTTGTCAGGCTTGAGGAGTGAACCCATGCAAAGCTCATGAAGTTCAAAAAGAATGAGTGCAAGGTCCTGAACCTGGATAAGGGCAATCCTTAATATCAGTACAGACTGTGGAATGAATGGATAGAGAACAGCCCTACAGAGAAGTATTTGGGGATACTGGGGGATGAAAAATTGAACATGAGACAGCAATACGTGCTTGCAGCCCAGAAAGCCAATCATATCCTGGGCTGCCTACAAAGAAGTGTGGCCAGCAGGTCGAGGGAGGTCATATTACCTCCTGTACTCCACCTGGAGTACTACTTTCACCTCTGGGGTCCCCAGCACAAGGAAGACATAGACCTGTCAGACTGGGTCAGAGGGCTGGAACACCTCTTCTGTGAAGAAAGGCTGAAGGACTTGGGTTTGTTCAGCCTGGAGAAGAGAAGGCTCTGGGCAGACCTTATTGCAGCCTTTCAATACTTAAAGGGGGCTTATAAGAAAGATGGAGAAAGACTTTTTACCAGGGCTTGTAGTGACAGGACAAGGGAAATGGTTTTAAACTGAAAGAGGGTTTGTTTATTTTGTAGATAAGGAATAAACTTTTTAATGACAAGGGTGGTAAGACACTGGAACAGGTTGCCCAGAGAAGCTGTCCATCCACGACTTCCTTATCATTGGAAGTGTTCAAAGTCAGGTTGGATGGGGCTTTGAGCAACCAGGTCTAGTAGAAGATGTCTGTATCCATGGCAGGAGTGCTGGACTAGACAACCTTTTAATGTCCCTTCCAACCCAAACCATTCTATGATCCCATGATTCTAAATATGCTGGTTTCTCTTTGCTTAATGTAATTGAACTAAGTACTTCACATGGAGATCTGCAATATAGATGTCTAAAGTTAGGTGAATTAAATTCTATCCACGGTATTTTTAATTATTAAATGAATAGGTTTGAGGTTGAAAAAAGAGATTAACAAGGGAATGGAAGAAAGAATTAACTATGGGATTCCTTTCAATACTTGAAAGCGCTGTTCAGGGAAGTGGAGACTTGGCATACATAATTGGTTTATTATTTCAGGTTTTTTCCAAGGGAACTTGTGGGTAAAGTATTCTCTTTAAACAAAAAATGTTGCTGAAGTAATATAGCAAGACTGCAATGTTTTTATTATAGAAAAGGGAAACACTGGAGACTGAGTAGCACTTTTTTAGCATTTAAAAATGTGACTTACATAAATATGAAACAGATTTTGAGTGGTTTTTTTTTTTCCTGCATGATAAAATAATACAAAGTACTTTAAAATGGAATA